>NC_136888.1:7950447-9150447 GCF_949152265.1 Phoxinus phoxinus | reverse complement strand
CCAGGTTGAGCTGCAGGTGATGTTCCTTCATCCATGCCGAGATGTCCGCCAGGCAGCTTGAGATACGTGCAGCTACTGTGGGATCATCAGGTTGAAATGAGAGGTAGAGCTGGGTGTCATCAGCATAGCAATGGTAAGAGAAGCCATGTGCCTGTATGATGGGTCCCAGTGATGTGGTGTAAATGGAGAAGAGGAGCGGTCCAAGAACTGAACCCTGAGGAACCCCTGTAGTCAGTTGATGTGCTTTGGATACCTCGCCACTCCATGCGACCCTGAAGGACCTACCTGTGAGATAGGACTCAAACCAGTGGAGAGGAGTTCCTGTGATGCCCAGTGATGAGAGGGTGGACAGGAGGATCTGATGATTCACGGTGTCGAGGGCAGCAGACAGATCCAGGAGAATGAGAACTGATGATTTGGAGGCAGCTTTTGCGATCCGTAGGGCTTCTGTGACTGACAGCAATGCAGTCTCGGTTGAATGCCCTTTCTTGAAGCCAGATTGGTTTACGTCTAGTTGGTTGGTCAGAGAGAGGAAGGTTGTTACTTGGTTGAAGGCAACTCGTTCAAGTGTTTTCGCAATGAATGGTAGGAGAGAGACAGGTCTGTAATTCTCTAAGAGTGATGTGTTTAATGTGGGTTTCTTAAGCAGTGGAGTTACCCGAGCCTGCTTGAATGCTGTAGGAAAGGTGCCAGTGTGGAGGGATGAGTTGATGATGTGTGTGAGTGCTGGTAGAAGTGTGAGAGAGATGGCTTGTAGAAGGTGTGAGGGGATGGGATCTAGAGGGCAGGTAGTGGGGTGACTGGAGAGGAGAAGTTTAGATACTTCTTCCTCGGTTAGTGGAGAGAATGAGGAGAGAATGTGTTTGGGAGTGGGAGGGGTTGGACTGGGTTCCTGTGTGTGTGGAGCTGAGAACTGATTGCTGATAGTTGTTGTTTTGTTGGTGAAGAAGTTAGCAAAATCATCAGCAGTTACAGAGGAGGTGGGTGGTGGTGGAGGTGGACAGAGGAGAGAGTTGAATGTCTTGAAAAGAGTTCGTGTGTTAGCGGTGCTGTTGATCTTGTTGTGAAAATAAGAAGATTTTGCAGCATGAACATCAGCAGAAAAGGAAGAGAGCAGAGATTGATACATACTAAGGTCAGTTGTGTCTTTTGATTTGGGCCATTTCCTCTCTGTTGCCCTGAGTTTAGTCCGGTGTTCACGAAGAACCTCAGATAACCAGGGGTTAGAGGGAGTAGTACGTGCTGGCCTGGAGGAGATAGGGCAGATATTGTCTAAAGAAGAAGTTAAAGTGGAGCATAAAGTATCTGTTGCGGTATTAACATCCAGAGATGAGAAGTGTGAGTGTGAGGGAAGAGAAGATGACACAGCAGAGAAGAGATGGGAGGGAGAGAGTGAGCGCAGGTTTCGTCTGAAAGTAACTGGTAGGGGGGTTGGTGGAGCATGGGTAGTGAGTTGTAGATTGAATGTAATGAGGAAATGATCAGAAACATGGAGAGGTTTCACCAAAATGTTGTCTGTGATGCAGTTGCGTGTGTAAACCAGGTCCAGTTGGTTGCCTGATTTGTGAGTACCTGAGGTGATGAGCCGTTTGAGATCGAATGAGGCTAGGAGAGCGATGAAGTCTGTTGCATGCGGCTTCTCTAGATGAATGTTGAAATCACCAAAGACTACAAGTGGGGTGCCATCCTCAGGGAAAGAAGACAGCAGCACATCCAGCTCCTCTACAAAGCTTCCCAGTTGACCTGGGGGACGATATATGACTACAATATGGATCTTAATGGGAGATGTAAGTGTAATAGCATGATATTCAAACGAGTAGTTATTGCAGAGCGAGGAGAGAGTTGAGTAATTCCAATTGTTAGAAATGAGAAGACCTGTGCCCCCACCCCTCCCAGCCTGGCGAGGAGTGTGAGAGAAGGAGAAGTTGTTAGAGAGAGCAGTCGGGGTTGCTGAGTCTTCTGGACGAATCCAGGTCTCAGTCAAGCCTAAAATATTAAGAGTAGAGTGAGATGCAAAGGCTGGAATGAAGTCAGCTTTGTTGACTGCTGACTGACAATTCCATAGACCCATAGAAATAGAGAGAGGTGTGTGAGAGGATGAGAGAATGGGACGCAGATTAGCAGGAGAGCGTCGTCGAGAGACAACAGGAATGTATTGAAAACACATAATTAGTAGGGAAATACTATACCAGTGTGAAAGGAAGAGGGAGAATAGGATACTTAAGTGCCTTGTCGGTGTCCTTGCTCGGTGGAGTCGCGCAGGTAAAGTCGATGGTCTTTACCCGAGTCGGTCTTCACACGAGGAGAGCTGAACGCTTCCGCTGACGCTTGCGCGACAGCGCGCACACTACAGAAATATAGTGCTTTCAACGCCTGAGTGAGGACAGCTGCTAGTCCAAGCAATTAACACAGCCAAAGCAAATAATCTGAAAATGGGAGAAAATCGAAACTGCCTCTATGGACAGCTACACTTAAGTGCTATAAAAATTAAACTGCAATAGCCCACTTCTCAGACGCGGCTGTTATATAAAGTAGTCACGCGTCTAATTAAAATACAGATTTGTTTGAAGGTAAAAATGTACAAGTAACCACAGAATCGAAAATAGCCCTACTTTCTGGAAAATAATACACTAAACAACAAGAGAACTGAATATTAAGAAAAAACCTCTTGCGCGCTCCTGCGTCAGTCTGCGTAATATAGTGTTTGAGTTGAGGAAGTTCTGTCTCTTTGCTGTTCTGGGCGAGACACAGCCCTGTGTTTGAATGCCTGCACGTTGTGCTTCTGTTCAATAAACCAGTTAACTGAACTCTGGCCTCCTGTGAGATGCTACAGTATTTTAAGGGCGCGTGCTTGGCCATAATGTTAACGCGCATCCACTTTGATTCTCTAATATAAACAGATGCAGCAGTTTTCATTTTTGCAAATCATACATTATTACAAGGAAAAATATTAACACACGAGGGAAATCATTGTTATGTCCGTGAAGATGAGAAAAAGATCTATCTAGATAAAAAAAAAAAAAAAATCTAGATTAGGCTACACATTTACTACCCAAAATTATACGCCTGTTTAACCAAAGCTAATTTGGGTGGGTTTCTCCCATCATCCCCAATGTCACTTCTCTGTGTTTTACGGCCCTGACGAGAACGTCGGTTTCCTCGGCTGTGAACCGCTCCTGGCGTGCGCCGGCAAATCCGCCGTAATAGCAATCCGCCATGGAACAAGCGCGCCGGCTCTTAAAGGGAATGTGAGAGGACGCTCTGATTGGTTTATTTCACGTTACGCCCAAACCACACCTATGAATAATGAAGCTACTTCAGACCAACCCCTTTTAGATTTGCGTCGGGCGCAAGAGTCATTTATCCCGCTGGGAAAATAGCAACAGCGCCGGGATCCGCCCACAAAGTTACTTGCGCTTTGCACTTTGACACTTGCATTTCAGATCGTTAAAATAGGGCCCATAGTATGCTTATAGTCATATTGTGCCACTGTGCCGAGCTCATTAAACCAATAAACTTTAAACCAATAAACTCAAAGTGAAATCCAGCAACCCAGGAGGAGAAATTAATCTGCTCAACCAGACGGCATGAAGATACTGAGAGAGAAACTGAAAGTAATTATATTTATTAACTTATTATTATTTGAAAAAATATGAGATTAGTTATTTTATACTAATAAAATAAACTACTGTATGCCACAGTACTGTTGGTGAAATACACAAATGCCGAGCTGTGATGAGGCAATAGCTGTATAATTGCATATTGTGATTAACTGCTTAATTCCTAATTACTGTATCCCGTTTATTTTTATTTTACACTGTCAGGCACAATGTGGCTCTTATTGAACTAATTGAAATTTGAACCTTTAAAGACCTGGTTATGATTGGCGTTCTGCCTGTCATCTACTACAGTACTCTTTGAAGAAAATGTTATATATAGAACCTTAAAGGGTTCTGTGAGGCACTTCATATATAACCTATTAGGACTTCTTTGAGATTAACCTCATGTCTCCCCCTGGATATTGCCATATGCCAAAACCACATCTCACTGGCAGGGGTGGTGGCCTGGCAGTAGTAATTAAGAGCAATTATAAGATTACCAAATGTGACTTCCCTTTTGTTACAAGCTTTGAATGCTTGTCATTTAAAATAGCTGGACTCTTGATTTTCCAGAGGCCCGTTTCAGAAAGGTGGTTAAGTGGTTAGGTAGAAAGGTGGTTTACTCTGAGTATGTTAAATCTGAATTGAGGGAAACTTTGAGTTCCCTATCAAGGGAACTTCGGCTACGTTTTACGCTTGTGGGAACATACCCCTCTGGGGGCTACTTCTCTGAGGAGAGATCCTCTTATTAATCGTTTTCTCCATGGCACATTGAGGCTTCGGCCTGCACTGCACTCTAGAGCACCGGCTTGGGATTTGGCCATTGTACTTGAGGGTCTGGGCTTGGCTCCCTTCAAACCTATTGCAGAGGTTTCAGAAAAGTTCCTTACACTAAAAACTGTATTCCTACTTGCTATTTCTTCGATTAAGAGAATTGGAGATTTGCAAGCCCTGCCGGTTGCTCCTTCATGCCTAGAATTTGCATCTGGTATGGTTAAGGCATTTCTTCACCCTAGGCCGGGTTACATTCCTAAGATTCTTACCAATGTTGCAGGCCCAATTGTGCTGCAGGCCTTTTGTCCTCCACCTTTTAATACCCCAGATCAGGAAAGACTAAATCTGTTATGTCCCGTTAGGGCTTTGGATGCCTACGTTCACAGAGCTGCCCTGTGGCGTAGATCAGAGCAGTTATTTGTCTGCTTCGGCTCAACCAAGAAAGGTTGCCCTGCATCGAAACAGGTTATAAGCAAGTGGGTAGTCGAGGCTATCTCACTTGCTTATGAAGCGGTCGGACAGCCTTCAGCTTTGGCTGTCCGGGCCCATTCTACAAGGAGTTAGAGGAGTTAGTCCGGGCCCATTCTACAATTTCGGGAGTTTCCCTTCATGACATTTATGATGCGGCAGGCTGGTCCTCACCGCATACATTTGTCAAATTTTATGATTTAGACATCTCCACTCCTGGGGCGAGGATGCTCGCTTCTTAGTGTGCGCAGGACTCACACAGAACGGCACTTGTCATTATGGCGTAGTGGGTATGGGGTTCCCACAAGCGTAAAACGCAGCGGGAGTTCCCTTGATAGGGAACGTATCTGGTTACGTATGTAACCTTAGTTCCCTGAGAGGGAACGAAACGCTGTGTTCACCTGCCATACTTCCTGCATGCCCTGATTGACTTGCTTCAGGTTTATCAGAAGCTGTCATGCACTGCGTTCAGGGGTGCTTTATAGTTTCCTGGTCTATGACGTCACCTATGACGTCCCGCTCATTCATTGGACTGATTATACACATGCTTCATGACGCAACACTCGGAGGTGTTCCCACAAGCGTAAAACGCAGCGTTTTGTTCCCTCTCAGGGAACTAAGGTTACATACGTAACCAGAGACGTTTTCCGTTTCAGAAAGGGAGGTATGTCAAACCCGAGAAAGCAGTAAGTCAAGCCAGTTTCTGAAAGAGAGGTTATCTGCCAGTGGGGTAAGAAAAATAATCTTAAAGCAATAGTTCACTTTAAAATGAAAATTCTGTCATCATATACTCACCCTCATGTTGTTTCAGACCTGTATTCATTTATTTCCTCTGCTGCACACAAAGGAAGATATTTAGAAGAATGTCAGTAACCAGACAGTTTCTGGGTCCCATTGACTTCTATAGTATATTAAAGTAGTCATTTTAAAGTGAACTATTCCTTTAATCTTAATGCAAATGGGACACTGCAAAAATGGTTTTCTTAATCAAAAAAGTAAGGTATTTTTATGGTATTTTTATCGTCTCAAGTCCAAATATAAAAAAAATTCTTAAATCAAGATGCATTTACTAGATGAGTAAAATTACATAAGATATTATGTCCTGTTTTCTGGGGGAATTAAACAAAATTAAGTGAGTTGATGCTGGAAAATTATCTGAGAATGGGGTTAGAAAAATAATCTTAATTCAAACAGAAACAAGATTATTTTTCTTACACCATTGGCAGATCATTTTGCTTGTTTTAAGCAATGACTAACTTAATAACAAGCACAACTAGACCTAATATCTTATGTAATTTTACTACTTTAGTAAATGGATCTTGATTTAAGAAATGTTTGATATTTAGACTGGGAACAAGACAAAAATACTAAGTAAGAGAAGTATTTTTTGCAGTAAAACAAGATTATTTTAGACAAAAATACTAAGGAAAGCTTTTTTTGCAGTGCAGGTGCATTCATTCATTGCGCATATGTTCTATATAACGTTGCGGATGGAGAGCACATTAGTAAGGCCGCTGTATGCAGAGCGGTAAGGAAATTGTGCATCGCTCTCAAGCTCTTTCTTAGGATTTTTGTGTTGTTTCCTTGGCACAATCTTGTGAGAGCCAACAAGGAGGAGTTTCACAGGATTGCAGGTCAGTTGTGTAGAAATTGAAATGAGGCTAATCTTATAAATGACATTCACTTGACAACATCTTGATGCGATCTCTGGAAGTAACATAATAATTAGAATTTCCATTGAGATTTCAAATGTGGTTGGATGCATTGATGACACGTATATTCCCATCATCGCACCTTCCAAAAATTAAATGGATTACTGTATGGAATGAAAGGATGCCAGATGGAAGGGTCTGGCAGTTTTCTTTACCTTAACGATATTTCGTCCGCCCCCGCATTTGTGTTGGTTTTGGCCGTGATTCCTTTTGGCTTTTCATTAGCAATTAGGCTGGTTTTGTTGTGCAGATCTGGCAACCCTGGGCTTCGACAGCCTGTGCCCAACATTATAAAATCATTAAGCTTGGTGACTTAAATATTCATGTTGACAATGATTGTACCTTTACTAAGGATTTTATGTCTATTCTGGAATATTTTGATATATCACAGCACATTGATTGTATGCATTTTATGCATTCTATGCATACTCATTCTCATAACCTTGATTTATTTTGCTCTGCTAGTATCAACAATGTTTGTGTCCAGGGTCTGGAAGTTGGCATCTCTAATCATAAACTCATTGACTTCAGTTTTTCTCTCACACTCATGAAATTAAAATCAAATCTACTATAGCCTACCGTAACCTGTAATCTATAAACATTGATCAATTCTCTACTGCTATTGTTGCTTCCTCAATGTCACTCTCTCTCTCAATCTCTCCTGTCCCAATGAGATCCTTTTCATACATAATGACACTATATCCAATGTCTTGGAGGAACTTGCCCCATTTAAAACTAGAACTGTCCCCTTGCAACTTGTATACTGGTTTTCATTGTGGTTTTGGTTCTGCCCTGTAACCAAGTTTACCTCAGTCTGTTTGATTTGAGCATTATACTCACCTGTTGTCCATTAATTATCTCAATATTTTCTTTTGTTTGGCCTAGTATGGACCAAACAATACATATGTAAGGGATGATAGAGTCTCCTTGAATGATTCCTTGTCTTTGCTAGTTTCCTGGCTACTTATCGTAACAGAAGAACCGACCGAAACCGATCAGCATGGATTCACCTGCTGTGCTGCTGCTTTGAGCAGGAGCAGGAGCAGGATCAGAAGAGCCTCGAGGCCCATGTGGATTCCTTTATCTGGCGAGCCTCACACACTATCCAGACTGCTCCCTGTTTTTATTTGGCCAGTTTAAACGAGCGCACAAAGGCTCACCTGCCCGGTGTGTGTCCTCGACGATCATTTGCTGAGTTCATAGAGTGGTTGTTGGTGAACTGCAGTTCAGGCTACACCATCGGCCATGCTGAGGCTGACATCGTCACCAGCTCCACTTAGAACACACTGCCAGAGATCAGCCATCCACAATCAGTTACTAGTGCCCACCACAGACCATGGAGGCCTGCCACGATGGATGAGCCCGAACCGAGGAAGAGGTCGGAGGGAGTCATTGTCCTGGAACCTCTCCCACAACCAGCGTCTGACCAGGTGCTCGAACCGGCAACACCGCAGATAACTGAGGGAGTACTAGTGGAGTTCGATGGGATGGAGGGAAGCCCCGGCCACAACCTCGCCACAGTGGATGTGTTAGTTAAGAATTCTGGACAGTATTAACAGTGACAAGATGATTGACAGGGCAGTTTACATTGACAGGGTGCACGTAACTAAGCAACAGAGCTGTCCGTTAAAGATGACGAAGTATGTCCCAAAGCTTGCCTACTCTTTTGCTAAACATTCAGAAGTATTTGCTTTTTATATATACAAAAAGAGTACATACTTTTAGGGCGTAGAATAAGCAGGCGAATTGGAAAAGAGTTCTTGCCAATGGTTGGCCCCTGGCAACTGGGAGGAGGATTGCAGGCAAATTGCGGTTCAGTCAAAGCCACTAGATTAGAGGATGGATACCCGACCCGAGCCCGACGGGACCCGCCGGTACCCGACGGGCCGGTCCGGGCTCGGACAGATATTTAGAAATGATGTTCGGGTTCGGGTCGGGCTCGGTCACATCAGCGCGATAAGGCATTGAACATTTTAAATTTAAAACAGCTTATGTAGGTAGCTGATGTGCCTGATGCTTTCACTTGATGCAAACGTTCGTTTTTGTGATTAAAAACATGTAAAATATTACCATAACATCCGTCTTCCTGTGTGCGGACATTTGTTTATGTAGCCGTGACAACGAAACGTGTGCATAATGTGCGCGCGCCAGGTGTTAAGAGCGCTTGTTGCTCCGCGCGCTGATGCGCTTGTCCTGTTGACATTTCCGAATGCCTTCCTACAGTTGCTTAATAAAAGCGGGCTTTCCACACAAACAAACGTACAATTGTCATTAGTATGAGAAAAAAAATGGGATTTTAACTGTCGGGCTCGGGTCGGGCTCGAACATAAATATCTTTATGCCTGTCGGGCTCGGGTCGGGTTCGGTTACTGCTCTGTCGGACGCGGGCCGGGCTCGGACTGAAAAAGTCGGCCCGATCCGCACTCTACACTAGATGACAAGTCTGCAACCTTTAGCCAAAAAAAAGGTTGGCCAGCGCCGGCGGGTTAATGCGAGAATAAAACATGGGTTTTCATTTGGATACATGAAAGACGGAATTAATTTAAATTAATTAATTAACGGAAGTTTGAGTCGGACTGCCACCGGACTAAGGATCTTGATGACAGTAAACGGGCCAATAAATTTGGGAGCTAGTTTGTTAGAGATGGAGCGGAGTGGAATGTTCTAGGTTGAAAGCCACACTTTTTGACCAACAACATATCCGGGAGGCTTTGACCGATGGCGATCGGCCTTAGCCTTGGTGTGCGCCCAGACCTGGAGCAGAGTCTCACGGGCTCTGGTCCATGTGCGGTGACACCTCTGGATGAAGGCTTGGGTGGAGGGGACCGTGACTTTGGATTCCAGGCTAGGAAAAACTGGTGGTTGGTAACCTAAGCTACACTCAAACGGAGATAGGCACGTGGATGACATTGGTAGCGAGTTGTGAGCGTACTTCACCATTGAGAGCTGCTGACTCCAGGAGGAAGGATTATTGGATACCAAACATCGCAGCACTCTTTCCAAATCTTGGTTGGCTCTCTCGGTTTGGCCATTGCTTTGGGGATGAAACCCAGAAGACAGACTGACACTAGCTCCTAGTAATTTACAAAACTCTCGCCAAAATTTGGACACAAACTGTGTCGGAAAAACTTTGCCATGTAAGCGAAAAACGTGATCTACAACCGTCACCGCTGTCTCCTTGGCAGAGGGTAATTTCGGCAAGGGAATCCACCTTTGAGAACTGTTCCACTATGGTCAAAACGACCGTCATGCCCTGGGAGGGCTGGAGGGCGGTGATAAAATAAAGCGATATGTGGGACCAGGGTCTCGAAAGGAAAGACAGCGGTTGGAGTAACCCATCTGGTGGTCGATTGGAAGTCTTACCAGTGGCTCAAACCGAGCAAGACAAAACTGCGAATGTCACGAGCCATTAATGGCAACCAGAATTGTTGCCTGACCAAAAAACTGGTGCAATTTACTCTTGGGTGACAAGCCACATTAGAACAATGCCCCTATTGAAAAACGTCAGACCGTAATCCCTCCGGCACAAATAATTGTTTCGGTGGGCCACCAGGCTACCCCTTATAAGGCCCTCTTGACCTTCGACTCGATCTCCCATGTGAGTGTGGAGACAAATAGGGTCTCTGGTAAAAGGCACTCTGGAGTGGACGGGCGTTCGGAATGGTCAAAAATGCGCAATAAAGAATCGGGTTTGATGTTTTTGGAACCCGGGCGGTACGAAAGAGAACAATCAAAACGACCGGAAAAAAAAGAGCCCACCGAGCCTGCCTGGAGTTGAGTCTTTTGGCAGTTCTGATATATTCCAATTTCCTGCTGATTGGTCCAGACGATAAAAGGTACCCCCGACCCTTCTAACCAATGACGCCATTCTTCTAATGCTAACTTGACTGCCAAAAACTCTGTTACAAATGTCATAGTTCCGTTCGGCAGGAGATAAACGATGGGGAAAAAAACATACACGGATGTATCGTGTCGTCTGTGGAAGAACGTTGAGAAAGAACGGCGCCTACCCCCACCTCCTCTGACGCGACGACCTCCACCACAAACTGACGTGATGGATCAGGGGCTATGGGAGCCGAAACGAACCAACCTTTCAGTTTGGCAAATACAGCCTCAGAGAGTCAGCTGATATGAGCATGCGTATCTATGGTCTAACGTGACCAGCCAGAACTAATGCTACGCTTGATTTCCATCTCCATCTCCGTAAGAAGAACTATTCCAATCAGCACCTGCACACCGCTCTCCAAAGTATAATTGTTCAGATCACTTACCTGCATACTCTCCGCTCTATGTTGTCAAATAAACTCCTGTTATATCTTCATTAACATCTTTTGAGTCTGCTTCCGTAACAGTTGTATAATTAAAACATTATTATTGTTATTATTATGTACGGTAATTCTACAACTACGGTAGTTCTATTTTATTTAGCTCGTAAACATACTTTATCCCTTGAAACTATTTAAAGGTTCAGTAAGCGATTTCTGAGTAACACTGTTGATATTTGAAAGCGACACCCAAACAAACACACACCCCTTCCTTCATTCCTCCGCCCCCAAAATAACAAACATGCTATGCAACACAGTAACAGCTGACGGAACGGGCAGCTTGCACAAGTATGGATGAGAAAAAACAATGTTACTCACATATCAAGCACAAACATGTTTTTTTTTTTTTTAAGCTTTTCTAATATTAACACTGGTCCTAGCTCTTGACTGATCGTAAACCTTCTTCCAATTATATTCCACTATTTGGTAAAATCTCACCTATCTATTTTTCTACAGTCTTTCTGCAAATGTTCTGTTTATTCACTCGCTCTCCACCCCCAACCTGAGTGGATATGCCCCAATTGCTAACAAAAGTGTTTTGGTGCTCCATGGATTGGTCAGATCCATATTTTTTTTCTCCTATTTACACAGACAGGAATATTTATAAATATATATTTTTCAGCACACACACAGAACAGACATCTAGCAAATGTTAGCAAAATGTATTGTTTAGGTGTTGATTTAAACTTTTAACAGCGTTTCTCAGAAATTGCTTTCTGCACCTTTAAATAACCCACTAATCATGAAAGTATTATGCAATCATTTAAGACATTTCTCCTTACATAGAACATTTTTGGCTATATAGAACCCCACTGAATTATTATTAATTAATTATTATTATTATTATTACTACCATAAAAGTGCCATAAAAATCATGCATAGGATATAGCCTATAACTTTTTTGCTCTATCAAATCTATTGTTCCTTCTGGGCGGCAGTGGCTCAGTGGTTCATGTAGGTTGTCTACAAACCGGAAGGTTGCTGGTTCAATCCCCAGTTCCACTTGACCAAGTGTCGAGGTGTCCATGAACAAGACACCTAACCCCAGCTGCTCCCGACGAGCTGGATGGCACCTTGCATGGCTGACACTGCTGTCGGTGAATGAATGGGTGAATGTGAGGTAAAGTGCTTTGGTGGCCATTGGGTCTGTGAAAGCGCTATATAAATGCAGTCCATTTACCATTTAGAAAATAATTCATAATAAAGCTTAAAAAAAAATGCAACTACAGTACATACATTTGTAGAAACACAACTTTTGCAAAGTGGATTTTTTTTATCTTACAGTCTTCTCTGTTCCCCTTCATTCAGGTTGGTATTGTTGTGCCTTCACTAACCTTCATCTTTCTGTTGATTAAAACCAGAATTGAAAAATCCCTCAACACAGAACACAACAAAAGGAATCTAATAGGCATGCAGAGCTGCCAGCATGTGTTTACAGTCTTGGACCGTGATCAATAACGCTTCTGCTTTCTACAGAGGCGCTCCGCCTGGAGGAGGTCAGCTGGCTGGAGGTGGCTCATTGATCAGACAGGAAACAAACCTGAGAGACGCTACCAGCGGCCCATCATTCACACACACACACACACACACACACACACACACACACACACACACACACACACACACACACACACACACACACACACACACACACACACAGGTGCTGAGTCATTAGCATATACGGCAAGCCTGGAACAACCAACAACAGACCAGCACCTCACACCTTCCCTGGTGATGAACAAACCATCTCAATAACAGGTCTGATGCTTGAGGGATGGATGCTTTCAATGCATGGTGTATACACTGTTCAAAATGCACATGAATACATATGCATTGGGCATACACACACACAATCACATATATGTATGTACGTGTGTGTAGTGATTTCAAATTGATTAATTGTGATTAATCACATAAAAGTTTGTGCGTGTGTGTATCTTTTCTCACACAGATACATTCTCTGTGTATATATGGGTTCTTTTTATTGAAATTTAGACTTGAAGACAATGGGAACATTTGAATAAGAAACTCAGGGTTTGTAATTGGACAGTCCAGCACTTAAAATGTTATTTTGAACATGGTGACAAAAAAACATTATTAATTTATCCTTCAGAGATTGTCCCCATTTGTAAAACTGAAAGTTTCAAGATGTTGGAAATCCAACATTTGATGGAAAGCACTTTTATTTAAAAATACATAAATACCACTATAGCCAGTAGATGGCAGTAGAGGAGCACTTATTGGCTCATATTAGCCATTTCCACTCTCCAACCCGTTTTGCTTTTGAATTTATATTTTGCTTTTGAATTTATAATAGTCGTTATAAAATCAGTAGGTTTAAAAATCAGTTGTCAAAGTTCAGCACTTTTGTACTGAAGTAGGAAAAGTCTAAAAAATTACTTTTCTTTAAATTACGAATTAATTGCACAGAAAGAGAACAATTCACGAGCTCCCTGAAGCTGTTGATCGACACGTGAGAAAACTCCCATTTTAATCAATATCTGACAAAAGTGCACAAAAAAATCTTTAAATTACAATGTCGCTTTGCTATAATGATAGGATTTGTGAGCATGTAGGACTTAATCTGGCTCTAAACAAAAACTCAATCAGTGTTTTGAGGGACATTAAGCTGAGTCTCACAACGAACCAGTAACTTAAACACCTCTGAACTAACCTAGAGTACTGTCTAACACTTGATGGCTACTCAAGTCTTTGGCGTTGGTTAGGAACCTGTAAAATCGCATTCTTCCATCTTAAAAATATATCTAAATTACGACATATGCTTTCAATGACAAATGTGTAACAGTTAGTACATGCATTCATGACCTCAAGGCTAAATTATTGTAATGCTCTACTGGGTGGTTGCCCTGCACGCTTAAAACGCAGCAGCTCGAGTTCTTACCAGAACCAGGAGGTATGACCATATTAGCCCAGTTCTGTCAACACTGCATTAGCTCTCTATTAAACATCGTATACATTTTAAAATATTGCTGATTACTTACAAAGCAATAAATGGTTTAGCTCTGCAGTACTTGAGCGAGCTGTTAATGCATTATTGTCCTTCTCGTCTATTGTGATCTCAAAATTCTGGCCAGTTGATAATACCTAATATCAAATTTGACTCCTGGCAATAGATCCTTTTCCTCTTTAGCACCAAAACTTTGGAACAGTCTTCCTACCATTGTCCGGGAAGCAGACACACTCTGTCAGTTTAAATCTAAAAAAACCTCTCTTTAACCTGGCAAAATTATACATTCTTAATATTCAAATCAGTTAAATGATTATTAGTCAAGTCAAGTCAAGTCACCTTCATTTATATAGTGTTTTTTTAACAATATAGATTGTATCAAAGCAGCTTTACAGTGATAATAGGAAATATTAGGCTTCATATATTAGGTCAGCCGGAACCGGGAACACTTCCTATAACACCCGATGTACTCGTTACATCATAAGAAGGATGGCATCTACGCTAATGTTAGTCTTTCTGCTTCTTCCAAGGTTTACTGTAATCAGCTGGATCCAAGTCAAGTCAAGTCAAGTCAAGTCAAGTCAAGTCAAGTCAAGTCATCTTTATTTATATAACGCTTTTACCAATGTAGATTGTTCCAAAGCTGCTTTACAGTAACACAGTCTCACCCCAAAACGTCACATACTGACGGGTCTTGACCATACGGCAACATACGACGAAAAGGGTACCCTTTAACGTCCATGTGTGACGATTCGGGTATGGTTGGGTTTAGGTATGCGTTAGGGTACCGCTAGGAGGCGCTGCTGGTGCGCTTATGTCTGCGTCTTATATTGACATTATAGGGGTACCCTTTTCGTCGTATGTTGACGTATGGTCAAGACCCGTCAGTATATGACGTTTTGGGGTGAGACCGGGCTGTTTACAGAGATAAACGTATAATTTAAGGTAACAGATTGTTTTGGCTTTATAGCGGTTCTTGAATAATGTTATTCTCCAGCCAACTTTGATTGATTCACTTCCGTCGAAAGGACAATCTGTTATTAAATCAGGGGCCGCTAAGATGACACCGGTCTACACAGACTTTAAACGCGAACTTGTGATAAACACTGATGGCGCTCACGTGCGCATCAAGGATTAATTCTATAGTTATGTGCGTTTGAATATATGTGCACATGTTTGTAATTCTCAACAAACCAAGCCTAAATAAACTACTTGTCCTGCCTATAAATTTGATACAGAATTTTATTTTATTTTATCACTATGGGGTAGATACGCAAATTTTCCACAATGCTTTATCTGTAGAGTGATAAAGGGATCCTCCATAGGGAGAGGCTAGTTGGCACTTCAGCACTGCATTGACATCGGGTCCAGGCGAAGGTCCTTCGTCAGATCTGGATACGGCCTGTATCCGGCAGGGTGCGGGAAAACCTCGGGATAAACAAAGACACTAAAATTAGCGTAGATGCCATTCTTCTTATGATGTAACGAGTATATCAGGTTTTAAGGGAAGTGTTCGCAGTTCCGGCTGACCTAATCTATGGAGCCTAACATTGAGTTATAGAAGTCTATAATGCATTATGTGAATGCTAGGTCAAAGAGATGTGTCTTTAATCTAGCTTTGAACTGACAGAGTGTGTCTGCTTCCCGGACAATGGTAGGAAGACTGTTCCAAAGTTTTGGTGCTAAATAGAAAAAGGATCTACCGCCAGCAGTTGATTTTGATATTCTAGGTATTATTAACTGGCCGGAATTTTGAGATCGCAATAGACGTGAAGGACTATAATGCGTTAAGAGCTCGCTCAAGTACTGTGGAGCTAAACCATTTAGTGCTTTGTAAGTAAACAGCAATATTTTAAAATTTATACGATGTTTAATAGGCAGCCAATGCAGTGTTGACAGAAAGGGGCTAATATGGTCATACTTCCTGGTTCTGGTAAGAACTCGAGCTGCTGCGTTTTGAACTAGCTGTAGTTTGTTTGTTAAGCGTGCAGGGCAACCACCCAGTAGAGCATTACAATAATCTAGCCTTGAGGTCATGAACGCATGAACTAATTGTTCCGCATTTGTCAATGAGAGCATATGGCGTAATTTAGATATAATGCGGTTTTACAGATACAAGACACGTGACTTTCAAATGAAAGATTGGTATCAAAGAGCACACCCAGGTTCCTAACCGACGACAAAGACTTAACAGAGCAGCCATCAAGTGTTAGACAGTATTCTAGGTTATTACGTGTGGAAGTTTTTATTCCAATAATTAGAATCTCAGTTTTTTTCTGAATTTAGTAGTAGGAAATTACTAGTCATCCAATTTTTTTATATCAGCTATGCATTCCGTTAATTTTGTGAATTGGTAGGTTTCGTTAGGTTTTGAAGAAATATACAGCTGAGTATCGTCGGCATAACAGTGAAAGCTAATTCCATGTTTCCTATGATATCTCCTAATGGTAGCATGTACAGAGTGAACAGCAGCGGTCCTAGTACTGAGCCTTGTGGTACGCCATACTGAACTTGTGATCGATAAGACATCTCTTAATTTACTGCTACACACTGATAACGGTCAGATAAGTATGATTTAAACCATGCTAGTGCAATTCCACTAATGCCAACATAATGTTCGAGTCTATTTAAAAGGATGTTGTGGTCAATGGTGTCAAATGCAGCACTAAGATCAAGTAAGTAATACTAATAGAGAGATACAACCACGATTGGATGATAAGAGCAAATCGTTTGTGACTTTAACGAGAGCTGTCTCTGTACTATGGTACGGTCTAAATCCGGACTGAAAATCCTCGCAGATATTATTTCTTTCAAGAAAGGAACACAGTTGTGAGAATACTGCTTTTTCTAATATCTTTGACAGAAAAGGCAGATTCGAGATCGGCCTGTAATTGACTAATTTTGTTGGATCAAGTTGCGTTTTTTTAACAAGCGGTTTAATCATAGCTAGCTTAAAGGTTTTTGGTACGTATCCTAGAGATAAAGATGAATTAATGATATTAAGAAGAGGATCTATGACATCTGGAAGCATCTCTTTCAGCAGCTTAGTCGGTATAGGGTCTAACATACAAGTTGCCAATTTAGATGATTTGATGAGTTTGCAAAATTCTTCCTCTCCTATAGCAATGAATGAATCAAAATTTCCCTCAGGGAGACTACAATGCACTTCCTGATGCGATACTGTATTAGACGGTTGCATAGTTATTATTTTGTCCTTGATATTATTGATCTTATAAGTAGAGTTCATAAAGTCATTACTGCTGTGTAACTTCTGGGCTTGAAGCTTTCTTTTTCGTTAGTTTAGCCACTGTTTCAAATAAATACCTAGGATTATGTTTATTTTCTTCTAATAGGGTTGAAAAATAAGCAGATCTAGCAGCTTTTAAAGCCTCTCTGTAAGCAATCGAGCTCTCCTTCCATGAAATCCGAAATACCTCTAGTTTTGTTTTCTTCCAGTTGCGCTCCATTTTTCTGGCTGCTCTTAATCTTTTTTAAGCGCAGCGGAGCAACTGTGTCTAAAGTGCTGGAAAAGAGAGAGTTAAAAGTTTCTGTTGCAATATCAAGTTCTTCTAAGCTATCCGGGATGCTGAGATGATGAAACTGATTAGGAAGATTATTGATAAAGCAGTCTTTAGTGGCAGAAGTGATAGGTCTAACATATTTATAACACTGAGTCGGCTTTGCAGCCTTGGCTAAATGTAATATACATGAGACTAGATAATGATCTGAGATGTCATCGCTCTGCTGCAGTATTTCAACGGCATCAACATCTATTCCATGTGATAGTATTAGATCTAGAGTATGATTACGGCAATGAGTAGGTCCTGACACATGTTGTCTAACTCCAATTGAGTTTACAATGTCTTTAAATGCCAATCCCAATGCATCTTTTTGATTATCTATGTGTATATTAAAATCACCAACAATTAGTACTTTATCTGCAGCCAATACTAATTCTGATAGAAAGTACGCAAATTCTTTGATAAAGTCTATATGGTACCCTGGTGGCCTGTATACAGTAGCCAGCAGAATTTCCAAACGTGATTTATCGTTTACACTATATATTTTTTAATTAAGCACCAACACTTCAAAAGAATTATATTTAAAACTAGATTTCTTAGAGGTTTTGAAAATTATAAAACTATGAATTACAGCAACACCTCCTCCTTTGCGTTTCAGACGAGGTTCATGTTTATAACCAATCGTGTGGGGTTGACTCATTTAAAGCAATGTAATCGTTTGGTTTTAGTCAGGTTTCTGTCAAACACAGCACATCTAGTTTATAATCTGAAATCATATCATTAACTATTAGCACTTTTAAAGTAAGAGATCGAATATTCTGCAACCCAACCTTTATAATTTTCTCATCTGTATTATATCTGTTTTTTATTTGTTGAACATCAATTTTTAACCTTAGATGGGTTTGAACGTTTTTTGGATTTCCAAGTTCGTGGAACAGACACAGTCTCTATATGATGATATCTAGGTGAAAGAGTCTCTATGTGATGGGATTTATCTGACCTTGGTGACGTGAGGCCGCTAGCAGACGGTCGGTTAAGCCAGTCTGTCTGCTTCCTGACCTGAGGCCCAGATTGTCATGTTTTATCTCTAAGACTACAAGCCAAATTACTAGAGAAAAGAGCAGGACCATCCCAGGAGGGATGAATACCATCTCTTTTCAACAGGTCAGGTTTGCCCCAAAAACTTTTCCAATTTTCTATGAAATCAATATTATTTCGCGGACACAACCCAGACAGCCAGCCATTGAGAGAACACAATCTACCAACTATCTCATCACTCCTGCGAACAGGAAGGGGGCCAGAGCAAATTACAGTGCTTGACATCGTAATTGCAAGTTCACACACCTCTTTAATATTAATTTTGGTGATCTCCGACTGGCGGAGTCGAACATCATTAACGAGTTTGTTTGCCCATAAAATCTTTAAGATATTAGGTTGAACTTATTTGGCTTGCTGTCCACTGGAGAGGGGCTCGATGAAGCAGCTTCAACTCGAGCTCTGATATACCCCCCCAGTGGCTAAAATGTAGGATATGATGATTAAAAGGGGCAAGGTACCTAAGATGAAGGTGGAGTTTGGGGAGGTGGAGGGATACTGGAACAGCTGATGCTATGGGGAGAGGTAAGCAGCTGCTTATATACTGTACTCGGCTGATGATTGAAAGATTAGATTGGCTCACTCCTCCCTAACTTACGTTTAGAAACTTCATTTAACGAGTTTGTTTGCCCATAAAATCTTTAAGATATTAGGTTGAACTTATTTGGCTTGCTGTCCACTGGAGAGGGGCTCGATGAAGCAGCTTCAACTCGAGCTCTGATATACCCCCCCAGTGGCTAAAATGTAGGATATGATGATTAAAAGGGGCAAGGTACCTAAGATGAAGGTGGAGTTTGGGGAGGTGGAGGGATACTGGAACAGCTGATGCTATGGGGAGAGGTAAGCAGCTGCTTATATACTGTACTCGGCTGATGATTGAAAGATTAGATTGGCTCACTCCTCCCTAACTTACGTTTAGAAACTTCATTTAACGAGTTTGTTTGCCCATAAAATCTTTAAGATATTAGGTTGAACTTATTTGGCTTGCTGTCCACTGGAGAGGGGCTCGATGAACCAGCTTCAACTCGAGCTCTGATATACCCCCCATAAGTGTTGAATAAAATTTGGGACAGCAAGTTGGAATAACATGATCAATTAATTAAGAACTTGGGAAATACAGGATGTCTAAGAGCTTAAAGCATGTTACCCCCCAAAAGAGTGGAAATTTAAGCTGTATGGAGCATGGATGGACGCTGCTGCGGCAGTGATGTTTAACGGAGCTCCTGTGGTAACTCTGGCTGGACTGCGTCTCCCTACTATGCCCACCATGTGGGGCTATGAGTGGAGCTCCGGCGGGAGCTGTGTTTGAAAGAGTGTGCCTGCGTTCGTTGGAGTGAAACGACATGGGCTTGTGGAAATTTGTCTGGGGTACATCTCACCGCTGCACTGCACAGTGACTTTCGGAAATTACTCCTGCGGGAGTATCTTGGGACTGGAGTTTGAGTACGAGGTTGGAGAACGCCCTGCCACATCCATGACATGGAGCCCTATGGAGTTAGAGAACATAGGGCCTCCAGATGTCACGAACAGGGGAGGAGGTCCTCGTCCCTAAAGGCAAACGGGCCACCAGTATCTGAAGTGAAACTCCCTACGCAGCAAGAGGGAGCCTACGGTATACATGGAAATGCAGAACTACCATCCTTCTGACACAGGGGGCTTAGATCACATAAAGACATAATGGCCCGTCGCGCTTGAGGGACGTACGATCCTTGGTATCTCCAGTCCTCTTTTCGGATAGGAGGGCCCACACTGCGATCCGAA
The DNA here is from genome assembly GCF_949152265.1 of Phoxinus phoxinus. NCBI lineage: Eukaryota > Metazoa > Chordata > Actinopteri > Cypriniformes > Leuciscidae > Phoxinus > Phoxinus phoxinus. The sequence goes on along the minus strand of NC_136888.1, from coordinate 9,130,224 downwards.
CGGGGGATCCTCCATGGATAAGAAACATGAAGGATCTCACGGCGATTCAGAAAGGGAGAGCCCCCACGGCGCCCGAATGGAAAGCTCATGCTGCGTTTCGACCGGGAGAGCTCCCGCGCTTCGAAGGAGAGAGCCCCCCCCCCCCCCCCCCCCATATGTATAAATAGGGAGTTCACTCTGCGATCAAAACGGGAGAGCCCACACAGCAAGTCGAACGGAGAGCCTACGATGCATCTGGATGGGGAGCCCACACGGCGATTCAGATGGGAGACCCCACTCCAGGAGTGGTATGTCACACACATCTGAAAGGGGAGAGCTCTCACTGCATCCAGATGAATACACGCCCTGCGGGGCTAGGTAAGCGGGGAGATGCGATAGTAGGGAGAGGCGGTCCGGACTCAGAAGGATGCTAGTGTTTGTTGTGCTTGTCTAATGTTATGCAGATCTGAACGAACATATGTTGTTTCGAAGGTGTGGGACGACCATCGACCTAGCATTTTGGTTTGGTGATCGGAAAGGCCCCTTGTGCTGCTGTGGTGGCTGCACCTATTCGGAAAGAATGTGAAGAGAAATGTTTGGTTGGGATGCCGGAACTGTTGAGGATGAATTTGAGGTTCTTTGGAACCAATGTCTGGAGGCAGGAAGGTTTTATCATTGATGAAGAGAGGATCGAGAGAAGAGGTGAATTGGGATTTCCTCTGGTGAAGAAAAAGTTTAAGGACTGGTATGGTTGGCTGAGGAGCGGCGCACAGGGCAAATAGAACGGGCGTGAGCTCCGCCACAGAAATTGCAGACATGGAGGAAGCGGCATCGTTGTCTGTTGCAGCCTGAAGAATTAAAGCTGTTGCACACTTGTCTGCCTGAAACTGAGGTAAAAATCTGGTTACAGTCATTCCTTGATTGAGGGACATATGAAGTGGGTTTTTCTTGGAAAGGAGCTGGATGGGTTGGAAAATCTGGGTTGGTTTGGGGACATTCTGAAGTAGAATGAATGATAGACCTGCAGATGGCGCAAGAAAGGCTTCGAACGCCTAAGAAGACTCTGTTATATAGTTCGAGGTCCAAGGCTCCCCAGTAAGGACACTGGTTCCAGTGGGTGACACGGGCGGCGCATTTAGCTGAAAAAAGCTTATGGTATGTATAAAAATGACTACCTCCGAAAGAGAGACTGAGCTCTGCTATGATAGAGAGGTAGTCATTTAATTCCTTGCGTCTGGCTGGAAATGAAGTGCAAATTACTTCTGTGTATCTGGCAAAAGCAATGTAGAATTCTGCAAGTGTGAGAACTCGTTTTGAAGGTTGTATGGAATTTTTGAGATTGATGGTTAATGGGCCGCAGTCAAACAAGCGGTGGGATTCATTGAGAGGGACGGAAGTCAGTAGAGAAGGAAGATCAATATCTGCACCTGATAGAATTAGGGAACGGAGATGGGCTGAGACTGGAGGTGGTTCCATGGCTACTGCATTGGGAGGAGCTGGAAGATGGACTGCTGTGGAGAGTGAATGGGTTGGCAAGCGGATTGTACCTGAAGAGCAAGTGTTAGTGTTGAGAAAAGTAGATGAATGTTGATCGGAGGGTCCCATTACTGACTGGTGTCCAAGATGGCTGGCATGGGCTGAAGTGAGAGGAAGGGGAGGGTTTGTGGGGAAAAAAGGTGTAGACATCCTTTGCGGAGGCAACCTCACGCTCGGATGTGAACTGGGAAGAATATTAGGAGATAATTGGAAGATAGAAGGGGGAAGAAATGAATGAGGAGAATTGGAATGGAAGGAAAGAGGAGGGGGGATGGCTAGCGAAGGCAACCTCGCGCTAGGATCCGCTCTTTGAGTAGGTTGGTTTGAGGGTGAGAGAAATGTGACTGTGTGCGAGGGTGACCTGGCACAAGGGTTATTATAAAGAAGATTAGAGAAAACTGGAGAAGCAGAGGGAAGTGCAGAGGAATGTGATTGTGAGTTTGGTTCTTGCCTCGGGAGTGGGGCTGACTGCATGAAGTTTGTGAGAGCTGGAGAAGAAGCGGAACTGTTTTTTGCGGCCCTTGTTGTTGGCCGGGTGGAAATACCGGCGGACAAGGAAGTGCGAGCCGCGGCGGCGCCGGTGGCTTTTGGATCGGCGCGTTGGGATTGTGTGGTGGGTTCAGAACGCCGGACCGGGAGAGAAACGGAGGTAGAAGAGGAGCGAGTCTTGCTTTTATGAGATGTTGAAGTGTTTGATGGCATGCTGGAACTGAAAGAACTGATGAAAAGATCGTAGAGTTGAGCTTTTGATGACCTGCGGGAGAAATAGATTCCGGAGCTGGAGAGGACTTGACGTAGGCTGTTGACTGAACATTTTGAAATGGGTGGAATCGGTGTATTAGCAGCGTTGGAATGAAGAGATGATGTCTGAGAAGATGTACGAGGCTCAGTTAAAACTGGCGATCTTGAAGGTGGAGGAGAGCGTTGCCTTTTGGTGCGTGGTTTGTATGAGCGCTGGATTTCGCGGCCAGAGCGCTCATGAAGATTATCCGTGTTTGCATCCGAATGATCCGATCTTACGCGGGGTGTGGCTGTCGGTGTCTCAGGAAGGCTCGTCAGTTCGTCGTCTGAAGGAAAGAGTTGGATTTCCGGGATGTCGGACATTATTCCGTGCGGCAATACCCCATAGTACTGGAACAGCTGATGCTATGGGGAGAGGTAAGCAGCTGCTTATATACTGTACTCGGCTGATGATTGAAAGATTAGATTGGCTCACTCCTCCCTAACTTACGTTTAGAAACTTCATTTAGTGCCGACGTGAATAATAATCCAGGCCGTATCGAGATGAGATGGAGGACCTGCGCCTAGACACGACCACAACGCATTCCCTCAAGTGTCAGCAGAGATTGTGTCAACTAGACTCTCCCCTGTGAAGGCCTCATCGACACGACAGCCATCGGCACTGATCCTTAACAAACCCGTCTCGATCCCGGTGTGATGACTCTGATCTTAAACCAGCTGGAACTGGATAATATTCTGATTGTTCCATTCCATTCTGACTTCTGACCTGTAATGCTGCCTGAATCATCATACACTGTTCGTTCGTAGGCCAGAGGAGAAGGCCTGGTTTCTCCCAAAGTTTTTTTCTCCATTCTGTCACCTGATGGAGTTTTGGTTCCTTGCCACTGTCGTCTTTTTCGCCCTTTTCACCTCACCTTTTTCACTCTTTTGGCTTGCTTAGTTGGGGACATTAAATTTAACATTTAATTTAATATTCAACAATAATATTGATCTGCCTGCATTGACACCATTATATGAGAAATGGACTGAGCTGGACAATGACATCACGGTTCCCTTTCGTAGGGAACTCGCACTGCGTCGTTGAAAACGACTCTTTGGGGACGCTCCCTAAGCGTACGCCTCTGAAGTATGAATGAAACTAATCCAATCCTGATTGGTGTTGCGTCGTGACGTAACATGTGACGGCATAACCGGATGCATAAAAGTGTCGCCGGCGCACACACACATTAGCTTTCGCTCTTCAGCAAGCGCTCTCTGTTTTTGTCTGTCTTATTTGGTGTTGTCTGTCTGATCCAGTCACTTTATTATGGCGAGTGAGCAATTCATTAGATGTGTGCACCCCTGCCCAAAATATATTACGAGTGGGGACACGCATCAGTTGTGTGTGAATTGTTTTGGAGTGTAACACGCACGGGCAGCTCTCGAGGGGGCTGTCTGTGATCTCTGTGAAACACTCCCTATCAGTACTGCGCTCGCGTTCCCCGTGGTTCAGTCCCGCGTCCGTTGAGGCGGCGCGGTGATTCAGATCGCGGGGTTCGCAAAGGGATCTTGCAGATGAGGATGAGACTGCTGCGGCACTTTCTCATTCTTCATCTGAAGGTTCTAAGGCTCTCGTTCAAGGTGCAGAAGCCCGCGCTGCGGCTTCTTCTGCCCGTGACGAGACCTCGATGTTTGAACTATCTGCTTCCGAGGGAGTGGATGTGTTCAGCATCGAGGCGGCCGGAGGAGCGTGAGTTAAATTCACCAGCTCGCGTTCCCCGCGGTTCGGGTCCCGCGTCCGTTGAGGCGGCGCGTCGACTCAGATCGCGGGGTTCACGGGGATCTTGCAAATGAGAATGAGACTGCTGCGGCACATTCTCATTCCCTATTTGAAGGTTCTGTGGCTCCCTTTCATGGTGCAGAAGCCCGCGCTGCGGCTTCTTCTGCCCGTGATGAGAACATGATGTTTGAACTATACACTTCTGAGGGAGTGGATGTGTTCAGCATTAAGGCGGGTGAGCGTGAGTTAAATTCACACAGCTCGCGCGCGGCGAATCAGATCGCGGGGTTCGCGATAGGATCTTGCAGATGAGAATGAGACTGCTGCGGCACTTTCTCATTCCCTATTTAAAGGTTCTGGGGCTCCCGTTCATGGTGCAGAAGCCCGCGCTGCGGCTTCTTCTGCCCGTGATGAGAACCTGATGTTTGAACTATCTGCTTCTGAGGGAGTGAGTGTGTTCAGCATCGAGGCGGATGAACGTGAATTAGACTCGCCAGCTCACGTTCTCCGTTGTTCAGGTCCGCGACTCAGGTCGTGGGGTTCGTAAATAAAATAAATAATAAAATATGAATTTTGCTGATGAGAGTGAGACTGCTGCGGCACTTTCTCATTCGAATGGTTCTAAGCCCGCGATGCGGCTTCTTCTGCCCATGACAAGCACCCGATGTTAAAATAAAAAATCTTCAACATCGAGGCTTAATAGCGTGTTGTGATCCGTGCTGTGGCCAGATGAAAATTAACTGGCCACATGTTAGACAGGAAGCGCTTAATAAATAACTAAGAAAGGAAATAAGTGAACACTTCCTGCAGCAACAATCACAACATCAGCGCCGGAGCTTACCATTTTTATTGATTTATTTATTTTTCCTGACTTGTATAATTATCTAAGTCATGGGATAAACCCCACTCCTTCCTCTAGAGCCCCTCCCTCTGGAGTTTGGCAACAGATAAATTTATCTCGCTCTTTTGATCAGAAGGATGACCTGAGGGCCGTCCTTCAGGCAAGAGGGCTTCAGGAAAGAGGTTCTACCTGAAATAAAAATTAGACCCTTTCCCTCCCCCCCGTTGTAGAGCAACTGGTTGTTCTCACAGCGGAGCCCTCAGGAAAACTATGTGGTTGCCCGCCGTCCAAGACGCTTCGGGCCACATCAGTTTCCAGCGAACGCATACTGTTGTGTTCGCTCCAAAAAGCTTGAAAAAGGGCATTGACTATGGTTACAAAATCGGTCTCGACTAATCCCTGCCGGTCATCTGCTTCAGGGGGTCGAGAACAATGCTCAAAGAATACCCGAAACCAGCCTCAAGGGGCTGGTTCCTGTAATAGATTTTGTTGAAGCGTGTCAAACGCTTACCCAACATATCTGCATGGGTCCTGCGTATAAGCAGGATTGGGTGATGGAACAAAAAGTATACTCTTTACTGGTCAGAGAGGCCATATGATGGGTTCCTCCTCCAGACAGGGAGTCCGGATTTCTCAGCCGGTACTTTATAGTTCCAAAGAAGGATGGAGGGTTCCTGCCGATTTTAGATCTGAGTCACTTAAATCGTTCTCTGAGGAGCTTCAGGTTCAAGATGCTCATCGTGAATCAAATCAGGTCCGAGGACTGGTTTATCACGATAGGTCTAAAAGACGCATACTTCCGTGCTCCATCCTTCCAATATACAGGAGGTTCCTGAGGTTCGCTTTCGGGGGCGAAGCGTACCAAATTCGGGTTCTTCCGTTTGGCCTAGCACTCTCCCCTCACAAAAGCTCCAAGTGTATGGATGCAGCTCTGGTCCTACTGAGGCTTCAGGACATCCTCACACTTAATTGAATCGACGACTGGCCCATTCTGGCTCAGTCTCGAGCAATGGCAGTTCGGCATCGAGATGTCGTCCTTGGTCGTATTCCCGAGCTTGAGGGTGAGACTCAACACGAAGAAAAGCGTGTTGGTACCAGCTCAGAAAACTACGTTTCTGGGCGTGGTATGGAACTCAGATACAATGTGGGCACATATGTCTTCCGCGTGTATCGAGTCCATCTGGGCCATGGCATCCGGGATAAAGCTAGGCCAGGCCATCACTGTAAAGCAATTTCTAAGACTGCTGGGCCTCATGGCAGCTGTGTCCAACATAATACCTTTTGGACCTTCTACACATGAGGCTCCTTCAGTGGTGGCTGATAGCCAAGGGGATTTCCCCAAGGGGGAATCCGTTCCGAACAATCAGGGTTACGCGCCGATGCCTTCGTTTCCCTAATTAATATGGAAGAAACCTTGGTTCCTGTCCCAAGGGCCAGTGTTAGCAGCGTCATGTCGCCGGAAAACCGTTTCGACAGGCGCCTCCTTCACTGGCGTGTGCGCGGTCATGGATGGCCGCTTTGCCAGGGGTCTGTGGCAGAACCATCAACATGTTTGGCATATATTTTGCCTAGAGATGTTGGCTGTGTTCAGGGCTCCCAGGAGCTTCCTCCCAGACATCAATTTATCTGAACCGACAAGGGGGACTCAGATCGCGCCCTCTATCCAGACTGGCGCATCAGATTAATCTATGGTCCCAGGGGAAATTATCTATTAGAGCAATATATGTCCCGAGGGTTCAGAATCAGGGAGCAGACATCCTGTCGAGGCAGGGGCTGAGGCCCGGGGAATGGAGACTTCACCCAGAGGTGGTGAAGTTGATATGGCAGAGGTTGGACCAATGGAAGTGGATCTGTTTGCGTCTCGAGAGACGTCCCACTGTCCACTTTGGTTCTCCCTCACTCATCCAGCCCCACTGGGGTTGGATGCCATGGTACAGGCTTGGCTGAGGCTTCGCCTGTATGCTTTTCCCCCGATCGCTCTGCTCCCGGGAGTCCTGGAGAGGGTCCGTCAGGAGGGCATCAGTCTTCTTCTGATAGCCCCGTTGTGGCCGGCCCAAGTATGGTTTTCAGACATATTTTCACTTCTGATAGCTCCGCCGTGGCAGATTCCTCTGAGGAGGGATCTGTTGTCTCAGGCGGAGGGCACAATATTCCACCCTCGCCCGGAGCTGTGGAAATTGTGGGTCTGGCCCCTGAGGGGGTCCAGTACCTAGATGCCGGTCTATCAGCTGGGATGGTCAAAACCATACTTAGCTCTAGGGCTCCGTCTACTATGAGATTATATGGCCTCAAGTGGTAGGTTTTTCCACTTGGAGTAGAGAACATGAGTTAGATCCAGTTAACTGCCCAGTGGCTTCAGTTCTGGAGTTTCTTCAAGATCGTTTCTCTGCGGGTCTCTCCCCGTCCACACTCAAGGTGTATGTGGCTGCCAGTTCGGCGGTCCATGCACCACTGAGTGATGGGCCTTTGGGGAGGCACCAACGGGTCATACTATTTCTCCATGGTACATGGAGGTCAGGTCCTTCCTGGGACCTGGTGGTGGTTCTGGAAGGGCTATCCCTGGCTCCCTTCGAATCCCTCCAGTCTGCTTCGCCTAGGACCTCACGTTCAAGATAGCCTTTCTCTTAGCTGTTTCTTAAAATTATTAAGAGAGTGGGAGATCTCCAAGCCCTGGCACTAACGCCAGCTTGCTTGGGGTTTTGCCCCCGGCAGAGTTAAGGCCATCCTGCACCCGAGACCCGGCTATGTGCCTTAAGTGCATTCTAACATGGCTAGGTCCATGGTCCTGCGAGCATTTCATCCTCCACCTCATGTGTCGGCAGAAGAAGAGAGGTTCCTTTGCTCTGCCAGTCAGGGTTCCAAGTATTTACCTTGAGGGGTCCTCTTCTTCGAGGAGGTCGGACCTACTGTTAGTGTGTTTTGGGTCACCTAATAAGGGGCTCCCGGCATCCAAACAAACCATAAGTAGGCCTACAAGGTGCGCAATTAGCCTTCACCTTTGGCCGTAAGGGCTCATTTTAACAGAGGCATGGCGTCCTCTAGGGCCCTCCGTTCGGGAGTGCCCCTCCAGGAGATCTGTGAGGCAGCCGGTTGGGCTACCCTGCACATTTTCATCAGGTTTTATTGTCTTCACCTCCTTAGTGCGTCTGGCGCACGAGTGCTCTCGTCCTAGCTTAAGTGCCTGAGATCAACTTCACTCTAGGACAGGCTTTTTCGGTGCGTGGCCTAGTGGGTATTCGTTCCCCAAAGAGTCGTTTTCAACGACGCAGTGCGAGTTCCCTACGAAAGGGAACGTCTCGGGTTACGACTGTAACCCTTGTTCCCTGAGGAGGGAACGAGACACTGCGTCGTCTTGCCACGCCCCTTAACGCCTGGGAGCGGCTTGCTTCATCGCGAGGCTAATGTGTGTGTGCGCCGGCGACACTTTTATGCATCCGGTTATGCCGTCACATGTTACGTCACGACGCAACACCAATCAGGATTGGATTAGTTTCATTCATACTTCAGAGGCGTACGCTTAGGGAGCGTCCCCAAAGAGTCGTTTTCAACGACGCAGTGTCTCGTTCCCTCCTCAGGGAACAAGGGTTACAGTCGTAACCCGAGACGTTTTCTCCAGAGTGGCTATATATATATATAGCTGCTTTGAAACAATCTGTATTGTAAAAAGCGCTATGTAAATAAATGTGACTTGACTTGACTTGGCCATTATTTTCAACAATAATGCCTGTGATTGATACACAAACCTGTATTTTATTGAAAAAATACACCAAGTCGGTGGCGCTGAGAAGCTGAGTGTGAACAGGCTGGACCTGCCTTCCGTTTCCACTATTCTCTCTCTCGAACATACATACATTATTCTCTTACGTACGCATATTTTCTTTAGACATACATATTCTTCTTACATAGCCTACATTTATTATTTATAATATTATGTGTATACTTTGAATACATTTGCGTAAGAAAAAATGTATGAATGCGTGCAAGCTGCAAAGGAGAATGTAAATGTGTGAGAGTATAAATATATTTATGTGAAAGGAGAATGTAAGTGTGTGAGAGTGCCCAAATTAATTTTGGCTTGTTTGGCTCCTCATAGATTTGACAGTCCCAATATATATATATATCTATAATGGTCACTATAGTGACTGTCACATAATTAACTTAATGAGGACCACTGTTTGTTGTTAATTATATAATATTTATATTTTTAATATTGTGCACTTCGAATAACATTACACATGGACCATGTTTTGAATGACAATAAAAACTACGTACAATTTGAGCTGATGTATTCCAAAAAGTCATATATTAATAGGATTTGATACTGGATGTGGTTTATGTGTCATAACATAACATAACATAACATATAACATAACATAATATAACATAAAGCGATTGCTAGTTTTGCTAGCGACAGCCAATTTCAGAGTGTCAGAGAAAGGGGTGGAAAATGATAATGTAAAAATAATTTGTCCGTTTTTGTTTCAAAAACCTTGCAAACATAACAGTGGACATCTGGGGGAAAATACAAATTTATTTGTTTTGTGAGGTCAGCTTCTGTTTTGGTCTGACAAGAAATGCCTCATAATTTTTTTGTGAAGTGTTTGACCATAAATATCTTGAGAAAGACAGCAGTAATTATATTGCATTGTGCTCAGAGACTGTCAAGGTGAAACTTTAGACTTAATATTCAGAGCTCATTCTCAGCTCCATTATTCAGCTCAAGCACCTGTTCTCCCTCATTATCATCCGAGTGGAAATACTTGCTTTGACTCGTTCACTTTAGCAAAAAAGGGAGAGAAAAAAAAAGGTACTGGAGTGTCACAGTCATCTGTCATCATGGGAATCGTCTGCCTGACCCAAACCAGCATCTAGACTGATTGATTCATTAAGACCTGAGACACTGTCTCGACTCCTTCCTCGGCACAGTTTAACATCAGATCCATGTACGTTCCATGCACACTAGAACATAGACAAAAACGTCTCATTACAGTGTTTTCAATGCAGCTCTGTGTTGATACTCCTCAAACATTCTGGTTAAGGTTTGTTCTAAATAGCATAACATACAGACTCCAGGCAAACTAAAAATGTTATAAGTTTGAAAATCTCCCAGTGACTCACACTGTTTGAATGTGCATTCAAAATGTAACAGTGATGACATCTTCATGATATTTGCATACTGACTGGCAACATACTGAATTATTATTACCATTAATTTATTAAATGAATATAAATCATATTATTTATATTCAAAACCTTAATATTTAGTGACAATTATATCTCTGTTGTGGTCTTTAAGGTATACAGTGTGGGAAATCATTATTTGATCCCCTGCTGATTTTTAAGTTCACCCACAAAGAAATGAAGGGTCTACCATTTTTATTGTAGGTTTATTTTAATGGATATAGACAGAATATCAACCAAAAAAACAGAAAACACATTATATAAAAGTTGTAAATTGATTAGCATTTATCGAGTGAAATAAGTATTTGATTCGCTATACCAACCAGCAAGAATTCTGCCTCCCACAGATTGGTTATGTGGCCATGGAAAACAGATTAGTCCTGTCACTTTAAGAAAGTACTCAGCTTGTTATTTGTATTAAAGACACCTGTCCACATAATCTGTATCTTCCATTCCAACCTCTCCACCACCATGGGCAATACCAAAGAGCTGTCAAACGTCAGGGACCAGATTGTAGACCTGCACAAGGCTGGAATGGGCTACAAGACCATCAGCTGTTGGTGCGTTTATTCGGAAATGGAAGAAATACAAAATAACCATCAATCGGCCTCGGTCTGGAACTCTATGCAAGATCTCGCCTCATGGGGTAAGGATGATCATGAGAAAGGTGAGGGATCAGCGCAGAAATACACAGGAGAAACTGTTAGTGATCTCAAGGCAGTTGGGACCACAGTCAGCAACCAAACCATTGGTAACACATTACGCCACAATGGATTGAAATCCTGCAGTGCCTGCAAGATGATGCTCAAAAAGGGGCATGTACGGGCCCGTCTGAAGTCTGCCTAATGAACATCTAAAGATTCAGAGTCAAGTCAAGTCATCTTCATTTATATAGCGCTTTTAACAATGTAGATTGTTTCAAAGCTGCTTTACAGAGATAAACGTATAATTTAAGGTAAGATAAGGCTTGGGAGAAAGTGCTATGGTCAGATAAGAGGAACATTCAGTTATTTGGCATCAACTCAACTCGTCGTGTTTGGAGGAAGAGAAATGCTGACTGTGACCCTCAGGAACACCATCCAGTCAAGCACGGAGGTGGAAACATTATGCTCTGGGGCTGTTTCTCTGCTAAGGGTACAGGACGACTTCACTATATTGAGGGGCTGATGGACTGGGCCATGTACTGTAAAATCTTGGACAAGAACCTCCTTCCCTCAGCCAGAACACTGAAGATGGGTCGTATGTCCAGCATGACATTGACCCAAACCCTACTGCCAAGGCAATGAAAGAGTGGCTCAAGAAGAAGTACATTAAGTTCTTGGAGTGGCCTAGCCAGTCTCCAGACCTTAATCCAATAGAAAATCTGTGGAGGGAGCTGAAACTTTGAGTTGGAAAGCAACAGCCCAGAAACCTTAAGGATTTAGAGAGGATCTGTTAAGATCTGTAAACTGAGATGTGTGCAAACCTGGTGACCAACTACAAGAAACGTCTTACCTCTGTGCTTGCCAACAAGGGTTTCTCCACCAAGTACTAAATTATGTTTTGCTTGGGGATCAAATACGTATTTCACTCACTGAAATGCAAATCAATGTATAACCTATATATAAAGTGTTTATTCTGGATTTTTTGGTTGATATTATGTCTCTTTCCGTTAAAATAAACCTACCATAAAAATGATGGACCCTTCATTTCTTTGTAAGTCGGCAAACTTACAAAATCAGCAGGGGATCAAATAATTATTTCCCCACTGTATTTATTTTGATTTATTTATTGATTGTAAAAATGTAGTTGATTTTACATTGCATTATATTTTTACATACAATCAACAAAAATGTGTACAATTTTACATATACTGTATATATATATATATATATATATATATAGGCCTATATATATATATATATATATATATATTCCTCGATATGAATAAAAACAGTGAAATGCAAAATCAGAATATTATGCAAACCTGAATTGATTGATAGGTTAAAGAACACAAATATACGATGGGCCCTATCTTGCACCCAGCGCAATTGACTTTGAACACCGACGCATGTATCATTCCTATTTTGCACCCGCGCACAGCGGAGTTCTCTTACGTAGAGTTCTCTCGTACTGCGTCGAAGAACGCTACGGGAAAGATATTTCTTTGTCGAGATTGAAGCCTAAAATTAATCCTTAATTTTGTAATAATGTAAAACGCTTTTCTGAAGCATACAACCTAGGCGGAGCAATACAGCTCACCCATTGGCTGCTCTGCCAGAAAAGCACAGCCTATGCGAGGCCAGGACGCTGACCAATGAGGGCGCTCCGCGCCCTTCTGCGTCACCTCCCGCCCAAACAGGCGTGGCCTAGGCCTATAAATACGAGCATAGCTGTCTAACACGCCGATTTTCTAAAATTCAACAAAGCTGCACGCATCGCTGGATTGGATTCGAGCCGCCACAGCAGTTTGGAACAAGCACCTCAGCAGGACGCGCCTCATACCTGAAGCCGCTGGTCTTCGCCGCCTTCAGCCGCCGTTCCCTGCTGCGCTTCTCCGGCGTGGAATATCCTTTACATTATGTGTGTGTGTTTTGTGTGTGTGTTCGCCGTCGCGACACACAGTTTTTCCACCACTAAAAGAGCCGAGCGTCTTTTTCAAGATGCCTCGCACCTCCTGTGGCTCGTGTAGAGCCCCGCTCAGCGACAGGGACCACGTGCTGTGTTTCCTGCCTGTGAGTATCACGCAGCTTCAGCTCTCGTCGATGGCGGCTGCCATCGCTGTAATTTGATGCCTACGGTGACTCTGCGGACTCGCCTGGCGTTCATTTACTGAAGCTGCATCCTTTCCGCCTGCTGTAGTGCCGCGCCGTGAAAGCGCCGTGCTTAGCAGAGCCCGGAACCTATCTCCACCACGAAGTGCTCGCCGCTGCTGCCGCCAGCTTCTCCGCCCGCTTCGCTGGACTCTATGATCGACGGACAAGAGCCGCTGTGTGCCGCCGCGTCCGTCATGAACGAGGAAGGTGAAGCCGCGTCTGTGGAGGAAGACTGCTTTTCTCTCCCGCTTCGGATGGGCGAGCTCCGAGGATCTCCCCTCCCCCGCCGCTCATGAGCGTCGACGGAGAAAGACCAGCATCGATGCGCTTACCGGCTGGATGGCTGTTTTTCTGCAGAGGAACGTACGTTACCGTCCTCACGACCCGCGCCCTTTTCTTCCTGAATTCACGAAGAAAGCGCGGAGTCCCGGAAAGCCCCGTCTTTAGCCAGGATGCGCACTTCTGCTTCGAGGGAAGCTACAGTGTTAAAATCCCGCCGCGGCCGGATTTCACTAAAATGTCTCGCTCGCACAGTCCCAACATACGCGACCGTGCCAGTGTATTTTGCAGTCACCAAATCAGCATCAATGCTCGTTTGCCTGCACACAAACGCCGTTTTCACGACGCCCCAGGTAAATCTGAAAATGTATTTTCTGGTGTCCCGGCCACGGCCGATGGTGTAATGTGTGTATCCGTAATGCCCACGACTCAGTGCCCATTCATACACACAAGCACAGCCCTGCACAATACAGGGCTCGCACACATAAAATCGACTCGTGTCGATTTTGCAATACATGTAAGTTAGTGAACGTGCCCGCTTTTCAGTGCCCACAATCACTACACACTGCATGTCCCGTGGTTTCTGTAAAAACGAAACGAATGCACGGTCAGTCGGTTCTGATAGACAGTACTCTCTGTGCTACACGGTGTCCCGGCCACAGCCGATGATGTAATGTGTGTAACTGCAATGCCCACGACCCAGTGCCCATTCATACACACAAGCACAGCCCCACACAATACAGGGCTTGCACACATAAAATCGACTCAATGTCGATTGTGCACTATATGTAGTGAGCGTGCCCGCTTTCAAGTGCCCACAATCACTACAAGCTACATGTCAACATGGTTTCTACGGAGCTCGCACCGCGTGCTCTCTCTCTCTCTCTCTCAGCTGAGAGAGCTGAGCGCGCGCGCGGGCTGCCCGCTCGATAAGCGCGCCCCCGCATCACGCCATGTTACAGCACACGACTGCTCTCGTGTCGCCGCCATTTCGCGACCAGAGCCCGGTTTTTCAACCCGTGCAAGCACAGCCCCGTACAACACAGGGTCTGCACACATAAAAACGACTCAGGTCGTTTGTACTTTACATGTAGTGAGCGTGCCCACTGTCAAGTGCCCACAACCACTACACACTGCACGTTCCGCGGTTTTCTGTAAAAACGAAACCAACGGACGATCAGTCAGTTTACAAACACAGTATTCCCGGTGTTATAAATGTGCCCGCTACCACGCGCCCACATTTATTCACAAATATACGAGCCCTACGGGCAGCCCCGTTCAACACAGGGTTTGCACACTTAAAATCGACTCAGATCGATTGTGCTTTATACGTAGTAAGCGTGTCCACTGCCAAGTGCCCACAACCACTACACACTGCACGTTCCGCGGTTTTCTGTATAAACGAAACTAACGAACGGTCAGTCAGTACACAAACACAGTGTCCCCGGTGTTATAAATGTGCCCGCCACCAAGCGCCCACGTTTATTCACAAGCATAACGAGCCCTACGGGACTCGTCCCGCGCGCTCTCTCTCGACACAGAGAGTCGAGCGCGCGCGGGACGCATACTGTGTTAAACATGTCCCCCGCCTCAGACGCCACGGCGTCCATGTTACAGCACACGGTTGCTCTCGTGTCGCCGCCATTTCGCGACCAGGGCCCAGATTACATTCAACCCCTAGTCACACGTGCACATGCATGGGAAAGACTTCCCGGGGTCTCAGAATGGGTGCTAGGGACTATAAAAAGAGGCTATTCGCTACAGTTTCATCGACGCCCTCCCCGTTTCACGGGAAAAGTCGAAACCACGGTAAAAACAGAAGTAGCACATCTACTTCGAGCCGAAATAGCGAAGCTATTGAGCAAAGGGGCCATAGAGCCTTTATCTCAAGCTCAGAGCGAAGGGGGTCTGTACAGCAGATATTTCCTGGTACCGAAGAAAGACGGGGGTCTCAGACCCATTTTAGATCTAAGGCGTCTGAACAAAACGCTAACAAAGCGGAAGTTCAGAATGCTCACGACCAGAAAAATCCTCGCGCAAATTCGCCGAGGAGACTGGTTTAGGGCGATAGATCTGAAAGACGCGTATTTTCACATACAAATTGCGTCACGTCACAGGCGATTTTTGAGATTCGCCTTCGAGGGCCGGGCATATCAGTACACAGTCCTGCCATTCGGCCTATCTCTAGCACCTCGTACATTTACAGTGTGCATGGACGCAGCGCTGGCACCCCTGAGACTCCGAGGCGTTCGAATTCTGAACTATTTGGACGATTGGCTGATTCTAGCTCAATCGCCGTCAGAACTCGCTCACCACAAGACACTAATACTCGATCACCTCGAGTGCTTAGGTCTGAGAGTCAATTGGGAGAAAAGTTCACTGTTTCCCAGTCAAAGGATCTCCTTTTTAGGACTGGATCTGAACTCACTGTCTATGACAGCACGCCTGTCATCACAGCGCAGGCGAAATACCCTGCAAATGGCGAAATCCTTCCGCAGCGGCCACATAGTGCCGCTCAGGAGATTTCAGAAAATGCTGGGCCTCATGGCCTCAGCCTCTACAGTGCTGCAGTTGGGCCTGCTGCGCATGCGCCCACTACAGTTCTGGTTGAGAACGCGCGTACCGCGCCGAGCATGGTTACACGGTCTTTATCGCCTCAAGGTCACTCAGGAATGCATTTCAGCCCTGACACCATGGAGAGCGTCAGACTGGTACCGGTCAGGTGTAAGCCTGGGGACTTCCTCGAGCCTGAAGGTGGTGTCCACGGACGCGTCCACCTCAGGCTGGGGAGCACTGCTCGACGGCAGACCGCTCTTTGGCCAATGGGCAGAGCGAGCCAAACTACCGCACATAAACTGCCTGGAAATGATGGCGGTGGACTTTGCGCTGAGGCGCTTCTGTCCCCGGATAAAAGGACACCACGTCCTGGTCCGCTCGGACAACGTGTCGGTAGTAGCCTACATAAACCACCAGGGTGGCCTGAGGTCCCGAAACCTATTCAGGTTAGCGGAACGCATACTGGTGTGGGCCCAGCACAACCTGCGCTCGTTAAGAGCAATACACGTGCCAGGCCACTTGAACGTAGGCCCGGACAGACTCTCACGGAACAATGTTCCTACGGGAGAGTGGTCCCTACACACACAGACAGTGCGTCTGCTGTGGAAAAGGGTTCGGCAGAGCGGAAATAGACCTGTTTGCAAACCAGGAAAACGCTCACTGCCCAGAATTCTTTTCGAAGAGCACGAACGCGCTGGCCAGAGTCTGGCCCCGCCGTCCGCTCTATGCTTTTCCTCCTGTCTCACTCCTGCCTCAAGTGCTGGAGCGTATCAAGGAGAGCGGATGCTCAGTACTACTGGTTGCTCCATACTGGACGAATCAGACCTGGTTCCCAGCTTTGATGCGACTGAAAAGTACTGCCCCGTGGCCGATTCCAGTGAGGAGAGACCTCCTCTCACAGGCCAAGGGCGCGATTCTGCATCCTCACCCCGAGCTTTGGTCCCTACACGTATGGGCCATAAACGGGTACCCGCTAACCTCCCAAGAGGAGTGTTAGACACGATCGAGCAAGCTAGGGCTCCGTCTACTAGACGGCTCTACGCTTCCAAATGGTCGGTGTTCTCTGGATGGTGTTCAGATCAAGGTCTGTCACCACTTCAGTGTGGAGAACCGGAGATTCTCTCCTTCTTGCAAGAGCTATTGGATAAGGGAAGAACCCCATCCACGCTCAAAGTCTATGTGGCTGCCATATCAGCGTTCGTTAATCCAACGCTTGGCCGTTCACTAGGCAGGAACGACCTGGTGGTCCGCTTCCTTAGAGGCGCCAGGAGGTTAAACCCTCCAAGGCCCCCCCTCAGTCCCCGTTTGGGACCTTTCTACAGTGTTGAACGCTATGAAAGGGGCCCCTTTCGAGCCTATTCACTCAGTTGACATGAAACACCTGTCTTTCAAGACCGTGTTTCTTTTGGCTCTCGCTTCAGTGAAGCGTGTGGGAGACTTGCAAGCGCTCTCAGTGAGAGCTTCTTGTATGGAGTTCGGGCCAAACGACTCTGTAGTCGTATTGAAACCGAAGCATGGGTACGTGCCTAAGTCCCTCAACACACCGTTCAGGGCTCAGGTCATCTCCCTGTCGGCCCTGCCGGCCTCAGAGGACGGAAATAGCTCCCTTTGCCCGGTCAGGGCATTAAGAGCTTACGTGTCCCGCTCCGCTGTTTTTCGACAGACGGAGCAGCTCTTTGTTTCGTTCAGCGGACGCTCCAAGGGGCGAGCCGCGACGAAACAGAGTCTGTCTCGATGGGTAGTGGACGCCATTGCGCTAGCCTACGCATCTAGAGGTTTGGAATGCCCTTTGGGCATCAGAGCACATTCCACGAGAGGCATGGCCTCTTCATGGGCTTGGTATAGCGGAATCTCGTTACAAGATATCTGTATGGCGGCAGGCTGGGCCTCCCCGTCTACATTTATTAGGTTCTATAACCTAGAGGTTCCTGCGTTGCAGGCTAAACTGCTCTCGGTCTAGAAGACTATGTATAAGTGTTTCCTGCCCCGCGCTGCGGCCCAGGTCACTTCAATGTTTAAGCATCACTCACTGACAATGTGTCCCATGAGCATGCTATTACCCCTCATATATATCTATATTTACATATATATGCTGTTATGCCTTAAGAGGCACTACTATAAAGGGATGATGCTAATTTAGCCGCTCTCCCTATACTTCTTGGGGTAGGCACTTGTATACCAGGGCGCGCGCGCCCTTAGGTGTCTGTGTCGGTCCAAGAGCACGCACGGCGTTTTACATGGGGTTCCCGTAGCGTTCTTCGACGCAGTACGAGAGAACTCTACGTAAGAGAACGTACTCGGTTACTAACGTAACCTCGGTTCTCTCTAGAAGAGGGAACGAGTACTGCGTCTCATGGCCGTGCGTGTCCGCGCTGCGTCGCTTCATTGACGAAAATCGGCGTGTTAGACAGCTATGCTCGTATTTATAGGCCTAGGCCACGCCTGTTTGGGCGGGAGGTGACGCAGAAGGGCGCGGAGCGCCCTCATTGGTCAGCGTCCTGGCCTCGCATAGGCTGTGCTTTTCTGGCAGAGCAGCCAATGGGTGAGCTGTATTGCTCCGCCTAGGTTGTATGCTTCAGAAAAGCGTTTTACATTATTACAAAATTAAGGATTAATTTTAGGCTTCAATCTCGACAAAGAAATATCTTTCCCGTAGCGTTCTTCGACGCAGTACTCGTTCCCTCTTCTAGAGAGAACCGAGGTTACGTTAGTAACCGAGTACGTTTTCCCTCCACAGACGCACGTCGGTAAATTAGAGAATGAACTTGCGCTCGCGGGGGCGGTTCAGCGCAAAGAGGATGCGTGTTCCGGCGCAAAACTCCCCTGGTGCTATTTTCCAGTTTTAGAAAGCAATTGCGCCATTGACCAGGAAAAAAACAGTCTAAAGACAGTGGCGCGTTGCGCGTTAGTGATATGGTATTTTAAGGGCGCGTGCTTGGCCATAATGTAGCGTGTTAACGCGCATCCACTTTGATTCTCTAATAATTATAAACAGACGCAGCAGTTTTCATTTTTGCAAATCATACATTATTACAAGGAAAAATATTAACACACGAGGGAAATCATTGTTGTGCCCGTGAAGATGTGAAAAAGATCTATCTAGTAAAAAAAAAAAATCTAGATTAGGCTACACATTTACCCAAATTATACGTCTGTTTAACCGAAGCTAATTTGGGTGGGTTTCTCCCATCATCCCCAATGTCACTTCTCTGTGTTTTACGGCCCTGACGAGAACGTCGGTCTCCTCGGCTGTGAACTGCTGCTGGCGTGCAATCCGCCGTTATAATAGCAATCCGCTGTGGAACAAGCGCGCCGGCTCTTAAAGGGAATGTGAGAGGACGCTCTGATTGGTTTATTTCACGTTACGCCCAAACCACACCTGTGAATAATGAAGCTACTTCAGACCAACCCCTTTTAGATTTGCGCCAGGCGCAAGAGTCGTTTATCCCGCCGGGAAAATAGCAACAGCGCCGGGATCCGCCCACAAAGTTACTTGCGCTTTGCGCTTTGACACTTGCGTTTCAGATCGTTAAAATAGGGCCATTTATGTATTTAATCTAACTTTATTAAACAATGTTTTGCTGCTGACCATTAATACAATTCAACCATTCTAATAAGCAAAAATTAGGCTACTTTAAATAAACCACATGTGTGTTTCATGTGTTTAACCTTGCAACTTCTTCTTCTGCAATCCAGAATGGCAGCCCCACTGTAAGGTTTGTTTGAGCTGCACCCTCTACTGTACAGATGTGAATTTGCATTTCCTTCAGCCTGAGGCTCATTCATTTCAGTTTTGGTGTGAAAGGGCCTTCATGTTTGCAAATAAATAATTACAATTGTTATAAAAAACAAACAGCCCAGCTCAGATGAAAAAAAAAGTAACACAAAAGTAATGTAACAGATTTCAACGCAATATTGCAATGCATGCATTACTTTTAGAAGTAACTTTCCCCAATACTGCTTGTTATGACTTGATCATATTATTTTTTAAAGTGAGTGTATATGTAGCATATATGGGCCCCTGTTAACTGGAATGTGTTGATTCATGTGTACAGCTGACAGAAAACAAGATACAGATTGACATGACAATGGCAAAGCGGCACTCATGCAACATTTACACAGAGCCAAAACCTAAAACTTAAACGAACCTAAAACGCTGCCTTGCAAGTATTTCTTCATTTCCGCTGCTATTTATTCCCAACTCTCTTAACTCCAGTGTGATTCATGCAGGGGTTCTGCAGTCAAACAGTGTGTAATTCAATCAGAGCGAGCTGAAAAAAAAGCAAATGTATGCAGAAATGCCAAAACTAATCACAACTAGCCAGGCAGCCTGTTTTATTCATATGCCAGGGAATTAAAAATTAAAACTTTAGGATTGCTTTGAAATGATTGCTTTCCTGATACGCAGGGACAGAGTAACTGGCCTCCTAAATGAAAGCACATTGATGCTAATTATTATCCTCTGTGAAACAACAGAATCTGTTTACAGCCAGCCAAACCCCAATTTGTCTGCTCTAAGAGGCGGCTGCATTATTAAAGTATAATGCAATGCCTCTGAAACAATGTCTATTAAACACAACTAATTATTCCAAAAGTTTGGAAAGTTCTCCAGGCGTTTTTTGCTGTTTTATTCCCCCTGCCTGAGCTCGCGAGGTTCATGTTGGCCAGAAGCAGATCTGCGGAGTCGGATCAGTTTGTGACATGCATGGTCATCTAGTTTCTCCAGACTTCATGAAGATGTGCTACACTTCACAGAACACTGACAACCCTTCCATGGAGACTCAGCCTCTGGCAAACACCCATCAGACACGGGTGACAGCTGCCACTCACCCTGAATCATTCCAGCGTTTACCAGGATCACAGTCCGAGCTGTCTCGATCCAGCAGAATGGAGGATTCGGGCTCAGAGCGGTAGCAGAGGAATTCTGGGTAGCATGTTAAACACGGGCAGCGAGAGGCTGTTTATTTTTTCTCAACCTTCAGGCAAAGTTTTGCCCATCTCATACCACTTCAGGGACAACCCCGAAAACTGCTGTCTTTCATACAAGGCTTTTCAAAAAAATACACAATAACTGTCAAAACCTGTATATTCTGTGACATCCGCTGGTTTTGAGATGTTATACATGCCTGTCTGGACTTGTTGGAGGTACAGAATTGACACTTTCCCCCATGCACTTTGTGGATTTAACCTTAAACTAAACAAGCACTCCGCTGGAATTCATTGGTCATGATATATAAATCATGTCATCACTGAAAATGAAAATGAAAATGAGATAAAAAAGAAGTCATAGTAACACCATGTTTTCTTTGACATCCATTGAAGTAAACATACTTCAAGTATTTTTGCATAAAGTAAAAACAAATAGCCTACCCAAGACGCATTTTCTGAAAACAATTTTAATATCTCAATATACAATCTGGTAAATGTATCTTACACATTTTTTACTGGAAAACAGGAAGTGATTTAAAAACAGGTAAATATATGGAAATAAAAGCTAGCATTTAGCCTTATTCTCTTTATATTTGTGCACTTTATACAATAAGGTTCATTAGTTAACATTAGTTAATGTATTAACTAACTTGAACTAATGAGCAATGCATTTGTTACAATATTAGTCAATCTTTGTTAAAGTTACAATCCTTGTTTGTTCATGTTAATTCACAGTGCATTAACTAATGCTAACAAGTACAACTTTCGATTTTGTTCATTCTTAGTTAATGTTAACTAATGAACCTTATTGTAAATTGCAGTAAATTGCAAGAGACAACTTCTCACGTTGAGCACACAAATGCGTGCGTTTATTTATTTATCAGAAAACACACTGAAACTCAAAATGGCGCTGACAAGCATCTCACGTCATCACGCATTTAGAACAATTAAAGGGACTGCGATCCCTGAACAGTCATGAACACGCTAACAACAAAGTGCTGCGTTTATAATCAACAGTGTATAGAACTAAACTCAACAACAAAGGTGAATTATGTATGTCACATTCACTACAACTTAATGAATTAATAAAAAGACTTGATGTTGAGTCCCTAGGTTATGAATCAACCATGATATTCGCTTTCTTAAAGGAACACTCCGACTTTTTGGGACTTTAGCCTATTCACCTTATCCCCCAGAGTTAGATAAGTCCATACATACCTTTTTCATCTCCGTGCGTGCTATAAGTCTGTTTGACGTACCCACCGCTAGCCTAGCTTAGCACAAAGACTGGATGTGAATGGTTGCAGCTAGCATACTAATCCAAATAAGTGACAAAATAAAACAAACATTTTCCTATTTACATGTTGTGATTTGTATAGTCACAGAGTGTACAAAAAACAAAGTCACATGAGACACAGACATATTTTAACCGTATAAATACTGGGAACTATATTCTCTGAAGGCGAAGCACTGTTACTTGGGCGGAGTGATAACCGCAGCACCTGAGACGCGCCGTTGTTTCTTCTGTCAACAAAACCAACGTGACTATACGTGAGTGACTCTAGCTCCGCTCAAGTGTTACTGGGACGACAGAGCGCGTTCGAGGCAACAATACTAACATTACAGGGGATACATGGAGCCCGTAAACAACTGCAATAGTAGTTACCACCCTATTCATATAATAGTGTCACTAACGTTACATTAGATCTAAGTTGGCTAATGGCACTGTTACAGTAACGTTAGGCTAAACATTTAAAAAATATAACGGAACACTTACCGCAGCCGCTCCACTTTGTCCTGTATGTGATATCGATGGGATGGCTGTATCCTTCAGCACACGTTTCATGGTCCTTGTGGCAAATAAAATTCCATTTTTTGAAAATAGTCGTCCTCAGTGAAATGTACCGAGCAAACATAATGTCCCTTGATAATCTCATTAGGTGTGTTTTGATCAATATCCAGAGCAAGTAGCCATTTCTTCATCCGGTCAGCGTTTTTAGTTGGAATTCTATGAAACATCATGGTATTACCTGGTCTCCCCTGTTTATTGTCGCTGTTCTTTACAATACAGCGAAAATCCATGATTGTAAACTACGCTTTTACTATTTATAAATTGCTGACTCTGTTACCCAAACTCTGAACGAACTCTCTGCTCCTCACCACGGCGCGTCTCAGGTGCTGCGGTTATCACTCCGCCCAAGTAGCAGTGCTTCGCCTTCAGAGAATATAGTTCCCAGTATTTATACGGTTAAAATATGTCTGTGTCTCATGTGACTTTGTTTTTTGTACACTCTGTGACTATACAAATCACAACATGTAAATAGGAAAATGTTTGCGTTATTTTGTCACTTATTTGGATTAGTATGCTAGCTGCAACCATTTACATCCAGTCTTTGTGCTAAGCTAGGCTAGCGGTGGGTGTGTCAAACAGACTTATAGCACGCACGGAGATGAAAAAGGTATGTATGGACTTATCTAACTCTGGGGGATAAGGTGAATAGGCTAAAGTCCCAAAAAGTCGGAGTGTTCCTTTAAGAGTATCTGTGATGTAACATGTGAGCAGGGAAGAAGCAGAGAGAGAAACCATGAAGCACAAGTTTATTTGAGAAACACAGATAATTCAGTCCAAGAACAAGGAGAACAGTCCACACAAAAGGAAGGGGAACAACAACAGGAACATACATACGGTGCAACGACTGACAAACAACAACTGAAGCACAGAGGTTTAAATAGACAGGTTAACAAGGGGCTAATGAGGGACAGGTGTTGGTGATTTGTTGTCAGGGGGAACTAATGAGGGTAACTATGGCGACAAACAAGATTCAAGCAGAGAATGTCTACTATGGGGAGAACTGCCACTCTCAGTAAACTTCCGGCTTCTGAACTGGTTGCAGTTCCACTCTGATTCCATATGAGGGCGCTCACAGCACGAGTGCAGAATGAATGGAGCTATACCCATAGACATCATATAGATAGACGCCCTATCGACCGCTACTGCCTACTAGCGCGGTCGAAGCCGTGGGGCCGCCATCTTAAACCGGTCACCCGCTCCACTCAGTGTAATCTGTATGGCAGGTGCAATGAGCTGTCAGCGCATTTAATTAATCGAACTGAATACCGAACTGATTTTCACGCGGGGGTTTTTTCTGCAAATGTCATTCATGTAGCTATGATACAGGACACATGGATCGGCATATTTTAATATTCATAGTAGGCTTAACAGTAATATAATATTCTGATATAAGATATGTGACCAGACGTCCAAAATCAAAATATGTGATGTATATAAGGTATTTTATAAATCACACACTATAAATATGATAAAAAAGCAGAAACAGATAGTTGCAGTAAAGTAAGATATTTTAATAAGTTGAAGAAACAATAATGATTTGTGACACACACACACACACACTTACTCTCTCTCACACACCCACACACACACACACACATGATTTGCGCATTGCCGTCATGTGTGTATTATTACACAGGTAACGTTATTACATTGCTTCCTGATATCACGTGCACAAACACAAATAACCTATGTATATGTTTATACTACAGGGCCGTTGAATGCTTGTATCTGATAACCGAGAAGCTCTTGTAAATATTACTTTACCCCACCTCTCCATCCATGCCGAGTGATGCAGTAAACATAGCCTATAACGTTAGCTGGCTACGATTTCAGTACAGTAATATCAAAGATCCTTGCTCCTTCTCAATTATCTGTTAATATTCTATTCACAAAATACAACCAAAAGTACGGTAATGTTAAAATTTACTTGTGAAAAGTAATTTGCGATGGTCCGCCGATTAGAACAGGAAAATGCTCCACAGTGCTCTGGAATCTGACTGCTGTTAAGCAACGAAACTAGGAGTACGACCGGTTTAAGATGGCGGCCGTATTCCTCAGTGCCCAGCGGCCAATAGCCTATTTGGCAATAGGGCATCTAGTCTCTATATAATATCTATGGCTATACCCCTCAAAAGGAGGAACCACTTTTCTCAGGATATAATTTTTTATCTAGTAATTTGAATGTTGTATTCGAAAGGAGATGCAAAGAAATTACACATTGCTGGGTGTTAGATTTTTTAGAGTCACTTATTTGCTTTAAAAAGTATTTTAAAATGTCAATGACGTCATACACATCGTACGACCAGAGATACTGCTTTACGGCAATCCTTCAGTCACTTTGGTGCTTTTGCGATCTGCAATTACTTTTCTCTCGAGGCATCAACAACACAGCTGACACAGGTAAATAAACGTGCTAGAAGAGTTTTTGCTAGAAGACATTCTGGTCCCGCTTCAGATGCCACGATGCCATCAAGCGGTATCTCTGGTCGTAATCAGTCCTTCACTGACCAATCAGCATTCATTAGCAGAATGCTAGCGTGTTATGGGCAACAACACCTCAACCTGTAAGAAATCGAAAGGACATAAGTACTCGTTCATTCAACTTAAATTAGTTAAAGAGATTTGTAGAAATTAGCATTAAAATCTGATGACAGTGTGATGACAGACCAACATTTCCAATACCCATTTTCTGATAACAAGTCTTTATATAACCGTAATAGGCTACAATAACTTACTGATAATATACAATTTGCAAATCTCAGCAGCAACAGCAATAGGAAATTTGACATTCATATTAGTTAAATAATAAATAATTTGTTCATGCCCTGTGTATCTGATGAAGTATATTCTGATTTCATTGTGCTATCTCAATATAACTATATACTGTATATATGCAGACGTATACTGACTTTCAAATTACTCAACACAGTTCTTTTCTAACTATATTTAATGATTAAATTAGCTTGAGATAGCACAATTGCCAGACAGAATTCACCTTCTCAATCTGGAAAAGGTATCAGCATCATAGAATGACTTAAAAATGACTAATTACTCTATGATAACATGCTTACAGCGTTTGATGCAGATGAACTTGTAAACATGGCCTAAATGAACAGATTCACACTTTCACTGCAGTGTCCGTTAACTTCAGGGCAGATCCTTGATTTAATACAACCTGACAAAACCGTGTCCCGCAGCAGCAAGTTGTTTACAAGTTTGGTAAAAGGTTGTGCGAGAAGCGTGGCGAAGGGGGAACGCAGCGCAGGCCCCGACTGGGCTGTCAAGAGCCGGTGACGCTGTCCATCATGCGAACGGACAGGATGACTACACTGCCGGCGGCAGAAATCAATCAGCTGAAACATCACAACCACATCCGTAAAGCTAACGGACACAGAAGACACAATCATTCAATCAAGCTGCTGTGTGGGATACATGTGGCCCTTTTCCCTCAAGTTATTACTCTAATGACTCTCGAACATGGTGTGTGTTTTGTACTATCTGACGTATAGGACAAATTTGTTAAGCTTCATTGATAAAGAATATTGCAATTCTGAATTCATAAATGAGTCTTGCAGGCAGCATTTAGCGCTGTCTTTTCATATGAGATTTGCATTTGATGTCTTATTCAGTCTGGATATAATTGCTTTTTACTCCCTGGAGTTTTGACGTTTCTTCATAATACACACTCTGTAAAAGCATTAAATACTACATTCGGAAGAAATCAGAAGAACCCACTTGACCCTGTAAAATAATAAAACAATGACTTTCTTTGCAATTTTATAATGTTAGAACATCTTGAAAGTAATACGGTTCCTTGAGGACCGACTGCACAAGCATAAAAGATTTCTCTGTGATCGCTGCATTTCTCACTGTTTGTTCGCTCCATGGTGCAGTGTGAGGAAACTGTGCCACCTGGGTCTAAAATATCAGGAAAATGTTGAAATATAACAGGAACCTTTTATTTATTCTAAATCAGTATTTAAATATATTTCCATGCATTTACATACATTTCCAAGAAAATCGGTGTATCGGTCCTATTATACTGTAACTTGCCACCATTAACTTTTTCACCATCACCTTTTTTGTCTTCGCTATAGTTTCCTTTTAACAGTCCTGCAATGTAACACATGCACTTTTAAAAGTAATAATATTCCATTTATTTTCTAACTTAAGAGGAGCTCATAAAAAACACCACATATAATATTTCTACCAGAGAGACTCGGAAGATAAAATGATGTAATGAAGCATACATTTATTGACAGCCCAGCAATCATTTATTTAGAAAGTTCTTTGGCGTAGTATAGTATGGTATAGTCCATAGGTCGTAATCCGAGGGTAGCGGATCTGCATCTCCTGCCTGAAGAAGAAGGCAGGGGCGCAGCCGACCCCCCTGAGAGGTATGGACAGGACCATCCTGGTGGTGGTGGGGAGGGTGGAGGCCGTTGTCGCATCGGCATCTGCGAACTCAAACATGTGTAAGTACCAATCTTTTATCCAGAAAGTATAAAGACGTGATTGGATAGAATGAAGGTAATAAGTGACGTAGTAATTAAGTCTTCCTGACAGAACTTAAGCTAAAGCTTTCACTTCTACCAGAAAGACTCGGGAGATAAAATTATGTAATAAAGCATACATTTATTGACAGCCCAGCAATCATTTATTTATAAAGTTCTTTAGTGTAGTGTCCATAGCTCGTAATCCGAGGGTAGTGGATCTGCATCTCCTGCCTGAAGACGAAGGCAGGAGCGCAGCCAACCCCCAAAAGTAGGTGGACTGTGGATCCACCAGGACGGGCCAGCCTTCCCCCGAAATTGGTAGACGAAAAGTATACGCACCGGTCGTGAATCCTGAGGTACCTAAAGGATAAGAGAGGGAGTTACCATAATTAGCATGATGAACGTTTAAAATCCTCATGTGCCTATGTTAATTATGTAAAAAAAATATATATATATATATATTATTATTATTATAGTATTTTTTAAATACGCATTGCCCTTTGGGCCGTACATAGACGGCCTCGTTAGACCACACGGATATACTCACATTAGCCAGACGTAGACAGGCCTCATTAGACCACGCAGAAAATGCCACATTGGGCTATACGTATGCAGCCTCGATAGACCGCACAGATATAGCCGCGTTAGGCCAGACATAGACAGGCCTCGTTAGACCGCGCAGAAAATGCCACATTGGGCTATACGTATGCAGCCTCGATAGACCGCACAGATATAGCCACGTTAGGCCAAACGTAGACAGGCCTCGTTAGACCACACAGATATAGCTACATTGGCCAGACATAGACGGGCTTCGTTAGACCACACAGATATACTCGCATTAGCCAGACATAGACAGGCCTCGATAGACCACACAGATATACTCGCATTAGCCAGACATAGACAGGCCTCGATAGACCACACAGATATAGCCATATTAGGCTATACATGGACAGGCCTCGATAGACCACACAGATATACTCGCATTAACCAGACATAGACAGGCCTCGATAGACCACACAGATATAGCCGCGTTAGGCCAGACATAGACAGGCCTCGTTAGACCACACAGACATTGCCATATTAGGCTACACATGGACATGCCTCGATAGATCACACAGATGTAGCTGCGTTAGGCCAAGCATAGACGGGCCTCGTTAGACCACACAGATGTAGCTGCGTTAGACCAAACATAGACGGGCCTCATTAGACCACACAGAGCGGGCCACCTAAGGCCATACGTAGACTGCCACATAGACCACGCAGCCAATTTTTATTTTATTTTTTAGAGAGACGAGGCCACGCAAGGCTGTTAGCGTAACACCACCACCAGTAATTGCATGGAATTTACCTGAAGTTGTTACTGGAGAGCTTGCTGAGCTTCGAGAATGGTTTTTGAATCAGGTCTGATGTATGATTCGAATGCTGAGGAAGACCATCTGCCCATGATCTTAAAGGGTAACTAAACACTAAACCAACTTTTTTTAGTTAATGATCTGTACGAATGGAGCTTCATAAATGCTGTTCATTGATTTGAGTACTTTTTTTAACATTTGAGTATAAAGTGTTTTAATTTTCAAATATATGGTGTAAAAACGTCTGAGTGCTGCCCTCTTCAGGTTAAACGGAATCTCCTGAAGTAGGGGTACTCTCTGACGTAGGGTACTCTCTGACGCTGCAAGCTCACCACGCCCCTGGCAGCCCCTGGTATAAAAGCATCTGGTTCCGTCAACACCAGAGCGAGTCAGGAGCTGGAAATTGGAATTACGAGTATTGAAAACGATCAGGATAGCGTATTTTAGCATCTAGTTAGCATAGCATTTATAGTTATTTAGATTATTTCGTGTAGCCTAGGTAGTTATTTAGCATAGTTGTTAGTGTTGTTAGAAGCATAGTTAGTTAGTAGCATAGTATTGCATCAGTTAGGATAGTGTAGATTTTTAGCATTAGCTTTATCTGTGTTTAGTACAGTGGTTAGGATGGTAAGTTAAGTAGGTGTAGTGTTGCCGGTTGCAACAGCACTGCTGGACTGCATAACTTCCCACCAGACTTGGAAATTAGGCGCCAGTGTTTACATGCACTTGTGTGCCAAACGCTGCTCTTCCTGCATGGACTCCACAACCGCCCGCGCGCGTTTTGCTGGATATTTTTTTTCACATAGCGGCAAAATATGCTTAACGTAGGTCAATAGTAATAATAATCCACTCAGATACTGGACCCATTCTCTCTTGCGCAGCTGCTTCGCTAGCATCGTCGGATGCCGATCGCGAGGTGGGAGTTAATGCGATGCGACACCGAGGGTTTGAGCTAGCGGCTCGAATTGATATGGTTTTAGCTCTGTGTCCACAGACAATTCCTCCACTTCAGGTGAGAAAAGTCCTCAACTTTAAATGACCGCTCTGTTGCAAAGCTACTTGCGTCACTCTCCATCTTAGCGAGTCTGACAGCAGCTGTCAATCACTGCGGGTCTGTCAATCACCCGCTCAGCCCCGCCCTCGGTTTGTCCGTTGGGCTCTGCCCACTTTTCCAGCATTTTTCAAATATTGCCAGTGGGTGGAGTCAGGCTCTGACCAGGGGTTTAGTTACCCTTTAATAGCTGACGTAAAGATTCTTCGTTCAGCTGCTGTAGTAGCTGCCCCGATTCTGAATGAATAGCCGGTATAGAGAGAGGAGGATAGACTGCAGCTTTTGATAACAGTGGTTAAGTGAGTTCTGAAACAAGCCTTTGCTTGACACAAGGAGAGGGGTGCTCTGTTAGGTAACATAAATAGCGGTGCGTATTTAGAAGTTCTAGGTCGAATTTAAAGAAATTTAACCATAGCTGTGAAGGGACAGAAATTATTATTGATTTTTGAGAGTGTTAAGGTAACGCCAGAACCTTGAGCATCAGTTTTGGAGTGCTTCAGAAAGAGTGTGAAGAATTTAGGTCCAAAGCGTAGATCGGAAAAGGAAATGCCGCGGGCAGGATCGAATTGATTAGTTTCTGAAGTGAATTCCCCTGGACGCATAAACCCGTAAAAGGCAGATAAAAACACTGCCTCTAGAAGGATATTAAGGTACGTAGAAAGAAGGCCATTGCGGATAGAAATAATTAATCTTTGCAATAAAGGCAGGGTAATAGGCAGACGTTTGTCTGTTATTTTTCTGGAAGATTTAGCTAACCCCTTAAGTAGTAATCGAACGGATGTTTCAGAGAAAAGGCTTTGGAAATTAGGATTGTGAAATTTAGCGTAGAATTGGATGCCGGCGAGGAGTCTGCGAATAGAAGAAATTTTAAGATTGCGATTTTCAAAATTAAAGACGAGAAAGGAGCAAACGGTCAAAGTAAGAATAGGGAAAACAGAAATTTGGAAGGAGAAGCAAAACATAAGAAAAGCGGAGCATGCAGACGTATAGGCTTTAAGTGTAGAGGGATCGACGCCTTTAGAAATGTAATGTCTAGCTGACATAAGCAGTTCGTTTAATTTAGTATTATGTCTGCTAAGAGAGGGCAGGTTGTAGGATCCGGGTTGGCTGAGGGGCACAGCTGTCTGAAAGTCTGAAATCGAAATCGAGAGCGCATCAGCAATAACATTGCAGTGTGTTCAGCTTTGATAATAAAGTTAAAAACAACAGATTGCCAAATTAACCGTCTCAGAAAAGGCATGATCGTATTGCAAGATGATCTGTCTTTATTAATGATGGCGACTGTGGCTTCGTTATCGCAGAACATTATGATGCGTTTATGTGACCACTCTGGGCCCCAGATGACGCTGGCGATGGCTATAGGATATATCTCGTAAAGCGCGGAAGAAACGGAGTCGGATGCTGTTTTAGAAAAGTCCTTAGGCCATTTTTCTGCTAACCATTGCACTTGGAAGAACCCCCCGAAGCTGATGGAAGGAGCCGCGTCCGTAATTGGAGTTGAAGCGATGATTCGAAATCATCGTTGTAGAAAAATTAAATACTGTTCCAATCGTTAAGTAATCTTTTCCATAATTTAATGTCGGACAAGCAGCCTTCGTCTAGTTGAATCTGATCGCTTAGCTTTTCCACGGAATGGGCCAGAGTTAACAACCGTCAGATGAAAGCCCTGGCTTGAGGAATGATTCTCATGGCGAAATGTAGGTGTCCGAGTAGCGGAAGCAAATCGCGCTTTGATATGGAATGTAGGGAGGAAAAAGATTCCAAGAAAGACCTGATTCTTGAAAGTTTTTAGGGGGGGGGGAGAGAAGCTTAGCCTGGCTAACGCCAGACCCAATTCTCGTTGAGACTTGGGTCTGGGAACCACATGTTCATTTTCTCGTATTTGAGGCGTGGTTTACGAATGCGCCGGCGCCGTTTATTGGGTGCTAAGAATGTCTATCAAATGCGCCTGTACGTAGCTCATAGCCAATCGTTTCCATTATACCAGATGACGTATGTAGAGAAATGGTTTAACGCCAAACGCTGCTCTTTTTTCTAAATAAAATTGCGATCTAAACTACTTAGAACAATATCTAAGGCTGCATCAAAAGGTAGCTTCGCGTCTGCTGCCATGTTGACTCCATAGATATAAACAAACTGCTTAGTTGTGTCGCAAAGATGTCGTCATTGTCTTGCTGCTCCCTCCCCGTTCTGTGATTGGTTCCCTAAACGAGGCGAAAATCAGGTCCATGGTTTCCAGACTGCCTTTCAGCGAGAATAAAATCGCGCTGCGCAAAGGCAGTCTGGGGAAACCCAGGCTAAGAGAAGCTTACATTAGAACTGAATCTAGAGAAATCCCTAGAAATTCTAATGAAGTAGAGGGTCCCGAAGATTTCTCAGCGGAGAGGGGAATGCCGACGTCACTAAAAATATGTTTGTCGAGAATTGAAGATTGGGGAGATGGAAAATCGATTATCAGAAAGTCGTCGAAAAAGGAGGGGAAGCAAAAGGGCCGATGACGTGACCTTTATTTACCTCTATTCCTAAAAGATTAGAAACCACTTCTGGTTCAGTAATAGCTGATTGCAGATTATTTGCTATGAAAGAGGTGGTCAGATTGGAAAGGATGCCCACCCGAAACCCTTGAGACAGACCGGTGATTAAATAATCAACAAAAGTTGGATCGGGGTGAGAGGAGAGGTAGCTAGAAAGTTTAGGAACATTAATGGGAGTAGAAGGGTGGCTTTTCAGAATTTTCTCCTCGGATTGGAGGTTTGTACCGGCGTGGACAAACCGATTTCGGGTGCGGATCCTTGCAGAAACTGCAAATGTGTTCATATTTACATTGAGAGAAAGAACAGACAGATTCATTAAAGTTATTACAAATAATGGCGCCTTTGTGTTCTGTGATGTAGCGTTTCTTGCTGTCATAGGGGAGCCTTACATTATTAGCACGTTGGACAGCGTCCGGCTCTTGGCTGGCGAATGCTTTAGGGCAGAAAGAGTGTCCGTGAGCGCTACAGATGTTACAAGCCAGCGTTTTTGCGCCGCAGAAATGGTGAACGAGTAGTTCAGTGTCAGTCACAGACCAGTCTAGTCTGGAGTTAAAAAGCGAAATGAAGGAAGCTGATTTGGCAGAGAATGATGTATGGTATTCGTAGAATAATGTACCCCCGTATCGCTGATTGAAGTCTGCCATCATGGCAAAATACAAATCCAACTCTTCCCTTCGATCTGGGAAAACCTGACACAGAATGTCTCTGAATATGCTGAAAGCAATGACGAATTCTGAGAATGTAAGATTCCGTTGTAATCTCGGATCGGAAGTTTTAAGCAGGACTGCCACGTCACCACAGTCAACCACCTTCCTGTCAGCAGCAGGCGAGGGAAGCAGAAAAGAAGCTAGGTTTTTATCATTACCTTGGATGATGTTTGTTCTGATGTGAGGAGACACCGTAGCAGCGGCTGGAGAAACGAAACGCCTATTAAAGAATTGAAGAATGAAGTTAAAGAATGAAGAATGAAAAGTTTGAATGAACTTTTCAAAAGAATGAAGTTTCAGGTGGAGCGGGAACATCCTGAAATGGTGTCTGAGCCGGTTGGTGAAAAGTTGGCGGGGCTGAAGAAGTAGAAGCGAAGCTCGGGGGATCGCTTAATCCGCTGGCAGGAGGACGAAGTTGAGGAGTTACGGCGAAATCCGGGGATTGAGCCCGGATTCGGGGCATTGGAGTTACCAGCGGAGTGGTCGAATTTAGACACCCTCGATTCCAGACTTTTGACGGTTTGGGAGAGGCTTTGAACCGCTTGGAGGAGTTGAGTGTTAACTCCGTCAGGCTCGGTGATGTCCGTATGAACAGGTGCCCGAGCGTTTGGCGTGGATCTTTTTTGCGGGATGAGGTGATGATGACTTGGCTGTTCTTTTTCTGCCGGCTTGTTTTGAGTGGCCGGACGCTGAAGGAGTCGCGGGATTAGTGACAGGCTCAGGTGGATTACCCAGAGTATTTTGTACGAGAAGAAGAAGATCCTCTCTGGACAGACCTTGGCTGATGGGAATGCCGGCTGATTCCAGAGTACTGTACATGTCCTCCGTAGATCACGTTGCCCATAGCGAGTCATTGGAGGCGCGTGCTGTGCCGTGTTGGTAGGGGAGAGGGCGGAACGAACTCGCCATCGGAGTCTGAGTAGTCGCAGACGATTAGGGTATCGTTGGACATAGTGGATTAGCAGTGAACGCGAGCAATTGCTGTCGCGTCAGCATCTGCAAACTCAAACCTGTGTAAGTACCGATCTTTTATACAGAAAGTATAAAGACGTGATTGGATAGAATGAAGGTAATACGTGACGTAGAAATGAAGTCTTCCTGGCAGAACTTAAGCTAAAGCTTTCATTTATAGAATTGGAAAAAAAAGTTGTATATGAATTACAGCATGCCACACTGCAGGATACTGCTGAAACAGCATATCATGCCAACTATCCCATTTATCCATTATTATTACTTCTTTAAAAAAAAAAAATACTTGTTAAAATTTGACCTGTTAAATCATATTTTTCCACCTCAGGCCCAAAGTACCACATTCATTGTGAAATCTGGTTTGCAAAGCACTGATTTATACACTACCATATACTGAAAGATTACCATATTCATATTTGCATGGCACCCCAAGGCGATACTAGGGTATGTATGAAAAAAACATGACATTACAATGGTAAACATCCAAAAAGCATGGGAATACATTGCATCTTTTATGTTAGTGCACACATACATTTAAATGTGCTGACACATGTCCTCTCTAGCTTCGGCTCTGTGATTTCTGTCCTTTAAGCAGCGTGTCTCACCGTCTTCTATTCTGTCCTCCATTCAGTCGTCCTGTGGACTCTGATCTGTCAGCCCTCATCTCATCAACACTTGTCATCTCATTTACTGGTTTGCTAGCAGCTGACCCGTTCGCTGTCAGTGACACTATAGCGTAACCAATCCCATCGTACAGATGTGGTTTGTGCCCTGAATGACAGGACCAGGATGACAGGACCAGGATATGGAAGGGATATTTGTCAGTTTTAGGGCAGTGGAAAGCAGACCAGCTTAGCAGTTTTTCTCAACATGATCCAGAGCGTTTGTGCTCTGGGGGTTTGGATGGCATCTGACTCCTAATTACAGCTTGAAACCTGCCAAATTAAACAAAAATGTTAGGAGGAATTTACAAATATATACTACAACATCATCTTAAAATATATATATTTTTTTAATAATTGCAATAATGACTGGCTGACTGTAAATAAACTCATTGTACTATAAAAATACATAAAAGGACATGAAACAATGAATACAAATATAATACAAACAAACTGATTATATATATTATATGTCATAAACAGAGGAGGACAGACAATGTAAGTGGTAAATATAAAGCTTTATTGCTGGAGTGATGAAGAGGTAGTCAACACACGGAAGTCAACTGGCAAAGGATAATCTGATGTAAACTTAGCTGGCTGGTGATACGGTGTTTCTCTGTGCAGGTGATGAAGACTGACGGAAGACTGACGGGGTATCTCAGGTAAGTCGCTCAGGTGAGTATACTGTACAGGTAGGGTCTGTAGAGCTTGTCGTAGACGAGACCAAACAATGAGGTGAAGGGAATGACGGTTTATGTATGGAGTGTTATTAGGGCGTGCAGGTGTGTAGTGTGTAGATGAGGACGTGCAGGTGTGTAGATGAGGGTGTGCAGGTGTTTAGTGTGTAGATGAGGGCGTGCAGGTGTGTAGATGAGGGTGTGCAGGTGTTTAGTGTGTAGATGAGGGCGTGCAGGTGTGTACTGTGTAGATGAGGACGTGCAGGTGTGTAGATGAGGGTGTGCAGGTGTTTAGTGTGTAGATGAGGACGTGCAGGTGTGTAGATGAGGGTGTGCAGGTGTGTAGGTGAGGGTGTGCAGGTGTGTAGTGTGCAGATGAGGGAGTGCATGTTGTGTATTGCATTCTAAAAGTTGCATGTTTTGTCCTCACGACACCCTGTACAGGTTCCCTGTTGTATTGTACATGCACAGAAAAACTCAGTGTGTCATTGGATAGTGAATGAGTCAGTAAATCTGCCATGTGAAAATGCTTGTGTCAGTGTCATCACTCAAGCAGTGCACGATCATCATACGTAGGGTTGCCACCCGTCCCTTAAAATATGGAATCATCCCGTATTTACAAGTAAGATGATGAGTCCCGTATCAAATCAATAAGGGACGCGATTTGTCCCGTATTTTACATTAGGCCCACTCATAGTTGAATAAAAACATAAGGATTTATGTTTATATTTATAAACAAACAGTATGGATAATACTAATAGCAAATATAAAGAAATCAATTTCGTAGTAGAGAAGCTCATTGCGTGATTGCATTTCAGCGTCTTTGTTTCTATAGCGACTCAGTCTCGTGAACATGCGCTGTAAACCTGCACGTTTTTTAACCCCTTGTGCGCTGTTCGCACAAAAAATGAAAGAATTTTGAATAATATCTGTTTTTTATGTTAGTGTGGGGGGGAAAAGTCACACTTGTTTCAACAAAATGTAATTTTGAAACAACAATAGTTTTTTTTTAGGATTTATAGTTTTAGGAGGATTTATTATATATTTTTTAATTTAGGCTATATAAATAAAGAAATAAATATTTTTTATACAAAAACAGTTTTTTTTTTAAAGTAAAATTCACTTTATAAAATACCCACATTTCTAACGTTCATGGATATGGATAATTTGACATGGTTTAGTGTAAGATTTTTGCCCATCTTTTGGAAAATGCAGTTATAAAAGTAAAAAAAAAATATCACTTTAGATGGCTGCAGAGCTACACAATTTGCTATTTGACTAAAATACATATTTTCACTAGTTTTTAGTTGGATTCATACCTACATATTATGAAATCACAATTATAACAATAAAAATGACTTTTTGTCAAAGTTGAGCATTTTTTGTACAGACAAAAATCTGTTTTTCAATAATGTTACATTAAGATTAGAATCAAATTACATCAAGGTCGGACGCTGTTTAGAAAATTGACAAAATTCATCCTCAAAAACAGAAACAACGCAAAACACACATAAACAGTGGCAAAGTGGCAAACTTTAAATTTGTACAATTATATTTAAAAAATTGTCGAAAAGCTGGGGGGGTGAATGGGTGTCCCTTATTTTGCCACACTGAAGGTGGTAACCCTAATCATACGATGTAACTAAACTGGCGACGAGGATAAACACTCTCTTCTTTCTCCGCGATACTTGTAAAAGTAGCCTACATGCTATTCAGCTCACA
Source organism: Phoxinus phoxinus (assembly GCF_949152265.1). Taxonomy (NCBI): domain Eukaryota; kingdom Metazoa; phylum Chordata; class Actinopteri; order Cypriniformes; family Leuciscidae; genus Phoxinus; species Phoxinus phoxinus. The sequence goes on along the minus strand of NC_136888.1, from coordinate 9,093,606 downwards.
GCGGCTCGTTAACCGCGACGGCGTGCGTTCATCGGAAGCTAACAGGCAAAACGCATGTGCGTCAGTGCGAAGCTGGTCGCGCTGGGGAAATACCGCAAACAGAGAAACAACAGCTGCACATCACGAAGACGACGCAAAACGGCACGGGAGGGAAAAGAGAAAGTTATAAAAGAAAAGTAAGTGGCGGGTCGAGTGGGGCATATCGGACCATATGATGAAACTGTCGATAAGTGGAGCTCGTATACGGAGCGGTTTGATTATTTTGTCAAAGCTAACGGGATAAAATATGAGGTTCTAGTACCAACTTTTCTCAGTGTAATGGGGCAGTAATACATATAATCTACTGTGTAGCCTGGTCCAGCCTAATAAGCCTGGTGATAGCTCATTCAAGGACATTGTAGCAATGCTCCAGGAACATTATGCACCAAAACCTCTCATCATCGCTGAAAGATTCCGCTTTCATAAACGCAATCAGCAAGAGGGAGAATCGATTGCACCTTTTTTTGCAGTACTGAAGCGTTTGTCAGAACACTGTGAGTTCTGCACAACACTGACTGACACTATAAGAGAGAGATTTGTGTGCGGATTGTGTAGTGAGACCATTCAAAAGTGACTCCTATGCCAAAGTAATCTGACTCTAGAGCGAGCGATGGAAATCGGTGTATCCATGGAAATGGCTGCAAAAGATGCACAAGAGTTAAGCACATCCAGTCAAGCACACAAAGTGTACAGTGAAAGAATGAAACATGATGGTAAGAAACCATGTCACTGCTGTGGGAAGAGTGGTCATCTGGCACAGGAATGCTGGTTCAAAGACAAAGACAAAGACTGCAGCAACTGTGGAAAAAAAATGACATATTGAACATGTATTCCAAAAACAAAAAGCAAAATGAGGAACTAAATCCAGCTAAAACTGTGGAGTTTAAGAAAAGCTATGTCAGAAAATTCAAAAAGAAACACATACATCAGGTGGAATATACAGGGAAACAACAAGAGAATGAGTCTGTTAAAAATGAATACTCACATGTAAAGTGTGTGTCTTAAAAGTTTGAGGCTACTGGGTGACGCCACTGCTAGATGGAAAGGCTGTTCCCACGCAAGTGGACACAGGAGCCGCTGTATCACTCATGGCGGAGTTAACTTACCAAGAGAAGTGGCCATATCTCTATCTCAAGGAAGCAAAGATGAGCTTGAACACATGCACAGGTGAGATTGTACCTCTTTCGGGAGTCGTGGATGTGACTGTAGAGCTAAACAAACAGAAGGTAAACTTACCACTGTATATTATGAAAGGCACTAGTCACACAGCTATGATGGGCCGATCATGGCTAGAGAAAATAAATCTAAATGACTAAAGTACATTTAGTGGCGAAAGAGTCTACCAGCCTACAACACATCCTGAGGAAGCATGCAGAGGTGTTTGGAGTTGAATTGGGAAACATGAAAGACATCACTGTAAAGCTGGCCATTAAGTCTGATAGTAAACCTAAGTGCTTAAAAGCTAGCCCCGTTCCTTACGCGATAAACCCTAAGGTAGAAACTGACCTAGACCATCTAGGTAACTGGCGTGCTGAAGAATTGTTCTGTACAACTGTACAATTGTTCCTGTATTAAAGAAGGATGGATCAGTCAGAATTTGTGGCGATTGCAAGGTTACTATCAACCCTGTTTTAACTGTAGAACCCCTTGGCGTTAATTGAAGATCTTTTTGCTGGATTAGCAGGTGGCCAGAAATTCAGCAAGATAGACTGATGTCAAGCTTACCTCCAAATGCAGGTTGATCCTGTTTCCCAAGAGCTGCTGACCATCGTGACACAAGACCCTGTACAGATATCAGAGGCTTCCTTTCGGCAAAACTTCAGCTCCAGCGTTGTTTCAGCGTGCCATGGACCAGATTCTGAGTGGATTGCTAGGAGTACAGTGTTATCTCGATGATCTGTTAATCACAGGAAAAGATTATGAGGATCATCTCGGGAACCTGAATGCAACACTACAAAGACTAAAAGAGTATGGCCTTCGGGTAAAGTAAGAGAAATGTGACTTCTTCCAGTCCACCATCGAGTATCTAGGACACATAATTGACCCCGAAATTTTCGTATGCGTTTTTTCGTATTCGTGATTCGGTGGCTCTGAATTGTCAAAGCATCATTCAAACACCATTCAAACTGCTTGTTACAGATGCGAAAAACGCAGAAAATCTAACCCGTTTCGATTTTTTTTATGACGGACGAAAGTTTCGGAGGCAGTGTGCAAGCGTGATTGACATAACGTGAGGTCGTATTTATTTTTTAACGTGCGAAAATTTCGGGTGCGAATTTCGGACTCAGTGTGCAATGGCCTTTAGTCTGCGCAAGCGCCGGAAGGCGAAGTGATCTCTCGCGCGTGTACGTCACTCATTGTTTACACCAGACCCCATGCACAGAACAGAGATTGTAGGTAGGACGGCTAATAGAAATGGTATTAGTTTGCGCTTATCCGGGATGTTTAAACCGATGTAAAAAAATACATTTACGCAAGCTCACACAAACTCATCCGGGAGAGATGAGAGAGAGATCACTTCCGGAGCCTTGCGGCGCTTGCGCAGACTAAATAAACAGATCAGATGGACGTGGTTGTGTAAAAGAGATAAAAACGATATAAATACTGTCCGTTTTATCACACAAACCGCTTGTTTCGTGTCTTAGGCCATCAATGTGCACTTACGATGGGGAATTTTTTTATTTGGACTTTTCTCTGCATGCTATTAGAGACATCTCTGCATGCTTTTGGAGACAGTTCCTATACACCTGCATTATATGACTGACAGACAAGAACGGTTTGACCTAAAAATATCAAAATTGAAACTACTGCGGAGACAAAGACACCTACATCTTGGATGCACTTCAGGTAAGCTAAAACATACCAAAATTTAATTTCAAAGTGAACTATCCCTTTAAACTTTACATGGATTTTCAGTTGTTCATACAGGAACTTCAGCAGTCTTGGAGGAATGTGCAAACGTTTGGTTTCCTTCATCTCAGCCTTTTCGATCGTCATTCAGGATTTCTGCAAGTTGCATATGAAGAAAAAAAAAATATGTTTTTAGCTACACACAAAATTAAATGAAGGTAAACAAAGTATCATGCAGACCAGGTTGAGGTTGAAAAACAATCGTACAGTATTTTACGTTCGTTAAATTATCAACTGCCATCCCTAATTCTTTCAAATTCAAACACTGTATTAAATACTAAGACTTCTGTTTCTAGTGGACTCCTATTGCATGTTATGTTAGCTTGTCTGCTCAAATATATGTTGACTACATATAACCTTATGTTTCATTATTTTCAATTATATAAACAGTAACACAACAACATGCTCTATAAATAATTTCATTAAAATGTGTTGCTTACCTTTATGAACTCAAGGATAAGTGCCATTTTGTAGCTCACTGCCTCAATAGGGTAGGAGATGTGGTCAATAATAACTTATTGAATGACAGCAATCCTGAAAGCCCATCACCTTAAACAAATAAGATATTACAAAATGAAAAACATTACACGACCACTTCAGAAAACCGCTCCAAAAACAGTTGTTTAAATCTTTCTTATACAATGTTTTTCTACTCACCTATAAGCGTAAAAATCTTTGAAGGGGGTATTCAGCAACCAACTTTTTCTATAAACATTTTTCCTCAGACTTTACAATAAAATGTGTTTTGCCAATATTGAGTACTCATAATGATTAATAAATAAAAAAAATACTACTAAAACAAAATACAAACCCAAGAGGAGCATGCAGGGTGGGGCTTGGAATGCACAGTAACTTACATCAGCAAAGTCCTGTCAATAGATAAGAAAACAACAGAAACTATGAAACAAACTATAATAAAGTATAATAGCAGTCATGTTAAATGTAAATTATTATGTCAAGGTCATTATTAGGGGTTTAAAGTCATATAATATGTGTAGTGTGTGTATAACGTTAATGTCTGTGTGTCGTCTAAAACAAAAACAAGACAATAAAAAGTCTAACGTAAACATAACATTAACGTACCTCATTTGACAGAAAATGTGGTGTTTTCCTTGATCCAGCTTATAACGTTAATGTCTGTGTGTCGTCTAAAACAAAAACAAGACAATAAAAAGTCTAACGTAAACATAACATTAACGTACCTCATTTGACAGAAAATGTGGTGTTTTCCTTGATCCAGCTGTACTGCACCTTCACACACAGTCTCTTCACGTTGTATCTTCATGCCTTTTAAATAAAGTCCTAAATGGCCTTTCCTTTTCTCAACGATTCATCTGGTAGCTTTTGTTTGAAGCCATTAAACTGCTCCAAAAACACGCTTGCGTCTCAAACTTTTCGCGCCGATCAGGTTCTAGTTCCCACAATGCAACGCGTAAATCAAAATACGGGTAAAAGTCCTGTAAAAGACAAATACGGAAAATTCCTTCAAACTAATATGGTACATTGTACCGGATTTTTACGGATTTTTTTTACAGTGTAGGATTGTTAACATACTATGCAAAGTTCATGCCACCTTTCCAGTAGACTTGTCCACTCCATGAACTGTTAAACAAGTCCAAACAATGGAAATGGTCTGACAAATGTGAGAAGGCATTCAGAGATGTGAAATGTACATCAACACAATCGGAGGTCCTCATACATTACAACCCTGCACTACCGATACAGTTGGCATGTGATGCTTCACCGTATGGTCTTGGTGCGGTAATTTCACATGTAATGCCATCCGGTGAAGAAAGGCCAATCGCCTTTTCGTCAAGGACTCTGAACTCAGCAGAGAATAATTACGCTCAAATTGAGCGATAAGCTTTAGCAATCGTATTTGGTGTAAATAAATTTCACCAGTACCTGTTTGGGCGCAGATTTACCCTGCTCACAGACCACAGACCACTTACCTCTATCTTTGGTCCCCAAACTGGCATTCCCTGTCTGGAAATGAATCACATGCAGCATTGGGCTCTTTTGCTGTCGACTCACCAATACAACATCAAATAGGTCTGAGCAGCATTGCAATGCAGATGGACTGTCCAGGCTGCCTCTGCCAGACACAAAACCAGAATGCCCTCAAGTCGACATCTTCTACTTCAAAGAAGTGCAAAGTGCTCGTGTAAGTACTGCCCAAGTGTTACGATTCACAAGAACTGATCCAGTTTTGTCAGAAGTTCTGGCCTGGATATCTAATGGTGGGAGAGGAAAGATTAAAGTCAAATTCAAATCTTATCTGATTCGACGAAATGAGTTGACAGTTCAGTCTGGTTGCTTACTGTGGGGTTATCGTGTCATTATACCCCATGAGGAGCCTTTTGCTGAAAGAACTTCACACTGGTCATTCGGGAATAGTTAGGATGGAAGAGATGGCACGCAGCTACTTCTGGTGGCCTGGCTTAGATTCAGAGATTGAAGAGGAGGCAAAGGGTTGTTCAGAGTACCAAAATGTAAGGAACATGCCACAGACAGCCCCTTTACATCCATAGGATTTTCCAGAAGTGCCATGGCAAAGAATACATATAGACTTCACAGGACCACTGGAGAACCACATGTCTCTGGTGATTGTGGACGCTCACAGCAAATGGCCTGAGGTTGCAGTCATGCATTACACATCCTCTGAGAAAACCATTGAGGAGCTTAGAACTGTTTTCAGTTGTTTTCGGCTACCAGAACAGCTTGTAAGTGATAATGGCCCCCAGCTGGTGTCTGAAGAGTTACAGTCCCTTCTGAGCCTCCCTTTGTTTTGTCACAACAGTGAATGCAGGTGGAGATGTTCTGGAGTCTCATGTTCCGGAAGTTCAGGAGTTTCAACTGAGGTGACAGCATACTTGCTCGTAATTATGGAAAAAGAGCAAAATGGTTACCCGCAACAGTCCTTGAACAAACTGGCCCCGTTTCGTACATCGTTGAAACAAAGGAAAATCTGACATGGAGGAGATATGTTGACCAGTTGTTTTCCTCGACAATCTCCAGTGATGATCCCTGGGTCACAACAACACACATCTCACATCAACTCTGGTCAGAATGTGGTACCAGAAATCTTACCCACACCATTTTCAAGCGTTCCCTCTGAGAATACATCTCCTTCTCCTGTGACTGTTAAAGACACTCTAGTAGAAACACCACCTGTACCTGTTCTTCATTGTTATCCGACTAGAGTGCGAAAACCACCAGAGATTAGAGCTCTATTTTAGTGGCTAACCCACGACATTGGGGCAGAATAATCCCCAGGTTTCAGGCAGGGAAATGAGGCAGTCTACCCTCTTTCCCTAGTTTTGTTTAGTGTTGTTGTATAAAGTGTTTATAAAAAAATATATAGTTTTTCCTAAACTAAAGACAACCGTATGTATGATGTCAAAAGTATTTATTTGTTGAGGTTGACGTTAAAAGTGAAAGGGGAGGAGTATGTTGTGTATTGCATTATAAAAGTTGCATGTTTTGTCCTTACGACACCCCATACTGTTTCCCTGTTGTATTGTATATGCGCAGAACAACTCAGTGTGTCATCTGGATAGTGAACGAGTCAGTAAAGCTGCCATGTGAAAATGCTCGTGTCAGTGTCATCACTCAAGCAGTGCACGATCATCATACGATGTAACAGTGCAGGTGATCAGAAATGATGATTGAGAATGAGTTGACGGAGTGTGATTATTTGGTGCTGATGGCTGAAGTGTTGGTGTTGGCATATCCATGACAATATAGAGGTGAATTATTAAAGCAATTCATTAAGATTTTGTCTTACAGCTTTTCTGAATTGCTAAAACACATTTCTTGAAACCATCACTCACTTTCTCAAAACCTTAAACACAAAACCAAATTTTCAAACCACATTTAGAGAACCTCTATCCTCCAAAATCAAACAATTGCCTTCAAACCTTAATGCTTTCAGATTATACATACAGCGAGTCAATATTATACAACACAGATAAATTGTTAGACACTAAAATGGAGAGATGGTTAGACACAATGGTTAGATAAAATGGTTAGACACATAAAAAAATGGAGAACACAGAATCCAAAGCATGCAGTTTCAGAAAAAAAAAAAAATTGTAACAAAGTAAACTGATTTTGCAATTACTGTATGTAAAAAAAGTACAGTAATGACAAATTATTAAATTGAATACTGTATGCTCTGCAAGTATAGTATTGTACTAAATATTGTATAGTAGGCCTATCAAATGTCTGTAAATTCAGCACTTGCATACTGTGAAAATACAGTGACCCAACTGCAGAAGCCAAAAAGGTTACAGTAAAAAAACTCTAAATGAAAATAATGTTACAGTCACCCAGAAGAGTTGTGCAACTGCAAAATCAAGATCAGTGAGAGATTGTATTCTGCTTCAGCATCATGTCTTCATGTTGGGTCCAGCCTGAGGAGTTTGTCCACATCACAGACAATGTCATCTCTGCAGGCAAAGGGAAAAACCCTAAAGCCAGATCCAGCCTTGACAACATTCTCCACACCAAGCTCTTCCTCATCCTCTATTCACCACCTCTTACTGTATACACATACTCTTCCTCCTCTTACACATACTGTTCCTTGTCTCCCACTTATGTTGTTTCCATCCATTGTTGGTCTTCAGTGCAATTATTTGAGTCAATTTTGGGACTCTGAAATGACTTGTATTTTGTACAGTTGGTGTGTTAACATAATTAGAAATAAGTGTGAACCATTTTCAGTTGTTGTGTGCAAAAGATGACATCTGTATAATAATTGTAGTTGTGTTTAATTTGTGCCTGCCTGTGTTAAGCATGTTGAAACATAAGTTCATTACAATGCAAAATTAGTTTTAGTGAGTGAGAATGTGTTTAGAGTTTTGGTAAAAGGGTGCATGCAATTAGCAAACAGTGTGTTAACTACCTGAACTTGTTTTACAGAAATAGTGATTTATTCAACATTGGTTTTGAGAATTTGGTTCAGGGAATGGGATTTAATGTTTTAGCAATTCAGATAAATTGTAAATCAGACACAAAACGTGGATGTAAAACACTTTTTTTCTGAAAGTCCACTTCAGACATTCTACTAACTATAAGTAACTTTGCAGCCAGATGTCAACTAACTTTCATTAGAGTATTTGCAGACTGTTAGGTTAGGGTTAGTAGAACAATTAATTATTGTACTTTAAGACTTTCACATTGTGATAATGAGAATATTAAAGGGTAAGTGAATATATTTATTTAAAATAATTCAAAATATAATTACAAAATATATTATTTTATTATAAAAAAATAAAAAAAGTGTGTGCCTACATTTGAAAATACAATTGTAGAATTGAAAATAAAATTATTTATGTAAAAAAAATCTTAATATTTTTTTTCTTTTGATTCTGCAGTGAAATATGACCTGGACATGTTCTGAATGAGAAACTCTTGCTAGAATCATCAGAATCAAATGAAATTCATGTCTTTTGGAAAACATATTGTCAAGTTCTGAATCACAGAATATCATATTGTTCTCAACTGGAGTGTGTGGAGATCTCAGCGAGATCCGAGATTCGATGCCGTCTGATGACTTACTCTCAAGAACTTTTGAAAAGATTAGCTGGGCCTAATGTGGCATTAATGTATTCAGTCTATTATTATCGCTGGCCTGCACTCCACCAGAGAGAAGCAGACTGATAAAGTGTCACATCCACAAGGATATTAAAGTCCATTTCATATAAATACTGTTATGCAGCGCTGATTTTGATTGCCATTAACTGGCTGATCGTTGGTAATTATAGCCTAATAATGATTATGAATTACAAATGTATGACTGCAAATGTCTGTCAGCGCAGACAGATGATGTTCTCAGTGCAAAAGGAAGTCTATAGTATTATTAGTGTGAGATTTTGTCTTTTGCATAGCCATCTGTCTGTTTATCCATCGCTTTAGCAGAATGTATTCCAGCATACAACATCCGTTTTGTTTACATCCGCTTCCCTGCAAGATCACGTGAGGTGCTAAATCTGGCATGATAATCTTAAGAATATCTTGCAGTGTGTGATGCGCCATTATTTTCAAATCGTGTAGTGTGTGCAGGTTTGAGATTTGAAAGAAGAAAATCTGTGAAGATTCTCCTTATGTGCGTGATACAACCTGATTTCACAATCAGTTAAGATTTATAAACTCCCGTAGTCTGAGCCCAGCAACAGCATCTCCTGGCTCTGTTCGAGACCAGCAAGTTCCCTTTTGAAGTGCAACTTCAACACTGTTTCCACTTCGAAAGGGAATGTCGACTGTTACGACTGGTTCCCTGAGATGGAAAAAAGAGACTTCAAGCCTGCCTGCATGTCTCCTTTAGACAAAAGAGTTGATGATGTGTATTACAGACGCAATTTAATACTTGCGGGCACTCCACTTGCGACATCTTGTATTGTCATCAGCCAATAATTTGGTGTGTTTGCCATACATGCTTCAGACACCGGTCACTCTAATGCCGTTTCCCATAGCATCAATCCAAGACGCAGTGTATTGTTCCCCTTCTCAGGGAACCAGGGTTACAGTCATAACCTGAGACGTTTCTAGGGCTGGGGTGTGTCTCAATCAGCTCCCTAGTTCAGTAGTCAGGGCACTGATCTGGGACTCTGCCATTTTAAATGCAAAATCCTACCAGTTCACTGAGACGTTAGCTCCCTAAAAAGTCCAGCAATGTATTATGAAAACCATGGCTGCATTTAACTCCACTCATGAACTTCCCTAAGCACTTCCCCTCAGGGGAATCCTCATCGCTATTTTGAAGTGCGTTCAACTTCGTCAAGTGGGCGAATGAAGTTAATTTGGACAGAGCCTCAACCCCTCAAAATAGAGGGAGAGAGTCTACTCAATATGCACAGATCAGGCAGATCCATAGACCAGAATCCAACAGGATTGTGACATCACAACAGATAGTGCTTAATTTACCCCCACCCCACACAACTCTAGCCTATGATATTGGAGTTATATTGACATTTAACCATATAATACTTGTAAATGGACTGCATTTATATAGCTCTTTCAAGAGACCCATGGCCACCAAAGCACTTTACATATTGCCTCACATTCACCCATTCATTCACTCATTCATACACCGACGGCGGTGTCAGCCATGCAAGGTGCTATCCAGCTCGTCGGGAGCAGCTGAGGTTAGGAGTCTTGCTCATGGACACCTCGATACTTGGTCAGGTGGAACCAGGGATTGAACCACCTTCCGGTTTGTGGACAACCTACATGAACCACATTGTAGCTACCTAAAGCTGACTATTATAGTTTATTGTATTATTATCATTATCAGCGAGGGAAGGGAATAACAAATTGAACTTAAAGGCAGCCCATGGAGCATCGATGCCCACCATGTTCCCTTGATGGAAGTTCTGAAGTGCGAAACATAAATCATGTGAGCCAACTTACGACACACACACGATAGATGTTTTTTTTTTTTCTTTTACTACAAAGCATTTTTATTTTATATTTCAGCATCAACATATTGCTAGACAGGTAATGAACATAATCTAGCTAACATTTATCATTTGTTTACGGCTGAAATGTTTCACGTATGTGTAATACGTCATCAGTGTCCCAATGTGTTGTGAGCCAGGAATTTGTGTACACGATATACTGATTCACGACCTAGAAGGATCTAATTTGAGTCGCACACCCAGAGTTAAACCAATCTTTCCTGCCCAGAATCCTCTTTTCTGCAGTGGCAATGTGCGGTAGGGTTCGAGAACGGAAACAGGCCGGAGTGCATTTGTGTTTCAGAAGTAAGATCCCATTAATGTTGTATAGGATATCAGGATTTCAGAATATTGTGTATTTGTGCATTAAACTGAAAATATATTGCTTTTAGACTTATAATCAATAAGTTAAAAGTTTCAACTTGTATCATTGTTTTTAATTTTATTACACAATTTGCAATGCATCATAGGGTGATTCATCTTGCAACTATTTTTTTAAAATGTTTAATGTTTCCCATTAAACAAATGGGAAAAATACAACTTCTAAAAAAATCTCACAGTATAGTCAAACCTGTACACACCTATGGTCCAGTCCTGACAACTGTGCTGCCATTACTGTACACACTTGCAGCTTATTTCCCCTGGAAACAGAGCAGCTACAGTATAATGACAGACTGAGATCATTCTTCAGACCCGGCCTCACCATGAGACCTGCTGCTCCGCTCAGAAACTTCAGTGTGCGATTTATGGCACTTCTTTATTTCATATTGAGTTGAGTGTTTTGGGAGTGTCATTCAATAATGAAGTTGGCAGCACTGCATCTTAAGTAAACCCAAGGTGTTCCCACAGCGGGCGATCAGATTTCATATCACAGACTAAAGGCTTATTCACACAAAGAATGATAACTTTTAAAAATGTTGCATCCACAACGAATATACAATATTAATATTTAATGGTAACACTTTGCAATAGGTTCATTAGTTAACATTAGTTAATGTATTAACTAACATGAAGTAACCGCAACCCATTTGTTACTGCATTAGTTGTTATTGTCACGATCACACACAAGACGAGAAGACAGATCCAAGTGCAGTAGTTTATTGAAGGGTAATCCGTACTCACAGTCAGTCCAGGCAAGGGTCGAAAGTCCAATAAGGCAATCCAAAACACAAGACACGAACAGTAACAGGCAGGAACAGAAACGGAAGTGTGGGGACATTAACAAGGACTCCGTGGCAAACACTGAAACTGACAGGGTATATATACACAAGGGCTAATTAAGGTGACAAGAAACAGCTGAACATAATGAACACTAAGTGACAGACAGGATCATGGGAAATGTAGTGAGAATGTGGATGACACCGTGGGGAAGAGGACATCTAGTGGACACCAGGAATACACAAACCAGACACTGTGACATAATCCCCCCTCTACGGAGCGGCTACCAGACGCTCCAAGACCCACAAAAAAACAAAAACAAAACAAGAGTCCAGGCGGGAGGTAGAATGGTGGAGGATCAGGGGGAGGGATGGAGGGCCAGGACCATGAAGGGGAACAGGAACAGGGGATGACAATCTAACCGGCGGCCGTGGCGAAGCAGACAGTCCATCGGGCGGCCAGGGCGGAGACGACAGTCCATCTGGCGGCCAGGGCGGAGACGACAGTCCATCTGGCGGCCAGGGCGGAGATGACAGTCCATCTGGCGGCCAGGGCGGAGACGACAGTCCATCTGGCGGCCAGGGCGGAGATGACAGTCCATCTGGCGGCCAGGGCGGAGACGACAGTCCATCTGGCGGCCAGGGCGGAGACGACAGTCCATCTGGCGGCCAGGGCGGAGACGACCCCTCGGGCGGCCAGGGCGGTGAAGACCCCTCGGGCGGCCAGGGCGGTGAAGATCCCTCGGGCGGCCACGGCGGAGACGACCACTCGGGCGGCCATGGCGGTGAAGACCAAGGCGGAACAGAGACAGACCCTGGCTCAGGAACTGGAACAGACACCACCGGCTCAGGAACTGCAACAGACACCACCGGCTCAGGAACTGCAACAGACACCACCGGCTCAGGAACTGCAACAGACACCACCGGCTCAGGAACTGCAACAGACACCACCGGCTCAGGAACTGCAACAGACACCACCGGCTCAGGAACTGCAACAGACACCACCGGCTCAGGAACTGCAACAGACACCACCGGCTCAGGAACTGCAACAGACACCACCGGCTCAGGAACTGCAACAGACACCACCGGCTCAGGAACTGCAACAGACACCACCGGCTCAGGAACTGCAACAGACACCACCGGCTCAGTAACAACAACAGCAACCGGCTCAGGAACAGCAAAAGACACCGGCTCCACCGGCTCAGGAACCAGGGCGAGCAGCTCGGGCGGGACCGGCAGGGCGAGCAGCTCGGGCGGGGCCGGCAGGGCGAGCAGCTCGGGCGGGGCCGGCAGGGCGAGCAGCTCGGGCGGGGCCGGCAGGGCGAGCAGCTCGGGCGGGGCCGGCAGGGCGAGCAGCTCGGGCGGGGCCGGCAGGGCGAGCAGCTCGGGCGGGGCGGCAGGGATGGCAGTTACCTCCGGGCTGGTCTCTGGGTTAGCACCCACCAGACGACCCGATGAAGAGGCTCCTCTCCTTCTCCTCCTCCGTCTCCGGACCACCGAAATCCGAACAGCAGACACTGGCTCCGACTCAGGAACAGCAGACACTGGCTCCGACTCAGGAACAGCAGACACTGGCTCCGACTCCGGAACAGCAGACACTGGCTCCGACTCAGGAACAGCAGACACTGGCTCCGACTCAGGAACAGCAGACACTGGCTCCGACTCAGGAACAGCAGACACTGGCTCCGACTCAGGAACAGCAGACACTGGCTCCGACTCAGGAACAGCAGACACTGGCTCCGACTCAGGAACAGCAGACACTGGCTCCGACTCAGGAACAGCAGACACTGGCTCCGACTCAGGAACAGCAGACACTGGCTCCGACTCAGGAACAGCAGACACTGGCTCCGACTCAGGAACAGCAGACACTGGCTCCGACTCAGGAACAGCAGACACTGGCTCCGACTCAGGAACAGCAGACACTGGCTCCGACTCAGGAACAGCAGACACTGGCTCCGACTCAGGAACAGCAGACACTGGCTCCGACTCAGGAACAGCAGACACTGGCTCCGACTCAGGAACAGCAGACACTGGCTCCGACCCAGGAACAGCAGACACTGGCTCCGACCCAGGAACAGCAGACACTGGCATGTCCAGGATCCGAGCCAGACGCTCCAAATAGTCCAACATACCCTTGGCGGCCCCACAAATGGGCATCTCTAGACCAGTCTCAAACTGGGCAGACGGGACGTGAACAGTCTCCGACTGGGCAGTCGTGACGTGAACAGTCTCTGACTGGGCAGACGTGACGTGAACAAACTCTGGCTGGGCAGACGGGACGTGAACAAACTCTGGCTGGGCAGACGGGACGTGAACAAACTCTGGCTGGGCAGACGGGACGTGAACAAACTCTGGCTGGGCAGACGGGACGTGAACAAACTCTGGCTGGGCAGACGGGACGTGAACAAACTCTGGCTGGGCAGACGGGACGTGAACAAACTCTGGCTGGGCAGACGTGCGTTTTCCCCTTCTCCGCCCGCGATGGCGAGATGGTGGCTCTAATCCGTCCCTCACCAGTCCAGGGACGAAGGGGGGCCAAGGTGGAGGGTGGTGTTGGCCTTGTTCTCGACCACCTCCTCCTCTGTGACCTCCCCGGGTCCCACGAAAAATGGCTAGGCGGGTCCCCTCAAAACAATCCCTCCTCTCCTGCTCGATGGCTGGGGAAGAGAAGTTGGAAAACATACCGCTGGATCCTTGCATTGTGACGGAGTCCTTCTGTCACGATCACACACAAGACGAGAAGACAGATCCAAGTGCAGTAGTTTATTGAAGGGTAATCCGTACTCACAGTCAGTCCAGGCAAGGGTCGAAAGTCCAATAAGGCAATCCAAAACACAAGACACGAACAGTAACAGGCAGGAACAGAAACGGAAGTGTGGGGACATTAACAAGGACTCCGTGACAAACACTGAAACTGACAGGGTATATATACACAAGGGCTAATTAAGGTGACAAGAAACAGCTGAACATAATGAACACTAAGTGACAGACAGGATCATGGGAAATGTAGTGAGAATGTGGATGACACCGTGGGGAAGAGGACATCTAGTGGACACCAGGAATACACAAACCAGACACTGTGACAGTTATTTGATAAAAATACAGCTGTTCATTTTTAGTTCATGTCAGTTCTACCAGAAAGACTCGGGAGAATTATTTCAACAATCGTACATTTATTGACAGCTCAGCAAGCTGATAATATATATAAAGTCATTTGTCCGTAGTGCATAATTCGAGGGTATCGGATCTGCAATTCCTGCCTGAAGATGAAGGCAGGGGCACAGTCGACCCCCTGCAAGGTGTGGGAAGGGACCATCCTGGTGGTGGTGGGGAGGATGGAGGTGAATGGAAGCGTCAGCATCTGCGAACTCAAACATGTGTAAGTACTGAGCTTTTATACAGTGAGCATGAGAATATGATTGGATAGAAGTGAAGCAAAAGATGACGTAGTAATTGAGTCTTCCCGGCAGAACTTATGCTAAAGCTTTCATTTCACAGTGCATTAACTAATGGTAACAAGATTACCATTACAAGATGTGTTAAAGTATTAGTAAATGTTGAAATTTACATTGACAAAGATCAATAAATGCTGTATATGTGCAGTTCAGTCATGTTAACTAATGAAGTTAACTAATGTTAACTAACGAACCTTATTGTAAAGTTTTTTATTGTTTATTATATAAACGTGCACTGCAGTTGTTATGCTACTTTAAGCAACACTAAAGAACATTTTTTAGCTTAAAATAATGTTTCCAAAACCATATCAGTGGTTCATCAAGTCGTAACAGGGTGAAAGGCACTTCTGGTTTCGCTTTGCAGCCCTATATCTGCTATAACCACACTATGTAAGTTTGCCAGACCGGGGCGTTTCTGTAGTTTGGATGAGACATAAGAAAACTACAAATTTGACTTGCTTTACATCAAGCGTTACAATAGTCATTATTTTGTTTTTCTTCGTTTCTGATGTCGCAATACATCATACTTTCATGAAATCATGCAACATACTCTACCTTGCCTGCGGAAATCATTCATTCCAAAGCCGGTGTGTGATAAACAGCGAGCGTGCGTGCGACAGTAGGCTGAGGTAGGCTAAATTATTTACGACAGCGGTAATGGACAATTCCGCTTCCAACCTGTAGGGCGACCGCTGAGGAAAAGTTCTTTAGTTTTGCTTGAAATGCTTGAGTGCTTTAAAGCAGGGTGGATTTTGATTGGCTGTCAATGTTTTGATCATATATCAGCTGGAAAAAAATTGTTCTGAAACTGATTTTAAGTGTGAACTGGCCATTACAGTGTAGGAAAATGCAAGCTGTCGGAAACACCTAGCAACCAGAACACCCTAAACTACCTATCAATGGCCAAGCAACTAGTCAGAACTTAAATATTTTTGTAACACTTTACTAAGTTAAGATCCCTGACTTAAAGTTGGCATGACACAGAAAATGTGGTCGACTTTTCTTCTCTATTGTGACGTTCCTGAGTGAAATGGCTTCTCGAACAAGAAAAAATTGTAGGTGGGACTTTAATTTATCCATTAGAAATTGATTGGATGGTTGTGGTTTGCTACTGATCTATCTCATATGAGTGACAGTTTGTCCCACCCTCTCCCTAGTAAACACGTCATCAGAGAAAAGAAGTCTCTGACAGAGTAGGGTAAGTTCCCTTTCGAGGGAACTCGAACTGCATCGATGACAACACTTTGGTGAACGCCCTTAGCTTAACACATCTGAAGTACGAATGAAACTAATCCAATCTTGCTTGGTGACATAACATGTGACGGCATACAAGTAAGCTACAAAGGGAAACTGGCACACAACAGAGTTAATGCTCTTCAGCAAGCGCTCTGTATCAAACCGTCTGTCCTATTTGGTGTTGTTTGTCCCGTAAGAACTTAAAATAAAGGTCTGCATTGCAATATAGAATCTAGTGGCTCGGATATCGCGTTTGCCGAGGCAACGCGTAGATTAAAGGTCTGCATTGCAGAATCTAATTCTGTGTGATTGCGAGGCATGCTTGTTCATAGAGAAATATCTCGACTTGCACAGCCGTGCGTTTTCGGGTGTTTCATCCTTTCACCCGTTGACTTTCTTCTCGAGAGATGAAAGCCAAATATATGGTGAACGACTCAAATATCGTATTTGCTAATGCAGTGCATAGATTACGGGTCTGCAATAAAAGGGACACACGCGATCTGTGAAATGATGCTGTTTTGGTGCGAGGCATTCACAGTCAGCTCCTGAGGGTGCTGGCAGTGTTTATTGAGAAATATCTCAACGCGTATATCCGTGCGCTGTCAGATGTTTAAGCCTCGCACCTGTTGACTTTCTTCTCGAGGGATAAAAGCCAAATATATTGTAACGGCTCGAATCTCGCGTTTCCCGAGGCAGCGTGTAGATTATGAGACCATATAAAGAAATATTAAAACAGTATTGTCTGGTGATTATGGCTGCATTTAATTCTAAGAAATTAAAATGATGGAATGTTATCTAACTTTAAGAAGTTAGATATTTTAATTCAGCCTACCATTTTTATTAGCTTTCCTGTAGCTCAAACAGTAGAGTGTTGGTGCTTGCAACTACCTTGAAATGCAATGTAAGTCGCTTTGGATAAATGTAAATGTAATGTAAATGAGGAATCAAAATGTAGTCAGCGACCGCACGCTGCTCTGTCCACCCCACAGGCTTGCGGCAGTGTGCCGTCCGCACATTGAAAATCCTGAAAATCTTGACTGTAACCCCTGTTCCCTAAGAAGGGAACGAGACACTGCGTCCCATCGCCACGCCTTCCCCTGCCTAGGAGCGACTTCATCGCAGATGCTAACTCTGTTGTGTGCCGGCGTCCCTTTGTAGCTTCCGTGTATGCCGTCACATGTTACGTCATGACGCAGCACCAATCAGGATTGGATTAGTTTCATTCATACTTCAGATGCGTTTTGCTAAAGTGTCGTCATCGACGCAGTGTCTCATTCCCTCCTCAGGGAACAGGGGTTACAGTCATAACCAAGACGTTATTTTGATTAAAGATTACAAGAGCACATTAATTTGAAAAAAATGATGATGTGCACAGATAAATAATTTATAGTAAATACTGCAATCGTCCATAAAAAGTAAGAATTGTCAATTTTGATTTCATGTTGACTTTTAACAGAGATGGAAAATTCAAGCTGTTGGAAATACCTAGACACTAGCCAGAACACCCTGGCAACAACTCAGAATATTTTAACAACACTTTACCATGGTTATGATCCCTTCAGACTTAAAATCTCTCCTGAATATGAGAAATCAACATGCATCAAGACAAACTTGATTCCCATAGCCGCTGTACTCTAAACCTCCACAGGGTGGCGCATCTCATTCAGACTGCATTCAAATGCATTGACTACTGACTGTGTGTGTATTTGTGTTTCCACGTGTGGTGAGCTGCAAGTGCATAGCCTTGATGAGATTCTTTGGGCCGTGCTGATGGGTTTACGCCGAGGCTGTTTGGAATACAGATTAAAGTCATACTTTGGGCTCTTGAAGCAGAAAGCCAGGTGTACTTGCGCTGTTTAAATCAAACAGGATCATACTTTTATTCTGGAGAAACGCATCTTGTGAGGATCCTCCAGGTTCCTTTAAAGCTGCTCGGCTTTGATGCAGAAAATATTATTTTTGATGAAGGAGGTATTTTGTAGGTCTAATATTTGTAGAAGTTAAATGTCCAATAATCTTCATAAGCTTACAATGAGTTCAATGCATCTAATATTTACCCTAAGGATAAAGGTTGATCAGTTATAGGCCTATTTTTTAGCCTAGTAAATATTAAAATTATTAATATTAATACACATAGGCTACATACAATATGTAGGCCTATATTTAAACTTTAAAGGTTTTCTGTATAGCCTATTCTGTAAGTAGGACAATCAATTAGATATTTTCTGTAAATAAGTAATTTCCTGGTTCATTAAGTCATGCTTCTAAGAAAGCGTACACAGCTTTACTTGAATCAAAAGGTTATTTATTCATTAATCATGCCATGCATTTTTAAAATTAATAGTTTATTAATGATCCAGTAAATTGGCATTAAAGTGACATAAACAAACAAATAGGCAATTAATTTTTTTTTTCTGAAAATTCTCCTTGCTTGTAGACCCATACAGACTGTGTTATTCACTCTAATTTGGAGTCCAAGTCGATTTTTGTGTCTGGAGTGCAAGTGTCAGTCTCAAATTCTTCCCTGTTTAATCTCCAAGTCTGTCATAAAGCTACTGCCATTGCTGCATAACCTGCCAAAAGAAAATGAGCAACATTAATCAGTAAAGAGCTAGTGCTGTCATTTAGACACTTAAACAAGTATCAGTCAATGATTTAGCAAAATATCAATGCATTAAAAAATAACAAGCATACTTTAAACAAATGCTGACGAATAGTGACGTTGCTTCAGAGCTTTTGCAGCACTTGAGACACACAGACACTTGATCTCATGAATAACATTCACACATTTATAAGTGTGCATTGAGACTTTGCAAAATGGCATTTCTGTATACCCTATATCATTTTTTTCAAAGGTGCCTCACACTAAATAAGCTTCCTATAGAAAAAAAACAAAAGACATCTGCTGTGGTGTGCAGGCGTGTGGATCTGTGCTTGAGCGGCTGTGTGACTGCAGACAGATTTAATGTAAGGGCTGTTGAGGTCTACAGTTTGGCTCAAGTTCTCTCAGGCGGACATAAACCCCATTGCTCTCGGAGGCTTGTTCTTTTTTCTTCGCCACTTAATAAAATCCCTTCTAAGTCCGACTGGGAATCAATCATTCCAACCTTCGTCCAATCTGCTCACAGGATGTTTCAGGCACATTATTTGCCCTTTGAAGTCGGAGACATGAGAACAACAATAGAAACAGACCTCAAGGGTTGCAGCGGTTTGAAAGAAGGTTATTTCACCTTTATATCACGTTGAATTATAGCATTATAATCAAGAGTTGCGTTCCTACTGAGATGTACATTGTAATTATGATTTAATAACGGCATTAAAGGGTTAAAACTACCACACGATTACTGCTATTCTTAGACTTTTAAGAATGAAGAAGTTGAACAAATCGCTGATAACATCCCATAGGGTCGATGCTGTGCATCTGGAAAACCTAAATGACAAAACTATAGCATACACTGTAAAAAATAAAACATAGATTTTATTTATATTTAATTAATTAAAATGAGGCAACAGATTACAAGCAATATTATTAATTAAATTTAATAAATTAGAATTGAGTAATAATTAATCAAATTAATTCCTTAAATGTTAACCATTTAAAATGAGTAAAATTTACACAATATATGTTATTGCCAACATTGAAGACACCGGATGTTAACAAGCAGAATCACTGAAGGAGAAAACCATAATTAAAGTCGCCATTATGGAGATAAGTGTGTGTTTTAGTTGGGCTCTTCACCCTTAAATTATTAACTTTAAGTTTTGTTTGGCTGCTGTACATGAGTTATCACAGCCAGATGAACAAATATAAACGTTGATCTGATGGTGTTGGTTGTGTTTCACAATCATTGACTTGAATAACTGATCTCATATAGAGTCCAATTTATGAGTTAGATTTATTTTATTAATTCTAGCTGCATAATATTATTAGCCTTTTCAATGAAATCCAAATGATCAAATCAATAATATTAAAAATACATATGTGTTTTTTTTTAGGCGCATACAGACATCAAGATTTAGCGTATGAATCTCAGCAATGGTGACAACCTCTGATCATAAGCTCATTATTTATTCATGCAGCAATACATGATGGGAGCCATGAATGAGTTTTGATTGGTGCAACCCAGAATGCACTGCAACATGCTTTATAAATGTCACCATTGTTGAGATGCACAGGCTGATTCATGATGTCTCTGTTTTTTTTTTGTACAAGAGAAACTTATTTAGAAATTATTTGGATGACATTGTCAAAGTTAAAATTATTACGGTGTACAATGCCAGTACTTCTATAGTTAATAAAGTTAACTTAACTCATAAACTGGACTCCATTTGAGTTCAGTGATTCAGGTCAAATGATTGTAAAATAATGATTATGTTAAAACACAACCAACACCATCAGATCACCGTTTGTTCATCCGGCTGTTATAACTTATGTACAGCAGCCAAACAAAACTTAAAGTTAATAATTTAGGGGTGAAGAGCCCAACTAAAACACACACTGATCTCCATAATGGCGACTTTAATTATGGTTTTCTCCTTCAGTGATTCTGCTTGTTAACATCAGGTGTCTTCAATGTTGGCAATAACATATATTTTGTAAATTTTACTCATTTTAAATGGTTAACATTTAAGGAATTAATTTGATTAATTATTACTCAATTCTAATTTGTTAAATTTAATTAATAATATTGCTTGTAATCTGTTGCCTCATTTTAATTAATTAAATATAAATAAAATCTATGTTTTATTTTTTACAGTGTAGATCGTTTGGATATTTTTAAAGTTGAATATTTTTTTCCAGATATAGGGTAGAGTGGAGGAAACGCCCCCTACTGTTTTTCCCAAAATAACCAGTAGACAAAGTCAAAATAGGTTTTTTGTTGTTGCTATGGACTAAGTTGACTAGAGTGATGTATAAGTATTCCCTATGAAGCTTAAACTGGCGACATAGTCCCTGAGAGAAAACGGATTACACGTTAAGTGATCTAATTTTCAGCAGTAAGAAAAAAAAAAAAGGGTTTTAAAGCTTGTTGTTTTGCAGAACATCACAGTTATATATGATATGAGGATAGTAAGGCCTGTAGTTAGGGAATACATGTTATTTAGGAAAAATAATATTTTTAGAATGACATATTTTTTTCAAACCTAGTGTGTGGGGTACACACCCAGGAGGCATCGCTTCCTACTATCATAATTACTATCATCACATCCTTTTTTATTCCATCAAATGTAATATAATTAGGCGGTTTGGACTGTAAAAAACATTTGGACTTTATATTTAAAAATGACCTCAAGTTGTCATCAGCTAGCTAGTTAGTTGGTTAGTTAACCATTTTCAGCATGGTTCATGAATAAATATTTATATTTATCTACTGTTATTTTGGCTTGTCTTTTTTAGCTATAACTGCGTGTACTCTAATTTTGCTGTGGTCTACGCTCCCTTCACATATCACAACTCCCCCACCATCTCCTCCTCTGGAGTCTGAGGTCGTTTCACGCAATTCACAAGCTCAATCGTGCAGCAGACGAGCTCTCGTGACAGCCCACGCTCCAGGGAGAATGGAGACTCAACCCCCGGACAGTCCAGCTGATTTGGAGATGCTAAGTTCAGAGTCGCACAGGTAGACCTTTTTGCCTCTTCGGGTTTTACTCCCTGACTGAGGGGACCCTCGGCACAGATGCACTGGCACACAGCTGTCCTCGGGGCCTACGTAAGTAAATGAGTGAGTGCTGCACGCTTCCATTCATACCCGCATCGTGGGGTGTGCTTCGCAATGTAAATCTCACTCGCCAATGTTCATTGGCTTGTTTTGTTTACACTCGAAGGTGATTGGGCTCTCAGGCGAGATCCCAATTTGTCAGTTGTTCTGAAGTAACGTCTCCATTCCCTCCTTCAGGACCGGGGGTTATATTAGTAACTTAGTTGTTTTCTGCCAAAATAAAAGCTTAACTGTAGTCTCCTTCAAAATAAAAGCTCAAGAGTTTATCTCTTGCAAGAGAAGAAATTAGGACACAGATATAGTAATTGCCCTACTGTACCGTAAAATGATATACTTTTTTATTTTAATGTATTATACAATGTATGGCTACTACTGCCATAGGCATAATAATAATAATATCAAATGTATATTGTTATATTATAATTGTTTGGCTTCCTAAAACACCAGTGTAAATGTAATGTAGGCTGTGACACTATGACAACTAAAAAGAGAGTTAAGTCCCCTTTAAGGTTCAGGTACAAGTCAATTCTTTTCTCTGTTCAATTTGCAAACTGAACATGGGTTGGAGCTCTAAATTTTTAACTCACAAAGTCCACCAGATAATATAATAAATATATCATAATTTAAATGTTTCCTTAATTACAAAAGACAATAGTTACAACAGTATACAATAGTTCTATGCAAAATAAAAAAGTAGAAAGTACAATGGTATTACTGTTTTCTCTATTCTGTCTCCCAAATAGATAAACTATAGTAATATATAATTTGGATATTGTTAAAGATGCATATGTTTCTGATTAGGATTATTATTATTATTTGAATATTAATTTATATTAAATATAATTAATAACTAATAAAAAATAACCACAGTTATTTACATTTTATGATTGTATGAGAAATTATTATTATAAATGTTCTATAATGTTTTCTCCTTTGTCCATAGACTGTTCGATACACATTACATTAACAAAAAAGTAGTGGACACTTGCTGTGTTAATACCATGTTTTTTTATGTTTTGAATGATGCTGGAAACAAATCAGTTTCATCAATATAATGCAAACAAAGTAAGAGTTATTAAACAGACCGATTAACTGATTTGCAGAAATGAAATTAATCAAACTTAACTAGTGCCAGGAAACTGAACTGCCAAAATATTGTTTCCAAAAAATTCCCTATGTGTGCCATTGAACAAACAGTTTCAAACTATGGATAGCAGCAGCTTGTCCAATGACACAATCTTTAATATGGACAAATAAAAGTGCATTAAAATCATTTGTGATCATTAGTGAATATTACTTAATCTTATATTACAAGCAGAATCATTGCAAATACCCTCATGGACATTTATAACTCAGTACATACATAGCTACGTGCTTCTTACGGTTAATGGTGTATTGCTGCTATACACCAAGCATTCAACGTGCATTCAACCCGTGTCACGCTTAGCAACATTGCCTCATCAGTTGGACATTCAGACTTCCAAATGTTCCAGCCTCCAGCACTCGGTTAGGCCAGGAGCCAATTTAACATTGATAATTGGAAACTTGAGCCTGGAATGAACAGCGGTCGGTGACAAGTTTACTACGGTGATAAAAAAATAGACTATCTGACACTCACAATGAGCAAACAGAACGGCTGTGTTTGACCAGCACTGCTGATCAATCTGCTCACAGATCACACCATCTGCTCGTCCTCGGGTTTGATCATAAGATGAGCGGGAGAACCACATAAAATCTGGTTATTAATAGCTCAGTCATTTCTTCTAGACAACAATGATATTGCATGGAAAGCAAAGAGAGACATTCTAATAGGGATGTTCACCCAAAAATAAACAATGTGCCATTATATGCACTCACACTCATGTGGTTGCAAACCTGTATGCTTTTCTTCAAACACAAAAGTTCAGTAGAATGTTAGAAGAGTAAGGAGTAAGTTCTACAAGAAAATACTGTTCATATACTTCAAAATTTCACAGTGAATTCAATGTGACTTGTAGATACAATGCGTTTCTTTGTCTTACAAGCAATTTCTAGGTGAAATGGTTTGAAAAGGTTTTCAGTTTTTCTTTCAGTGTATTTTGCAGTTTTTGTTTTAGTTTGATTAAAGTTTTGAATTCACTTTTATTTTATATTGTTTTTCATGTTAATTTTAGTTTTAGTCATTTCGATTTTGTAATTTTTTATTTTTTTAATTTTTTATTTTTATCTCCAGTTAATAATTTTAGTGCTTCAACTTAAACGTATTTTAATTTAATTGCCAGAGGCAACTTTTTTACATTTTTGTTTAGTTATATTTTTATTTCAATTAACAGCTATGAGAACTCGAGAATAAGCAGCCAAGACAAGGTCAATTACAGCACATCTGAGCTGTGTATGATTTTTTTAATGATGAGAATGAATGATTCTTTATGAGGAGCAAAATCCAGACATAAGGGTGATCTGTGCAGTTTAAATCATTCTGCATAAACCGCAAGCTTTTCACGACACTGCACATAATTTCGAATGGCTACAAAATGCACTGATAACTGAACTAACTTCATGCCGTATGACCTTCATTCTGCTGTGAAACATTCTTTTCAATAGCTAAACTGAAAGTGAATGAGGAGGACTGAAGCTATAAGCACCAAACTTACAAAAAAGGCATTATAAAAGTAGTCTATATGTGTCATGCACTATATCCAAAGCATTGTGAAGTCATTGAGTGAGGAAGTGCTCCAGCTTCTGTCTTTGGTGAGTTAGGACTCTTCACACAAAGTGACTATGGATCAGAAGACTTGTATAGAAGAATATATAATATTCGTCATCTTCTGTATCTATCTATATTCTAAGGCAGCATCACATGTGTCCTTCACAGAAAGAATAATCTTAAAATATGCTGTGAAAAGTTCAGTGAACTTTCAGTTCGCTTTTGCTCACAAAGGCTGGATTTATTTTATAAAAAATACAGTAAAAACAGTAATAAATATTATTACAGTTTAAAATAACGCTTTTCTATTTGAATATTTAAAAAAAATGTATTTATTCCTGTGATGCAAAAATGAAAAATCAACATCATTATGCCAGTCTACATGATCCTTCAGAAATCATTCTAAAATGCTGATTTGCTGCTCAATAAATAGTTATTCTTATTATCAACGTTAAAAGCAGTTGTGTTGCTTCATATTTTTGTATAAAACACTGAAACATTTTTCTGATTTTTTTATATTTGACTTTGAGCTCAATAATGACTTGTTTGTCCTATGTACAGTTAGAGCTGCTTTATAGCTGAAATTGAAGTTGTTTAATAATTTATGAATTTTGCTAAATTGTTATCATCCTGTTTATAACTGAGGCTCATTTGAAACAATCTTGCATTAAGCACAACATAAATTGTGACTTTATGGGATTTGAAATATAAATATTTTTAACATTATGAACATCTTCACTGTCATTTTTTATCAATTTAATGCATCCTTCGTAAAATCAATAAAAAAATATAAAATCAATTTTAAAAAATCAACAAAATATTCTGTATATTTTTATCCTAGAGTCAAAGTCACAGGTCTAACTATGGCTGTTTCTCAATTCCAAGAATACAAAGAACGAAATTGCGTTCTCGTGGAGATCGGTCTTGCCAGGCGCCCTTGGAAGAACGAACTCGGAAGGACGCGAGGACACAGAACGCATCTTTGTGAGAATTGAGATGTGCTGCGAACTTACCGCTCAACTTACCAGCATATTATAAGTAGTGGCCAATGCACAATAAATACAACAAAACATCCCAAACAAATGTAATAACCTATTACATTTATTTCTTATACTAATTTTCACAAATAGCCTACTTGTGGTATAATAAAACGATTTAAAATAATATGAATGTCTGTTTAATGCTTTGTCAATATTAGGTTCTTTTTAATATGCCAATAAAAATACTGCAGGCTTTCTCCCGATCTTTATCGCTTTATTCAAATTAAGCAAAACAAAATGGCAAATGTTTATTTTTACAAGCCGCCATGTATTTGCGAGCTTGCAGTGGGAAACTCTTAAGTGAAAACGAGAAGTTTAAAGCTTACAGGCTTCCGTCCGCAGTCCACCCACAGAGTCTTCTGGGATTTCTAACGGTTCGATTCTTTCAAATAACGACTCGATGCATCCTCGATATCAAGAACACATCCAGTACGGGATACTCTTATGCATTCTCTATACTTGCTTTCTTGAGGATTGGCTGCATCCGAAATTGCATACTCTTTTGAGTAGGTACTTATTTTTAATAAGTAATTACAACCACTCAGATTTATGAAATATAAAGTATGAATGTGTGTAGCATGAATGTAATCCGGACGTACTACATTTGCCATGTTGTCATTATCATGTGATCTACCAGTGTCAATAGCGTCGCTTTACTCCCATTCACAAATCCTCTTCCGTGGCCTCATGGGAGTCCATCGTATGCACACTTCAGATCTCATCTCGCCAGAATTACAAGGTCATCCGGGTACTTTTTGCCTACTCTTTAATGAGTACTGTGAATTCGGACATACTTCTTTTGTCACATTCTGTATTTTGCCTACAATATAGTAGGGAAGAATGCGTTTTCGGATGCAGCCTTGGAATTAAACTAGAACACAAGGATTCAAGATCGTTTAAGAATGCATATTGAGAAACGGCCTATGTTTTGGAACAGATGTCTACTTTCTGTGTGCTGTCCATTGATCGTTCTCTGCGCACATCCGTGTAATTAGCAGTCTGAGAGGGAAATGCAAACCCTCATGAGAGTCCTGTGAGCGCACTCTCTTTAATCAGTCAGACATGCTTCATCTCAACTCAAATCCAACACAAACAATCCTATCTGTTCAGTCCAAATGTGCACCACATAACTATGTGTCTTGTCCTGCCATTATTGTCTGCCGTTTGGATATTTTGTAGCTGTAACGAGAGACATCAACATTCACACACATCATGCAAATGGCCAAGTAATGTTATGTTTGTCTTTCAAGCTTTTCAGATGTCATATCTGCATTTTACAACTGTTGACACAAAACCGTGGTCTTCAAATCGTGATCAAGGTTCAGTAGAGCGAGCTAGACAGCGGAGAAGAGGGATTTGTAGAATGACAGACATGTCTGTCCAATTTATTGAGCAGAATTTGACACAGTGCAAAATCAATTGTGTGTCTCCGGCATGTCATTTTGTGCCCCCGTTCTGAGAAATTCTCAAGGAAGAATTGCTGCCCACATTCACTAGGGTGGCAATTATCATCTAATATACATACAGAGAAAGAAATCTGCTGTTGACTGGTCTTTTCAGATTGACAAACACAATATCGCTGCTCTGTGCTGCCTATGCTTCTACATCACTTTTTCCATCTTTAATATGCAGAGTCAACTATAATTAAGTCAAAGACTGTAAGGGAACAACATTTTATTGGATAAAAAATTTGTGCCATATTTTTGGTCTGTTTTTCTAGGAAAATAACATATTTAATTTTAAATGCATATATCTGTGAAGAGTTAATTGCATATACTTTTAGCACATTTTAACGATCTTGAACGCAAGTATCAAACGCGAAACGCAAGTAACTTTGTGGGCGGATCTCGGCAAATCTAAAATCTTAAATGCCAGTTGCGCTCGCACGATGGCGGATTTGCAATTTACATGTCGGAATTTGAAAGTGGAAAGACCGTACATTCTCCAGAATGCAAACGGATCTTCTGGTGTACGAGATTAAAGCGCGCGAGCAGACCATCTATGGGAAAAGCCGGATTCCACCATATCTTTATGGAACACAATAATAATCTTTTACATTGTAATCCTTTTATTTTATATATTTGGCATGTTTGTTGGCTGCTGCGCGTCCCTATGTAATAAGCAGAGTTTACGCGCATTGTGGACCCTCCTATAGGCGCACATTACTAACGCGCTCTTTAAATAACCAAAAAATCGTTTATTTCTGTTGCCTCAAAATAGCAACGCGCCAACAATGCGCCTGAATACACCTTGTTTTCAGACTAGCACACCCATGGGCGCACAAATGGGCGCAAATGCATTTGCTATTTAAACAACGTGGCGCAGAATGTGAAAATGATAACTGCGTCGAGCTGAAACTAGCAAAAACACTTGCGTCGCACCGGGTGTAAGATATTGCACCGGGCCCATAGTGTTTGCAGACTACTGTAAGCCCGTCTAAATCGGCCCAATGGAGGTTTCCGATAGAACGGGTGAAGGTCTCTGCGTGTTACTGTCTTTCCGCGTGGCAAAGTAATTTAATTCCATTTAAGCTTTTATCTGACTCCATTTTATCACAAACTCGAATTTAGGTTAGATTGGTCAATTATACAATAGTTTAGAAATGCATTTGATTGTTCTATTTAACTCTTTACTTATATTTTACCCGTTCATATTAGGAAGCTATGTCGCTAAGAGGTCCTCACGTAAGTTCTTCAGTAATTCCTTATTAGTTATGCAGTAAGTAAGATACAGTATTCTAAAGTGTTACCTCATGTTCTTTTCCAGTAAAAATATCTAAACATTCAAGGTAGATTTACTTGAGAAGCAAAATAACATAAGATATTAAGGGTCAGATTTACTAAACAGAGCAAATTAGCATGAGAGTGCAATACCATTAAAGCGCAGATATGAGTGGAAAGTTCTGCGCGTCATCTACTGACGACGACGCGCAAATTAAAGAACACAGACGCAGCCGAATCATTTCCATTTTGTCCAACCCAATCTAGCAAGAGTTTAGCGTCTGGTTTAAGACATGCTTTTTGGGCGGTAAATAATGGCACAAATACTAGTAAACTGACTAGTGCAAATCACCTTGTATGATTTATTTAAATACTCTCGTCACATACATTTTGCGTCTGAAAGGGAAACTCCTACAAATGCAGATAGAAGTTTCTAAATCTAAGGTTAGCCGCAAAAACAACCCTCTTCATGCCTTTTCAGCGCAAATGTTTCACTGTATTAAGCTGCAATTCCTAATGTTACCAACTATATTATGAGTAACTTTGTTTTATTTATTCACCAAAGCCAATTAGTTCTCTCATTTAGAGTTTGACAAATGGTGGTCCCTGATGGCTACAACTACTCGTCTTAAGAAGAGAAGTAAGAGATGTGAAATTGTGTTGTTGCCCATGGCAATGCTGTACAGCAGAGAGAAATGGAGAAACTATGGAGAGAGAGAAAGAGTAAATGGCAGGATAATGATTCTGCTGAGAATTTCTGCTATTTACAGAAATACACAGAATGAAGATGAACATGTAAGCAGCATTTCAGGGTTCCATTTTCCAAACCATTAGCCTTGAACACTGCATAAGGATATCTAGTGTCCGTCTCAGTCGGACTGCTCACAGACCATCTGATGAATATTACACAAAAATGAGAGTATTTCTTCAAACATCAAGCTCTAATGTGATTGGCCTTACCAGGAATCAGCTTTATTATATCAGTCTATCGGGAATGTCGGGAAAGTTTCCGGCTACTACAATGATTCAATTTTTGAATTGTTTGAATTTGGCACAAAGTGGTGAGCCATGACCCAACTTTGCTTGCAAAGACTGAAATGCTCATTTTATACCCAGTCATGATACCCACACCTCCTACCAATTCACATGCTTATTGTGGACTGTTTTAAAAGAGTTATGTAATCTTTTCACTTTTATTTAGCATCTGTCCAAACTTTGTAAATGGTTTCTGCTGGGATTTACACTCAGATTTAGACCATATCATAATACTGAGACTGCTCTCATTAGAGTTACAAATGATTTGCTCTTATCATTGCAATAGTAGTTGTATCTCTCTATTAATGTTACTGGATATTACTGCTGCATTTGATACTATCAACCACAACATTCTTTTGAATTGACTTGAATAGACTGTACATGCTACCTTTGGGAGATATCATTAGGAAGCATGGCTTTTTTTTTCACTGTTATGCTGATGATACTCAGCTCTATATTCCTTCGTGCCCTGACAAAACATACCAATTCACAAAATTAACGGAATGCATAGTTGAAATAAAAAAAAAAACTGGATGACTAGTAATTTCCTATTACTTAATTCTAAAAATCAGAGATTGTAATTATTGGACCAAAAACTTCCACACGTAATAACTTAGAATACAGTCTCAGTCAAGTCCTCGTTGTCGTTTAGGAACCTATAGGAACCACCTCTTTGATACCAGTATTTCATGTGAAACACACATTTCTAGCATCTGTAAAACCGCAATCTTCCATCTTAAAAATATATCTAAATTACGACATATGATCTCAATGACAAATGCGGAAAAGTTATTTCCGCATTAGTTAATGCGTTCATGACCTCAAGGCTAGATTATCGTAATGTTCTTATGGGCGGTTGCCCTGTATGCTTAATACACAAACTACAGCTGGTCCAAAACGCAGCAGCTCGAGTTCTTACCAGAACCAGGAAGTATGACCATATTAGCCCGGTTCTGTCAACACTGCATTGGCTCCGTATTAAACATTGTATGCATTTTAAAATCTTGCCAATTACTAACAAAGCACTAAATGGTTTAGCTCCCCAGTACTTGAACAAGCTCTTTACGCATTTTAGTCCTTCACGTCTATTGCGATCTCAAAATTCTGGCCATTGAATACCTATCCAAGTCAACTGCAGGTAGTAGACCCTTTTCCTGTTTAGTACCTCAACTCTGGAACAGTCTTACTAACATTGTTCCAGAAGCAGACAGACTCTGTCAGTTTAAATACACTCTGTCATAGACATAACACATTATCAATTTCTATTATTCAAATCAGTTAAAAAAATTGTTGGGCTGAATAAATGAGGTAAACTGGAACCGGGCACACTTCCCATAGCACCTGATGTACTTGTTACATCTTAAGTGGCACCTACGCTAATATTAGTCTGTCCATTTCATCGTTATCCCGAGGTTACTGTAGTCAGCCGGGTCCAGTCCATATCCAGATCATATAGTGGACCTGCACCTACATGACGACAACACAGCCCAGAATGTCAGCAGAGATCCTGTAAACTACAAACTGCCCTATGAAGGCCTCGTCGACATGATAGTCAACAACAGCACAGATCCTCAGCAGACAGCACAAGAGGCAGACAAGTCCTCCGCACAGACCGTATGGCCAGCTTCGGCTCAATACCGGCGTGATTAATTATAATGACACCGTGTCCATTCATTGGCCAGAGGAGAACTGCCCCCTTTTATGTCGTTGGTTTTGCCTAGAATAATTTGCAATGTGCACAAAATTGTATGCCTATACAAGAAAGTCTGCGTGAGACTTTGATATAACCAACAGCCACAGCTCTCTCCCTCTCTCTCTCTTTTGTCAAGTTGTCGACACTAAACTCACAATGCAGAGGGCATTTACACGCTGACAGCGGAGAAGAGCCACTGCGTACAAACATTCCCCTCAGAGAGAGCAATCATTCGGGTGGCGGGGTGCTGGACTGCCCCTTGTACTTTGTTCACGACCCATCCACTTCCTCATCTCAGACTGCAGTCCGAGTGACCGGTGGAGTGTACAGAGGATTTTTTCTGGCCATCAGCTTCCGCTGCCAAACTCTGTGGGCACCAAACTGCAGTCTTCCGTCTGCCTGGTTTGATTAGCGCCTTGGCACACGGTTACCCGCTGCTTTCTCACACGGGAAGCTTGGCTGCATCGGTCTCTGCGGGTTTCTTTCCAAGTAAACACCTTCCGCACTGAATTTAAGAATGCAGGCACAATCGCACAATCACACACATAAAACACACCACTCCATGGCCGTGTTGTAACAGAGTCGTTTTCAAGAAGTGAAATCGGGTCTCATCAACTATAAGATAGTTGTACCAAGTACATACAAACTATATTAATTTAAAGTCACCATGAAATCAAAATGTAAAATTCTTTAATGGAATATTGCAGTATTTATTATAAATGATTTACCCATGCTCATCATTAATAAAGAAATGTAATGATGTTTCCTTCGTGATCTTTAAGCTAAATAACTCTCCCTCCCTCTTCTTGCAACGACACCTCTTCTCTTCTCTGATGACATGAATACTGGCATGAGGGCGGGACAACCTGTCACTCACATGAGATCCACCAATACCAAACCACAACCATCCAATCAATTCCCCAAGGACAATATCAAGTTTCATCCTTTCCTTTTTTCCTTGTTACAGAAGCAGTTTCACTTATATATATATGCCATAAAATAGGGAAGAAAAGACTATTGCAACATCTATTTCATGCCAACTTTAAAATGTGTATAATTGCTTACTATATGGTGCATAATAAAACAAATTGGACATAATAGCTGTTTTTCCACCGTTAGGCCAAATGGAATGGTTGCAGTTATATTTCCACTTAAGCACACAATTACATATCTTTCTCGGCCCGAAATTCTCAACCCGGTACAGTTAATAATGTTGTAAATAATGTTCAGTTTCTTGCACGGACCAATTGTTTCATTCATAAGACCTCAATGCAGCAGGAGCTATATGTATTAATTTTGTTTTGCCTGTATATGTTTTTTACATACAAAGTGACGGTACTAACCATTGACTTGCTTTATGTGAATAACCAAGAACCAAGGATTCAGTTAAAAATGTTATTTACTGTTACTCACCTACATCTTGAATCACTTGAGGGCGAATCAATTACCAGAAAATTTTAATTTTTTTGGATGAACTATCCCTTTAACAAATTATACCTTATTTTCATTTGTTAAAAAAAAGTGTCGGAACACTTTGTAATAACGGCATGCTATGAATCATTAGTAAAGCATTAGTAAATAGTTAATTCATCATTGATTAAGCATTAATAGATATTAATAAGCAGTTTACAACTGCTTTAATAAGCAACTGTTTTAATAATAATTGTATTTTCATACTTTATTAATGATCAATTTATAATTTCTAAATTATGTATTACATTATTTACAAACCAGTTGTTTAGGAGTTGTCAGTGCGTATTAATGTCTTATTAAAACAGTTGCTTATTAAAGCAAATTAACTATTTACTAATGCTTAACTAATGATTCATAACATGCAGTTATTATAAAGTGTTACCCTTTGGGGTGAATTATACAATGACTCACTCATTATCCCCAAAAAGACAACATGCAATGTTAATAGTGTTGATTACTGATACAACCTTAAGTGAATCAAACTAAATGAATCTATTTTCTGAAAATAATCAAAAGATTTGAAACACTGAGATCAATCTACTTTACAGTACATCAGACTGTACAGCCAAGACTCATTAAACGATAGCCGTGTTTCGTGTACTGTAACTTACACACTGTATCTTCAGGCAGACTGAAGCTGTGAAGTCTATGCAGTAAGAGATGATGCTCTGTCGCAATGTTGTGCTCATATTGATCTATACTGGGATTCATTAAGTGTCACTGATATGAAGCTCTGAGCATGTGGGCCACGCTGTTTCTACCCTTAATAGAAAGCATGTGTCAAGGTCTCAGCACGTAATGACCAGAGGTGCAACTCACAAATAACAACCTGCCTTTTGAGAGTCAGCCAGCCCAACATCATTTCCCTCTCTATATTCTCATCCCTGCTAAACTCACCGCATGCTATTACATCTATTTGGAGTGAAATAAGGAATATTTCTAAAAGAGGCACTTTCAATGCACCTTGTCTAGGGTTGTAAAAATAGAGAGCTGGGAAAGTGCTCTTGTCATGGAGGATTCAGTCCATGGCAATAATAAACCAACCCGCTCAGCTGAGATGACAATTTGCCATCACAATATAGAAAAGTGGTTTCAATGTACTGTGTGCATGTTTATGTTCACTTAAACCTCATATCTGATCTTTCAAAGGCATGGAGAATCATTCTAAAGGCAAATACTAACATGTTTACAAAACATGTTTCTTCTATGCTAAGAAACAAAAGAGTAATCTTGAAGACATGATTTTTATGCATAATAAAATGTATTAATAATAATTTAAAAATACTCAAAAACAAATTAATGAATAAATGAATGAATAAAATGAATACAATTATTTTAGTTTAGGTTAACTTGAAACTTAAGCATATTTATGTGTAGATATATATATATGGTAATTTTTTAATAATTAAAGCTATGGTTATAAGAATGAATTAAATTAGTAATTAAAATAGGCCGTGTACATATGAAATTTGGAGTTCTGCTATTATTGTTTTTTTTTATCAATGTTAATTTTTCTCTTTATGTAAGGCTAATATTATTTAGAAGTCTTAAATAAAATTAAGTAGGCCTAGTCACAAAAACAACATGTTTCATTCTAAGGTTGAAAAACTAAAATGCATAATTTTAAGGTAATTTACATCAGTCAGCATTACTGAATGACTTAAACTAGAATGTTAAAGTTGATAAACAGCAGAAACCATGGCAATTCACAACAGAGAAGAGCTTCCACTCATGTGAAACTATAGATGGCATGTCTGGTTGACGCTATTTAAAGTGTGCTGAATATCATATCCATCAAACACTACAGACAACTGGCAATTTTTGTCAAGCTGACAATGACATGAACTTATCAACAGGATCAGTCAATGAAACCCTGCACAGCTTCACCACAGAGAAGTTTGGCGCTGATGCTCACATCAAGGACAGAGGAGAATCAATAGAGCGTTAATGCATCACACACTCTCAGCGTGGAGGAGATCCAGTCCATTCCTATGCATCCGCACCTTCACATGAGAGTGTTAAAAATGGCTGTTCACCCAGTGGAGTGCTGCTGGTTTAAGATAAAGCGGCTGAGTAATGCATTGCCAAAAGATTGACTTGTCAGCGCATTCACAGAAAGGTGTCTCAGAATGAGGATGGAGTGGAACTCGCAATAAATTATTCCGCCCGCCGCAGCCACCGGACCACAGCTTATCAAACTAATGCCAGCGGCTGTTGGGGTAGTCCGTCTTATGTTGTCAGTAACGCTAAGCGTGCATTGCCACACCAAACGCTCCTTGAAAAAACCCTTGTGTGTAAAGCACCTTGATGCTCCAGGCATTCATCTGAAGGAGGGTCGTGCGCCACTCACAGCTGAAGTGAGGATGGGAAATTCAGTGCCAGAGTTTAAATGGTCTAATCAGTTGGGGGAAATAATTATAAATTGAGTGATTTATAAATATAGAGTAAATGCTCAGGTATACTTTATTTTCCATGTTCTGCTCCATCTCGCACACAGTTGAGTGCACGAGCCTTTGAAAGTACACCGCTTGGGCCATGAGCGTGGAAAGATGCAGAAGAAGAAAATCTAGTGGATTTTCGCTATGTCCGAAATTGAATACTTCACTAAAATCTAGTATGCGGAAAAATTTTTCGAATTCATATGCTGTGTCTGAAATCGCGTACTGTCTGAGTAGGTACTACATTTGAATTTTAACTTACTTTGCGATCGTTAAAAAAGTACATTCTATATATGAATGTGTGTAGTATGAATGTAATCCGGACCTGCTACATCTGCCATGTTGTCATTATCATGTGACCTACCAGAGTCTGCTGCGTTGCTTCACCTCCATTCATAAATCCTCACCCGTGGACTCATGGGATAGCAAAATGTCCATCGAATGCGCACAGGCTGAATCTATCAGAGTTAGTAGGTTATCCTGGGACTTTTCGCCTATTGATAGGCTACTATGTATTTGGACATAGGGCCGCCTACTATTTTTGCATACTGTTTTTTGCATACTATATAGTAGGGAGGTATTTGATTTCAGACGCAACGATTGTATTCAAAAAAACAGTAAGCGAAAAGTCCCCGGATGACCTACTACTTCTGGCGAGGTTCTGAAGTGTGCGATCGATTGCGTGGAGGCTAAATTATACTTAAGAAGATAACTAATGATGCATTTATATTTTCGGGGACTAATGAAGCTCTGAATGAATTGCAAGTATGATAATAAACAATATACATATACATACTGCAATTCATCCAGAGCTTCATTAGTCCAAAAACATATCTGCATCATTAAAGGTGCAGTAAGCCATTTTTGAGAAATGCTGTTGAGAATCAACACTTAAACAAAATTTTGTGAATATTTGCTAGATGTCTGCTCTGTGCTGAAGAAAAGTATTGTGTGTCATAGTGGGCTGTGTAAATATGAGAAGAAGAAAAACAAATGAATCGGACTGATCCACGGCGCACCGGACCACTCTTGCACCTAATCAGTACACTCATGATGAGGAGGAGAGCGAGTGAGCAAGAAAAAAAGACTGTAGAAAGAGAGATGGCTGAGATATTACCAAAAAAGGAAAAGGTCAGAGGAATATGATTTGAAGAAGTTACAATCAGCCAAGAGCTAGCATCTGCATTAATATTGGAAAAGCTTTCCAGTGCTGGAGAGAGGTTTAAGATTGGTAAGTCCTGAAAACAGAAGCAGAGGTTTCTATGTTTCTACTCGATTACGTCACTCAGTAACATTGGTTACTTTAGTTTCACAGAACCAAAATATGCTGTTGTTGTTTATCCATAGCATCTATATATATGAATGAACTCAATTTAAATCTTTTTTACAACAAAAATTAGCCATCACTGAACTTAAACTGGACTGTGACGCTATTTTCTTCTAGATCTGCTGTACAGCAGAAACAAACTTTTCTTGCATTATTTTCCTGTTATCACTGTAAAGTTGCTTTGAAACAATTTGTATTGTAAAA
This sequence comes from Phoxinus phoxinus, assembly GCF_949152265.1. Lineage (NCBI taxonomy): Eukaryota > Metazoa > Chordata > Actinopteri > Cypriniformes > Leuciscidae > Phoxinus > Phoxinus phoxinus. The sequence continues at coordinate 9,057,013 of NC_136888.1, read as the reverse complement.
AGCGCTATACAAATAAAGGTGACTTGACTTCATATAATAATTATATACTATTTAAATTATTTCAGTTCAGTTAATGAGTATAACATAAAATATTGAATATAATAAATATTAAATATATTCATATACACTAAACTATATATATATATATATATATATATATATATATATATATATTTAACTGGATTCAAACAGCATGAAACCATTCTATACCTGTATTGCTTAAAAAATAAGCTGTGTGATCGCTAAACGCGCCGGAGCACGGAACAGCTGCTCTTGTGTGAGCTACTGTCATCATTACAACACCAAACATCAGTTTCACTTTATTTGATGGTCCCTTTAACATATTCTGTTGAACATTAGTAATGTTAAATCTACATGTCTACTAACTCTCATTACTGTGTTAGTAGAGTATTAGTGGACTGATAGGGTTAGGGTTAGAATAAGTTGACATGTAGTTGCAAAGTTACATATAGTTAGTAAAATGCCTGTTGCGGAGCATCACAATAAAGAGTTAGCAGAAATTAAGCAGACAGTCTACTAATACTCTAATGAGAGTTAGTTGACATGTAGTTGCACAGTTACTTAACAGAATGTTCAAAAGGGACCATCTAAATAAAGTGTTCCCCAAACATCTTCTATTCCTATTCGGACAGTAGGCTACACTTTTCAGTTAATTAAATTAAATCGAGTATATTTAGGTTCATAACCGGTCTGGTTCTCACCTTATTGGCGAACAGGACTTGTAGTTTGCGAGTAAAGCTGCCAATTCCTCCATCAAAGCCAGCAATAATCTTCTGATACATGCAGCACAATCAAGTGAACATTGCTGCGTGTCATACAGTAAATGATCAATCTAATTGGCAGTCTATTAGTGGAAGCTAAAAATGAACTACACTAATAACTTTGTTTACAACAAAAATGAAACATCACAAAACTTACTTAAGCTGGACTGTGATGCTATTTTCTTGTGGAAAGAAACGTTGTTGTATTTTTTTCCTGTTATCTCAGCTTTGTTAAGCTGCTTTGAAATAATCTGTATTGTAAAAAGCGCTATATAAATAAATGTGACTTGACTTGACAACTTGAAATCGCTTTTCTTTTCCCTTTTTTCTTCAAAACAAAGTTACACTGTAAAATTGCTTTAATTACGCAGTACTTTCCGGGCTGTAATCTAAAGCGTTACCCAAAAGGTAACACTTTATTTCGATAGTCCACTTTAGACATTCTACTAACTATAAGCAACTTTGTAGCCTAACTACATGTAAACTAACCATCATTAGAGTATTAGTAGACTGTATGCTTAATATCTGATAACACTTTATTTTGATGGTCCCCCAACAGAAATTATTCTGACTATAAGTAACTTTATTACTACATGTCAATTTATTCTACTAACCAGAACCCTAACACCTAACCATGACCTAACAGTCTACTGACAGTCTACTAATACTCTAATGACAGTTAGTTGCATGTAGTTGCAAAGTTACTTATAGTTAGTACAATGTCTAAAGTGAACTACTGTATGTCTAAAGTGGCTGACTTTAATCCTTCCTTTTATTCTTCCATCTTCCACAAGATTCTGGGGCATTATGGGGGATCAAATCGGAGTTGCTGGTCATTTAGAAAGACTTGGCACGCAGAGCTCTCTTGCTGTAAACCTGCTCCTAATGGAGCACTTAAGCGACACATGCAGTACACCCAAGAGTCATTTACTCAGGCGTGCCGGTGTGGGAGTAATCATTTAAAGCCGAGCTGAACGGATCAATGGAGTTGTAATTGTCAGAACAAACGGTTGGTTTCAAGGCTTCACCGCCCTCTGTTTGTTATCAGCCTGATCTTGTAATAGAAATGGATTCAGTGTTCTTTTATCCTATCAGTTTTCATTTGACGAGGTTCTTTAATAACATGTGGTAACAACATCCCTTGCTGCATTTTATCAATATGCATTAGCGGTCTGCAATATCACTAATGTATATGACGGAAGGGTTAAATGAATCTTCTCCCGCTTAAAGCCATAGATTAGCACTGTGCTCTCTGAGCTACTATAAATTTAGTGAATTATTAATGTGGGGGAAATGACACCGCCTCATCGCCACCCACCCCGGCTCATCTGAGACCTGATTAAATTTAATCCGCAGAGTAATTTTTAATGCACTTACACTGAATTGACCATATGGTGACCATGAACTGTCTCACCTTTCATAAAAAAACAAAGACATGGTATTAGCGGTATTTGTGGTTGAGCAGCGCAGCATTATCAGTGGAGTTAGCTAAGGCAAAAATGATACAGTCATTTAATCAAGCTTGTTGAGGAGTTGTCATGTATTTATTAAGTGATTCGACTAACAATGTTCAATAAAATGCATACAAAACGCAAAACCAACTGGGGGAAAAACGCTCCCAATGTCTTTGCAGCCACCCTAACAACTGCCTTTCAGCATCCTAGCAACCAACAAAGACATCCTAGTAATCATCAACCACACTATTGCAACAATGTAGCAACACACTATGAATCTCTCAGAACATATCATGACACCCTAGCAACTGTCTCTCAACATCCTAGCTACCACCAAACAACACCTAGGGCCCTATCTTGCACCCAGCGCAATTGACTTTGTACACCAACGCATGTATCATTCCTATTTTGCCCCCGCGCACAGCGGACTTTTTTTCCTCCACAGACTCACGTCGGTAAATTAGGGAATGAACTTGCGCTCCCGGTTCTTGCGCTTCTTCTGTTCAGCGAAAAGAGGAGGCGTGTTCCGGCGCAATTGTTCCCTGGTGCTATTTTGCAGTTTTAGAAAACAATTCCGCCACTGACCAGAAAAAAAACATAGGCGGCAGCGCGTGGCTCGTTAGTCACATGCTATTTTAAGGGCGCATGCTTGGCCATTACGTAGCTTGTGAACAACGCACATACACTTTGATTCTCTAATCTAAACAGACGCAGCAGGTTAATTTTTGCAAATCATACATTATTACAAAGAAAAATATAAACACACGAGGGAAATCATTGTTGTGTCCATGAAGATGTGAAAAAAATAGGCATAAATCTAGTTTACACATTTACCCAAATTATTATACGCCTGTTTAACCGAAGCTAATTTGGGTGGGTTTCTCCCATCCCCATACAATGTCACTTCTCTGTCTTTTACGGCACTGACAAGAACGTCGGTCTCCTCGGCTGTGAACCGCTCCTGGCGTGCGCTGGCAAACCCGCCGTTATAATAGCAATCCGCCATGGGACAAGCGCGTCTGCTCTTAAAGGGAATGTGAGAGGACGCTCTGATTGGTTTATTTCACGTTATGCCCAAACCACACCTATGAATAATGAAGCTACTTCAGACCAACCCATTTTAGATATGCTTCGGGCGCAAGAGTCATTTATCCCGCCGGTATAATATCAACAGCGCCCGGGACTCGTCTGAAGTATAAAATCATTGGTTACCCGTAAGCCAATCACATAACGTTTGGTTATGCGCCAGCTCAGCAGCATCGAACTGCCACTGTAAACACATTATAAATAATGCGAAAACGAAACCATCGAGAGAAATACCGGAGTAAACATGGCTGTCAACGACTTTTGTAGATTATGTGATGTAAATCTACGCATCCACGGCACTATCGGGGCCTCTATTATTAAACTATTATTTGACAGTAAAGAGAAACATGCAAATATTTGCAGCCAACTGTCAAAGTTAGGATTAGTTCTGTCAAACACAGCTCTTTGTTCATTTCAAGTCTGCCGGAAATGCTGCAACTTAATTGCAAGATTACAGCATGACATGGCAATATTTACGAACTGGAAAAAAAAGGAGACACTGACCTGTCAAAAGGGTGCCAGTTCGAGCTCGACAGATAAAAGAGACCTAGATATCACATATCGACATCACCTCCATTCAAAATGTTTACCAAACACTCTTCTTGTTCGTCCTTCAGTTTGGAAATGCCGGGAATATTCTCCACAACAGAGCGAATTGCATCCCTTGTCTCCATATCCGCGGTCGTTTTCGATTTCCCCAATCTCAAACTCGGCGCTTAGCGTCTACGTCACGGCTCTCAGCCCGCCCTCTGTTCGTTGTTTGGCCGGCTGTTTTCAGGCGGGAGGAAAACTGAGAGACATGTCGATGTCTCAGACTAAGTACAGAAGCGAAATGAAATTGAGCGGAAGTACGAAGTCTGACGTAGTCAGGCTAGGAACAAGCGTGCCTGCTCTTAAAAAGAATGTGAGATAACGCTCTGATTGGTTTATTTCACGTTACGCCCAAACCACACCTATGAATAATGTAGCTACTTCAGGCCAACCCATTTTAGATTTGTGTCGGGATCCGCCCACAAAGTTACTTGCGTTTTGAGTTTGATACCTGCGTTTCAGATCGTTAAAATAGGGCCCCTGGTGTTCAACAACACCTTGACAACAATTTAGAAACACCCTGGCAGCTGTCTATCAACATCTTAGCAACCAGCAAAGACACCATCGGCCACACTATTGCAACAATGTTGCAGTATCCTAGCAACCACCCTAGCATGCACTGACCCACACCAAGGGTTTCACAACACTTGCAACAGTTTGGAAATACCTTAGCAACCCCACTGGACACACTAGTAACTGTCTCTCAATCAAAATCCTTGCAACCGCCCAGAACACCATAGCAACAGCCTAAAAACACCTTAACAACTGCCGACAACAACCCTGGAGCCACCTAGCAACCACCCAAAAACACTGACCCACATCAAGGGTTCCACAACTTCCTTGCCAGAGTTTGGAAACACCACAGCAACCACCTTGAACACCCTAGCAACAGCCTAGAATGCACCTGTCCACAACACCTTAGCAACATAGCACCACCCAGAACACCCTAACAACTGCCTCTCAACAGCCTAGCAACCAGCTAACAACACGGTTCCACAAAAACCTTGCAACAGTTCAGAATAATCCTAGCAACCGCACAACAACACACACAAAAAAATCTAGTTCATGCTTGAGTGCTCAGTGTATCTGATGCATTTATATTTTACACAAGATCCTGCGAGTATCAGTTCATTGGTTGATGACTGTATTTTGTAACAAATGTGGTAGCATATGTTCAACGGTTCCTCAAGCAAGACGACATTGAAATTCCCTGTGCGCGACACAGAACCCATTTGCCTTTTGTTTTCTATCAGTTCTAACAATAGACACTTGTCCTTTTCACATTGTGTATATAAACAGTCCAAAGAGGCAATTAATTGCTGTGATGCAGATGATTCCAGCACAGAAAAACACTCTAAGCTCGGTGTGTAATATCATCTACATCTAAAGCAATGGAAAGGTTAGAGAAACAATTGGAACAGCACTTGCAAAGAACAGACATGAATAATTACTAGATTCTTCAAGGTGACATTTAAAAATGAATCTCAATGGGAAAGGGCACATGCAGGAAGTCAATAAAAAGAGACTAGGACAGGAACAGGAAGGCAGGTAAAAATTATGTATACAGACTTCTATAGCATGCCTCAATGTGACCAGCTGACATTACCAATATACAGTATAGTGGCCAAAACTGATGTCAGGAGGGGATATCTGTTTTTGATGACCATATGGGCCAGATTGACTAAACCGGGTAAATTAGCGTGAAAATGCAATTTTACATAAAAGCACAGATATGAGTGGAAAGTTCTACGGATGATCTGATGACGACACACCCGAATCATTTCCATAATGACCAACACAATCTACCAAGACCAGCGCAAATTAACGTCTGGTTTAAGACAAGCTTTTGGGGGGGCATTAAATAATTGCGCAAATACCAATAAATTCAACGCAAACCTTAGTACATCAATTTGCATTACTCTCATCCCATGAATTTTGCATCTGAAAGGGAAACTCTTTTAAATGCATGAGGTCAGCCGCAAAAATAACCCTGTCCACGCCTTTTAAGAACTAATTTTTCACTGCGTGTCTTTAGTAAATTCTGACAGTAGTTCTTTAATGTCAAAAAAGGAGCAAGCAGTTAGTATGTCTGGCCCTATGAGTTAGAATAATCAAAATATGAGAAAATATGTATATTTTTTAAATATTAGGGAAGAACAAAACACTAATAGCTCACAGGTAAAAGCATACATTGAGTACAACAGAATCAGCTGCACGATTTGGCATGTTTCATTGTGTTATCACAAATAAAACAATTAACTCCAAGCTAATTTTGGAAATGTTTAATAATATTTGAATAAAGGTTGTCAATTTTCCTAGGCTAGACACCAGCTTTGGCCACTAATGTAAGGCTGGGGATTTTTGGTTCTGGATGAGCTATATCGTAGTTTAACACTTACTGTTAAAGGGCACCTATTGTGACATTTTAAATGTTCCTAATGTAGTTTTGGGAGTCCCCAACAACAGTTTTACATGCATGCAATGACAAAAAACACTTTTGTTGTCGTATAATATGCATTTATTTTTACCTGATTTGCTCACCGACTCCCAAATGATTCGTTCAACGAATTTTTCCAAACCCCTCCTTTGCACGACGCTAATCGTTGTATTGGTCAGATGACCCAGCAGTGTTTACATAGATAATACTTATTGTTTAACACGGAGTACAATGATGCTTTTATCAATTAAATCGTGTTATAATACTATAGTCCACTGCTTTGTAGTTTGTAGTAAAAAAATAAAAAATAAGATGAAGAATTTAATGTTATGTTACCGAGCATAGCCCAGAGTTCATATTGTAAAAGCACAATCAGTCTTTGTTTGCGTTAGCCCGATGCATAAACACGTTTTTACAAAAATAAAATAAAAAAATAATGCAGTTAGGTTTAAGTAATACCTCGTAACTCGTAACCGTAACTCGTAACCTCGTAACAGCCAGCTCGCGAATCCAAGTTTGATTGCATTTAAGTTGATAAAGCAATCGTCTTCAAAATGGCGCGAGCAAAGCACAAGGCTCTGACTATACTTCTGTGGTATAGTGAATTGTAGCCACTTAGTCAAATGCTCCTCCTTGGGCAGATGAAAAAAGTTGGCTTTTGAGTCGCACTTCAGAACACAGGGTCTCGTCTGTTTTCAAGTTTTCCCTGGCCTTGGAGCTCAATAAGTGGGCGTATAGTATTCAAATAACTTGACAAGTAGACGTCATCTAGTCAGAGAAAAAGCTTCGGTCTTCTAACGATTCATAAAAATGACTCAGAGTCGACTCTTACTTTTGAAAGACAATAACTTTATATACGGTGCACTTTCATATTTCAAACTTTGCAGGATGTTTTTGTTCACTTAGATCTATGTTACACACTACATGAAAGGTAAATTTCAAAATTCCATAATAGGTGCCCTTTAAAGTTTGTTCAAATCCCCCCAACCTTAAGCATGAGTAATACTTATGCCTTAGCAAATACCACTAAATATAGCCGACTGAAATAATCAGAAGCTGTCAGGGAGGAGGAGAGATTACTTACATTAAGATAATCCTGCTAAGACTTTAATAGTGACATTAATATTTAACATTTACATTTAAATTAGTTTTGGAAGCGTCTTGCAAACGTGGAGGTTGGCAATTTAAGACTGTTTAAATGGCAATAAGAGACAAAAATGCTTGATGCAGGTATTCTGGGAATTTGTGGGTGAAATTAATAAGTATGAAAGCAGTCTTGAAACAAAATCTAAAAATAAAGCAAAGGCAAAATTAAAATAAATTGCAGGCAAGTCCCATTGCAATCATTCTTGCTAAGGTAAGCTTCACTTAAATTATTAAATTTTTTACATCAAACTTATCCTGCATCCTTTGTTGATTTTTGTCAATGCATTTTTTTATTGATACAAATATTTTAACTAAAGTAAAACAATTGACATAATATCTCAGTTAATACTTTTTCAAAACAATAATTTTAGCAAAGTTTGTACTTTTTTTATTTAAAAAAAATTGGTAAAAAAAAGTGCTGTCAGTAAAATGTTTCTTTTAAAAACAGAAAAATATTTTTAATAAGTAAAGATTCTGAAAGCTTTGAAGATTTTAATAATTATTTAATTTAGCTTAACAGTAGTAACAATAAATATTATATTTTATTAATATATTAATAATATTTTATTTTTAAATATGATTGTTTCATTAAATACGATTGTTTCATCAGTTGGGAAAACTAAAAAGTATTCTCGTCACTTGATAAACGAATGGTTGAGCCACTGTAGTCACTTGGACTATTTAACTTTACAAACTTACTGGCAAGTTTCGATCCCATAGAAGCCTATGAAGGAGTGAGACAGGTCTCAGTTTTCATCAAAAATATCTTAATTTGTGTTCCGAAGATGAACGAAAGTCTTACGGGGTTAGAAAACAAGGGTGAGTAATTACTGATAGAATTTTCATTTTTGGGTGAAGTAACCCTTTAAGCATATCGTTGTCGTGTAAACATACACTTAGTCAAACTCCATCCATTACGTCCAGAAAGGGAGAGTTGGATGTCATTTGCCTCTGCAGTGAGCAGCACTTCTTTTACGACCTTCAGCGGTTAACGGAATTAATGGTAAATGGTAAATGGTAAATGGACTGCATTTATATAGCGCTTTCACAGACCCAATGGCCACCAAAGCGCTTTATATATTGCCTCACATTCACCCATTCATACACCGACGTTAATGGAATTAACGGAATTAACGAAATGCATAGCTGATATAAAAAATTGAATGACTAGTAATTTCCTACTACTACATTCTGAAAAAACAGAGATTCTAATTATTGGACAAAAAACTTCCACAAGTAATAACCTAGAATACTGTCTAACACTTGATGGCTGCTCTTTCAAGTCTTCGTCGTCGGTTAGGAACCTGGGTGTGCTCTTTGATACCAATCTTTCATTTGAAAGTCACGTGTCTAGTATCTGTAAAACCGCATTTTTCCATCTTAAAAATATATCTAAATTACGCCATATGCTCTCATTGACAAATGCGGAACAATAAGTTAATGCATTCATGACCTCAAGGCTAGATTATTGTAATGCTCTACTGGGTGGTTGCCCTGCACGCTTAATAAACAAACTACAGCTAGTTCAAAATGCAGCAGCTTGAACCAGAACCAGAAAGTATGACCAATACTTTTAGTGTCTTTGTTTGTTCCAAGGTTTTCCCGCAGCCTGCCGGATCCAGGCGTATCCAGATCTGACGAAGGACCTTCGCCTGGACCCGATGTCAATGCAGTGCTGAAGTGCCAACTAGCCTCTCCCTATGGAGGATCCCTTTACCACTCTACAGATAAAGCGTAGTGGGAAAATTCGGCTCGCGTACCTACCCCGAAGTGATAAAATTAAATTCTATATCAAAATTTAAGACAAGAAGTTTGTTTAGGCATGGTTTACAGGGAATTAGAAACATGCGCATATATATTCAAATGCACATAACTATAGAATTCATTCTCAATTCGCACGTGAGCGCCATCAGCGTTTATCACGGGATAGCGTTTAAAGTCTGTTTAGAGAAAAACGGTGTCGTCTTAGCGACCCCTAATTTAATTCAAAATGATCTCTTCGACGGAAGTGAATCAATCAAAACTAACTTTAGCTGGAAAATAACATTATTCAAGATCCGCTATAAAGCCAAAACAGTCTGTTACCTTAAATTATACGTTTATCTCTGTAAAGCAGCTTTGAAACAATCTACATTTTTAAAAGCGCTATATAAATGAAGATGACTTGACTTGACTTTGACCATAAGTCATGTTGTACCCCGTCTTGCTATGCAAGTTAGTTCAAGTTAGTTAAACTGTTGATATGTTTATAGTTTATTGCATCAAGTTTACATGGACAATAACTTGTACTGTTTCTTATCACCAAGGTAATGTAAGAATACATGTTATATAAGCAAATGGATTGCACACTTTCAATGTACACATGCTTGTATACCTGCACACATTTCTGGCCCAAGACAAATGCGAGTGTTGGTGGTGTTTCTCTGATAAGGGGCTTTGGAATCCCTGGACAGACTCAAAACAGGTCAACAAATGGGCATACAAATATCCTAGTGTCAGATTTTGCACCTAGTAAAATGTCTTTCTTTCAGGAGTGAACATTTGAAACCGCTGCATTGTTGTTTACCTCTTTGCAATTCATGCATCCCATTCTGGAAACCAGCATGCATCTTCTTCTGAAACGCTTCAGTTCTCCATAGTTCAGGAAGGCAGTCCATCTCAAAGGCACAGCTCCCCGTCTCAGCTGGCCGCCTGCCTTTTGATTTTATGTGGAGGGCACTCAGAGCAATGCAATCAATTTCTAGGGTGGTTGAAGAAAGAACACAAAGTGAGAGGTGTTTTGTTTGGCAGACCCTTTAGAGCAGCAGTTCAATTGCTCACCTGAAGACTGGAGGGTCAATAGACTGTTGACGGTGCCCCTGAACCCGTAGGACATCAGCGCAGCATCGATCTGAATGGGAAATATTCTTGCTTGTTTGAGGAATCATTAATTTTTGTAACACAAACATTACCGGAAGAGTTTTGGGTTGAAGGGTAATGATGAGCAATCGTAATACTGATGCTTCAATCATTAACAAGCAGTCCGTGCATCAGAAATAAGGTACAGTACATTTCTCATGGCAGGACTAGAATACCCCAGGACAAGCACACATTCAGTCTGTTGATTGTCATAAATGAATTTGGCCATGTTTCAGCCCCGTTGGAGATCCAGAGTGTTTTGGAGTGGCTGAGAAATGCAATTAGACAGTTTAATGTGACAGAGGGAATATTTACACAGGATTCTCGAGATGGCTGACAGTGACAGCGCTGAAGCAAGACACATTAATTTATTTCTCTTCTCCACAGAGACAGACGTGGCGACGATTGTGCTGGTTTTCTCCTAAGAGTGAACATCTCTGAATTCTTAATCCATAAAGCCTACTATATCATATTTGATACACAAAGTTCTAAGGCCTGTAAATGATCAACATGATCAAAACTTTGCTATAAAAAAACACAATCTAGTACATGGCTTCTGTCATCTGATTGGTGGTTCATACTTTTTTAGCAAGTAAAATAGTAGAATCGTAAAAACACCCACTTTCAGCTTGTGGTTCACAAGGAACGTTTGTTTGCTCGTCTCTCAATCATCATTGTATTGCACTGTATTATATGTTTTGAAACTATAGAGAGTTTTGATCATAAAATTAAACATTTAAATATAAGCTTACTATGACAATTTTTGTTAGTTATTCTGATAGTTAACTGCATTTTATGTAAGTAGTATGTTATAATACATACAAATCAGAATTTCATCTTACTTTTTGGTCATTTAATATCAGTAAATGCACCAACTTGCATATTTTTCTCAGCTTGAATAAAATTGAAGTGGTTTTACTGTAAAAAAAAATTACATCCCCAAGTCAAAATTTTCTAGTGACTCATCTAAATTTTAGACATATTATTTCTCAATGAGCCAATGTTAACAGACTATTGCAACAATTAATTCAATTTATTTTAAAGAATTTCACTTGGGCCAATTAAAAAATTTAGATGTGACCAGTCACTAGAATATTTTGACTTGGAGAGGTTACTTTTGTGTACTTCTCGCTCCATATTTCCACTATATCAAACTACATGAGCCATAAAAGCCTGATGTATTGAATATGATACTCAATAACAACACTTAAAAAAAAAATGTGTACTGTCAAATGTTTCAATAAACTGTTCCATTTTGTAATGATTTTTCTGACCCTTAATTTAAATTTTAGGCTTTAATTTTGTTAAGACAGTATCAAAGAGGTCACAACATGAACAACAATGTGCCACCTCAAGGCACCGTTGCACCACAAAAAAACAAATCTGATAAAACATTCATGGCACTGAATTCAGCCTGTTATATGTGATGTTTAAATGATGAATCTCCGTGGCACATTTGAGACTCGCAGGACTCGCAGCTGAACATTGAGATAGTTTGTGTCTGTTTGTAGATTGCAAGCATGATCTCAAGTTCTTCCCCCCTCGTTTCTCTCTACTTCTTCGTTTGCCAAGTCTTTTCCTCTTTCCCAGGATGCCTCACTTCGAAACCAGTCCATTAATTGGGCAGCGAAAGCTGTACCATCTGCGACGAGCCCGTCGGCATCACTCCGGATTGATTTATGACTGCATGGTCCAAATCATAAAGAGCTCAGCTGAACACAGACCGCGCACTGGCTGCCCATTTCCCGCTTCCAGTTCACACAGACATGAGGTAAATGAGACTCTCTGCCACGTCTCCTCTCGCTCCCATGAATTACATTACGGTAACGGCCGTCACGGCACAGGCCTGTTTGTTTTAACCTGCCGTGCTGCACGATTTCCACCTGTGATCGATGTGTCGTGCTGCACGGGGTGATAACCATTGATTGCGGTGTCAAACAGACTACTGCTGGGTAATTTATAAAAGTAGGCCACAAGTGTCCGTCGTACAACTCTGAGACTCAGAAGTGTTCAGGGAACGCTTATGGTAGCCTTGATTAAGTTTCTCCAAAAAGAAAAAAGCTTTAGACAAATGTATGTGCTAGTTTTATTCTTAAAACTTATTCAACAATATTATTGATCTTACGGCATTGACACAATTGAATGAGAACTGAACTGAGCTGATATCACAGTTTTCTCCACAGCTCCTGCATAGATCAATTAACTAAATGAATAACTAATGATTTTTAAAAGGGAAATGAATCAACACTGGACTAGTAAGCTGAACAATGACAATACAGGTGAAACTCGAAAAATTTGAATATCGTACAAAAGTTCATTTATTTAAGTAATTCAACTTAAAAGGTGAAACTAATATATATTATATAGACTCATTACATGCAAGGTGAGATATTTCAAGCCTCTATTTGTTATAATTTTGATGACAGCTTATGAAAACCAAAATTAGAATATTGTGAAAAGGTTTTCATAAGCTGTAAGCCATAATCATCCAAAATTATAACAAATAAAGACTTGAAATATCTCACTTTGCATGTAATGAGTCTATATAATATATTAGTTCCACCTTTTAAGTTGAATTACTGAAATAAATTTTACGCACCATATTCGAGATCACCTGTATTTTCTTAGAGCTGCTGTACAGCCGAAACAAACTTTGTTGCATTATTTTCCTATTATCAATGTAAAGCTGTATTGTTAAAAAGCACTATAAATAAAGGTGTCTTGACTTGACTTAAAACTTTTGAGTTAATTTGCCAGAAGGCACCCTTGCCAAAGATTAAGCGTAGCATCAGTTCTGGCAGGTCTCTTTAGTCATACTCGCATCAGCTGACTCTCAGCTGATACGAGAGTCTGATTTGTAGATGTCGTAGATTCGTCGAATCATACTGATTCGTAGATGTCTACGAATACGACATCTATCACTGTATAAGCTCCTTCAGTATTATCACCAGCTATCATGTTTTTCAGGAGCTAATTACCCTCCTTCTTCCCCAGCTCCTCCTCCCGTCAGTCAGTTTTGCCTTTGAATCAGAATAAATTCTCGAAATATGTGCTAAAATCTCGAATTTATGATATCTGCAATACATTCATGTTGGTTCTGTTCTGTTTACCCTAAGGGGGTTATTGCTGCTCTCCCTGCTCTTTTCCATGCTACATGAGTTTGAGTTTTTGCCCAGAACAGAACCATTCATTATAGCATCAAGATCACTGCTTAGGAGTAACTAAGGAGGTATTTACACCTGGTAACTTCATGTGTTAAGCGTCATGTGCATTATTTACAGGTGCTGGTCATATAATTAGAATATCATGAAAAAGTTGATTTAGTAATTCCATTCAAAAAGTAAAACTTGTATATTATATTCATTCATTACACACAGACTGATATATTTCAAATGTTTATTTCTTTTAATTTTGATGATTATAACTGACAACTAATGAAAATCCCAAATTCAGTATCTCAGAAAATTAGAATAATACTTAAGACCAATAGAAAAAAAGTTTTTTCTAGAAATGCTGGCCAACTGAAAAGTATGAGCATGTACCCTACTTAATACTTAGTTGCATGTACCCAACTTAATACTTAGTTGGGGCTCCTTTTGCCTGAATTACTGCAGCAATGCGGCGTGATGGAGTCGGTCAGTCTGTAGCACTGCTCAGGTGTTATGAGAGCTCAGGTTGCTCTGATAGTGGCCTTCAGCGCTTCTGCATTGTGGGGTCTGGCGTGTCGCATCTTCCTCTTCACAATACCCCATAGATCTTCTATAGGGTCAAGGTCAGGCGAGTTTGCTGGTCAATTAAGAACAGGGATACCATGGTCCTTAAACCAGGTACTGGTAGCTTTGGTACTGTGTGCAGGTGCCAAGTCCTGTTGGAAAATGAAATCTGCATCTCCATAAAGTTGGTCAGCAGCAGGAAGCATGAAGTGCTCTAAAACTTCCTGGTAGACGACTGCGTTGACCTTGGACCTCAGAAAATACAGTGGACCAACACCAGCAGATGACATGGCACCCCGAACCATCACTGACTGTGGAAACTTTACACTGGACTTCAAGCAACGTGGATTCTGTGCCTCTCCTCTCTTCCTCCAGACTCTGGGACCGCGATTTCCAAATGAGAAAATTTGCTCTCATCAGAAAAGAGGACTTTGGTCCACTGTGCTTTATTAAATCCAGAGTCAACACAGCTGTCTACCAGGACATTTTCAGAGCACTTCATGCTTCCTTCATTTTCCAGCAGGATTTGCACCTGCCCACACTGCCAAAAGAACCAAAACCTGGTTCAATGACCATGTATACTGTGTAATTACATGTAATATTCTAATTTTCTGGGATTTTGATTTTGTGGGTTTCATAAGCTGTAAGCCATAATCATCAAAATTATAACAAATAAAGGCTTGACATATCTCACTTTGCATGTAATGAGTCTATATAATTATGAACAATTTTATTAAAATGAAATGTAAGTGCAGTAAGACTAAATACATTTATATTCAATTTTTGATAATATAACATTTAGTAAATGCATTTAATTTGTTAAATTAATTTAATAAACATTTAGTCAATTAGTCAATTCTAGTAATGAAACTAAATTAAATCATTTAAAATAAAATAATATGAAAAATTATAAGACTCAAATACTAATCAGAAAATTTCTTGAACAGTAAATGCATCAACTTTTAATGATGTTTTTAAATTTTAAAAAGAAAATTAGAGAAAATACTTGCTTAAATAGTATATTTTTTTGCAGTGAATTTCATGAAAAGATATGCTTATGCTGATAGTGGAAATAATGTAACATTGGCTCAAACATGCACCACTTCGCGAAAATTGCTAGAGCTGATTCACTAACAGCGACATGGATCGAGTGGCATCAGCTTTCATGCAGTGACTGCTGTTTCACATTATCCTGATAGAAGCGTCATGCTACTTTCCATCCATTCTGCTTTCACTGATACAGGAACATCTTTTATTGATTAATCAGGCATACGGACACACACAGTCATACAAGGTTAGAACAAATAACCCACCTCGCCCAATAAAAGATATAAAAATGTTGCTAAATCAAACTGAACAGGCCTAAGTATACACTTCATGAACTGCAATATTAATGCTAACAGCTGGCAGGCAATAAAACCTTGAGGAACCTGAAAACAATGACTGTTGATTTAACGTATTATTTGTGATTTATAGTTTATAGACTCTTAGAATCCACCCATGGGCTTTAAAATACAGGGTATAGAAGCTCCCGCTGTTTGTCTGAATTACTGTGAACAGCAGGGATGATGGGTGAATCCCGTTGAGAGATGTGAGGAATGCTTGGTTTGACATGCTCTGTGCGTCTCTGCGTGCTTCATGCAACGTTAAACTGTGAAAGTGTAGCTAATAAGCTTGTTTCATAAATGTGAAATACTCATTAGCACAATCTGTAACAACCTTGTGTCTCACTGTAATGTACACCTACGGGACTTAAAGCTAGGGTAGGTAATCCTGTTCAGAAAATTTTTTTTTTATACTGGGTGAAATGGTCCTTCCATTCTGATAGTAGTCAATACATTATGTGTTCAGAAAAAGGAATGAAAAAAATCTGACCTCTGTAGCAGCTGTAGGACAGTAAAAACTCTGACCAATCACTGCCATTCGGTGCGAATGTAAAGAACCAATCAGATGCCTTCATGTCTCGTGCCCGAGCACCACTGCGTGCACACTGCACAGCTATAATAAATGCTCATCGCGTCATTGGGCCGTAGACGGAGGAACTAGGGGTGCGCATTTTTCTGAATGCTGTATGATATAGCCTAGTGTTTTGTAATAAAGGCTTGCTTTATTCATTTATTTCGTTTCATTTTCTTAACAATTAAGATGCTGCAGCATGTGTTTATCCAGTCTAATCGAAGTGTACGTCTCTCCCCGGACTTTACCAACAAAAACCCCGCCCCCTCTCAGCAAATACATAAAACTGACATTACTGAGCTATATGCGTTTAAAAGTAGCCTATTAAAATGCACAATGGCATTGCTCAGTTCAACGTGTGGGGAAATCGGGCATTTTGTCCAGCGTCAGCTTTTATTCAAAAGTTAATAACGCGCTCAACATTCAAAAGGTAAATAAGGATTTCCCACTGTCATCTCTGCAGACTGAGCTCGTGCGTCATCCTCGCGCAGTTATTCAGACAATAAAGTGTAGACCTATGTATTTCATAGAACATTGTGTCTAGTACTATATAAATTACAAAGGTTTAATTGGCATCTTTATTTCAAATGACCCGACCGACCGCGACCCGAATATCATAAAAAATATTTTTGGATGACTCGCGCTCATTTTGGATCAACCCACGCATCACTGGACATGCAGCTGACTCCAAATGTTTGTGGGGGGGCGTAGCTTTGGACGGAGCACTGACAGGAGGGGGCGGAGCTTAGAAGAGGTGCCACTTTCAAATCTGGCTAGCTCTCCAACATTACCTACCCTAGCTTTAAAGCAGCGTCGGATGCATATTTTTTACACAAAAAAGCAAGATATTTTAATAAAGACTCCTATCTATCTATCTATCTATCTATCTATCTATCTATCTATCTATCTATCTATCTATCTATCTATACAGTATCTATCTATCTGTCTGTCTGTCTGTCTGTCTGTATGTCTGTCTGTCACTTCCTTTACTGGTTTACCATAAGGATGTGTACTGTTTATTCTGTCTATCATCACAAATATGTGCCAAAGCAGTCGGGAAAATCATATTATTTTGAAGTGTGCAGACGATACTGTAGTTGTCAGTCTGCTTCAGAGTAATGAGATTAGTCATGCACCAGTCATTAGTGACTTTGTAGAGTGGTATGAGGAGTCTCACCTTCATTTTAATGTATTGAAGACCAAGGATATAGTAATTTATTTTAGAAAGAAGGTTTCTAAGTCGCAGGTTGTGCAATTTTACAAATACTTGGGGACAGTCTCCAGAAGAACAGTTCTCTCTTCTCAGTCGCAGAATTGGTGCATTTCCTCTGTGAAATTCAGGTTAGTGTATGTTTTATTTTATCAATAAAATCATTACTGTGCTTTAAATCATTTTATTTAATGCAAAACAACATACAGAGGAGTAATGTGACACCTAAACTAGAGTCGCACCTGTCTTTTCGCGTGATTGAAACGCCTAGCATTAAAAAACACAAGACTTCCTAATGATAATTAATAATTAATTTGGATGATAAAATGTCCTCAGAACTGTGCACTGTTTGTTTATTGGCAGGTTGTGGAGTCAGTCGTGTCGAAGCATCTTTCGGATATGAGTGAAACGCAGGACGGCGGTCTCCGATGTTCACCAGCAAGTCAATCTCCGGCACGAGAACCAGCGCTGATCCGGTGGAAATTTGATAACAGACTGGTTGATTACACTTGAATTAGGCTACCTGAATGTTTTAATGTTTAATTTTTACTTCTAAAATGTTTGTTAAATGAGTTTAGGCAATCTTGTATACATGTTAAAATATGCTGTATTGCTGTACTCATCGAAATAAAGGCCAATGTCATGTATACTGCACTCAAAAAAATGGTTTTGTGGCACTGTTGTTTTTACCCAATTATTTTGTGTTAAAGTAACACATATATATTTATTTTACCTCCAAAACACTATTATATTGCGTTTAATTAACTTAACCTGTATAATTTTCCACTATACTTAAAGGGGTGGTTCAGGATTTTGGACATCGGACCTCATTTTCAAGTTAGCCTAGTTGTTATTCATCAGTGGAGACAGTTTTCAAAAATGTTCATCCAGTCCTTCCAGTTGCTTAGTTCGCCGATGCTAGGCTAGCGCGAGTCAACGGTATAAGCTAGCCTGCCATTAAAAACAGTTTTACCCACTCCACAGTACACCAAAAGCAAATAAATTATAACGCCAGACTGTCGATGTAAATGTCTATTGAGAGAATAATGTTAGAAATCAAACTACCCTTTCATTGGATTGCAATAGTTACACTTTGTTCCCTGTATTTATTAGCACAGTCTACAACAGCGGCGGACTGATATTAAGTTACCTAGGCAACCGAGAGAGTCTCCACATGACGCAAGTGTATTTACCTGCCGCTGACACTCATCACTACAGAAGCAGAGAAATCACTAAGAAATCAACATAGGACTATGGCCACGTTTGAAAGCCATGCCAATGTTTCAGACTTTGGAGACGAGGAATGTGTTTTATTCAACGAACCGTACATGTATGAGCCGGAATACACAGACGAAGAACTAATCGAGATGGATGCTAAAAGGGCAGAAATTGAACTGTAACGTTACCTCCACTAACGTTGTCATTGTCATTCTATCAGTTATGAAAGGGACTAGCTTCATAGATAGCTTTAGTAGCCTAACAAAAGTTATTACCTGTTCATCTGCTGTTGGTGCATATGGAAAGACGGCTGGAACTGCATTCCTTGTCAGTGACTTATGAACGTTTCGATGATGGGGGTTTTCAAAGTCGTCTGGTCTAAAATAATCACTACAAATTCGCAACTTTAATAGTCTCTGCCGGTGTCTCGTTGTCCAAGCCAGCAGAAAGAAGTCACAGTTGGTTCCTTTCTGGGTCTCTCAATGGAAATTTGTGGAAACTTTTTGCATGACCATCTAAGTTATTTGGTTTATTTTTACAATTTCGAAATGCACAACGAATCACCATGTTGCCAATTCCTTCGTTTACAATCAAATGTTTTTCAATATCGTTGTTCATGGCTACTACTAGCTAGCTAGACGTCCCGTCTGTAGTGCGCGCTTCTGTTCTGTGTTTACTTTTCGGCGCAGTACTACTAACCGGAGCAAAGTAAAATTCCGCCGCTGCTGAGAAACTAGTTCCTGTAAATGTAATGCGATCATTGAGATGTAAGAGTACCGGTAGTTTGATTTCTAACATTATTCTCTCAATAGACATTTACATCGACAGTCTGGCGTTATAATTTATTTGATTTTGGTGTACTGTGGAGTGGGTAAAACTGTTTTTAATGGCAGGCTAGCTTATACCGTTGACTCGCGCTAGCCTAGCATCGGCGAACTAAGCAACTGGAAGGACTGGATGAACATTTTTGAAAACTGTCTCCACTGATGAATAACAACTAGGCTAACTTGAAAATGAGGTCCGATGTCCAAAATCCCGAACCACCCCTTTAATTATCAATCGTTAAACTAATGTAAAGGGTTTAATTTTGCAATAAAAAAAAAAACAACCTGATGTGGTGATTTCCAACATATTGGATGAAGATGGTGTGCGAAGAAGGTGGAAAGGTGCATGGCAGAGCTAGAAATATCAGCCATAGAAAAAATAAAGTTAATCTAAAGGCAAAGTCTTTCATTTCTGTTAGTATTTCTGAAAGTCTGTTCTGGGAAGCTTTTAATATATTGCACAGAAAAAAAATTATTTTGGCTGCTTGTTCAAATTGCTTCATTCAAATGAGCTTAAGCAACACAATTGCTAAACATTTTGTCCAAACTTATTTTGATTGTGTTCAATCTGCTTAAATATATGTACAATTTAAGTTTACTTAATCCATTTGTGTTGGATTACATGAATGATTTGTGTTGCATTAACTGAAGCTGGGCGGTGCTTGTTAGTTCCCAGCATGCTTTGCATATAGCTGAATTAAGATAGAATAAATGTTGAAATTAAGTGTTAATTTATGTGTTTTTGAGAAAATGAGAAAAGAGGAAGACTTGATAGTGTATAATTGTGTTTAATGTACAATTACTTTGGAATAACAGGGAGACGTCTCCCAAGCTCGCTGAGCTGTGTTGATAATTGCACGAGTGATAGAGCGAGAGAATTAGTGATTAGGACATTTATTTAGTTATTTATTTAGTTATTTAAGTTAGGTCGTTAGTATACGCAGGCGTATTTTCACGATGGTGAATTACTGCGTTTGTGCTGGGTGCAAAAACACCGTTAAAACCGGTCACAGAGTCCACTGTGTTCCGTGCCTGGGTCAACTTTGTTCGGACCAAACGCGCCGACTTCAGTGCTGCTTCGGTATCCAAGACTTCGGTCATTTGCAGCGCCCATTTCACTGAGAAGGACTACGCGGTTGGAGATCTCATGAGTTATAAAATGGGATTTAAAACCCGAGTGAGACTGGCAGCTGATGCGGTGCCTACGGTGTATGCTACTGTAGTAGAAGCACGTCGATCGCGCCCGTGCCCCTCTCTCTCCCTCTCCCTCTCTCTCTCTCACACACACACACACACACACACACACACACACACACACACACACACACACACACACACACACACACACACACACACCAACCAACATATTCCAGCATTGCAATATTGACATCGATCGCAGCCTGTTCATTATAGCCACGGAGCTTCAGAGCTAAGGCGGAGCTACAGATTAGGTGTCCCTAAATAACCCGCGTATCTAACAGTAGTTCCGCATTAATTAATTTGCACGCGAGTTTAATTTATTTTTATACCGTGTATTCTCCGTATATATTCATGCACTGAACCGTGACACCCGTACCGTTTCGGTTCAATACGAATACATACCGTTACGCCTATACTTACCAGTACCTGACCAACTCTCCACTGGTTCTTCTTCACACCAGATATTTATGTTTCTTCTATATTAATTATTTACATTTCTGTTTGGCTCCTCATCTGTCTCCCGCCTGGGAGGCTCAAAATTGTATGGCTGTGGGCCATCGTATAGGTTTGAGGGGGATTTTGCATCTCCTCAGACTCAAAACTCTCCATACTTGAATAGAACTTTGTTGGCACGTCTCCCTCATATGACGTCACAGCTCAGCTGCGTTTTAAAAATATGATCTTGACAGAAATGGCTATAAAGCTTATTGTAGGGCAGTTACAGTAATAATTTTAATTCTACCAGAAAGACTCGGGAGAATAGATACTCGATAATTATACATTTATTAACAGCCCAGCAAGCCACATGCAATAAGTTCTTTGGCGTAGGCCCCGTCCGTAACTCGCAATCCGAGGGTACGGATTCAGCATTTCCCGCCTGAAGATGGCGGGGGCGCAGCCGACCCCCAATGCGGTATTGGAAGGGACCATCCTGGTGGTGGTGGGGAGGTTGAAGGGGAAATCCTATGGTGATAGGAAGGATGGACGGAGGAACCCATCTCTTGCTGGAGGGAAGAAATCATCTTGGTGGTGGAGGGGTGGATGGAGGTGAGTGAAGCGTCAGCATCTGCGAACTCAGACAAGTGTAAGTACGGGTCTTTTATACTTCTAGTATTAAAACGTGATTGGATAGATGAGAAGATAATCAATGACGCAACAATTGAGTCTTCCCAGCAGAACTTACGCTAAAGCTTCCATTGATAATTACATTTTCACTCAGACATCTAAACCTTATTTAATATATCAATTTAACCTGACAGACACACTTTAATATTACTCATAAATAAAAACAGCTTATATTACTCATAAAAATTGGTTTTTAAATGTTTCAATGTTGAATTAATTCTACTCAATTTTGTTTGTTAATGTTCCAGATGCAGCTACTCAGATTTACTTAATTTTTTTTTACTTGCATTTACTCAATTCATAGAGTATATTTCATTGATTTAACAGCTTTAAAATGTACTAAACATTTTTGAGTGTAAAAATATTTCCCCAAAAATATTGAGTAAATCATAGGTAAACTTCTTAGAGTGTACACAAAGTGGACACTTACCTTGTTTCCTTCTGCGATCATCCAGATATCTTCAGCATCTCTTTATTTCTCTGTCACTTTTCCCACCTGTATGTTCAGCAGTCCTGCAAAGTGTGTGTATCCTCACCGTCATCCATCTCTCCATCCACCACTCATCAAACCTGTAAGAAAAGACATTCTGTTTACTGTCAGAATCCCGCTCTCCAGATTATCATTCAGACTTTCCACTTACCATTTTGCTCATTGTTGTCAATAAAGATCCTGTTCATTTTCCTTGTCTGAGTCTGCTTGCATAACAGTTGATTCTGTTTTATCGTGCTTTTATCGAATCAACTTTGTCCTTTTATTTGGTGTCCTAGTACGGGAATTTATCTTTAAACAGCCGGAACTCTAACCAAATTGTGAAATGGTCCAGTAGGTTGATTGGGGAGCCGCTACTTATCCCTGCTTCACTGTATACCAGGCAGGTACAGCGAATGGGTTCACTAAAACCTAATATACCTACGTGTATAAAATAAACGAACCTGAACCTATAGGCAGGTGAACGTTTACATGGTATGTATTTCATTCAATATTAACAAATGGTAATGAGCTACAATGATTCATGTTGAATTGTATTGAAAAGTTATTTGGCATAGGCCCTGTCCTTTGTCCAAAGCCTGGGGTTGCAGATTTGGCTGATCCTGCCTGAAGATGAAGGCAGGGGCGGAGCCTAATCCCGGATGGATGGACAGGGCCAACCTGGTGTCGGTGGGGAGGATGGAGAGGAACGTCAGCGTCATCAACTGTGAATGTGAAACAGATAATTCAGTGCTTATACTCCAGATGTCAAGCAGTGATTGGCCAGACCTATTATTATAAATGAATATATACATATATTATTATATATATATATACGTAGTATACGCACACACACATGTGTCTGTGTGTTTTATTTATATATATATATATATATATATATATATATATATATATATATATATAGATGTGATTAATTTAACTAATATGTTCGTTAACTGAAATCAAAACGTTTTTTTTTTCTAAGTTTAGTTTAAGTACTGTATTTAAATAACAAACTACAATCTGATGCATGTCTGTTTGTGAACAGCATATTGAGTCAACAAGGTTTCAATGCTGCATCAAATGCTCCTAGTGTAGATAGCTTCGCAACACAGGTTCATAGGAAAAACGTATCTGTGGCAACATTTTTGCCAAAATCTAAATACGTACATTTCTGTCATGATGGTAATGAATATGACAAAGTTGTATGTTTGGTCTTTGCAGAGCAGATCTGCTATGCTGCTCCTGCTTTTATTATTGCTGCTGCTGCGACAGAGCAAGTACGGGACTTGCTGCTGCCAATACACACACGACACACTTCTGTGAGCAAGTAAGACATGCTCTGTAGCGTACATGAATTACCAGTAGCAGATCTATAGAGGTGGAGCTGGGGAAGGTGGAGGGTTTCTGAAAGTGCGCTGCACTGCTAAGGCAAATGCTACCTATGTATTAGAAGGTTGAACAGCAAGCTAAAAGTTCCCTGACGAAAAGTATACATGTGGACCTGACTTTATGCCAAAAAAAATCTGGCTACATCTGACTATAAACATTTTTCCCACATTTTAAGATCATATTACATAAAGAGATGCCCATTTTTAAAGTCTTGACTTTGTTTTTTGGGGTCTACTAGAAAATATTTTTATGCTTGATTGTAAAAAAACATCTCATATTATACATTGTTGCAGCAGCGCTCTTCCAAGTCTGTCAGTAACGCTGTTTAGTTCCTGTCTCTATTAAGCCCCTCTTCCCGAAATGTGCAATGTGCTCTAATTGGTCAGTTGGACAGGTGATTGGTCAAGCAATGTTTCAGAAATGTCACACCCCTTACCATAACTGCAAGTTTCAATGCAATACAGCCAGGCCTCGCCCTTTATTTTACGTATGTCCTGGACAGGAATTATTTAAATGAGGAATACTGTGATGTGTTTGTTAACGGAAGAAAACTCAGGACTACAATGTCACGAACACACACAAGACGAGAAGATCCAATAGCAGTAGTTTATTGATGGGTAATCCGTACTCACAATCCAGTCCAGGCAGAGGTCATAACAGGGTAGCAATCAAACACAAAAATAAACAAACAACAGGAAAACAGGCTCAAAAGACGGAAGTGCGGGGACAATATACAAGGACTCCGTGACAAACACTGAAACAGACAGGGTATATATACACAAGTGCAAACAAGGTGACGAGAAACAGCTGAAGGAAATGAACAATCAGTGACAGACAGGATTATGGGAAATGTAGTGAAAATGCCTAGACACCATGAAAACTGAGACCTCTAGTGTTAAACCCAGGGAACCACCAGACACTGTGACATAACCTCCCCTCTACGGAGCGGCTACCAGACGCTCCAAGACCACAAGAAACAAACAAAACAAGAGTCCAGGCGGGAGGAGGAAAGGTGGAGGATCAGGGGGTGGGATGGGGGGCCAGGTCCATGGAGGGGAACAGGAACAAGGGGGAACGGCTTAAGCGACGGCCAGGGCGAAACAGACAATCCATCGGGCGGCCAGGGCGAAGCAGACAGTCCATCGGGTGGCCAGGGCGGTGAAGACCCCTCGGACGGCCACGGCAGTGAAGACCCCTCAGGCGGCCACGGCAGAGACGACCAGGGTGAAGACGACCACTCGGGCGGCCACGGCGGAGACGACCAGGGTGAAGACGACCACTCGGGCGGCCACGGCGGAGACGACCAGGGTGAAGACGACCACTCGGGCGGCCATGGCGGTGAAGACCAAGGCGGAACAGAGACAGACCCTGGCTCAGGAAAAGTCACAGACACCACCGGCTCAGGAACTGCAACAGACACCACCGGCTCAGGAACTGCAACAGACACCACCGGCTCAGGAACTGCAACAGACACCACCGGCTCAGGAACTGCAACAGACACCACCGGCTCAGGAACTGCAACAGACACCACCGGCTCAGGAACTGCAACAGACACCACCGGCTCAGGAACTGCAACAGACACCACCGGCTCAGGAACTGCAACAGACACCACCGGCTCAGGAACTGCAACAGACGCGGACACCGGCTCAGGAACTGCAACAGACGCGGACACCGGCTCAGGAACAGCAACAGACGCGGACACCGGCTCAGGAACAGACGCGGGCACCGGCTCAGGAACAGGCTCGGCAGGCGTGACGTGAAGCTCAGGCTCGGCGGGCGTGACGTGAAGCTCAGGCTCGGCGGGCGTGACGTGAAGCTCAGGCTCGGCGGGCGTGACGTGATGCTGGATCGGGGCCGGCAGGGCGAGCAGCTCAGGCGGTGCCGGCAGAGCAGCATGCCTAACCGGCGCGTCAGAGATGGCAGTCACCTCTGGGATGGTCTCTGGGTTAAGAACCACTGGACGGTCCGTTGAAGAGGTCCTTCTCCTCTTCCGTCTCCGGACCACCGGAAACGGAACCACCAGACCCGACTCAGGAACAGACACTGGCTCCGGCTCTGGAACAGCAGACACTGGCTCCGGCTCTGGAACAGCAGACACTGGCTCCGGCTCTGGAACAGCAGACACTGGCTCCGGCTCTGGAACAGCAGACACTGGCTCCGGCTCTGGAACAGCAGACACTGGCTCCGGCTCTGGAACAGCAGACACTGGCTCCGGCTCTGGAACAGCAGACACTGGCTCCGGCTCTGGAACAGCAGACACTGGCATGTCCAGGATCCGAGCCAGATGCTCCAAATAGTCCATCATTGCCTTGGCGGCCCCACAAATGGGCATCTCTAGACCAGTCTCAAACTGGGCAGACAGGACGTGAACAGTCTCTGGCTGGGCAGACGTGACGTAAACAGTCTCTGACTGGGCAGACGTGACGTGAACAGTCTCTGACTGGGCAGACGTGACGTGAACAGTCTCTGACTGGGCAGACGTGACGTGAACAGTCTCTGACTGGGCAGACGTGACGTGAACAGTCTCTGACTGGGCAGACGTGACGTGAACAGTTTCTGACTGGGCAGACGTGACGTGAACAGTCTCTGACTGGGCAGACGGGACGTGAACAGTCTCTGACTGGGCAGACGGGACGTGAACAGTCTCTGACTGGGCAGACGGGACGTGAACAGTCTCTGACTGGGCAGACGGGACGTGAAGAGTCTCTGACTGGGCAGACGGGACGTGAACAGTCTCTGACTGGGCAGACGGGACGTGAACAGTCTCTGACTGGGCAGACGGGACGTGAACAGTCTCTGACTGGGCAGACGGGACGTGAACAGTCTCTGACTGGG
The DNA here is from genome assembly GCF_949152265.1 of Phoxinus phoxinus. NCBI lineage: Eukaryota > Metazoa > Chordata > Actinopteri > Cypriniformes > Leuciscidae > Phoxinus > Phoxinus phoxinus. The sequence continues at coordinate 9,030,677 of NC_136888.1, read as the reverse complement.
CAGACGGGACGTGAACCAACTCTGACTGGGCAGACGGGCTGTGTCTCCTCCTCCTCCTCCGTCCATGATGGCGTCTCGGTGGCATCGAACTCACCATCTCTGGGGAATTTACTGTCTCCTCTACGAACCTGGTGGCTATGGTCTCCTCATTCCTTCTAGCACACATTGAAAAATAGGCCAACAAAGAAATCGAGGATCCTTCATCCTTTCCCGGAGGGAAAATCTCGCCACGCAGTATCCACATACCGACCGGATCGTATCCGTACTGCTGGATCTATTTGTGACGGAGTCCTTCTGTCACGAACACACACAAGACGAGAAGATCCAATAGCAGTAGTTTATTGATGGGCAATCCGTACTCACAATCCAGTCCAGGCAGAGGTCATAACCAGGGTAGCAATCAAACACAAAAATAAACAAACAACAGGAAAACAGGCTCAAAAGACGGAAGTGTGGGGACAATATACAAGGACTCCGTGACAAACACTGAAACAGACAGGGTATATATACACAAGTGCAAACAAGGTGACGAGAAACAGCTGAAGGAAATGAACAATCAGTGACAGACAGGATTATGGGAAATGTAGTGAAAATGCCTAGACACCGTGAAAACTGAGACCTCTAGTGTTAAACTGGGAACCACCAGACACTGTGACATACAATCGAGGCGATTCAGGAATTTCAGAAGCAGCGCACTTACTGATCTAGAGAATAACTCCCTTTGGAGTGGACTTTTTCCATGCTCAAGAAGCAACTTTACACACTAAAAAAAATTTAAATTGAAAATCGAAAATGTAAAAAGCATTATAGGTCCGCTTTAAACTTATTCTCAACACAGCTTTGCACCTTCAGACATTTGGATCCTTCAGACTGTACAGTAAAGTAAGTTTTCAAAAAAGCGCTTAAGTGATTTCAGTGCTAGCAGTGAACAGAACAACTCATTTGACCTTGGGTCCCAAAACATCAAGTTGGTGTTAAAGTTCACGAGAAAGCATCTCAGGAGAGCGTTCTCACACCAGTGGTCACAGTCCGATGACCTGGTGTCCCAACGCAAACACATCGACTGAATATGTCTTATCATTACCTTGTTGTTTGAGAATTGGTGATTGAAGCGAGCGTCAGCCAAGCTTGAAATAAGGTTTTCTGGATTTTGATGGACACATCTAAGTGGTTTGAAAACATGGCGAACACCATAAATCCAAACAGTGTAACAGTGTTTCATAACTTCAGCTATAACATCTGAGGCTGAGATTGTTTGAATAGTTCTGTAAGTGAAGCCGTTTTGTCCATATTTGCATTGACTGCTGTACTGTATGTTCTATAGCAAGTTTACTTGTCACTTGTACATGTTTGTGTAGTTGTATAGTTTTTGGCGGTTCTCTAGATTCAAGAAAATACTTCATCACATTTTACGTAGTCAGCTTCTCCTACATTTTTGGATGCCATCCTTTGTTTTAAGTTTGTAAAAGCATCATCTGAGTTCATTCTTCATTACCTAATGCGGTAACACTTTATAATAACTGCACGCTATTAATCATTAGTTAAGCATTAGTAAACCGTTAATTCATAATTTATAAAGCATTAATAAACATTAATAAGCAGTTTATAAATACTTAAATGTGTTTAATAATTGTATTTTCATACTTTTTTTAATGATCAATTTATAATTTCTAAATGAAGTATAGCATTATTTACAAACCAGTTATTTAAGAGTTGTCAGTGATTCATAAGATCACTTAGAAAGTGTAAACATTAAAGATATGCTTTTAAATCAAGAATAAAGCATTTATAACTGTATTTATAAACTGCCTATTGATGTCTATTAATGCTTTATAAATGATTAATTAGCTGTTTACTAATGCTTAATAATTAACTAATGATTAATAGTGTGCAGTTATTATAAAGTGTTACCCATAATGCTTGATTTTTCATATTTGCATGTATTTATGATAAGTTTATTCAAAGCTTTGATTTAATGTTATTTTGGCCATAGCCTTTAGCTATTAGCCTAGCCTTTCTTTGATATAGCACTCAATTTGTTAATTTCATATATTTGTCCAATATATCTACTTTGACAAGATAGCTTTTCTGCTTTACTATTAATAGGGAAACGCTACCAGGTGAAATTCACACGCAATCGCTCTCTCTCTCGCACTGATGCATTCATATAAATGTAAATTTTACAGTGCTACTTTATGTATATCTGATTTAGAATTAGCAGAAATCTGTGAGAAATATAATGACCCAAAGACAAAACGGATTAAAATAAGCTGTTATGTAGAAGCGCTGTCACATGCCATATCTGTGCACAAGGCAACCCGCGTTCGAGTCTCAGCTCGAGGTTCAGGCTTATTTGTTCATTAATGACATCAGCAGCGACTAGTCGACATAGACTCGACCTTTCATTACATAAATGTAGTCTTTAAAAAGTCGTTCAACCCATAGTTAGTGTTTTGTATACTGATGATAATCTAAGCTGAGGATTGCAGTCATATTTGTACCATGAACCACGACGAGAAGCTTACAGCCTCTGCTGAGGAAAATGCAGAGGAAACCATGAGCACAGTAGACCAAGCTTCTTGGGTGGGCTCAAAACGCTCCCATTCATCACGATCATCACAATTCTTATGATCATAGCAGTCATCGAAGATGTCAGGTAGCATTGCAGCAGCCACTGGGCTCAAGCTAAAGCGGCACAAACGTGTATATTGTTTGTAAAGAAAGATAATGCAATCAAACTGGACAAGATTAAATGACCCATAAACTGGGCATGGCCAAAATGGAGGCAGATTGTGAGGTGCTCCAACATGAAAGGGACAAGCTGCTGCTATGGCCCAGGCAGACGTGCTAGAAGCAGCTGTAGCAGCAATTGACTACAGTATTTCTAGTGCAAGCTTCTCTGTGTCTTCACATAGAAAAGTGGAGTTCATCAAAGACTATGTTGAAACACTAAGTGGGGTGGACCTAAATAAGCCAAAAGAAACAGACAAGCAGAATTGAAATTACAATAACAAGCTGTACCCTGAGGCCTCAGACCTCAACTGTTCTGCTCAGTCTCATTAAAATGAATTGTGGATGCCTTCACCGAACTGCCATCTCAGCCGCTTGACCAGTCATTCAGAGATGAAGTTAAACAGGAAACATATGATCCTTATGCTTCATGTTTTTCTCAGAGGGAACCTATCTCAGCATGGCCACATTTAGTTCCGTTTCACCAGCCAGAAGCTTCAGGTATGTTGGACTTTAGCAAACTATATAGCTCACCATGAGCTTGTAAATACAAGTCTCGTTAAGTTTGATGACAGACCTGAGAGTTTTAGAGCATGGAAATCGGCCTTTGTTGGAGCCACAGAGGGTTTAGGCCTGACAGCTGGTGAAGAGCAATACCTTCTTATTAGGTGGCTTGGCAAAGAATCATTTGATCATGTGAATAGGTCACGGTAAGTTCATGTCAGAGATCCTAAGGCCGCACTACACATTGCCTGGGAAATATTTACGGAATGTTATGGTGCATAATTGAAAATGCACTTCAGCAAAGGCTTAAATAATTTCCCATGGTTCTTAGTAAGGACTTTGTCCAAGAGTATTTCTAAGAGTTAAAGGGGTGGTTGATTGTGATTTCACTTATTTCATTTAGTTAGGGTGTAATGTTGCTGTTTGAGCATAAACAACATCTGCAAAGTTACAATGCTCAAAGTTCAAAGCAAAGGGAGATATTTGCTTTTAACAAAATAGTTTTTTAAGGACTACAATAAACGTCTGGTAGGGACTACACGACATTCCTCCTGGGTTAGTGACATCACCAACCCTAGAATTTACATAAACCCAGCCCCCTGAACACGATTTATAGAATATGCTAATCAATGACTAGAAGATACTTCACAGAAACTAAATTAATCAACTAACCATTTAGAAATGTCCTGTTGCATTCTACATGTTGTCACTTCTTGAGTCTCTCCATTATTTTCTGACTCCGGTTTGAACATAAACATTGACATTGTCAGTGCATGTCTGTGTGAGGTAAAAGGACACAAGCTGTTGAAGCTCCGTCCCCTGTGTCAGGAGCAGCAGCTCATTTACATTTAAAGGGACAGACAAAAAAACGGTGCGTTTTTGCTTACCTAAATTTTATAAAAATATCTGTGTGGCATTTTGAGCTAAAACTTCACATACACACTCTGGGGACATCAAATATTAATATTACATCTTATGAAAAGGGCATTATACCACCCCTTTAAGACTTATAGGTGATCTCCTGACAGAACAATAGGCGGTTAAGCAAGACGGCAATAGTATCTGCCTAACATATCTGGATACTGCTAGAGGAAACACATCCCAGAGTGGAAATGCTACCACACTTTCTTCAAGAGAAATGGCTCTCTCACTGCATGAAATATAATGTATAATGAAGTATAATGCCTCCTTCCCTCCTTTCTGGTATTTTGCTAGCTTTGTCTGTTATGAGGCAAAGGGCAGAAACGATCCAAGCTTCATAATTGCCAGCCTACCCCAGTAAGGACTTGGGCACCAGTGATGAAAACCATAAAAACGGCCCTATACATAAACCTCATCCACTGAAAAAGTGTTGTGGTTTCCAGATGGAGGGACCATTGGAGGAACGAAAGGACTACTTGAAGGAACGTGTCATCTGCTTTCGATGTTGAACATTGATCTTCTCACATTACATGCAATTGCAAAGCTATAGTGAAGTGTACAGAATGTGATAGTGAAGACCACACCACTGCCCTCCACCCAGGACCATCAACATGGGTTTCCAAAACCTCAGCCTCTTATTCAGAGCATGGTGGGGAGGAAGAACTTTTGTCACCTCCTGTGAAACCCAACAGTCTCTGAAATTTAGTGACTGGCCTAGTTTTACCCCCTTCACGGCTGAGAGAATCGACAAAATACATGCTGGTGACAATTGTGCCCGCATCGTTGTCGAATCCCAGATCACATCACACCCAGAAAAGTGGAAGGTGTACACTCTTCTTGGCGTTGAGCCTCAGCCCTAGCCGATTTATGTGAGACTGAACGACATCTCGATGCCGAACTGCCATCTGCTCTGACTGAGCTAAAATCAACCAATCGTCGATGTAATTTAACACACGGATGCCCTAGAGTCTCAGGGGAGCCAGAGCTGCATCCATGCATTTCCTAGGCCAAACAGAAGTACCTGATACTTGTACGCTTCGCCCCCGAAAGCGAACCTCAGGAACTTCCTGTGATGAGGATGGATAGATATGTGGAAATAAGCGTACTTCAAGTCTATTGTGACAAACCAGTCCTCGAACAAAATCTGTGACATTATCAGTTTGAGATCGGCGATTAGATCGGTGAGGAAGAAACCTCTGGAATGCCGCTGATTATTTTTTGGCCTCTTGGAATCTATCGATGACCGAATTCACAGCAGAAGAACAGACCATCTTTTAAATCAGCTAAATTAAGCCACAAATGACGTTCCGTGGCCACCATAGCTGCCATAGACTGGTCAACTGATTTAGCCGTCTCTTTGGTGGCTCGGAGAGATAGGTCTGTTGCGCGACACAGTTTTCGAATTGCGTCAGCGCTGACTTCCTCACAATCATCCATGTCCCTTAGCAGGTCAGCCTGGTATGCTTGCAGAATAGACATCTTGTGCAAACATGCCGCAGCCTGACCTGCTGCCGAATACGCTTTACCCACCAGTGCTGATGTTGATTTTAATGGCTTGGTGGGTAACGCCGGGCCTTTTAATGATGGCGCTGACTCAGGATAGAGATAGCTCGCAAGCGTCTCTTCAGCCCGAGGCATTGTCACATAACTAGCGTCTTTAATCCTCATGGTATTACTATAGTTAGACGATTAAAAACGTGAGATGAAACTGGTTTATTCCACGATTTCAACACCTCAGTGTGGAGATCAGGAAAAAACGGTAAACCCCGGCGAGGAGGCAGTGCTCTAGATGGTAAAAATCTTTCCTCTAATAAACTCTTTTTATTGCACTCATCATAATATTCTGCTGGCCAGTCAATATTTAGTTTAGCAACAGCACGAGATAAAACCTCCATAAATTCCTCATCAACAAGTGAATGACATGGCATACTCTCATGTTCACTTGCATCAACACTGACGACATCCAATTCCTCGGAACTAGATAGTCGCAGCATTGGTGCCTCATCCCGGGGGAGAAGAAACCGCAACACATGCTTCTCCCTGAGATAAGGCACTGGATCTAAAAGGTGAAGGCAGAGATAGGGCTGGGCCCATCTCAAACCCCGCTGATTAGATCCATTTGCAATCCCCAAGTTGCGCGTCGCGCCTCGTGGAGCTTTTCGAAGAACGCCCGGCGGGGAGCGAAGCGTCCTCACAGACAGCCTGTTGCAATGCTCACAGTCAGCCCCCTCGAGGACTGACTGGGCATGCTCTACTCCCAAACAAGCAACGCAAAGCTGATGCGTGTCCCCACCAGTGATGCGCGGGTTGATCCAAAATGAGCGGGTGCCTGCGGTCACCCGCGGTTACCCGCGGTTACCCGCGGTTACCCGCGGTTACGAGTCATCCAAAAATATTTGTAATGATATTCGGGTCGCGGTCGGTCGGGTCGTTTGAAATAAAGATGCCAATTAAACCTTTGTAATTTATATAGTACTAGACACAATGTTCTATGAAATACATAGGCCTACTACACTTTATTGGCTGAATAACTGCGCGAGGATGACGCACGAGCTCAGTCAGAGATGACAGTGGGAAATCCTTATTTACCTGAATGTTGAGCGCATTATAAACTTTTGAATAATAGCTGACGCGGGACAATTTGCCCGATTTCCCAACACGTTGAACTGAGCAATGCCATTGTGCCATTTTAATAGGCTACTTTTAAACACATATAGCTCAGTAATGTCAGTTTTATGTATTTCTGAGAGGGGGCGGGATTTTTGTTGGGAAAGTCCGGGGAGAGACGCACACTTCGATTAGACTGGTTAAACACATGCAGCATCTTAATTGTTACGAAAATGAAACGAAATAAATGAATAAATCAAGCCTTTATTACAAAACACTAGGCGATATCAGCATTCAGAAAAATGTGCACCCCTAGTTCCTCCGTCTATGGCCCATGACGATGAGCATTTACTAGCTACTTTAAAAAAACGCGGGTCAGGAAGCGGGTCGGGTACAATATTTTCTTTCTTTTTTTTTGCGGTCCGAGTTGCGGGCGGGTTAGTTGAAAACGTCGGTCGGGTGCGGGTTGTTTATACATTGACCCGCGCATCACTGGTCCCCACCCGTGAAACGAGGGCAGGGAACAATACAACGTTTTAATTCTTGCTTGCCATAATATATATATATATATATATATATATATATATATATATATATATATATATATATATATATAGATAGATACTGAGACAGACAACAATAAATAGACAGGGACCGTATACAGAGAGCACTTGCTGAAGGCACAGAAGCTGTCGCGGTCTGTTTTCAAGGGTGTTTTATAGCTTCCTGGTCGATGACGTCACCCGCCTATGACGTATCGTCTTTCCATTGGACTGCTTATACACGTGCTTCACAACGCAATCACGTAGGGCGTTCCCACCGCGTCTCGACGCAGCTCGAGTTCTCTTAAAAGGGAACCAACTTATCTGATCATAGTCATGGTAACCAAGACCCTTCTTGCCCTTGTTGGGGGGATCCCAGCAAACACAGAATGTTGGCACAACGTACCCGACCTTCTAACAACGTTTTAACAACATGGCCAAAAGGTTGCTTTAACTACGTTGTGTGTCAAGTCAAGTCAAGTCACCTTTATTTTATACCCAGGCTCAGTCGGGGGCCAGTTCTCCTCTGGCCAATGAATGAACAGTGTATGATTATGATTCAGGAGCATTACAGGTCAGTCGGAGTGGAGAGGAGGAGAGACTGGTTGACACTTCAGGTCAGCGGCGTCGTCGTGTCCTGGCGCTGGTCCTTCATCAGATCTGGATACGGCCTGGTTCCAGTGGACAGCGGTAAACCTCGGGATAGGCAGAGAGAATAATATTAGCGTAGACGCCATCCTTCTTATGATGTACCAAGTACATCAGGATTTACGGGAAGTGTTCCCGGTCCCGGCTGTTCTAAACTATGCAGCCTAACATTGAATTATAGAAGTCTATAATGTGTTATGTGTATGCTAGGCCGAAGAGATGTGTTTTTAGTCTAGATTTGAACTGACAGAGTGTGTCTGCTTCCCGGACAATGTTAGGAAGACTGTTCCAAAGTTTTGGTGCTAAATAGGAAAAGGATCTACCGCCAGCAGTCGATTTTGATATTCTAGGTATTATTAACTGGCCGGTTTTGAGATCGCAGTAGACGTGAAGGACTATAATGCGTTAAGAGCTCGCTCAAGTACTGCGGAGCTAAACCATTGAGTGCTTTGTAAGTGATCAGCAATATTTTAAAATGTATACGATGTTTAATAGGCAGCCAATGCAGTGTTGACAGAACGGGGCTAATATGGTCATACTTCCTGGTTCTGGTAAGAACTCGAGCTGCTGCGTTTTGAAATAGCTGTAGTTTGTTTATTAAGCGTGCAGGGCAACCACCCAGTAGAGCATTACAATAATCTACCCTTGAGGTCATAAACGCATGAACTAATTGTTCTGCATTATTCATTGAGAGCATATGACGTAATTTAGATATATTTTTAAGATGGAAGAAAGCGGTTTTACAGATACTAGACACATGATTTTCAAATGAAAGATTGGTATCAAAGAGCACACCCAGGTTCCTAACCGACGACGAAGACTTAACAGAGCAGCCAACAAGTGTTAGACAGTACTCTAGGTTATTACGTGTGGAAGTTTTTTGTCCAATAATTAGAATCTCTGTTTTTTTCTGAATTTAGTAGTAGGAAATTACTAGTCATCCAATTTTTTATATCAGCTATGCATTCCGTTAATTTTGTGAATTGGTAGGTTTCGTTAGGTTTTGAAGAAATATACAGCTGAGTATCGTCGGCATAACAGTGAAAGCTAATTCCATGTTTCCTAATGATATCTCCTAATGGTAGCATGTACTGAGTGAACAGCAGCGGTCCTAGTACTGAGCCTTGTGGTACGCCATACTGAACTTGTGATTGATAAGACATCTCTTCATTTACTGCTACAAACTGATAACGGTCAGATAAGTATGATTTAAACCATGTTAGTGCAATTCCACTAATGCCAACATAATGTTCGAGTCTATTTAAAAGGATGTTGTGGTCAATGGTGTCAAATGCAGCACTAAGATCAAGTAATACTAATAGAGAGATAATACAACCACGATCGGATGATAAGAGCAAATCATTTGTGACTCTAACGAGAGCTGTCTCGGTACTATGGTACGGTCTAAATCCGGACTGAAAATTCTCGCAGATATCATTTCTTTCAAGAAAAGAACACAGTTGTGAGGATACTGCTTTTTCTAATATCTTTGACAGAAAAGGCAGATTAGAGATTGGCCTGTAATTGACTAGTTTTGTAGGATCAAGTTGCGTTTTTTTAACAAGCGGTTTAATTATAGCTAGCTTAAAGGTTTTTGGTACGTATCCTAGAGACAAAGATGAATTAATGATATTAAGAAGAGGATCTATGACATCTGGAAGCATCTCTTTCAGCAGCTTAGTCGGTATAGGGTCTAACATACACGTTGTCGATTTAGATGATTTGACGAGTTTGCAAAATTCTTCCTCTCCTATAGCAATGAATGAATAAAATTTTCCCTCAGGGAGACTACAATGCACTTCCTGATGCGATACTGTATTAGACGGTTGCATAGTTATAATTTTGTTCCTGATATTATCGATCTTATAAGTGAAGAAGTTCATAAAGTCATTACTGCTGTGTTGCTTGGAAACTTCTGGGCTTGAAGCTTTCTTTTTCGTTAGTTTAGCCACTGTTTCAAATAAATACCTAGGATTTACCTAGGATTGTGTGAAGGTTGTTACAGCGTTGTCACAATGTTGACATTAAATCACCGTTCAGGGTCATTGCTTAAGGTTGTGTCTGTGGTGTCTAGACAACCACTGGACCATTTAATGTACTCGTCACTCGTCACTGCCCTGAAGCGCGAAAATCAGCCTTTTAAATTCCAACCACCTGTTGGGCTCAGTGTGTTCTCATTCATCATCGAGCAGATACGTGAGTATTGCGCAGCTATCAAACACAACCTACAACTTTAATTTAATATGACTAATGTAGACTTACAATTCTATGTTGCTACAATGTTGCGAGCACGTAGACAGCAACGTTGTCATAGCAGAAATGCAACGTGCCAGAGACGTTGCCACAACGTAAATGTGTTTGCTGGGATGGGACCATAGATCCCAGAGTGAGCAAACCCAGCAAACACATTTACGTTGTGGCAACGTCTCTGGCACGTTGCTAGCCTGGGAAAACCCAGACCACTCTCAGTTGTAACTGAGTAAGGGTCTGGCAAAGCTCCATAGACAATTCATTTCCACAGGGGCGTCACCAACGGACGTCGGATAGATCTAAAACCAATCAGAGCGATGAATGACATGACGTATGCAGAGCGACGGAGAAACATCTCGAGACTCTCAGCAATTCTCTGTTTGTGTTAACGAAAATGACTATTTTAAATCGCTTGAAACAGACGCGATAGCTGATTCGAACGAGTGATGTTGTGATGTTCCACGGCGGCATCCATCTCTGTAATGTACAAAATCTGCGTCACCGTCTCTGCTCTGTCGTCATCGTGTAAAACGTTTCTGATTGGTGCCGCGATTTCGACGGATTGGAAATGGGTTTCAATGGGCTCTTTGCCAGACCCACTTGCAGAGCAAATCTAAATTTGCCGGAAGTGGTCTGGGTTTTCCCAGGCTAGCACGTTGCATTTCTGCTATGACAACGTTGCTGTCTACGTGCTCGCAACATTGTAGCAACATAGAATTGTTAAATATAACAAGTAATTGTGTCTGATTTGTCTACACTGACAATGAAGTGGTTTGGACACACAAGTTAGTTATGTACTCATTTTCAAAGAACTACTCGGATGGCATTAGAGATAAAGCCTTCAAAATTGGATGTTTGGTTTAAGATAGCTAAATTGCTTGTCTAACAAGGCTTTATGGTTATAAATATAAATATGAACTTAGTATATTTGAAGGGAGAGAAATAAGCATTTTTAATGGAGCAATTTATGTATAAAGCATATTTCAGTGTTAAATATGAAGTCATATTTTGTCAAATCCACATCATATTAAATTAGTTACATGCAATGACGCTGCAAGAATTCAATTATGGTCTTGATAGACATTTCCATTACTGCAAATATGATTTAGCAATTTTCTCTAAATTGAGCAGCCAAGCAGGCAAAAAAGACTGTGAAATACTAATAACGCATGCAAACACATACACTGCAAAAAGAGATGCCAAAAAACAACACATGTGACTGTGTAGATAGCATTTTGACACATGTTGTGTAGATTTTAGCACACGATGTGTATTTTTTTCTCCCGCTCTGTTTAAGTTGACACCATACATGTGTTATAGACTGATGGGAAAACATTTGTGTTGGCAGAGGAAATAAATACACATATTTTATCTGGTAGATATGAAACGCTCTACAATTAATAAAAATCATGACGAAAACAAATATATTCTTACCTATTTTATATTGAATTTACGAGATTAACGGCTGTTTCTGTGTCGCCCAATCACATCATGCCACTGTCTTTTTGAAACGCTGTTTCAGTCTTACTATGCGTGGGAATAGTGATGCAGTCAGACATGGAGACCGATGTAAGTATTTTTGTATTATTTTGTGGCATTTACATTTCTCGGCGAGCTGATAATAATAATAAAACATCTTCAGATATGTATAAGCTAAGTTTGCAATGAGTCTATGTTAATGCAACTCCAATGTAATAAGTAACACACCATGTTGGCCCTCTGTCAACATGTTTGTCTTTCAACGTATTGTTAGTTGCTTTACATTCAATTGAATTAAAGGGGCACAAAATATAAATATCTGGGCTCTAGTCTATACTGAACATAATAGTATTTTTATGGTAAAAGTCACCTCCATTTCCCTCTGCTTTCATAAATATAGCATGTTCCAGTGCCAGATGAACCGGGAGGCCTGCAGTCTTTACTTCAGAGCAAAAAAACAGAGATACACTGAAAACCCTAATAAGTTTGTCACGGGGTGACAAATAATCCCCGGAACTAATTCCACAAGAGAAGTGTTCCCGCCGGGGCGCTTTCAGTGTAACACTGTCCCCGGGCCGGTGTGTGTGTCTGTTGTCATGACAGCTAAACGGCAGATTGACAACAGGTGCGGGGACTTCACTTTGAGTGCCTGATTGAGGTGGCGCCAGCATTTTGAGAGGATAAAACACAAGGGGAAGAGAAGGCTGTTGTTGTTCCTCCTCCGTTGATCTGGAGTGTTCTCTCGCCGTGTGGGCTTGTTGTTTCTTTGTCTTCCCCCGTCGATCTGGTGTGGTTCTCTCCCGTTGGGAAATGTTTGTAGAGTGTTGCAGCTGAAGGATTATCGTGAAAGAAGAGGAGTGTCGCTTGTGGGATCCGAGGGCAGTTTTGAAGAGTGGAATTCGTCGCCTGGAATGGAAAAGAGTGAGATGAGTGATTGACAAATTGAATCTCATAAACGCATGTTTTCTACACTAAATTGGATACTGGTTTGGAGTGCTCGGATCACGTTGTATACATCGCACTGAGTGGAATATACTGATTCCTTGTCGATCTCTAGCCTCTCCCTTGACCATTGCAAACAGCGAAGTGAAGCCCGCTTGTAGTGGTGAGGAAATTATTCAGCACATCTGTCCCAACTCTGACTATCATCGGCTCTTCAGATCGAGACCTCTGGGTGAGTGTTGGCCTTATTTTGCACTTTGAAGAGTGGATTTGCAGTGCTGGAATTGACGTTTCCCATCACGTTGCATGTTTGGAGTTAGACTGTCGTGTGTGTGTGGAAGATTTATCTTTTAATCGCCGTGCACTCCCCAAGTGTCATGCTGGTCTACCGTTCATCATAAGAGCCTAGTGAGATCGATTGTAGTCACCGGTTGGATGTCAGAAGGAAAAGCTCCCGTTTGCACACTACACATAAGAGCTGTTCACCTCTATCTGCAGTGTTGATTCTGTCTGTTCCAGTGAAAGCCCCGCTCAGCTTGTGACGCTGTCTCCTGCCACCCACGTGAGAACTGTTTACCTCTGCTTGAAGTTTTATGCTGTCTGTCCCAGTGAAAGCCCTGCTCCGCTTGTGACGCTGTCTCCTGCCACCCATTGTTGGTTCTGTCTGTTCCAGTGAAAGCCCTGTTCAGCTTGTGACCCTGTCTCCTGCCACCCATGTGAGAGCTGTTCACCTCTATTTGAAGTGGTGATTCCGTCTGGTCCAGTGAAGGCCCGCTCAGCTCGTGACTCTGTCCCTGCAACACACGTGAGAACGGTTTACCTCTGCTTGAAGTGTTATGCTGTCTGCCCCAGCGAAAGCCCCGCTCAGCTTGTGACTTGAGTCTGTTGTAGCTCTGCAATCCACCTGTTCGTTACTCACCACTGTGAGTCTGGCACCAGCGCCAGAAGGAAGTGAGCTCCGACCGTCTACTCACCTGGGATACCCACTTGTTCGTCACTCACCACTGTGAGCCTGGCACCAGCGCCAGAAGGAAGTGAGCTCCGACCGTCCACTCACCTGGGATACCCACCTGTTCGTCACTCACTACTGTGAGTCTGGCACCAGTACCAGAAGGAAGTGAGCCCCGACCGTCTACTCACCTGGGATACCCACCTGTTCGTTACTCACCACTGTGAGTCTGGCACCAGCGCCAGAAGGAAGTGAACTTCGACCGTCTACTCACCTGGGATACCCACCTGTTCGTTACTCACCACTGTGAGTCTGGCACCAGCGCCAGAAGGAAGTGAGCTCCGACCGTCTACTCACCTGGGATACCCACCTTGTTCGTCACTCACCACTGTGAGTCTGGCACCAGCGCCAGAAGGAAGTGAGCTCCGACCGTCTACTCACCTGGGATACCCACCTGTTCGTTACTCACCACTGTGAGTCTGGCACCAGCGCCAGAAGGAAGTGAGCCCTGTCCATAAACTTGCCACGGCGTTGCCTTGGATCTTTGGGAAGAGGAAGGAAGAGGAAGGAAGAGGATTTTAGATAGGATTTTCAAATTGCTTTTAGACATTAAATAAAGTTGTCATTCTTTTATTTCTGTCTCCTGCCTCCTCCTTTGACGCGCTCCTCAGGGTGATCCTGGTCCAGGGGTGGGTGCAGTCTGGCTTGGCCCACCTCGACCTGTGACAGATTTTGGCGTAGTCGGCAGGGTTCACCTTGAGTTGAGCGATCAGAGGTTGAGATGGCGGAGGAGGAAGAGCCTGGAGCTCGGCGACCGGTCATGCCGATTTTCATGGGTGCCCCAGGGGCCTCGAGGTACGGAGGCCCGGGGTCCGAAGTAAGTCTGTCCCTGTGGAAGACCCAGGTGGAATACCTGGCGGGGCTTCAGGGTCTGAGTGCTCTGCAGAAGGTCCAGTTCGTTTTGAACTCTCTGGAGGGGGAGGCGAGAAGAGAAGTTCAGGCAGCACCAGAAGCCAACCGTGCGACGGTCCAGGCTATTTTTGATTTCCTTACGGGGCAGTATGGAGATACCACTCCGGTAGCCGCTCTGAGGACGAAGTTCTTCAATTCTCGCCAGGGTCCCCGGCAATCTGTTCGGGCATTCGCCTTGCAACTGCGGGAGCAGTTTTCCAGACTCACGGGAAGGCAGGACCATGGCCTGGGGGAAGGAGAGGTGTTGCTGCGAGATCAATTCCTGTTGGGGCTGCGAGAGGGTCCCGTACGTCAGAGCCTGCGGGTGCAGCTTCGGAGAGGACCAGACATGACTTTCGAAGAGCTGAGGCAAGAAGCCCTGGCTCTTGAGCGCGACCAGGCGGAGCATGTGGAAACCCCCAGCTGTTTGGCTACCAATGTCGTTGAATCCCCCTTGGCCATTACGGCACCCGATTGGAAGCAGGTCCTCCGGGAAGAACTGAAGCGAGATGTTCAGGAACAAATGTCCGAGTTGTCCAAGTCTGTCAGGGAAGAGCTTCGTCGAGAGCGCCTGCAGCCACCTTTCCACTCTCGGGAACGGGCTTACTCCGACGGGAATCGCCCTTCTGAACGCCGTCCTCCCCGGTCAGTGGGCTCCCGATTCCAGTGGGACGAACATGGGCGGCCCATTTGTAATGGCTGTGGAGAGTCGGGGCATTACTTCCGCCAATGCTCTGCCCGACGGGCATCACAAGGGGGTTTTTAGAGTCTCCGGCCACTGTGGGTCAAGTGGTCGGGACCCCCGTATTAGACCCCTCTTCTTCCACATCCCCCCAGAGTCGCCTGATAGGCCGCTGCCCGGTGGTGGTGGCCCAAGTTAATGGTCAGGAGATACATTGTCTCTTGGACACAGGCTCCCAAGTGACCTTATTCGCCGAAAGTTTGGCCCATGAGCTGTTTGGCACCAACGGTAGATCGCCTGTGGATGCCCCCTGGTTGACGCTGCGTGGGGCAAATGGACTGGACATACCGTACGTAGGATACCTTGTGACCGATTTGAAGATCCATGGAATTGTAGTGCCTCAGAAGGGGGTGGTAGTTGTCCGAGACCCGTGTCTAGGGTCCCATCGTGCCCTGATTGGGATGAATGTCATCTCGGATTGCTGGGAAGAGCTATTCCGAAGTAGACCGGCACGAGCAGCTGTAACCCCAGCCGGACAGGAGTGGGACCGTATCAGGGCCGATTGCCGCCGGATATGTCTGGCCGAACAACAGCATGACCGGGAAAGCACGGGGAGAGTGGCCTGTCGCTACGCCCTGTCCATCCCAGCTCAAAGTGAGGCTGTAGTCTGGGCCAGGCTGCCTCCTCGACGTTACCATCCGCAAGAGTGGGTGATGGTGGAGCCCCACGAAGAGGGTCCCAAGGTGGAGATAGCTCGAGGACTGGCAACCGTTCAGGGAGGCCGAGTCTCAGTAAGAGTGAGGAACACGAACCCCTTTCTTATCCACCTGTATCATCACCAATGTTTGGCCCGGGTGACCTCAGTAAGACCGCAGCAGGTTCGTGAGCAGGGCGAAGTTAACTTTAAGCGGGTGAGTCCTACAGTGGTCGAAGTGGCTTTAGCGCGGGCCGGTCCAGGAATGGAGGAGGTAGAAGGAGGATTGCCTGCTCACTTAAAGGGAGAGTCTTTACGGGGTGACGGACTGGAGGAAGAACAAGTGGGACAACTGCAAGAGTTCTTGAGGGGATGGCAACACCTGTTCTCTACTCACGAGGAGGACTATGGCCGCACTGACGTGGTAAAGCACCAGATTCCAACTGGGGATGCTGCACCAAGCCGAGAGCGCTATCGACCTGTACCACCGACCTTGTATACCGAGGTCCGCACCCTGTTGCGAGGAATGCTTGACCGAGGGATTATTCGTGAGAGCAGCAGCCCTTGGGCCGCACCGATAGTGTTGGTCCGCAAGAAGACGGGTTCCTGGAGGTTTTGTGTGGATTACCGCCGGTTGAACCTGGTGACCAAGAAGGATGCTTTCCCGTTACCACGGGTTGAAGATTCTCTTACGAGCCTCACTCAAGCTGCCTGGTACTCTACCCTCGACTTGGCCAGCGGTTATTGGCAGGTGCAGATGGACGAGCGTGACCGGGAGAAGACGGCATTTACCACCCCTTTCGGTCTCTATGAGTGGGACCGGATGCCGTTCGGCCTCTGCAACGCTCCAGCCACGTTCCAGCGGCTGATGCAGCGGTGTTTGGGCAGCCAAGTGATGGATACCACCCTCGTCTACCTTGACGATATCATCACTTACTCCCCCGATTTCAAGTCCCACCTGGAACATCTTGGGCAAGTCTTCCGCTCCCTAGAGCGCTACGGACTGAAGTTACAACCCGACAAGTGCCAGCTCTTCCGTAAAGAGGTCAAGTTTCTGGGGCACGTGGTCAGTGCGGCAGGGATCTCCGTTGACCCAGAAAAAGTGAGGGCGGTGCAAGAGTGGACCGCTCCCCAGACGGTGCGTCAAGTTCGGTCATTCCTGGGCTTCGTGGGCTACTATAGGCGCTTCATTAAGGACTTCTCCAGAATCGCCAAACCCATCAACCAGCTGTTGGGAGGCACGGGTCGAGCACGGGGTCGAGGGTCCCCCTCCATCCAATGGGACCCAGCCTGTGAAGCCGCTTTCCAGCAGCTCAAGCAGGAACTCTTACAAGCCCCGATATTGGCCTATGCCGACTTTACTCAACCATTCATCCTGTACACCGATGCAAGCCAACTAGGGTTGGGAGCCGTCTTGGCGCAGAAACAACAGGGAGAGGAGAAAGTGATCGCCTATGCAAGCCGAAGCTTACACCCCGCAGAGAAGAATGACTCGAATTACAGCTCTTTTAAACTCGAGCTACTGGCCATGAAGTGGGCGCTGGGCGAAAAATTTAAAGACTACTTGTGGGGAGCCAAGGTACGGGTTGTCACGGACAATAACCCGCTGGTGCATCTACAAACGGCCAAACTAGGGGCAGTGGAGCAACGCTGGGTGGCGCAACTGGCCAACTTCGATTACCAGATCCAGTACAGGCCAGGAAGAGAGCACACCAACGCTGACGTGTTATCCAGGTTACCAGGTGAAGGATCGGCAGGCCATACACCGACCCCAGAACTGGGGTCTGACGAGGGATTAATGGTGGGAGTTGTAGAGGCACCAGGGCAGACACCCGAAGACCCCCCTCCGTGTTGGGGGTGGGACCCACAACGCTGGAGACTGTGGCAGGGCGAAGACGGGGATGTGCTGCGGGTACGGACATGGTTGGAGCAGAAGATCTGGCCCGAGGGGGCGGAACGTCGAACTCAGACCCGGAGCGTGCGAGGCTTTCTGGGACAGAGGGAAAGGCTCTATTTGAGGGATGGGGTGCTCTGTAGGACGCATCAGGACCCAGGCCGAGGAGAAGAGGTCTGTCAGATCGTGGTCCCTGAAGGTGGATGGCAGGCTTTACTGGAGGCGTACCATGCTAGGATGGGACATCAAGGGCAGGAGAGGACATTGGCTTTGTTGAGACGACATTTCTACTGGCCTGGGATGGAGGGTACCACCAGGACTTACCTCCAGAGATGCCCACGTTGCACCTTGTTCAAGTCCAGGAGGGAGGCGCGGGCACCGCTGGTCCCGATTCAGGCCAGGGCACCTCTGCACATGGTGGCAATGGACTTCCTCACTCTGGGACGGCCGGTGGACCAGATCCAGAATATTCTCGTTGTCACCGATCTGTTCACTAAACATGCTTGGGCCATCCCCACTATGGACCAAACTGCCCTGACCACTGCTAACGCCCTCTGGAAGTACGTGATCCAGCCATTCGGATGCCCGGAAATCCTCCATTCAGACCAAGGGGCCAACTTCGAGTCAAAGGTGATCCATGAATTATGCCAACTGTACGGATGTAAGAAGACCCATACGACCCCTTATCATCCTCAAGGGAACGGGGGGTGTGAACGATTCAATCAAACCTTGCTGGGCTTGTTGGGAACCTTGGAGGAAGAGCAGCAGGGCCACTGGGCTGATCGGCTCCCAGCAGTGATGCAGGCGTACAACAATAGCATACACAGTACCACCGGTTATGCCCCTACCTACCTGATGTTCGGCCGACATGTGAGGCTCCCAATGGATATGCTTATGGGAACCACTGGGGGAGAAGAGGGAAGTAGTCTGTCCGACTGGGTAGCGAACCACCACCAACGCCTCCAGTCCGCATACGAACAAGTCGCTGGCCGGATTAATCAGGCGGCGTTAAAGAACAAGAGACTGTACGATAGGACGGCCCGAGAAGCCCCGCTACTGCCCGGGGAGAGGGTGCTGCTACGGGACAATCGCCGACAAGGGAAGGGAAAATTGAGCAACCGATGGGAGGCCCAGCCATACGTCGTTCAGCGACAACCCCATCCGGACCAACCTGTGTATGCCTTACGGCCCGAAGGGAAGACGGGCCCCGAACGGGTGTTACACCGTAACCTGATCCGCCCTTGCCCGAATTACCCAAAGCCAGTGATAGAGAACCCACCGGCCGAGACGACTTGGATGCCCCCGCTGGTAGGATGGGCAGTGATCCCGAGGGGCCTAGGCCTAGGACCACGACCTGAAGCACCCATCTCCCCACCACGACGTTCTCAGCGAGAGAATCGGGGTCAGCCTCCAGCCAGGTATGGAGACTGGGTGACTGGAGACCGTTCTCGGGACTAGAACGGTTTGGCAGGGGGGTATGTCACGGGGTGACAAATAATCCCCGGAACTAATTCCACAAGAGAAGTGTTCCCGCCGGGGCGCTTTCAGTGTAACACTGTCCCCGGGCCGGTGTGTGTGTCTGTTGTCATGACAGCTAAACGGCAGATTGACAACAGGTGCGGGGACTTCACTTTGAGTGCCTGATTGAGGTGGCGCCAGCATTTTGAGAGGATAAAACACAAGGGGAAGAGAAGGCTGTTGTTGTTCCTCCTCCGTTGATCTGGAGTGTTCTCTCGCCGTGTGGGCTTGTTGTTTCTTTGTCTTCCCCCGTCGATCTGGTGTGGTTCTCTCCCGTTGGGAAATGTTTGTAGAGTGTTGCAGCTGAAGGATTATCGTGAAAGAAGAGGAGTGTCGCTTGTGGGATCCGAGGGCAGTTTTGAAGAGTGGAATTCGTCGCCTGGAATGGAAAAGAGTGAGATGAGTGATTGACAAATTGAATCTCATAAACGCATGTTTTCTACACTAAATTGGATACTGGTTTGGAGTGCTCGGATCACGTTGTATACATCGCACTGAGTGGAATATACTGATTCCTTGTCGATCTCTAGCCTCTCCCTTGACCATTGCAAACAGCGAAGTGAAGCCCGCTTGTAGTGGTGAGGAAATTATTCAGCACATCTGTCCCAACTCTGACTATCATCGGCTCTTCAGATCGAGACCTCTGGGTGAGTGTTGGCCTTATTTTGCACTTTGAAGAGTGGATTTGCAGTGCTGGAATTGACGTTTCCCATCACGTTGCATGTTTGGAGTTAGACTGTCGTGTGTGTGTGGAAGATTTATCTTTTAATCGCCGTGCACTCCCCAAGTGTCATGCTGGTCTACCGTTCATCATAAGAGCCTAGTGAGATCGATTGTAGTCACCGGTTGGATGTCAGAAGGAAAAGCTCCCGTTTGCACACTACACATAAGAGCTGTTCACCTCTATCTGCAGTGTTGATTCTGTCTGTTCCAGTGAAAGCCCCGCTCAGCTTGTGACGCTGTCTCCTGCCACCCACGTGAGAACTGTTTACCTCTGCTTGAAGTTTTATGCTGTCTGTCCCAGTGAAAGCCCTGCTCCGCTTGTGACGCTGTCTCCTGCCACCCATTGTTGGTTCTGTCTGTTCCAGTGAAAGCCCTGTTCAGCTTGTGACCCTGTCTCCTGCCACCCATGTGAGAGCTGTTCACCTCTATTTGAAGTGGTGATTCCGTCTGGTCCAGTGAAGGCCCGCTCAGCTCGTGACTCTGTCCCTGCAACACACGTGAGAACGGTTTACCTCTGCTTGAAGTGTTATGCTGTCTGCCCCAGCGAAAGCCCCGCTCAGCTTGTGACTTGAGTCTGTTGTAGCTCTGCAATCCACCTGTTCGTTACTCACCACTGTGAGTCTGGCACCAGCGCCAGAAGGAAGTGAGCTCCGACCGTCTACTCACCTGGGATACCCACTTGTTCGTCACTCACCACTGTGAGCCTGGCACCAGCGCCAGAAGGAAGTGAGCTCCGACCGTCCACTCACCTGGGATACCCACCTGTTCGTCACTCACTACTGTGAGTCTGGCACCAGTACCAGAAGGAAGTGAGCCCCGACCGTCTACTCACCTGGGATACCCACCTGTTCGTTACTCACCACTGTGAGTCTGGCACCAGCGCCAGAAGGAAGTGAACTTCGACCGTCTACTCACCTGGGATACCCACCTGTTCGTTACTCACCACTGTGAGTCTGGCACCAGCGCCAGAAGGAAGTGAGCTCCGACCGTCTACTCACCTGGGATACCCACCTTGTTCGTCACTCACCACTGTGAGTCTGGCACCAGCGCCAGAAGGAAGTGAGCTCCGACCGTCTACTCACCTGGGATACCCACCTGTTCGTTACTCACCACTGTGAGTCTGGCACCAGCGCCAGAAGGAAGTGAGCCCTGTCCATAAACTTGCCACGGCGTTGCCTTGGATCTTTGGGAAGAGGAAGGAAGAGGAAGGAAGAGGATTTTAGATAGGATTTTCAAATTGCTTTTAGACATTAAATAAAGTTGTCATTCTTTTATTTCTGTCTCCTGCCTCCTCCTTTGACGCGCTCCTCAGGGTGATCCTGGTCCAGGGGTGGGTGCAGTCTGGCTTGGCCCACCTCGACCTGTGACAAGTTGATCGAACTCAA
The DNA here is from genome assembly GCF_949152265.1 of Phoxinus phoxinus. Classification (NCBI taxonomy): domain Eukaryota; kingdom Metazoa; phylum Chordata; class Actinopteri; order Cypriniformes; family Leuciscidae; genus Phoxinus; species Phoxinus phoxinus. Next base: position 9,009,258 of record NC_136888.1, on the reverse strand, counting down.
TTGATTTGAGTAAACTCGTTCCCTCAATTTAATTGAGTAATGGGGTCTCCCAAAACGTGCATATTTAAGTTTACTTAAAGCTAGAGTAGGTAATGTTGGAGAGCTAGCCAGATTTGAAAGTGGCACCTCTTCTAAGCTCCGCCCCCTCCTGTCAGTGCTCCGTCCAAAGCTACGCCCCCCCACAAACATGAACGCGCATCCACATTTGGAGTCAGCTGCATGTACCTACCAGTGATGCGCGGGTTGATCCAAAATGAGCGGGTGCCTGCGGTTACCCACGGTTACGAGTCATCCAAAAATATTTTTAATGATATTCGGGTCGCGGTCGGTCGGGTCGTTTACCTTTGTAATTTATATAGTACTAGACACAATGTTCTATGAAATACATAGGTCTACACTTTATTGGCTGAATGCGCGAGGATGACGCACGAGCAGTCTGCAAATCCTTATTTACCTTTTGAATGTTGAGCGCGTTATTAACTTTTAAATAAAAGCTGACGCGGGACAAAATGCCCGATTTCCCAACGCGTTGAACTGAGCAATGCCATTGTGCCATTTTAATAGGCTACTTTTAAACGCATATAGCTCAGTAATGTCAGTTTTATGTAGCCTATTTGCTGAGAGGGGGCGGGATTTTTGTTGGGAAAGTCAGGGGAGAGACGTACACGTCGATTAGACTGGATAAACACATGCAGCATCTTAATTGTTAAGAAAATTAAACGAAATAAATGAATAAATCAAGCCTTTATTACAAAACACTAGGCTATATCATACAGCATTCTGAAAAATGCGCACCCCTAGTTCCTCCGTCTATGGCCCATGACGCGATGAGCATTTACTATAGCTACTTTTAAAAAAGCGGGTCAGGAAGCGGGTCGGGTACAATATTTTCTTCTTTTTTTTTTTTGCGGTCCGAGTTGCGGGCGGGTTAGTTGAAAACATCGGTCGGGTGTGGGTTGTTTATACATTGACCCGCGCATCACTGCTGTGCACGCAGTGGTGCTCGGGCACGAGACATGAAGGCATCTGATTGGTTCTTTACATTCGCACCGAATGGCAGTGATTGGTCAGAGTTTTTACTGTCCTACAGCTGCTACAGAGGTCAGATTTTTTTCATTCCTTTTTCTGAACACATAATGTATTGACTACTATCAGAATGGAAGGACCATTTCACCCAGTATAAAAAAAAATGTTTCTGAACAGGATTACCAACCCTAGCTTTAACTTGGTGCTTATGTAGACTTGACTTAAATTGTTTAGTTCACCAAACTTGACGATTATTTAATGTACTCAGACAATAAAGTTCACTTAACTTAGTGTTAATTTCCACTCTTAACCCGAATTAGTTGACTTTACTCGCAAATCGAGTGGAAACCCGTTGCCCTATACCACTGAAACTAAACATGTTGAGTTGTATTAACATGGAACCCTAACTTTTTACACAAGCTGAAACTAAACTTTTCATTTGAGTGTCACCATTGTTGAGATTCATATGCTGATTGTTGATGTCTATGTGTGACAAAATAACATGGCATTTAAAAAAAAAATCTATATAATGTTTTTTTACAACTGTTCAAATTATAACAATTCTGTTGGATTTCCTGGTGAAAAAAATCACAGGTCTTTCATATCAATCATATGAAGCGAAAGCTTGAAGCAGGTCAGTCGCGTTACACAAAACGCAACAAAGGGTGTGACACAGGTAGGGATGCAACTAACGATTATTTTCATAGTTGATTAATCTCCCCATTATTTTCTCAATTAATTAACTAGTTTGATCAATAAAATGGTGAAAAAATGTATATCATTGTTTGCCAAAGCCCAAGATTATGTCCTCAAATGCCTTGTTTTGTCCACACACCAAATATTTAGTTGATTGCAATAGAGGAGTAAGTAATTCTGAAAATATTCAAGTTTAGAAACTACAATCAGAAGTTTTATGTATTTTCCTTTAAAAAATACACAAACCAATTAATCGATTATCAACAAAGTTGGCAATTAATTTACTGTTATGGTCAACAACAATCGATTAATGGTTGCAGCCCTAGACACAGGAGCAAGATCGGAGCAGGACTAGGGGGAGAGCAGTGGGACCGGTGAGTGGATCACCCTGATGAAACGACTCAGGCCCTCTGCAGAGAACATTCCTTCAATCAAATCAGCATTGGAGAATACATACACCAGGATATCATGGATATCAAAGGCAACTCCTACATTGACTGAAATCTTCAACGAATACCCACGCTTCTTGGATATGCCAAGTTTGGTAGGTTTCTCATTGTAAAAGATCTGATACTCTTAGTAACACTGTTGACTTAGAATATTTTCTGAAGAAGTCTCTTTTTTTAATGTAAGATCGATATCGAGTTTGGCAAAATAACAGATGGAAAGACAAACCAGTTCATCAGAAAATGGGAAGCGAGCATCATTCCAAAGCTGAGAGCAGTGGCTGCCTTGGAAAAAGGTGGTGTTGCTTCACTTACGGAGGGGATGGAAGACCAGACAGATGGTGTGTATGTGTGTAATGATATTGCATGCAATGTCTCAAATGTTAAATTCAGAATGTAGGAACCCTTGCTTTATTTCCTACTTACCAATAATATTAATTAGTCCTTTCTCAGTGTAATCCATGTTGGTAATACACTGATTATGGATAAGCACCTCATACATAGGCTGGTTAAAACCAGACTCATTTACTTTGTAAATATAGTCTGGGGACTCATGATTGGTGAAACATTTCCAACGGTGACATCATGATGGGGGTATACTTTAGGTTAAGTTTGAAATTATTGGTTCAGCCTAACCAATCACATTGATCAGGGATTCTGAACGTTACTTCCTACTTTACCTACATTTTACAAACTGACAATATACAGCATCGATGGTCAGTATGTAGACCTACCTTTGCTGTACATAAATGTACACATTCTTCCGACTGCAATTTCTGATGCATTGCTACAACTGTACTACCAGAGCCTGTCTGGGGTCTGATGGAAACTTAGTGAATGATGGTGTTCCAGAATAGTTTCTCCCTGAAAGGAAATCTAGGTGGGTGTGGCCAGGCAACCTCATACAGCCCCAGTTCAACCCGGTTCAACTCAGTTTTTGAACCCCAGTTTAAAAACACATGATCTAATCCTTTTAATCCTACTTGAAAATATTTGTTGTAGCTTTAATCTGTTTTAATTTATTTTTCAGATGAAAAGTGCTATACTACGCTGGTTCTTCTGACACATCTTCTGCTACCAATGTGTCACGGTATAGTTGAACGGAGACGAGGATACAAGAGCAGGATGAGATGATTTTTATTAAATAATACAAAATAAAGACCAGCTATAAACAAAACAACCCCGAGGGGGAAAACAAGAGAGGCTTCAGGCACAGGAACAGGAACAGGTAACACAAGAACACCAGGGGCCTGTTTCAGACAGGAGGTTAAGTGAAAACTCTGAGTATATTAACCCTGAAATGAGGGAAACTCTGGGTTTTCCGTTTCAGAATGGGAGGTATATCAAACCCGAGAAAGCAGGGTAAGTCAAGCCCGTTTCTGAAAGAGAGGTAACTTATACTCAGAGTCAGTTACCATGGCAACTTACTCTGTGAACCTAACCTGGTCGGGAGCAGGTTTTCTTCGGTAAACCCAGAGTTTCTTGCGGTCTCCTCCCCTTTTTTAAAGAGGAAGCGGTGTTTAAACACCTCATTCATTCTTTCTGTACATTTATTCATTGCTGTTTTTACTGTTGTTTTAAAAAAAAAAAAATTATAAGATGAAGTATATATAACTCTTTAACTGGCAACTGAAAATACAGTTCATTAGAGTTACATCATGTAGTTCTAAACAAATTCTACAGAATTAAACTGTGGAATTTACTGAAAATCACTTGGGGGATAAGAATGTCCGTTTATACTTAGATATAAACTTCGATTCTATAGGCTACGCCACATACAAATGTGAATGTGTAGATTGTCTGATGTGTAGACACATAATATTAACATTACCCTGTAGGCCTCTCTGTGGCGCAGAAACTGTTTCTTCATACCCATCATCCTGTGAAGATGAGCATTTGTACACTTTATAACACTATTTGTCATAATTTCTGGTGTATTGAGTAGGCAACTTAAAACTGTCTGGGGTTCTGTTGGGACAGGAGGCTCCAAAAGACAGATATTAGTCTCTAGATAGATATTAGTCCCAATAGATATCAGAATCTATTGGGACCAACGAAAAACCCAACCCAAAGTAAAATAAATGGAAATATCAAAAATACCCTATATAAAAAATAACACATAGACCTCTTACATTTTATGAAGGCCCTTGGATCTCCGGGAGTGACCGCTCTGATGAAGGATTCCTCAGCCAAAAATGCTGCTGCACTGCTAGACACTGGATGCTATTTAGTTATGTAATATGTCAAATGTTTGTAAAGTCAGATAGCCTACACCCATGATATGCTCAAGCCTTACCTGATTGAATTATGTTTTTATATTTTTTTATTTTCAGCTGCTGCCACATTCTTATAATGCCTGCAGGATTGCACCTAGCCTACATGCAAATTAAAATTAGGTAGAATAACTGTTCTTCCAGTTTCACCTGATATTATAACAGTTACCGGTACTCTAAAATAGTTATTAATTACTAACTACAAATGACATCTTCAACAGTGTAATTAGATTAATGTAATAATTACTATCTTTAGAAAGTATTGGTCTACTTATTATTAATTACTAAGTCCCATCAACCTCAACCACTTGAACAATACAATGAGGAGAGACAAGAAACTGCACTTTTAATGCTTTCAAAATGAACAATATACAATTGCATGAATTATTCTTAAATTGACCAAAGTGTGTAGAGGGAGAGGGTTAAATTCAAAATATACCTTTTAAAAATGTATGTTAAATCCACTATTGTTTTATACAGAATTGTTCTATAGTCTATGCAGTAGCCTATTTAATGTAATTACATCATATTTTATTTTAAATTACAGAAGAATTAAGAGTAATCCCTTTAATTAAATTACAATATTTAGATTACTTGGTAATTAATTACACCCAACACTGTATAACAGTAATTCCTCTTTGTGTCTGGCGCTGTTGCCATGGTGACTCATAATATCTGCGCTCCATTGATAATGGCTTTTTATAGTTGTGGTGCACACGCTCAACTCAGAGTGAGTCAACTTAGAGTTGGTTGAACTAACCAATTTCAGCTGATCTGAAACCGAAAACTCAGAGTTTCCCATCTCAGGGTAAGTCAACTCAGAGTTCAAGTTTTAACTCAGAGTTGGTTGAACCTCCTTATTGAAACAGGCCCCAGGAAACATTGACAACGAACCAGCAACAGGACTACAAACACAGGGAGGCTAAATAGGGGAACAAACAAAGGAGTGTAACGAGCAGGACAGGTGGGACAAATTAACCAATAATCAGATAACAAGGGGGAGGGATCAGACAATGACACGAGCACATGGCCCAAAATAACAAAACACCCATGTGCAGCACAAGACAGGACAGGCATGTGACACAATGCCCGGAAGTCGCTGCAGTGTGAAGGCAGCAATAACATTCCTGATTGATTTTGATGTTTCGTAATGTTCAGTTCAGTTCAGTTCAGTTCAAGTACCACAGCAATGAAATACAATGTGCCATAAACTCTCTCTCAACTCTCTCTCTCTCTCAACACCAATCATAATTTAATTAAAAACATTACACCATCCGGACACAGTAAACATAATAACTATGCCTCTACCCTCCTTCCTCTTCCATGATCATTCATTAACCTTATAACCTGTGGGTAAAAACTGTCTTTAAAGCGTGATGTGCGTGTGGGAATGCTCTGCAACCGTCTCCCTGATGGAAGTATGGAGAATAGATTATGTGCGGGATGACTGACATCCCGCATAATACCCAATGCTTTCTTAGTACTTCGTTTTAAATAAATGCTTTGAAGCGGTTCCAGTGGAACCCCAATAATTTTTGATGCAGTTTTAACCACTTTTGTAAGTCGTTCCAAATCAAGTGAAGTAGCCCTGCCAAACCATACTGTGATATTGCCTGCCAATATACTCTCAATTGTACAATGATAAAAATTTTGTAAAATGTTTGATGACATACCATATGTCTTAAGACAACTCAAAAAATAAAGCCTCTGATGTGCCTTCTTAATAGCACTGGTGATATGAAAAGACCATGAAAGAGAGTCTGAAATATGGATGCCCAAAAATGTTTAAGTAAAACCGATGGAAATTCACGTGGTGCATAGAACGGCCGACATTTAATAGAGAGATGTTCCAGGACTGGGGAACAGGAGTGCGAAATCACTTCCAGTGCACCACGAATTGTTTACGAAGAAGCACACGCCCCCTCCTTTCGATTTGCCAGTCGTGTCCTTAGCTCGGTCCAAACGGAATACAGAGAAGCCGTCCAAGTGTACGGCGCTGTCTGGGTAGTCCGATGTTAGCCATGTCTCGGTAAAACAAAAGACACAGCAGTTTCCCAGATCTCGCTGGATACTAACACGACAGCGTAGCTCGTCCATTTTATTGCTGATAGATTGCATGTTTGCCAGTAGCATACATGGAATTGGAGGCCGCGTAGGGCGATTCCGTAGCCTCACCAGCAGTCCCCCGCGTCTTCCTCTCTTGCGTCCGTATCGCCTTTGATTACCAGAGCAGCAGGTTTCTGGTATTTGGATAATTTCCACAGGTATCACAGATGTTGTAGATAATTTTGGAACATTTTGTCCAATGTCCAGTAACGTCTGTCCATCATAATTGATAATAGAGGAGGATATAGGCTGTATTATCAAGCTAATAAATAAAGTTAGAACTAGCACCAGACGTGGCGAGAGAAAGCTCGCATACCTCGGCGCCATCTTGCCATATGTCATAATGATATCTGTAAGAGCCAACGAAGGACTAGGTATGGTGGCCCTGACAATTTATGACAACACATGCAGATAGACAAAACACACGAAACTTAAGAAAACATCTTCATCAATTTGACAACATATGCACAGCATTTAGAAATGGTGCTGCAAATTCATGCGTTGTCATAAATTGCAGGTCGTTTGCATCCAACGGCCACCGTAACTAGGTAATTATTAAATAATTTATATTTAAAAAAGAAGTTTAAATATTTTTTATGATTTTATTACAATTCATAAACTGTGTAAATAGTCTAAAATGTATAACACTGTTTTTATAACTATTGAATTTTATATTTTCTACGTACACATTTAAAGAGTTATCTTGTCTTACAAGTGGTAACTTACAGAAGAAGAATTACTCCAAAATGTTACCTAATTGTCACGAATTGCGTGGAAGCAAAGACGGTAGTCGGATCTAAATGCAAGTAGACTTTAATCACTCAGAACTTGAATAAACTTATAACAAGGAACCGGGAAACTCACATGGAACGTACATACAATCACTGACAAGGAACAAGACAGAACACAGGGTTTAAATACACAGAGGGGAACAGGGAACGAGACACAGCTGGGGCAAATGACATAAACGAGAGGGACCATACAAACTAACAAGGCACACACCTGAAACAGAGGAACTAATAATTAAGCAGGCTAGGGATAAATGAATACAATAAGCACACACAGAATAAAGCACACTGAATGAAATAAAACAAAGTCCAAACACACAGAAACAGAACCTGATCATCACATAATTCCCCCCTTCCGAAAGGCGTGACCTCACGCCGTTCAAGATCAAGGCGATGACCTGGGAGGGGGGGGAGGGCGTCCTGGAGTCCCAGACAGGGTAGCTAGGGACCATGGATTCCAGGACGGCCTCGGAGCCGGTGGCCACGGCGGAGCAGGTCGTGAGGGTGGCCACGGCGGAGCAGGTCGTGAGGGTGGCCACGGCGGAGCAGGTCGTGAGGGTGGCCACGGCGGAGCAGGTCGTGAGGGTGGCCACGGCGGAGCAGGTCGTGAGGGTGGCCACGGCGGAGCAGGTCGTGAGGGTGGCCACGGCGGAGCAGGTCGTGAGGGTGGCCACGGCGGAGCAGGTCGTGAGGGTGGCCACGGCGGAGCAGGTCGTGAGGGTGGCCCCGGCGGAGCAGGTCGTGAGGGTGGCCCCGGCGGAGCAGACTTAGACGGGGACCAGGGCGGAGCAGACTTAGACGGGGACCAGGGCGGAGCAGACTTAGACGGGGACCAGGGCGGAGCAGACTTAGACGGGGACCAGGGCGGAGCAGACTTAGACGGGGACCAGGGCGGAGCAGACTTAGACGGGGACCAGGGTGTATGAAGCACAGAACTGGACGGGACCAGCAGCATAAGAAATTCGGGCGGTACAGGAAGCTCAGGGGTGTTAAGCCGTGCAAGGATCCATGTAGGTGCCGCCTCCATGGCCCTCTCAGGGTACCTCCTGCCCCCCCCCAAAAAATACTTGGGGAAATTTACGGGAGGAACCTCTGACCTGTAAGCGGCCTCGAGAGAAGCCTCCCGGAGCTTGAAGACCGTAGGTAAGGCGAGGCGCCGAGGCGGGGCCGGCAGGGCGAGGCGCAGAGGCGGGGCCGGCAGGGCGAGGCGCAGAGGCGGGGCCGGCAGGGCGAGGCGCAGAGGCGGGGCCGGCAGGGCGAGGCGCAGAGGCGGGGCCGGCAGGGCGAGGCGCAGAGGCGGGGCCGGCAGGGCGAGGAGTCTGGGAACGCCCTCCGGAGCCTGGCGAGCCCAACGAGTCCTCCTTCTCCTTCTGCGACGGCGCTTCACTGGGCTTGATTCATTACAGGATGCAGTTGACTCAGTTGACTCACAGGATGCAGTTGACTCAGTTGACTCACAGGATGCAGTTGACTCAGTTGACTCACAGGATGCAGTTGACTCAGTTGACTCACAGGATGCAGTTGACTCAGTTGACTCACAGGATGCAGTTGACTCAGTTGACTCACAGGATGCAGTTGACTCATTACTGGATGCACTTGACTCACTCGATTCACGCGGCTCACTGGGTTCGTCGAGGCTGACGTAAAGCTCTGGTCCGTCGAGCGCGGGCTCGGCTGGGCAGACGTGGAGCGCGGGCTCGGCTGGGCAGACGTGGAGCGTGGGCTCGGCTGGGCAGACGTGGAGCGCGGGCTCGGCTGGGCAGACGCGGAGCGCGGGCTCGGCTGGGCAGACGTGGAGCGCGGGTTTGGTGGGCGTCTCTCGCGACGTAGGGTCGGCCGAGTACGGGAGAAGCACAGGTTGAATGAAGCCCACGTGAAGCACTTTTACCTCCTCCGTTAAGCCCACAGCAAACGATGAACCACTCATAGAAAGAGCCCACTCGATATACTGACTCAGAGTCCCAGAAGGATCTAGCATGGGCATCGCTGAGTAAAGGGGCTCAGACAGTCCTCCACGGAAAAAAAACGACAAACACAAATCATTCAGGGGATGATTATGAGCCAGTTTCAGAAAGTCTGTCACGTAGTCCTCGATGGGTCGATTCCCCTGACGGAGACGCATGATCTCTACTGGATCCATCACGGGGTCCTGGGAACTACCTGCTAGATCCTGGTGTGGTCAGTGATTATGTCACGAATTGCGTGGAAGCAAAGACGGTAGTCGGATCTAAATGCAAGTAGACTTTAATCACTCAGAACTTGAATAAACTTATAACAAGGAACCGGGAAACTCACATGGAACGTACATACAATCACTGACAAGGAACAAGACAGAACACAGGGTTTAAATACACAGAGGGGAACAGGGAACGAGACACAGCTGGGGCAAATGACATAAACGAGAGGGACCATACAAACTAACAAGGCACACACCTGAAACAGAGGAACTAATAATTAAGCAGGCTAGGGATAAATGAATACAATAAGCACACACAGAATAAAGCACACTGAATGAAATAAAACAAAGTCCAAACACACAGAAACAGAACCTGATCATCACACTAATACAGTATAGCATGCACATTTAGACTTCTTTATGGTGCTTTTTCAACTCTTAAATTGCATCTTTTCCATCTTCTCTAAGCCTGGAACCAGTATTGCATCCCTCTGCGACAACTCCGAGATGGCATCAAGGACACAGCCACAGCTGACCTGCATCGGCAGTCTGAAAAGCCCAACACGACAATACATCACTGCACGGAACGACCAGGTGACCATTCCTGTAAATTATGGCCTGACGTGTGCAGTTGACAAGCTATTCAAGCTTTAAACTGGGTGTGCAACTTGACATATCTACCACAGCTGAGCTCTGTCTTCACCTTCTTTGAATACATCTATGATGTGACCATCTCAACCAAGAAAGCCAAGGTACTTGAAGTCCTTTCAAAGCTTCAGGCTGCGCATTAAATAACAACACAATGTATACGTGTCCAAAGTGCAGACAATTGATATCTACAGAAGTAAGGAGAGTCATTTGGCATCTCCATGAAATTCATAGCCTATCAGATGGACAGGACATGACCATTATCTGCAGCCAAGATGGTTGCCCAAGACCGTATCATAACTTCAATTCATTCGCCAAACATCTTCATAGAGACCACCAGTCCACAACAACATTCATGGACAATATGACATTTCAACCTAATGACCACAGTGTATCAGATGCATATGAGACTGGGACATCTAGTACTGTGGAAACATCAGACTATGTTCCAGTTCAAACTGCCATTCCTAGTGAAACTGTTGCCTCTTTTGTGGCAAAGATATACCGTTCATCAAATACAACTTTAATGTAGCAAAAACTATCTCTTGTACACAAGAGATGCTAGAGAGGACTGTTGATAATCTTAAACAGTCAACAACTACATTGTTGAATAATCTGCTGGTACCACTTGGCAGTGAGTCTGTCCAGTCATTAATGGGCGAGTTTGAAGCTGCTAAACTAATGTTTAAAGATGTAGACACACCTTACAAAATGAATAAATACTTTGAAGAGAAATTTGATCTTGTGAAGCCGAAGGAAATCTTTATTGGTCATAGGACAGACAAAGCAAGAAAACAGGGACAATTAAAACAAGTTTTGGCAGCAGACACATGTCAATATGTGTCAGTAATTCAGACTATTACATTTCTGTTTAGTAATGACCAGATGCAAAAAGTTTACCTTCAGGGTAAGAAGCAAACCGAAGGGAAAATGCACAATTATTGTGATGGGACTCATTTTACATCTCATCCATTGTTTGGAACATGTCCTCAAGCACTCCAAATACAGTTGTATTTCGATGACCTGGCAACAACTAACCCTTTAGGGTTCATCAAATGGGGGCTGTTTATTTTAGTTTAAAAAATCTGCCACGCAATATAGTTCTTCACTTTCAAATATTCACTTATGTCTTTTGTTTAATTCTATGGACAGAGAGGTATATGGATTTGGTAAAAATTTGGAACCACTGCTAGAGGAAGTTAGATTACTTGAAAGGTTGGGTGTAGAAGTAGACATGCAAGGACAAAAACATCAACATTATGGAACAATCTGTGTTTTGACTGCTGACAATTTAGCTATCCATTCCTTCTGTGGTTATTTGGAAAGCTTTTCAGCCAACAAGTTTTGTCACTTCTGCCTGATTGACAAAACGACTGCACAGACTGTTTTCGACGAAGATAAAGTAGAAAAGTGCACCAGAGAAAACTGTGAGCAGCATGTGCTACGTAATGATCCATCTGCAACTGGAGTTAAAGAGGACTCATGTTTAAACAAGCTGCATTATTTCCATGTCACTGAGAACACATGCGTTGACATTTTGCATGATATCCTTGAGGGTGTAGCATCCTTTGAAAATCAGACTAATGTTACGCCACTTCATTTATGAAGAAAGGCTATTTTCTTTAGAACTGTTGAGTCATAGAATTTCCAGTTTTGACTATGGATATGGGAATGAAAAAAATGAGCCCAGTGTTATACTCAATCTAAGAACCTTTGACAATGCAATAAAACAGACGGCATCGCAAATGTGGTGCCTTTTAGTCAAGTCACCTTTATTTCTATAGCGCTTTTTACAATACAGATTGTATCAAAGCAGCTTCACAGTGATAACATGAAAATAATAATAAAAAAAATGGCATCATCGTCCACCTTAAGGCAGATCTATAATATTGTTGAATGTTAAATGTCCCCAACTAAGCAAGCCAGAAGGCAAGGGAACAGCGGCAATGAACCAAAACTCCATCAGGTGACAGAATGGAGAAAAAAACCTTGGGAGAACCCAGGCTCAGTCAGGGGCCAGTTCTCCTCTGGCCAACGAGCGAACAGTGGATGATTATGATTCAGGAGCATTACAGGTCAGAAGTCAGAATGAATCAGAGTATTTGACCAGTTCCAGGTTTTACAGGTATTTTACAGTTTTACAGGTGTATGAGATTCGAAGCGAAGCATAAACCATTAAACATGCATTAGACATGCTAATATAGTAGGAAACTTTAAAAAAAATTCTAAAACACTGAGTTATAAACATCAGGTTCAGCAAATGTGTAGCTTCAAGTTAGGTGACCCTTTTTCTGAGAAAATGATTGTTACAAACTCCTTACTATTGGCTCTTTGAAGAAAGCAGATGTTGTGCTTGAAAATCTGAAATCAGCCAAAGACTTTGAATTTACTTTGAACAGCACTGTCTATGTCACCCATGCTGTTAGTGTGTTCGGCCAAACTTACAGAACTGGCTCTGTAATGACTCTTAAAGCAGATAACAAAGGAGAGCCTTTATTTGGAGAAATTATTCACATCATACCTCAGACTGATGACATGTCTATCCTGATGTTTGTAAGAATTCTTACAGTGAAGTACTGTGATGATAATTTATTTGCCTATGTTGTACATTAAACTAAAGAGTATTAAATGATCAGTCTGGCCGATACTGCAGATTTCAGGCCTTTGGACATGATGCAGGGTTTTGATACAGATGAGCTTTCCTTAAACCCAAGATACAAGATTGTTTAGCTAATCCTTCTCAAGAATGTAAATTGTCAGACTGCAAACTGTCATTGTCATCTTTGAAGTTGTGATGAATAACAATCAGCTAATATATTCAAACTGGGTGATGTAATCTCATAGCCTACTGTTAGACTTTTACTCTAAACGATTTCAAGTCAAGTTCAAGACTAATTATCATTGACAAAAGTTATATTATTATTATCTCAGTGATCGAAAACATGTTTCTTATAAAATTAATTCATGCATCTGTGTTTTCTGATATGACTTGTTACAACTTACATGTCATCCATTAGTCATAACTGTATGATTGATTGTTATATGCAAGTATGGTTTTCATACAGATTAACTATACTTTAAGCAGATGTTTCTTATGACATGTATTAATGTATCTGTGTTTTATGATATGACTGTTCTTGTTATGTCATCCATTTGTCATAACTGTGTGATTGCATCTTTTAATATGTATTCATGGTTCTGATATTACTCTTTTCACTGTATATCCTGCTACAGTTAGTGCAGTAGCTTTTGTTGTACTTTGCACTCATTAAATGGCAAATATATTTTGACATTTGACTTTATTTATTTTATGATTACCGTACATATGCTTGGTAATGTTAACACATTATTAGTCATTTCTGGTCATTTTCAGCTACAATCAGCACTTAATGTTTTGAAATTACATATTTAAGTGTAAAATTGTCTCACATTGGGTCTCATTCATGAAACACGAGCAGAACGAATTCTTGTGTAAATCGTGTGTAAAGTGGTTCTGGCGTAAATTTTCGGATTCATTAAAATGTTCGTATTTTCCAAATGTTAGTTGGTACGAAAGAAATCTACACCTGCTCCCAGCCACGCGTAAATAGTGCGTTTAACATCCGAACGTTTTGCTCATTAATAAGGCTGCATTTTAATTCGGGTACATATTTACATATTTACAAAACACAGCATTTTGAAAAAATATTATTATATATAGTAATTACATACGGTACAAACGGTACACTTTAATAAAATAATTAATTGCTTTCAATAGCTGGGCTATATTTTTTCGAAGTGAACTAATTCGTTTTTTGCAGTCGCTTCATGTCGAACCATTTTCTTTCCACTTCTGGGACTGTTCGATTAACAGATGAAACTCCAATAACTGCGTCTGTAATATCTGCCAAGCTTCCTTATTTTAGGACCTGATACGCCACTATGTAGGCTACGCTTGAAAATAAAATGTGGCGTTTTGAATGTACTTCTGATAATAAAATATTATCTGATAATGAGAAATTTTTCTTTTTCATTCGCTTTTAAGAAGACATGTTGAAATCCTTCGTTTGGTGTCATAATATGATGCCCATATATAGTTGTCAGTCGGATTTAATGGGCGGGATTTATGGTAATTGAGAATGAGCGTGCACGCGCGTCCCATTTACGACTGATTGGAATTCATAACACATACACACACGTTTCACTATCACATCTGACGTTTACGAAGTATTTGTGAATCAGGAGAAGAGTTTTCGGGAAGGTCTCTTTACGCGCAAATCACTCACATATTTACTCGTATATTTACGAATGTTTCATGAATGAGGCCCAATATGTGTAAAAAGTATTGATATCACACATTTGTGTGTAAAGTTATCTACACAATTTCTGTGTTAAAATAGCTCACACATCTATTGAGTAAAATTTCACACAACATGTGTAGTCCCTGAACACACTCACCACATGTGTTAAAATTCTATACATGATGTAATTTTGAACACATCTCTTTTTGCAGTGTACTAAAATAAGAAAAAAAAAATACATCAAGACAGACATGCTATTTCATGTTTCAAATTTCATGCATTGTTTATCTAACAATCTTGGGCAGAATCAGTAACTATCTGAAATACTCCTTCTATTTGATTGGCACATTGCATTAAGCTGTTTCATGACTGTCTGGTTCCCTCACACATATGTTTCACAACTGGGGAGGGCAGTATAAATGGTCAGCATTTTTCTTTCTATCTCCCTCATGCATATTTTTCTACCAACAAAAAAGACCTGCAGGAAAATAAGTGGGATTCATTCGAGTATTTTCTACTGACTGTTTCTCAAATAGACAGAAATCTGAGAGAGAGAAATTACTGACCTAAGCCAGTTAAAGCAGAGCTCCTATTGAAAGACGTGCCTGGGGAATCTCCAACCGTCAGCATTTACCTCTCTGACTCTCTCCACTTTTTTACTTTCATGCTGCTTGAACACAAGTGTGTTGTACCGAAAGTTTTCACCATTGTGTTTCCCCTGCAGCAAACCACAGATTGAGGAACCATTCAGACAGGGTTAGGTTTAAATAAAACTCCAGTAAATAAGCTGTGATTTCATGCACTGATTTGTTTCTATGGTGCGAGTTTGTGGCTTTTACAGAGGTTTATGTGCATCACAAAGACCGCTGAAACAGATACATTTCATTAAAAAGCAAAATTACAAGATATATTAAGTCTTGTTTTGAAGGGAGTTTAAGCTTAAAACAAGTAAAAATATCTTCCAATGATTTTAGAAAAAAAAAACAGAAAAAAAAACAATTAATTGTTAATAAAAAATAAAAGTGTCACAAATCCAATTATTAAAAGTTACACAAAACAAACTATGACTGGTCACTGTGTTTTCTGAGTAAGCTCCTGATTAAATTAAGGTGTATTGTGGTTTAAAGTCAGTCTGCCATTAAACTACTTTTGTAAACATAAACATGATAAAATAATAAATTAAATAATAAATTGTTAGAATTGCGTGGTATAATCTCACAATTCTGTCTTTTGTTTCTTGCAATTGCAAGTTTATAACCTTTTTTCCCTCAGGATTGTAAGATATAAACTCGCAATTGTGAAAGAAGTCAGAATTGTGAGATAAAATGAAGAACGAGCTCCCACAGAGGTCCGGCACTTGTTCACAGCCCTCCATTTGACTTTAACACAGGCGTCTCATATTTTTGGTCTCGGCAGGCTATTACCGTCGTAGTTTTATCAAAAATATGGTTAAACGTTGTGCCTGGGGCATTTGTAACACAGATACGGATTTACCAGAGAGGTTGAAGGGGGGTGTCCGTTTTTTTCCCTGCCCAAAACCGAAGTCAAATTTTGACAAGAGTCGTCTTTGGATTAAACTGTGTGGACGTCCTCAGTCAGCGAAACCCCTCAAGGATCAACAAGCACACTTTTGTGTGCTCTAAGATAAACTTAGCTTTTAACCTTACTGTGAAGTTATACTAGTTAGACAGTTTTATGCTGGTTTAGGTTATGATTTCGGTTCTCTACCCTAATTGTTGATACGCTAGCACACGCTGCTAATAAATACAAATTTATACTCGCGTAGTCCGTTTGCTTTGTAATAACGATTATAGAAGTGAATAGAGACCTACCCAGCTTTGCATAACAGTGTTGCTCCTTGATATTGTTCGTCCCAGGCTCCGTCTCGATTAGTAGGATATGCGGTGGTTCATTTTTTGACTGTGACCGTTATGCTTTTGCCTCTATTTGGATGCCTTGTTGTTGCTTGCGCTTCACCTTTATGTCTTGAATATAGCCTTCGAACGCATATTGCAGCCCCTTTTGCCTACTTCTATCGGACACTTTAATTGCTGCTTTATAAAAGTTTGATAAAATTTCAGCAGGAAGAGCTGTCACAGCATAAGCCATGTTGATATCAAACCATAGCCCAGATGAAGTTGACGGACATAGCAACAGTAACTAAGGGGGGGGGGGGGGACTTAGCCAAAGGTGAATTACGTTTTTTTTATATATATTGTGGCAGAAACAAGGTTCCATACCAGAGATCATTTGACTGAATGAAGGTGAAGGTTTATGGCCAGAAACCACTCACATATGCACTGGACACAGTGATTTACACTCCTGATATACGATACACAAGGCTCTTTGTACACTATTGAACCATGACATCTCGCCAGACACTGAACATTGATTCTGTCACCTACAAACTTCATCCATATTATAAACCTAAATGTATGAACCTGGTTAAAGAGGAAAATCGATCAGCCGGATTGAACCGTATTGATTTGATATGCAATGACTCATGAGATGGCGACAAAAAATGAACACTGAATAAGAGGGGTTTCATTTCAAGCAGCTTTGGATAAAATTCACCCAGCTTAGTGTTTATAATGCAATGTACTTTGGATCAGTAAGACATTCAGCACCACTTTTAGTAATACATTTTTTTCTCTCAATTTTGCAGTTAAATATGACCTGGACATGTTCTAGGCAGCATGGTTTGTTCCCCCCAAAGAATAACTTATCTCATGTCCTGCACAACACCAATATCCATCGAGACCAGAGAATCAGCACGTAATATTCTCTGATGCATGCTGGCTGTTTACGCGTTTCTGTTGGAGAGGACATACTGTTCTGATGCCTGTAATTACGGGCTGAAGGACATTCATTTGTCTGTCCTTCTATTGAGCATCACACAGCTGAATGCTAACACAAATAGAGTTTGCTATGATTATATAGCAATAGTGCATTGTTTTAATTTCTTTCAATGCAAAAGAGATGAAAGTTAACCTCATGCAGATCCACAGAATTCCTGCCTTCGACGTAGCATAGATAGTCTTGTAGAAATGTTCTGTTCCCTTTCAGTTGGTCATAGCCCATGTTACGTAATGGGTTCTCACATTCAAATGTAAACTAAACTAGCCAATGCACATTGGCGTGCGAGATTTGAATCTAGCGCTCCGCCCTGCAGTGCGGGTATAAATACGGAAGTGGATGCATTGCACATTCAGCTTTTCACTCTTTGCTTCCGGTGTTGGTGTGACGGCGCTGAGGTGGTAGTTGTGACTTCAATTCAATTCTGCTGTTCTCATACAGCCTAAATTAAGCGTAGAGTCAGTTCTGGCAGGTCACGCTAGTCAAGCTCGCATCAGCTGACACTCAGCCGATTCACGTCTATCTATAGGAATATGACTTCTATCACTATATAATATCCTTCAGTATTATCAGCAGCTATCACGTTTCTCAGGTGCTCAACTAGAGCTCAACTCAACTTCCCTTCCCTTTTACCTCTGTACATATAAAATGTTGTCGGGATAATTCCGGTTCACGTGGCTACGTGGAAACGTTAATAAAATTCGGTATTATAATTTTTTCAACGCTTGCACCTTGGAACCTATTTCATGGTTTGCGTTCTCGAGCCACCAGGCACTGTTTTGTGCGGCTGAGTGGTCGGATCGCGATAAGGGTTTTCTGTTAGAACGGTGTCGTCTGTCGTGTCAGCGGCCCCTAAGTTAATTACTAATGATTGTTACGACGGAAGTGAATCAATCAAAACTAACTTTAGCTGGACAATAACTTTAATCTAGAGCTGCTGTAAAGCCAAAACAATCGATGTTACTTTAATTTCCTATTATCACTGTAAAGCTGCATTGATACAATCTATATTGTTAAAAGCGCTATATAAATGAAGGTGTCTTGACTTGACTATAGTTGTAAAGCACTGCAATTGGTCTTGAGGGGCGATAATTGAGGCTGAATCATAAGACGCTGTTAAGGGTACATTTACAATTGTATTTCTGATGCATTCGATTTTATGATTAAAGAAATTCATAAAGTCACTACTATTAAACTGTAATGGAATAATATGTTCAGGTGATGTCTGTTTATTTGTTAATCTCGCCAGTCTACTAAATCAAAATCTTGGTTTGTTTTGGCTATTTTCTATTAGTTTGCGGAGATGCTTGGCCCTGGCTACTTTTAAAGCCTGTTTATAACGAGAAAGTGCAGTCTTTCCACACGATTATAAAGACCTCTAGGTTAGTTTGTTTCCATTTACGCTGTAGATTACAAGTTTTTTTCTTAATAGCGTGAGTAATACTGTTGTACCATGTTGCAGTACTTTTCTCTCTGACCTTTTTTAATACTGCTAGTCATTTCCTCTAGTTCATTTGTGTGTTTGGGTACACTGAGAAGCTGAGACAGGTAGGTTATTTGTGAGTCTATCGATAGTATTTGGGAGAATTGTTCTACCTTGCCGATAACATGGCGCGACACAAATATACTAATTTCAGCACTACGCAGTATGGACGTTACAAGGTAGTGATCAGTGATATCATCACTTTGCGGTTGAATATCTATATCAGTAGGATTGGTTTCATGCAATATAATCCAATCTAGTGTATGATTAAAACGATGGGTGGATCGTGACATTTTACTTGACCCCAAATGAGTTTAGTAAATCTGTAAACGCAACCCCTAACGCATCATTTGAATTATCTACATGAATGTTAAAATCTCCGCCAATCAATGCTTTAGCGACGTTGACCAATAGGTCTGAGAGAAAATCTGCAAACTCTTTTAGGAAATCAGCATAGGGCCCTGGAGGTCTGTATACGGTAGCCAAAGCAAGAGATAGTATAGTTTTTTTTTCTTCTTAAACCTCTATCTTGTTTTCTGAGTAGCATTAAGAATATCTCTATAGATTGTTGCAACACCGCCGCCACGGCCAATCAGACTGGGCCCGTGCTTATAACAGTATCCTGCTGGAGTAGACTCATTAAGACCGAAATAATCATTTGGTTTAAGCCAGGTTTCGGTGAGGCAGAGTACATCAAAACTATTATCTGTGATCATTTAATTTACAATAACTGCCTTAGGTGGAAGGAGACCTAGCTTTAGAAATTGTTTTTGTTCACTACAGTAATTTTGAGATTTTCTGCTTTTAATCACGATTAGATTTTTTCTAGTTCCTACAATAGATTTATTGTTTGACCTCACTAATCGAGGAGTTGACACAGTTTCTATATACTGTACTATACTCACACTTCTATCAAATAAATAGGTAGAACAAAGACTGTGGTATGAGTTTTGATTTTCTAGTCATACCGTGCGTAGCGCGGAAGAATTAATGCATGAAATAATTAATCACTAAACAATTTTCTGGTGTTCTCAGTAAAGCAAAGTGAATTCATGCTGGTTGATTATTAAGGTCCCTAAATGGTATGTTAAAAAATAAATGTCATTGGTCACTTTACATGTCTTAAATTGTCATGGGCAGAATAAGCTGCAGTGAGCAGAAATGTTGGCAAGTTGAGATTTTTCCCTTGTCACTATCTACCTTCATGGCAGCTGTGTTTGTTTACTGTCCATGGAACCCAATATCTCTAATTACATGAGCTTCAGATTTTGCCACCTTCATTTTTTCCGTCAGTTTCCATTAATCCACCCACCTGCTCTCTCTTCTTTTCCTCCATAACTGTATTATCCGTCCACACACTAAGCCTTCAGATAGATAATTCCTTGCTCTCCGTTTTATTCACTTTTCTCTGTCCGGAATCTCGCCCCTCTCCACTTTTCCGCTTCCTCGTTCCCAGTAACACCAGTCCTTACACACCACCAATCTTCAGTATTGCACACATCTCCTGCCAATCTTTAATTATTTCTCCCTCTAATCTTTTGCTTTTCGCCCACTCTCTCCATTTAACCGCTTCTGGAAGTGTGAAAGTTTCTCCTAAAATTCTGAGGCCTCAAGACTTCCTGAGCTGCTGATTCCCTGGGAGTGTGAAACTTAAAGAAATTAAAAGTGGATAGTTCCGTTATCAGAGTGGCTTGATAAATATTTCCCTCAGAATGTTATCTATAAACTGAATTTTTTAATAACTACTAGTTTAAGGTCTCAACAGAGGCTTTCAAGCAAAATAAAATCTTAAGATAATTAGTTTGAATGAAAAAATTACAAGTGCCAAATGTACAAAAGGCACGAAGCTGACTCTTTCAGCTATGGAAGTTCACTCATCATTGTATTCTGTCATAACTCAAGTCAAGTCAAGTCATCTTCATTTATATAGCGCTTTTAACAATGTAGATTGTTCCAAAGCGGCTTTACAATAATAAACGGATAATTTAAGGTAACAGAGATTGTTTTGGCTTTATAGCAGTTCTTGAATAAAAATATTTTCCAGCTAAAGTTAGTTTTGATTGATTCACTTCCATCGCAAGGACTCTAGTTATTAAATTAGAGTACGCTTAAGGCCAATTTATATTTCTGCGTCGGGTCCGCACAGTAGGTACGGCGTAGCATACGCATAGACGTGTACCATACGCCGTACCCTCCGGCGTACCCTGACGTGCACCTCTCCAAAAATGTAACAACGCGTCAATTCTACGCGGACGCAAGCGCTGTGATTGGTCTGCTAGAACCCCTCCCTCGGGTTTCACACGCTCCCTCTGCATGTGTAATTGCGCGTCAACGCGGACAACGACGCAGAAGTATAAACGAAAACCAACGCATAGTCTATTGCGTAGAGGCTCCGACGCAGAAGTATAAATCAGCCTTAAGACGACATCGTTCTCTCTACACAGACTTTAAACGCAAACCTGTGAGAAAGGCTGATGGTGCTCACCTGTGCATTCAGAATTAATTCTATAATTATGCACATTTGAATATATGTGCGCAGGTTTTTAATTCCCGGGGTAAATACGTGAAAACCGAAATTATCCGCTTTATCTGTAGAGTGGTCAAGGTATCCTTCACAGGGGAGAGACTAGTTGGCACTTCAGCACTGCGTTGTCATCGGGTCCCGGCAAAGGTCCTTCGTCAGATCTGGATACGGCCTGGATCCGGCTGGCTGTGGGAAAACCTCGGGATTAACAAAGACACTAAAATTAGCGTAGATGCCATTCTTCTTATGATGTAACGAGTACATCAGGATTTATGGGAAGTGTTCCCAGTTCCGGCTGACCAAATCTATGCAGCCTAACATTAAATTATAGAAGTCTATAATGTATTATGTGAATGCTAGGTCAAAGAGATGTGTCTTTAATCTAGCTTTGAACTGATAGAGTGTGTCTGCTTCCCGGACAATGGTAGGAAGACTGTTCCAAAGTTTTGGTGCTAAATAGGAACGTTAAGAGCTCGCTCAAGTACTGCGGAGCTAAACCATTTAGTGCTTTGTAAGTAATCAGCAATATTTTAAAATGTATACAATGTTTAATAGGGAGCCAATGCAGTGTTGACAGAACGGGGCTAATATGGTCATACTTCCTGGTTTTGGTAAGAACTCGTAATTACGTGTGGACGTTTTTTGTCCAATAATTAGAATCTCTGTTTTTTCAGAATTTAGTAGTAGGAAATTACTAGTCATCCAGTTTTTTATATCAGCTATGCATTCCGTTAATTTTGTGAATTGGTAGGTTTCGTTAGGTTTTGAAGAAATATAGAGCTGAGTATCGTCGGCATAACAGTGAAAGCTAATTCCATGTTTCCTAATGATATCTCCTAACGGTAGCATGTACAGAGTGAACATCAGCAGTCCTAGTACTGAGCCTTGTGGTACGCCATACTGAACTTGTGATCGATAAGACATCTCTTCATTTACTGCTACAAACTGATAACGGTCAGAGAAATTTGATTTAAACCATGCTAGTGTAATTCCTCTAATGCCATCATAATTTTCGAGTCTATTCAAAAGAATGTTGTGGTCGATGATCAAATGCAGCACTAAGATCCAGTAACACTAATAGAGAGATACAACCACGATCGGATAATAAGAGCAAATCATTTGTGACTCTAACGAGAGCTGTCTCGGTACTATGGTGCGGTCTAAATCCGGACTGAAAATCCTTGCAGATATAATTTCTTTCTAGAAAGGAACACAGTTGTGAGGATACTGTTTCTAGTATCTTTGACAGAAAAGGCAGATTCGAGATCGGCCTGTAATTGACTCATTTTGTATGATCAAATCATAGCCAGCTTAAAGGTTTTTGGTAAGTATCCTAGAGACAATGGTATTGAATGAATGATATTAAGAAGAGGATCTATGACATCTGGAAGCATATCTTTCAGTAGCTTAGTCGGTATAGGGTCTAATATACAAGTTGTCGATTTAGATGAATTAAAGAGTTTGCAAAATTCTTCCTCTCTTATAGCAATAAATGAATAGAATTTTTCCTCAGGGAGACTACAATGCACTCCCTTATTTTGCCATACTGAAGGTGGCAACCCTAGACATGACACCTTCATAATCATGACATGACATCATGAATATTAAGGAGGTTTTATGCATATTTATGACAACTGTCATTAAGTGTCATTCGCTCAATTCGCCTTTGGCTAAGCCACGCCCTAGAATATAGATTGACCAATCACAGCGCAGCCAAGAACGAGCTCCCACAGAGGGTCCGACACTTTTTCATGGCGCTCCATTGACTTCAACGCAGGAGGCTCATATTTTTGGTCTCGGCAGGCTATTACCGTCGTCGTTTTATAAAAAATATGGTTAAACGTTGTGCCTGGGGCATTTGTAAAACAGATACGCGTTTCCCAGAGAGGTTGGAAGGGGTGTCCGTTTTTTCCCCTTCCCAAAACCGAAGTTAAATACTGACAAGTGTCGTCTTTGGATTAAACTGTGTGGACGTCCTCAGTCAGCGAAACCCCTCAAGGATCAACAAGCTCACCTTTGCTCTAAGATACATTTACCTTTTAACCTTACTGTGTGTGAAGTTATAGGCTACTAGTTAGACAGTTTTATGCTGTTTAGGTTATGATTTCGGTTCTCTGCCCTAATTGTTGATATGCTAGCACACGCTGCTAATAAATACAACTTTATACTCGCGTAGTCCGTTTGCTTTGTAAATAATAACGATTATAGAAGTGAATAGAGACCTACCCAGCTTTGTATGAACAGTGTTTCTCCTGATATTGTTAGTCACAGCCTCCGTCTCGATTAGGATATTAGGTGGTTCATTTTTTGACTGTGACCGTTAACTTTACGTTAACTGTATTTGGATGCCTTGTTGCTGCTTGTGTTTCACCGTATGTCTTGAATAAAGCCTTCAAACGCATACTGCAGACACTTTTGCCTACTTCTATCTGACACTTTATTTGCTGCTTTATAAAAGTTTGATAAAATTTCAGCAGGAAGAGCTGTCACAGCATAAGCCATGTTGATACCAAACCAGAGCCCAGATGAAGTTGTCGGAGGTAGCAACAGTAACTAAGGGGGGCGGGGCTTAGCCAAAGGTGAATTATGACATTTTTAATGCAAATATGACATTGTTTGAGATGTCTTTGTTATGACAACTTGACATAAACCAATACATCATAACCTGTCAGTTTCTTTGTCATGACAACTTGACATTACTTAGACAACACAACCTGTCATAAATATGTACAGTATGTCATAAACATGACATAGCAGATTAATGATCAAACTTAAGAAACCACTTAGCTTTATGGGTTAACATTACATTAAACTATCATGTGGTTGGTTTTGACATTGGCTGTCATGAGGCCATTATAACATTTTAATGACAAATTCAATTTGTACCACTGTAGTTGAGGTCAAAGAAAAACATTCCTGACACAGTTATAATGGCCTCATGACAGCCGATGTCAAAACCAACCACACGACAGTTTAATGTAATGTTAACCCATAAAGCTAAGTGGTTTCTTAAGTTTGATAATCTGTCATGTTTATGTCATATTTATGACAATTTATGTTGTCTTGGTAATGTCAAGTTGTCATTACAAAGACACTGACAGGTTATGATGTATTGGTTTATGTCAAGTTGTCATAACAAAGACATCTCAAACAATGTCATTTTGCATTAAAAATGTCATAATTGAGCGAATGACACTTAATGACAGTTGTCATAAACATGCATAAAACCTCCTTCATATTCATGACATGTGTTATGTCTTGATTATGAAGGTGTCATGTCAGTCTTATGCACACCCCTTCAAGTAAAGTGTTACCGAAAAGGCTATCACGCCCTGGAGTATTCAAGTCTGTTACGGCCACAAATATGCAAAAAATTACTTTAGTTAAAATATATATTGTTTCTAAAAATAAATTTAGTTTAAGCAGCTTGGTGAAAATCAAAAAAAAAAAATTTATACAGTTTAAATGTGTCATTTTGGTGATCAAATATGAGTTTTAAGGAATACAATTATTGACTACAAGGGGACTTTAAAACTTGTTTTTAGATAATGTATCTTTACAAGTGTATTTTTTTTGTTGCTTGCCGGCAGAATCTTCTTCAAATAAAGCTATTATATGACTTCAGAAAATAACTTTGGTTCTTATTGGAGAAATCCGGTGTGGTAACGATGAACTCTCATTGTATAACAACCTTTGATGGTTGTTTAACAAGCTTTCGGTCACTAGCCTCGTTCTTTAACTACTAGACCAGGCCACAACATCTCCAGTCTGTGCTGATCTCCCCTGAACAACTGGTGACTTTGATCAATGTCTCTCTGATGCCATGACGGCAAAGACTTTGAGAGAGTTTCCGAGTTTTTGATCGTCCGTTTTCTTCCTACGATACATTTCATTCATCATCTAGATCACACAGAAACACACCTTCAAAGAAGCGAGTTTCCCTTAAACCTAATTCAGGCCTGGCGTGACATTCTCACAGTCTGTCTCTGGTTCTTCTTTAGTCATTGTTTTGCTAGTCGACTCACGCAGAATCAAACATCTCCTTTAATACGACTGCCATTTGCAAAACAAATTTCCTGTTTTGAGACCCAACAAGATCTGACCAAATGAAAAAGCCGGGAACACTGATGCCTCCGGTAGATACTGGGCGGGAGAGAGAGGAGAATTTGTCTCTGCGGGAAAACTAGCAACAAAAGCAGACAGAACGAGAGGGAGTAGAGGGGCTTGTTAGCTGCGGAGGAAACAGACAGATGCTACTGTTACGGTGACATCCTGGCCTTCAGTGTGTCTACACGGTCAAGGGGATGTCAGTTCTTTCAGTTCAGCTTCATGGCTGAACGCTGATGCGGCGGGAAACGTGGCCAAACAACAGCGTGTGCGGTTCAGAAGAGATGAGCCGAGCATAGCAGCTACAAAAGATCCCTTTAATCGCAGGTCAGAATGTTCTTCATGCATCTAAAAATAAATGTCTCTATAGTCTATCTAAGATAGAAATGATTGCAAAAACAGGTCTGTTTTTATCAATGCATTCCCTGAGGAATCAAACCTATTACCATGACTTTGTCTTGCCAACTCTTAAGAAAGTCCTTCAGAAGTCTATACGCTTGTTTATTTGAAGAAAATAAGCTCAAACGCGAATCTGAAGAATTTAGAAGGAAACATTAAGAACTTTTTAATCTCTAAATAACAATACAAGATGATTATACAATAACAAAGGTGCTATCCCGTACATCAGGATTATTTACAGATCCCAGTGAATGTAAAATAGTTGACAGCATTAAAAGGACTGCATTTCTGGTCTGCTTTATATCAGCATTATATAAAATGTTTCTTAATATTAATGAAAACACACCTACGTTTACATTTTCTTATGTATTTTTAAATTCAATAAAAATATATATTTGATTTTTTTTATAAAAATGTTAGATGTCAGTCCATATGTGTAACTCCACGATACCTCCCTACGGGCAGGATGTGGTCTGCGTAGCGTTCTTTTCCAGTTGGAATGGGCACGCTTTCCCAGTGTTATCCAAATATTCTCCCTGTACAAGGTAATCCGAACTTCAGTGATTGACATTCTCTGTGCACAGCCCTGTAGTGCCGCCCCAGCAGGTGCAGGGTGACCAGCTGGCTTGCTCAGGGTGCTGGAAGGGGCAGCAGTTGTGGCGTCTTCCATAGGGATCCCAATTTGTCAGTCACTGACGTTAACGTCGAACGTGACTGACTGATAAACGTCTTGTTTACTAACGTTAACGCCCATCGCCACAACTCCTGTTCCTCCACTGGCAGTCGGGGCCGCGTCTCGGCTCCTCAGCCAAAAACTTCATATGAGTATTCGCACGCTGCCTTTTATACCCAGAAGTGGGGGAGTGGCTTGTGATGCAATTCTCACTCGCTAATGTTCATTGGCTTGTTCTGTAACCACTCGAAGGTGATTGGGCTCTCAGGTGAGATCAAAATTTGTCAGTCACTGATGTTAGTTAACTTCTCCGTTCACTCCTTCAGGGATCGCTGGTTACATTAGTAACCGAGATGTTATATTGTCTTCATTTATAATTTTTTGTTGTAACAGGTTGTTAATTATAAAAACGTATATATTCTATATAATATATATATATATATATATATATATATATATATATATATATATAATGTTAAAATTATTATTTATAATTGTATTATATTACCATATATTAAACATTTAATAATAATAATAAAATAAAAAATAAAATAAAACATATATATTAATTTCAAAAGTAGTTATATCTTTATTCAATAAATATCTTTTTTATTGCATGTGCAAAAGGTTGTTCAATATACAGTACACTTCTAAAACCATCAGATGAGGAAAATGCATCTTATATATTTAAATACAGTACTTGACTATACATAATATTTTTTGACAGTGATCAGTCTTGATAACATTGTACAAGTTAAATACTACAACAACATATTTTATCAGAAAGTGTTTTTTTTTAGTAGTCTTTAAGCAATAGCGATGGCAGATTCCATAGAACATCCATGGTTTTATAATTGGCTGTATGATGACTGATCCAGAGTTTGTCCTGATCCACTGATAATGAAAGAAAAGCCACAGACCTAAATCCTTCGGATGAGACTGTGGTCATTAAAAATCCCAGGATGTCCTTCGGAAAAAAGTAGGGGTGTAACCCCGGCATCCTGGCCAAATTTGCCCCTTGGCCTCTGTCCATCATGGCCTCCTAATCATCCACCTAAACTGATTGGCTTCATCACTCTGTATCCTCTCCACCAGTAAGCTGGTGTGTGGTGGGCGTTCTGGCGCAATATGGCTGCCGTCGCATCATCCAGGTGATGCTGCACATTGGTGGTGGTTGAGGAGATTCCCCCTTCTATGCAAAGCGATTTGAGGTCTCAGAAAAAGCACTATATAAATGTATTTATTATTATGTATTATGTATTTATTATGTATTTATAATATTATTATTATTATAAATCTCCAAAATCCATAGAAACATTTTGAACCCTCACCCTGCACATTTTTGCCAAATGAACAAAATGCGAATCTAACAATTTGTTGCTGCCGAATGTTTTAAACTGTCATTTCATTTGCAGTGACAGATAACACCATATCAGTATTTCAGCAATATTAATCAGTGCTTTTCCTCAATAACAGCTCGTAGCTCCATCTATTGTCCTGTTCTCATGAAACTTGGCCTTTTCCTGAAGTCTAAAGGGAGACATATAGTGATGGCATTTTAACATTTTTGGAATACGTAATGTGACACGGATCCTTCAGATTGCCCCAAACGACCCGGAGCCAAGAGACGTCGTTTGTGACTGGTGGCACTTTATGAATAATTCTGAAGCCAATAAACAGATCTGTTGGCAAGAGTGAGTTACTTACCGCACTTAAAATTCAAGGAGCCGACGCGGACAAACAAAATGGCACTTGGAGAGGGAGTAGCAGTCGAAATACATCAATACAAATGATCCTCAGAGGAACGGAGGGATAGCCGTCTCCATCTGCAGATGGGGGCGTAGCACCAAATTCTGGGCCCTGTATACTCTCAATGTCAGTGGGCCCCCTACACATGCCATTGTACGATGCGGGTTAGCAAAATGAAAATTCAATTTTGAATGCATTTTTTTTATTATTATTTGAATATAAACAAGTATAAATAGTGTTTAAATCTATAATCAAATCAGATTATAGTAATGACTGGTTCTTTCATTCACCACCTGAATTGATGCATTTGGCCTACTTGTGCTCAAATACCTTTAAACCTTAGGCTATATCGGGTTTGTGTACTAACATTTTGTTGCAAGTTGTTGCAAACTCTGATGCAAGTTTTAAATTAAAAACATTTATTTTTGAACAGGAGACCATGAGAGACAACTGTACCCTCAGAAACCAATCAAATAAGCTAAGCCTGCCATAAAAAAAATAAAAGTCAAATGAGATGTAATCTACATCCCAGTAAATCCCAACTTTGAAAATTCCCAGAATTTTGGAACCCTGTTCAGTGGATTTGATAACATCATGAAATTATTGAGCATTGACTATAGCTTTTAAGCACAGCACTGTGCTGCAATGCTAGGGCTTTTCACCAAACAAAAATGATAATTTGCTTTATTGCTCAAATCAATATTACCTGTGTGCACTTGAGAACACAGTGATATTGGTAGGCACATCTACATGTGCAGAAATATAGGCAGATAATTTATTAAGGAGTTTGAGAATATATCACACATTATAAGCAATAGTAGGGCTAGTAACTTTACACTGTGCTGCCACTATTTCCACCACTCCAATAGCATAGGCAATAGCACACATATTGAATCAAAAGGCTTACTTATCTAAGGTAAACAACTCACAATTAGGAAGCATGGGGGAGCTCACCCTTTGAGCAATGATCTCACCTTGTCTTTCCTCATTTCTGCTCTCAGTCTCAGCCTCATCTCCAGAACAGCAGCCAGGACTGGCCAGTGCTGCTACTGCTGGTGTGTCAGAACCTCTGGTTGTTTCTGAAACTGGTTAATGTTGGCAACCTGACGTTAGCTGGCCTGGACCATAATTTACTTACAGCAACAAGCAGCCTGGTTGACAAACTAAGCTATTAGTTTGATTTAACATTAGTAAGTAATATTAGTAATATTAGTAAGATTTAACATTAGCATACATACATTAGCAGCAGCTGTTTGGAGTTGACTACTGTACGTTAACTTTAATTGGATGTAGGTGCATAACAAGCAAACTCAGTTCACCTTTTGGAAAGAAAGCAGTCATCAGCTGCTTCCCCTCATTCTGCCTCCTTTCTTTTTACTTCCTGTCTTTCTCTTTTTGAAAGCCCGATTTGGGCTTTTTGCGCAGCATGATCAGGCTCCCAGTCTCTAGATTCACTGCGTTACTTGTTTGCCGCCGGCTGCCGTCTATGGGCGGACTAAACCATTTGGAGGGGGGGGGGGGGGGGGGGGGGTTCTGGGGGGGGGGGGGGTTCTGGGGGGGGTTCATTCTCTCAGTTGGTGTTATCAATATATTTTGAAATGAATAATGACATCAATTGGAGGGCCCAATTAATTCGAATTAGGTTAAAAAAATAAAAAATGTATGGGATTTCAAAGGGCCCTCTCCCTAGATAGGGCCCTGGGTAGTCAGGTCCACTTTTCCCCCCACTACCACGCCCATGTATGGAGGATGTGGATCCTGGCGCTGGAGTGAAGACACGAGTCCAGGGATAAATGCAACATTTGCTGAATCATATCTCAGAGACAAGCAGTTAATTAATGTTAATTAAAGGCAATTAATGTCTATAATGCAGTCATTTAACTCAGTTTAATAATTTTAGCTATGTCACGCACCTACAATTAATAATGTTTAAGAGCTGTCGAAAATGTGGACATCCTGGAGTGTTTTTGATTATCTTAAAAACATGCTTATTTAAAGGCTTCTGCTTAAATGTTTGACATTAGTTTTGTCAACAAATATATTATATATATATATATATATATATATATATATATATATATATATATATATATATATATATATATATATATATATAGAAATAGAAATGCAAAATGTATTTATAAAGCTAGAATTTGCAATAATAATAATTTCCAAAATGGTAACACTTTATAATAACTAACACTATTAATCATTAGTTTAAACAGTTAAATCATAATTTATAAGCATTAATACACATTAATAAGAAGTTTATAAATACAACTATGAATGCTTTTTTCTTGATTTATAAACATAATGTGTTTAATAATTGTATGTTCATACTTTATTAATGATCAGTTTATCATTTGTAAAATAAGTATTGCATTATTTTAAAAACACAGTTACTTAGGAGTAGTCAGTGATTCATAATATTAATTATAAAGTGCGAGTAAAGGATTAATAAACCATTTAAATGTAAATTAATACATCTTATTATTCAGACATATAGTAATAGTTCTTTTTTGTGTTAATATATGCTTTATTTACATGTATTTCTACTGTAATTCATGGTTAATTCAGGAGGTTTTAAAACCGTTAGTAGTTGTCAGTTAACTACTTTTGTGAGCTCATCTAAAGTGAGGACTAGCTATGCCTTGTAAAGCATTTACAAAGGAGATATAAAGACTCGGTTATCTTCTAAACAGAAAAAGGAAACAAAGATAACACAGTGATACAGAACATGGAAATATTTAAGATGCATGAATGTACATTTAAATAGTTTATTAATACTTTACTTACACTTTCTAAGTGATCTTGAACCACTGACAACTCCTAAGTAACTGGTTTGTAAATAATGCAATACTTCATTTAGAAATGATAAATTGATCATTAATAAAGTATGAAAATACAATTATTAAACACATTATAGCTTATAAATTAAGAATACATATTTGTTTTGCTGTATTTATAAACTGCTTATTAATGTCTATTAATGCTTTATAAATGATGAATTAACTGTTACCCATATGGGACACACACAGTCATCTTATTCACCATGCCATGCATGTGCTGCTAAAACAGAGTAGCTTGGATGATGGTGTGCCCACTAGGCCTCTTTAATTTAATTATGATTGTTTATTATTAATTAAAATTATGTCACCATTTACTCACTTTCATGCCGTTCCGAACTCGTTTGACTACCTTACTGCTGAGAAACACAAGATTGCTCGTTTCCACACAATGAAAGCTACAAAAGTGATCATAAAATGTGAAAGCATTAATAAATAGTTTCGTATTGCTTCGGATGCTGCTTTAGGTTTTGGAACAGATGTATTTGTTGTTCCATCAGACTCACTGGGCCCTATTTTAATGATCTAAGCACATGGTCTAAGACTAAAGCACAAGTGCACTTTTGCTAGTTTAACAACAGGAAAAATAGTTGGCGCGGCCGGCGCATGGTCTAAAAGGGTTGTCTCTATTCTCTTAATGAGTAATGGGTGTGTTTTGGGCGTAACATGCAATAAACCAATCAGAGCAGAGTCTCATCCCCCATTCCCTTTAAAAGCCAATTGCGCTCTCGCCATGGCGGATTTTCTATTTGCATTATGGAATTTGCAAGAGGAAAAACTGAACGTTTCTCTAGCGAGGAAACGGATTTGCTTGTGCGCATGGTTAAAGCGCCCCATCTACGGGACAAAGTGTGCGTTCGTTGTGGACCCGCCTATGGGCGCACATTACTAACGCACTCTTTAAATAACAAAAAAAAATATTGCGCCATTGACTTTAGACCAGGTTTTTGTTTTGACGCAGTTTATTTCTGTTGCCTCAAAATAGCAACGCGCCAACAATGCGCCTGAACACACCTCATTTTCAGACTAGCACACCCATGGGCACAAAAAAAAAAATGGCACAAATGCATTTTCTATTTAAACAACGTGGCGCAGGACGTGAAAATGATAACTGCGTCAGGCTGAAACTAGCAGAAAACACTTGCGCCGTGCCTGGCGCTGCATTGCGCTGGGTGTATGATAAGGCCCACTGTGTGTTTAGCTGAGGAATAAACAATGTAATTCAGTGAGATTAACTTTCACACCGGGCCAGAAAACCTTGTAAGGTTGTATAGCATGAATGAACGCAGTCATATGACCTCATCTGTAGATGTGTCTTGCTGGTTTTTGCTGTAGGTTTTCAGAAGCATGTTGCATGAAGCTAGCTGAAAAAAACTCTTGAGTAGATTTAGAGTTGACAAAACCATACAAATCCAACCTGAAGACAAAAACATTTTTTACTGTTTAATGTTATTTTTTTGTATTATCAAGTAAAAGTATTTACTTCATCATTTCATAATGTTTTTTTGTGAAGTCAGACTATGTTTGTACACGTGTGCTGAGCAGAGAGCAGGTAGAGTTATATTTTGCTTAGAGGTATGCAATGTTCACTTAGCGGAGATGTTCCAATGATGAGTATACCTCAAATTCGTACAGTTGGTACGAATTGGTTGTATACCACTGTATATGTATACACCACTAATGTATACCCTGAAGAAATAGTTTCTTAATGTGGATAGTGGATTGTGCCATGTGCATTAGGTATACATTCCATCTTTAAACATAAGAAATATGTTTTTCTACCTTACAAGGAAGTGTAAGTCTCTCAGTGATGTATATAAGCTCAATCTTACTGTAGCACCTCAGAGAAACAAAGGCATGAGGGGGTGAGAGGAAGGAGGAAACATAGAGATTATGGGGTAAGGAAGGAGAAACCCAGAAACCATGTACTGCTAGCATGATGGGGTGAGAAGATGGGGAATAGATAAATCTAGAATGAAGACCTCCTCTCATGTAACTTTATTCTTAATGTATATGCCTGTGATTCTCTCTGTCTGACACATGACACGTTTAAATAATAAATCTCTTGGCAAAAGTAACTGGTGTAGCTTCCGTGATTCAACAATTAAGCAGGATTTTCAAATCTATACAACATGCTTTTGATCAGGTTCAGCGGGCTCACAACGCTCGGTATAAACGTTCTCGGTCAACTCAGGTCTGATCCAGAGTTTGTGATTAATGCTGGATCAAACCCTATTTAATTTAGATGCAATGTTTTATATTAATTGTCAATTCATATAATAATCATATTAATATATTAAATGAATTATACGTAATTATAATTCATATAATAAATAATTCGCAGCAAAAGATTTTGTCTCTAAAATTCTTTCCCTGTAAAAAGTCAGAGATATATGTAGGGGAGTGGCTTTATTGCATCACATGTCACTTTTCTCACAGCTGATTGGTTCAGTTTTAGCTTGCGATCTTTGGAGCCGTGTAGCGTAAGTTAGAACTGATACCGTCTTCGTGCGACAGGCCTCAGGTGCGCCGCTGGTGATCCGCTTCACGCATGAGAGACCGACAGCCGGTGGATGACAGGGTGACACTCAGGTGAGAGGAGTAGTCTGTCCCTCCAGTCTCACAGTGAGGTCAAAGGTCACACAGAAACAAACACACATCATCTCAATTGAGACCACACACACCTGCAACTCTCTGGAAAAATAAACTAATTAGATTTAAATGTTGAAAGCTTTCACAAGGAGAACTAGCTGGTAAGGTTTCAGCTTAAATGAAGATGAGAATGTTAAAATCCCACCAATTACAATACTTGATGTGTAGGGCATGTCAAATTAGTGTCAGCAGTTTCCTGAAGTGTGGCATAATATACTCCAATTAAAACTATTCTAAGCCAATGTTTTAATTTGTCTAATTTTTTATTCTACATGCAGTTGTTATGGCTTCATTTTAGTTGTTTACATGGAATATACAGTGGGGTCCACAAATCTGAGAAAATAATTAATTCTAATAACATTTTAGAATGTTGGGGGGAAACAATATATGATTAAGCATTAAGAAAAAAAGAAGAAGAAAAAAATAATATTTTCAGATTCTGCAAATAGTGACCAATCAAATCCAAGTAAATTTAGTGACATTGATCACTTATGATCTGATTTTCTTGCTTCTATTAAGCCTATCACTCAAATGATGTTTCAGATAATATAATTTCAAATGAAAATATGTGCTAAAAAGGCAAAACAAGCATTTTCACAAGTGGAGCCAACTGTACAGTATAGCTTTACAAAATTTGCCACATGACTACAGTATTTAATTGGACTACAATAAAGCTAAAACCTGAAGCAAAAAATGACAATTCATACTTCAATCCATCATTACTGTATTCTCTAATCTCCTCTACATTCATCTTAAAGATGATACGAGCACCCATTCTTGAGGTCTACACATGTTGGTTCATGAACTTCATTCCTGTTTTCTGTTTTATTTGCCTTGCCCTTTTTAATAATAAATATAGGACAGACTCAGACCGGATATACATCCATTTAACACGTATTCCAACTGTTATCACCAGAAATCTTAACTGACCTCCACTAAGCCTTGTCTTCAAATATAACAGACAAGTTTTGTGTGTTTGGATCAAAGTAACTTAAACTGTACTACCCAAATATACAATAAAATATTGTGATTTAAGACATTCACCTTGTGTGAAGCTCAGGTGAGCGAGAACCAGTAACCAAGAGGGGTGAATGGTCAATGAGGAAGAACCATGATGGATCACCAACAGAAATCCAGGAGAGAGACTATTAATATCAAGGAGGTTTAATACCTGAGGTATTTTGTTGAGAAGTTAACAGGTCCTGAGTGGGTTCCTCCAGACCGAAGATCTCCCAATGGAATAAACCACAGCGTTAATGAATCCTCAGCGGTGTGCAGCAACATCACATAACGATGATGCACTGATTTATGATTCCTCAGATGCAATATTATGGAAGAAGTGCCATCATCAGGTGCTCGGAGGTGATGGCGCTCCAC
This sequence comes from Phoxinus phoxinus, assembly GCF_949152265.1. NCBI lineage: Eukaryota > Metazoa > Chordata > Actinopteri > Cypriniformes > Leuciscidae > Phoxinus > Phoxinus phoxinus. The sequence continues at coordinate 8,974,153 of NC_136888.1, read as the reverse complement.
AAACAGATGCAGAAGTGAACGAGAACCCTTAACATGGATAAATGTATACAACAACAAGCCACTACAGCCACATTACTCTTACACTTCCCTGGTGATAAACACTATACCAAAACAAAAACCAAGACCAGGTTTAATACCGGGAAAAAGAGTTTAATGAACTAAAATATGATTGTTTTTTTCACATTATTGATCACCATACATGCAAACTGTAAAGTTATATGTTCAAATTTTTAATAGTAAACGTCTATATAGAAAATGGTGTAATGTACAGTGTCCTTGGCAGACCAAATGTGGACTTATTAATAACTTATTAAACATTTGATGTGTTTGGGGAATTTGGCTATTAAAGGCACAATATGCATTTTTTTTGCTTTAAAAATATATAAAAAATCACTATATCTATGTTATATATTTTTTAAAGTTGTGTATTTACATTATCCCGACAGTTCCAATTAACTTCTAAATCCAGATAAATTCATATTTTAATTCGAAGACACGGACCGTGTCTTTATTTCCGTTATGTCGCCCGTCTATCACGTCATATCCGTGTTTGCGTCTTCCTGCGTAACCGCCAAACTCAAAGAGGAACACTGGCAGTATAAGTGGAACACCCGTATAAAAAAGTCTGTATGATAATGGATCATGACTACTCCTTGCCTGTACGTTCTGCCAGCTCAACAAAGCGCAAACGTACGGGGGAAAAAAAATGACCCGAAAAGATTTTGGGTCAGTAAGTTAGAAGAATCGTATAATCATAGCATGTTGTATGTTTTCATATTGCATAGCGATCTTGACCACATTGAGACGCGTTTAGCTGAATACGTATACATTGTATTGTATGGGCATTTCAAACAGGCGGATCTGTTGTTTTTGGAGACTGAAACAGCTATTTTTTTTTTAAACTGATTCAAAAGTATATTTCTATCCGTATATTTGGTGACACGATGATGTCATGTGTAAAACGCAGATGGACTAGCTATTATTGGTTTTATATCTAGCTGGAGAAAGTAATGTTAGCTTCATATGGTAACATGTCACTATCTTGTTCAATTAATGTAAGGTGACCGTCACTTTTATCACCTGTTAATACGAGCTACATATAATATAATATTAATTTAATAATGGTCTGCTAATTCATCTCTGAGTTCCACAACATTCTCTCACACACATTAGCTAACGTTATGGATAAGTTTGTTTACTAACGGTAACTCGCTGCTATTTCATTAGATTGACATTATATTTAAAGTAAAAAGCCGCAACTAAACGTAACAACAATAGAGATGTAATATAACAATACATTACCTCGTCAGTGAACATGTTTTCTGCTGGAGATGCCAGATTCGCCGGTTGACAGTGACAATGACAATGACAATGACAACAACTCCCATGAGCCCACGCACTTTCCCGACGTCATCAAAGTACGTCTGTTGTTATTATTTTGAATGAGTGACCCCTAGTGGCCAAAAATTACATATTGCACGTTTAACATTTAACATTTTAATTATATTCTGCTGAAATTAACGAAATTACTTATTTTGATGAACAAGATTCAAAGATACGAGTCAGTAAAATAATACGAACTTCCCATTACTACAAAGTAGACGTTGTTTGCGGGCAGCCAATGAAGACCATTATGCAAATTTGTTACGTATGCAAGTTACAGAAGTGAATTACTGACGACTCGTTTCGGCATTCCGAATCTATTCTTCTTTTTTTTGAGAGAGACAACAACTTATCGTGCACTTTGATCTTTAAAACTTTGCAGACCTTTTACATACACAAACAGCTACATTACGCACTAGATGAAAGGTAATATCTGAAAAAGCATAACAGGGGTCCTTTAAACATGCCACAAGCTTCAATCTGGTAGAGCACTTGGCCTAATGTAAAAATACAGTCTTTGTAAATATACAGCTTTGTTATTTTGGCAGTAGGTAATTTTTTGCTTCTGAGAAATGTGTCTTTTTGTTCAGTAATCTGCATTGAATAAAAAAATAAATAAACCAGGCAAACAGGGAATGTTCTCAGAACTGTAGCTAACATTCTGGCAAGGTTCTCTCGAAGTTATGAACAACTGTTTTTGTAACAGTTATTTTGTCTTTAATTTAATCAAAACATCTTAAGCACACAAATTTTATTGCATGTAACGTTTTTCTAAAACATTTGAGTTGGATTTTAGTCTAATGTTGATTAAACGTTACTACTTACTTTTTAATGATGGTTCAGGAACATTCAAAGGCAGCTTACATACCTGTAATACTTGCAATATAGAGAAAACATTTGTACTGGTTTGTCTAACATTCACAAAGAACCAAGTTTTTTTTAAACGTTTAAAAACTGGATGTTTTGAACGTTCTAAAAGCATTCAGAAATAACGTTTCCGTGACTTGGGATGGAATCGCAAGCAAAATGTTCTTATAGTTTTGTTAGTTGGTGATACACACAGAACACATTAGACTCCCTCATCTCATCTGACATCACATTTCCATTATACTCCAGCAATTCTGATGCTTAGCTGAAGGTCATTGAACCCGTTTCTCAAGAGCGTCGGTGTTTAGCCAAGAGCCAATGACTTCCAAAACAGAAGCTTTCTTATTCCCCCTTGATAACCGCCTGCCTTTACTGCTAATGGAAAGCTAATGAAAGGATGCGTCTGAGATGGAAATCTACACAGTAAAACATCATTTTTGAACCTGAAATTGTTGACGGCAAATAGCCATCTACTCTAGATCCATTGACGACGAGAGCCAGCGACATATAATTTACTCGCGCTGCTCTTTCTCGAGTGGCTGACCGAACCTCCTCCGCTTAATCAAAGCCGCTAAATGAGCAAGGGTAATTTCCTTGAACTCTTCAGAGGCGTTAACATGCTTCCAAGCTGTTTACTCAGCAAATGAAATCGTTGCTTTAGCAGTCCGAGGTCAATAGTTTAGTGAAACACATTTAGTTCATCAAAGGCGTGCAGTTCGCTGAAGTGTTTACTTGCTTTTTATCTTCAATGAACATCATATCTTCGGGTACATTTTGCAAGTGGTAAACATACAAAGGCAAAATGAAGGCCATTTAAAAATAGTTCACCCTGAAATTATCATTCTTTTCACTTACCTTCATGGAGCACTAAAATAGATGTCTGGCAGAATGTTCACAACAAAGCTTTCAAGCACCAAAAATGACACAAAATATAACATTAAACTATCATAACGGTACTATATAGCGGTCTACTGTACTGTATATATTACCGATCAAACGTTTTTGAAAGAAGTCTTATTCTCACCAAGGCTGCATTTATTTGATCAATCAAATAGAGAAATATTATGAAACATTATTGCAGTTTAAAATAACTGTTTTATATTTGAATACATTTTCAAATGTATTCCTGTGATGCAAAACTGAATTTTCAGCATTATTACTCCAGTCTTCAGTGTCACATGGTCCTTCAGAAATCATTTGAATATGCTGATTTGATGCTCGAGAAACATTTCTTATTATTATCAATGTTCAAAACAGTTGTGTTGCTTGATATTTTTGTGGGAAAAGGAGGTAAGAATATTGTCAACAATTGTGCGTGGGCATAATTCTGCAGTTCCAGAGCTCACATTGAGATGAGAGGAAGACTATGGATAATCAAAACAAACACCGATAAGGGTACGTTCACACGGGGCGTCAGCGTCAACACTTGACGGAAGGCGTGGCTGAAGTTTGGCACGACGCCATGGTCATGGCAGCGTCAGCCAATGAAATTAGACAGGAATGACAGGAGGAACGTGATGAACGTGATTGGCTGCCGCCTGGCTACTGTATTTGCATAGAGCGATCCTGATTGGCTGACGCTTCCGTCTGCGGCGATTCACTGGCGTTGCTCGCGGCAGAAGTTGAAAAATTCTCAACTTCTGCCGCGAGCAACGCCAGTAAAGTGCCGCCGACGGATCCACAATTCTTTTCGGCAACGCTTGATGTCACCCATTCAAAGTCAATGGGAAGCGTTGACTCTGACGCCCCGTGTGAACGTACCGTAACACACTGAACGGTGAACAGGAGGCAATTTTCCCATTTACTGTACATCTCAAACACAAACCCACTATAAATTAATATAAATCACTTTCTGATGTGCACAAGGCTCAGAAAGTTATTTGTAATTTTTCCTTATTAGTAATGTATTATTGCATGTTATAATATATATATATATATATATATATATATATATATATATATATATATATATATATATATACAGTGTATAGTGTTTATAATAAAAAACAACTTGAAATGAATGAAAAGTAATGAAAAAAATACAAATAAAACACTAATGCTTTAATGAAAAAAATAACCATCAATGTTTTACGAAGAACCCAAAGTATTTTTAAATGACAGCAAATTAATAAATTTGCTTTATTGCTCATTTGCAAGTCACTTGGATTAAATGTTTGCTAAATGAAAAGCAAATCTGAAAAAGAAAGTATCTCTAATCTGCTAAACATGATTATAAGTCATAAAATTATTAAGATAGTATAAGCAACCACATCATGATTCTCTGTGCAGCTGTTAAGCCATCAGAGCAAAAAAAAACTAGTTTGGCATTACACCAAGAAATTGACTGGAAAGTGATCCTACGATCATTTCAAAACTTTTATGCCTGTTTTTAACACCACCATGATCCGTTAAAGAGGTTTAACGTGAATCCAGTCCACATCAGAACACAATAACACGCTTCCCAAACAAAAGCGAGTTTGCAGGCTGTGAACATACCCACAGGATATAAGAACCAGGAACGGTGGCCTAGTTTATTTAAATGCCAGAAGGGGTTGGATAACTGATTTTGATGGATGGGATGCTGATATATTATCTGAAGGAGGGGCCCACCGGCTCGTAGCAAGAGATGGAGGTAGACAGGTGCAGAGGCTGGAAGATGCCGTGTGCGTTTACAGATTCTTCCAGAACCGAGTCACACGGTACAGCTTTTTTAATGCCATTTAGACAGCAGGCTGTTGGGGAAGAATTGAGGGAGGGAGGCTGCTACACAAGCACAGAGGAAATGAACTGTTCCACATCAGTAAATATTGGAAGGGAACATTTGGAAAATGCCAAAAGACGGCACAAAGCCAACGGTGCATTTTTATTCATGCGGCGTGGCGGCTTAAGGGCATAAGCCAATATAATAGATCTGTGGTGATGATAAGACCGTCCTACATTATCATAATAATCAAAACTTATATTATTATTGGATAGACGGTGGTGGAGGAATTCACTTTCACCTCTAATGTTCTGAAAGGTGTGTCACGCACCAGTGAAAGTCAATCCCAATTTACTGCGGCAAAAATATTCTACACATTTACATTTTCTGAATACAGCGTGAGTGATGCTTACCCATGCAAAACTCACCGCCACTTTCCTGGGGTGTTATGGGTGGTTGCCAAGGTGTTACTATGTGGTTGCTAGGTGTGCTTCATGTGAAGAGAGTCCACTGTGAAATTTCCGGTCTCTAGATATGACCTTGTAAAATTCTACACATTTACATTTTCTGAATACAATGAGTGATGAACATGAGTGATGTTTTTACCCATGCAAAAATCACCACCTCCAAGTTTGGGTTTTATGGATGGTTCCCAAAGTGTTGCTATGTGGTTGCAAATGTGTTCTGGGGTGCGTTTCCTAAAAGCACAGATCAGCAAAGTTCGACGAGTCTGTTTTCCCCCGAAATCATAGTTTCAACAAACATTTGCTTACAAAGTTGCTTGGTTGGAATGACAGTGTATGACAGCTGTGGTTAAAAGCATTGTTTCTTGTTTGCAATTGACATGTGGACTTAATAAATACTTATCTTGAGCAAAATAAGCAAGCTGACATTCAGTACAATCTATATCTTATAGAATATATACAAATGTAATTTACGTCTTTTAGTTTGTCAAGAGATTTAAAGCACCATTTTTGAAGAGTACGAGCTACGACAAGCTCTAGTACGTAAGAACGAGCCTATGATTGAATCTGGAAATAGGCTGGGAAATAGAATAAATGTCTTATCGATCACAAGTTCAGTGTGGAGTACCACAAGGCCCACTACTAGGACCGTTGCTGTTCACTCTGTACATGCTACCCTTGGGAGATATCATTAGGAAGCATGGGATTAGTTTTGACTGTTATGCCAATGATACTCAGCTCTATTTCTCTTCGCGCCCCAACAAAACTTACCAATTCAAGAAATTAATGGAATGCATAGCTGATATAAAAATTTGGATGACTAGTAACTTCCTATTGATTAATTCTGGAAAAAACAGAGTTTCTTATGATTGAACCAACAACCTCCACATGTACTAACCTAGAATACTGTCTAACAATTGATGGCTGCTCTGTCAAGTCTTCGTCGTCGGTTAGGAACCTGGGTGTGCTCTTTGATACCAATCTTAAATTTGAAAGCCTTGTTTCTAGCATCTGTAAAACCACATTCTTCCATCTTAAAAAATATATCTAAATTACAACATATGTTTTCAATTAAAAATGCAGAACAGTTAGTTCATGCATTCATGACCTCAAGGCTAGATTATTGTAATGCTCTACTGGGTGGTTGCCCTGCACGCATAATAAACAAACTGCAGCAGCAGGAGTTCTTACTAGAACCAGGACCATGACCATATTAGCCCGGTTCTGTCAACACTGCATTGGCTCCCTATTAAACATCATCAGCCGGAACCGGGAACACTTCCTATAACACCCGATGAACCCGTTACATCATAAGAAGAATGCCATCTACGCTAATGTTAGTCTTTCTGCTTATTCCGAGATTCACTGTAATCGGCTGGATCCACGCCATATCCAAACCAGATGGAAGACCTTGCCCCAAGACACGACCACAACACATGATGTAGTCAGCCTGATCCGGGCCGTATCCAGACCAGATGGAGGACCTGCACATAGACACGACCACAACGAATCACTGAAGTGTCAGCAGAGATTGTGTCAACTAGACTCTCACTTGTGAAGGCCTCATCGACACGACATCCATCGGCACTGATCCTCAACACACTCGTCCCATGCCGGCGTGACTCCGATCTTCAACCAGATGGAACTGGATAATATTCTGATTGTTCCAAACCAATCTGACTTCTGACCTATAATTCTGCCTGAATCATAATCATACACTGTTCCTTCATTGGCCAGAAGAGAACTGGCCCACCAACTGAGCCTGACTTCTACCAATGTTTTTTTTTCTCCATTCTGCCACCTGATGGAGTTTTGGTTCCTTGTCACTGATGCCTTTTTCCACCTTTGTTGCCATTCGCTTGGCTTGCTTAGTTGGGGTCTTGGGGACATTAAATTTAACATTTAATTTAATATATAACAATAATATTGATCTGCCTGCATTGACACTATTATACAAAACTAAACTGAGCTGGACGATGACATCACGGTTTACTCCAGAGCGGCTATATATATATATTAAATAAATAAATTAAAAAATGTTTTTATAAAAATGACTGAACTTGCTTAAGCTGGACTGTGACGCTTTTTTTCTTCTTGAAACAAAGTTTTTTTGCATTATTTTCCAGTTATCTCCGTAAAGCTACTTTGAAACAATCTGTATTGTAAAAAGCGCTTTATAAATAAATGTGACATGACTTGGCTTAAAGCTAAATTATTCCTAAAATGCCATGTCCGTAATTTATAACAAAATCTAGCAATAATTCGATCTCATAAGGATTAATTTAAAGAAGTTATTACTCAAGCACCTGCGTGACATCATTAACCAATGTGGTTGAACAACACATTTGCGACTATGGTTTCGGGAATCAGCCGTGACTAGCTAGTTGAGTTCTTTAACGATGCATCGTACTATGGTAGTTAAAGGGATGGTTCGGAGTAATTTCAACCTAGGGTCCTTTGCACCATGACCTCGAGCCAAACACCCCCCCAGGAGCTTTTTTTCCCTTGGTCGAACATTATTAAACTTAGAGCTTATTTAGATATATCAGCCGAATGGCTTAGTGCAGGCGCTAATGGATCCAAGGTTGTGTCTCGTAAATTACCCCACTAATAATGCCCAGAATGGTACCAAACGTCTATAGTAGTACAAATAGGTTCTGTACTCATAAAACAAGGCATTGGAAAGTTCTTAAGTACATCAGGAGTTTATTTAAATAACACTTGCCTGATGGCTTATGCTACCGCTAACCCGGACATCGAGGTCACTTCCATGACTTGGGAAAAACCCGTAAAAGTCCTGGCAGAAAGCGATGTATAAGGATGTCGTGTAACGACGCCCAGTTCCAGGAATGCACTATTATATTGTTGGTAGTACCAGTTTGCAACAATTATTAGTTAACATTAAGTTGTCAACACTTCAAAAAAAAAAAAAAAAAAAAACATTGGATATACCAAAAAAAAAAAAAAAAAATCAGCAACAACGGGTGATCACACAATGATTTTTACGGGCTTTTCCCAAATCACGGAGGAGACCTCTACGTCCGGGTTAGTGATAGCATAATGTTCGGCTCGAAGTCATGGTGCAAAGGACCCTACTGTAGGTTGAAATTGTTTCGAACCATCCCTTTAAGCAGCGAGTTACGTCGTTGTATGGGAAACGCACCCCTGAGAAGTTGTGTATCGCCTGAAATGAGTTGCCTGCAATATTTCGGTCCTTAGATATGGCATTATTCAACATGCGTCTGTGGGATTTTCATCTGTTTTATCATCAAGCAGGTGTAAATAGTAACAGCACACCTTGATTCCCAAATCTCACAACCAATATTTGCTGTCATAGGTATATAGTCAAAATAAACCAGACCAGTGATTTTCATTACGAATGCACATTGTATTTTGCATATGTGTAATTGCTTTAATTAATGATGAAACACGATCATTAATTAAAACGATAACAGCTTTTGTTTTGTACATAACATTTCTTTAACATACTATACATTTTGTCTAGAAACAGTTTGACATGTAAAGTTCCTAAAATAAACTTTTGTTACTTTCGTGTACAGAGAATCGTCCTCCCTGTCGGACGGCGTTTCACCGCTTGGTGGTTTGGCAATGCAGAGGAAAGGCAAACACTTGCTGTTCACTCTCTGAGTCTCACATGTTTTGTGCTTTGGCTGTGTGCAAGAAAAGAGTGAAACGTTCCAAAGAAAATAAAATAAATCCAAGCTACAAATGTCATATCAGTCCAGTTCAAGGCGATCAAGCCCACCTTCACCTTCTGGTCCAAGATTCCCCCAATTAAATGTCTTATGGTGGATAGTGTCAGAAAGAGCAGACACTCAAAAGCCATCTTCTCGTGTTAAGGGAAGGTCTTTACATCTCTTTATATCTCATATAAATATACTCTTCTGTGTTTGAATCGTATCTTATTATAAAACTAACATCAAGATAAACGTGTGCACATGTGAGTTATAATCAGGCTCAGACAGAATCTGCAGGCTCATTGGAAAAAAGTACCTGTGGCAACATTTCTGCAAAATGCAAAATATGTACCAATACATACATATCGCTGCAGAACAGAAATTAAAATTAGAGGCAGTAAAACAGCAAGCACTTGAAATCATTTTCATACAAACTTTTATGGATTAATAAAGACTTTTCACTTGGTTTCTTGCAAAATATTATAACCTATGTGGGCAAGCAGGGCGGGGACAAGAGCCGTGGGAATGGAGCGAGGCCGGTGGTGCAAAAAGCGGAGGCGTGATCCGGCGCAAACGTTCCCTGGTGCTATTTTGCAGTTTCAGTTTCCTGGCCAGTGACCAGGAAAAACCTAGTCTAAAGACTGTGGCGCGTTGCGCGTTAGTCATATGCTATTTTAAGGGTGCGTGCTTGGCCATTATGTAGCGTCTGAACAATGCTTTGATTCTCTAATCTAAACAGACGGAGCAGTTTTCATTTTTGCAAATCATACATTATTACAAGGAAAAATATTAACACACAAGGGAAATCATTGTTGTGTCCTTATACTGTTCACTGTTGTGTCCTTATACGCCTGTTTAACCGAAGCTAATTTGGGTGGGTTTCTCCCATCCCCATACAATGTCATTTGTCTCTTTTACGGCCCTGGCGAGAACGTCGGTCTCCTCGGCTGTGAATCGCTCCTGGCGTGCGCCTGGCAAATCTGGCATTATAATAGCAATCCGCCATGGAACAAGCGCGCCTGCTCTTAAAGGGAATGTGAGAAGACGCTCTGATTGGTTTATTTCACGTTACGCCCAAACCACACCTATGAATAATGAAGCTACTTCAGACCAACCCATTTTAGATTTGCGTGGGATCCGCCCACAAAGTTACTTACGTTTCGCATTTGATACTTGCATTTCAGATCATTAAAATAGGGCCCATGGTTGCTTCAGCAATTGCGTTTTATGTCATATTTGCTTTTGTTAACACTATCGAGTAAGTTTACGGTTTAGTCTAGGTGTACTTTATTTTAAAAAGCATTAACCTTTAAGTGCCACTTACTGGACAATTCAATTCAGAACCGCTGTGATACGTACAAAACCAACCTAATAAAACTTTGCCAGATTGACTTAGCCCCAAACATTTAGCCCCACATTTACTGGGGAGTTCACTTTACAACTGTTGCGAAACGTGCACAATGCAATGTATTAAAATTTTACCTAAATGTTGCCACAGATTTGTTTTTGGGCTGGGATGGAATCCCAGTTAAAGTCAACATCAAACACCATTGGCAACCCATTTTACCTCCATGATGTGACACTTTACATACTGAAACATAATGAGAAAAATATAGGACTTGATTTCATCTTCCAGGAACTGATGGGATGGTGAATAATTGAGCCAGGTGGTTGGAAGGGAGTTGCAGAGAATATATCTTGCATTATGTTTATTTATGGTTTACTTTCCCTGTTGCCATTTGTTTTTTCTTGTTTTAAGCATGAACCTTCAAGTTGGATTTTTTCTTAAAACAGGATAAAACAACTATCCTATGCTGGGGGAAGGAAAGTAAACCTAATTCAAGAAGATACAGTAAATTCTCTGAAAAAAAATATTTTTAAACTTATGACATTTTGCTTTTCAAGTCCCTTTAAGCTGCGTTCACACTACAAGCGACACGATACCATTCATTTCAATGGAGAGCGGGCGATTTCCGGCGACACGATCGACAGTGACCATTGGCGACTGGATGGGGCATGTCCAGCGACGCGACAAAGTTGAGATATGTTTAGATTTATGCAAATGAAGAGCGACTTTCGGGAGCGACAACCAGTCAGAAACTGTCCTATAATGTATGATATGTCTTCGTGTACATACAGTATGGTGGTTTTCGCTCTGCTGACTCCGAACCTGAATGGTTTCGTGAACTCAGATAGACCGGCATTTGCCCGTGCAAAGAGCACTCGAGTTTCTCGTTCATCTTTAATATTATGCATTTTATGTACTGATTCCATTTATATTTAGACTTTTTCTTCCAAAATGTTTGTTTGTAGCGGCAAGAAAACGGATTTGTTCAACAACATGGAGTAACATCCGTGAATGTCACTCACAAACATTACTAGGCATCCAGTAGTGGGAATGCCCACGAGCAACCTCTGACCTGCAGCGATACAAAAGTTGCTTGTAGTGTGAACGCAGCTTTAGATGTTAAATGTTTATATTGAAAAACAAGATAAAGTAGTGATTAAAAAAGGAATTATTGCAATATAATGACATCAGCCGAAAAGTAAAGTAGTGTCAGAGGTCGTTTCAAGTTATTCTCTTTTGATGAAAGATTACAAGACATTTCTCATTATAATAATGTGCCCAGGTGAATCATTCACTATAAAAATCAATCAATCTTGGTTTCAAATAGACTTCAAATCCATTCCACAGATTCCCCAACGTCCCCAAAAAAGAACAGATTCTCTCCAGGCCTGGTTATAGTTGACCCCTCGCTAGCCCTACCTTAAGCAACTGTTGCTGTGCACCATATAATCAGACAAGCTTTTGTTCCATTCTAATGCAAGTGATTGAATAGTTGTAAATTTATTTTCAAATCATTAAATAAACCTTGAGTTATAAATTAAACTCTCATTCCCAAATCAACAAGTAGGACGTCAGAAACTTGCCAAAAATAACCTTAAGTTTGAATTTAGAATTTTTGTAACTACATATCTAAAAAAAAATCTTAAAACAAGATAAATCTTCTTAAGAAGAATATACGTGTTCTGTCTTACTTCTTACTTTACTTCTGTTTGCAATGCACTGGCAGATTTAGCTTCTTTAGTAAATGTATCTGTAAATGTATCTGGTATCAACCATCCAGATTTTTTATTATTTTAACTGGAAAGCAAGTCAAAATACTAATCAAGAATCATGTTTTTTTAGAGTGTACTGTTGTTCCAATACAAATGCATGTTTCTTACTTAAATGTCATCTCATATATTGATTTAATAGCGGTTCTGTTCACTTATAATGTGATCAGCTGTAATTGCTTTTCTCTTTTCAGTGACTGTAAGAATAATTTGGCAGTCTCTGTTCACAGTCTCACAGTTTTTAATCACTTTACTGTGTAATTTATCAGTTTCGGATCAAAAACGGCAGATAAAAGATCCTCTGCAATGTCACGCTTCATTCCAGCCCACGTAAGAAAAATATCCAATCCATTTTTACCACTTCATGAGCTCCTTTTACTAACAATTGCACTATTCTTGTCAAATTTGTCTGAGTGAGCAACCGTAACAAAGGCAGGCGGAGCTTAGCAAAGGGTCAAATGAGGTTTTAGTGCACTTTTAGAGAAGCACTTTGTCCCTTTGCTCCCCTACGTAATTAAAAAGTGCTTGTGAATTGGATATGATGAAATAGTGATATGACTGAGTGAATCATTACACGGATTACTGAAACCAGACGGTGTCATTTTACAGTATTGCTGTAAGAAAAATGAAAAGAACATTATGCAAACATTAAAATGGTAGCAATGCAGAAAATGCTTTAGAAATCTGTAAACGGAGATAAAAAGGAATTATGTAGAAGGGAAAAAAGGTTCAATCCCAATGGCCACAGAGCATTAAGGCTACAGCCACGAAACACATCAACGACAGCTCTGTCAGGTGCGCTATATTACACGAAGGCATGTTTGCGCCCGGCAGAGAAGATTAGCTTCTACATTCCGAGTGGGTGTCAGAAAGTGAGCGAGGCTTCTGTATCAGCACATAATCCTGGGCGTGTGGAAAGTGGGTGTCCGGTGTGCTAGAGGCGGTGGAGTTGTGTTCGCCTGTGTCAGCGTCAACCGCTCTGAATGTACTTCTTAATAACCACGCAGCCGTGTCTAAAGAGTGGGCAAGGCAGGCTCTGCTGCAGAGTCCACACATTGGCACAGGGGTCAAAGGCCTCCATGGTTCCCAGAGCCGGGCCCTCGCTGCTCACAATGCCACCGGTCGCATAGATCTTCCCATCCAGGACCACCGCACTGGAAAAATAAGTTATTTGAGAACTGGTTCAGTTTCTCTCTTTCTTTCTTTGTAAAAATTGATTTTCACTTTGACAAACAAACAGAAATAAAATAACCACATATAACCTGACTAAAGGAAAAAACAATAATTAATTCATAATTTTATAATAATAACAAAAATAACAATAATACAAATCTTAAAAATTACAATAGGTTTTCAGTACTTCGCGCTTGAACCCCTAATAATATTTTTAAAACGGTATAATTAAACAAACGGTAAATTTAACAAAACAATTTTTCACTCAGATATTGCTCATAAATTACACAAGTAACACATTGGGTTAAATGAGTAATTTTCAAGTAGAAAGACTCAAATAGTATTTTCTTGGAAAACATACACCAATAATCTTTGTTTTATTTACAAATTGTAGTCTGTAAACCGATTACAAATTACATGAAAATGATTGTAGTTAGTAACATAATCTATCATATTACACATTTTAGGTCATGCATTCTGCCTATTTTTAATTACTTATCACATATATTGGAATAGGATTCTTTTGTACCACACTGATATAAAAATACAAAGAAAAGAAAAAGATAATCCATTATTTGTTATCAACAACATTAAGTGCATTAAACATAACATATTGTGTCCAAACCACACTGTAAAAAATGTTTTACCTCTCCAAGTCAAAATATTCTAGTGACTGGTTACATCTAAATTTTTTAATTGGCCAAAGTTTTATTTATTTTCTGTAAAATAAATGTAATTAATTGTTGCAATAGTCTGTAAACAACAGTCTGTTAACTGAGCCAATAGTCTGTTAACATTAGCTCAATGAGAAATAATATGTCAGACTAATTGGAAAATTTAGATGTTATCAGTCACTAGAAAATTTTGACTTGGGGGTGTAATTTTTTTTTTTACAGTGCATTAGGTTTGTGATGGAACTGCAGGTGGTTTATTAATGAACAGCTAATTAATTAATTACATAATAATGTAAAATGAAAGAAACAATAAATACTTTTAAATTAAAAACAGCAGCAACAACAACAAAAACTATTTAAATGTAATTTGTTTACCTGCATGTCATGTAACCAATAACAACTGTGAACATGTAAATGCGTTGATACATTAACTTACAATCTCAAGGGGATTTAAAAATATATATTTTAGGTTAAAGGGGTTCGTCTACCACAAAAACGCATTTGTGTAAACCTTGAAGCAGAGCACACAACCAATTGTCAAAACCAAGGGGGTTAAATCATGTTAAAAAAAATATTGTTTCTTTGTTCAGTTTTAGATGTGGACAGAAGAAAGTGCTAAAATACTCTGGCAGTGTTTGAGTTGTGAATTGGCACCAGAACCGTTTAATTCTCTCAGATTCTTGACCCTAGTTATTTGAGAAAAAAAATCTGGATTTCTTACCACATACATAAGCATAATGATAAAGATTATGTTCCCATTTGCCATCTTATATAAAGGCTTTGCATTGTCAAACTGTTGGATGAGACAAATCATCTACCTACTAATCTTCTCTTGGGCCGTATTCATTTCAAGCCCTTGACAGGTTTCAAAATGTTAATGCGGAAACGCATGCGAGTGTGACTGTAACTGACGTGTCGTTTCTGGAAAACATATTTGTAACGCAAATACACAGCAGAAGCATAAAAGGTGGCTGTGTGTGCTTTGGGGGGACGTGATGCACTAGCGATTGTTCTGAGGCTCGTTCGTGCTTTATCTGCTGCTGAGATAATTACTGCCTCTGCTGCGAATACCAATCAGCAGTGAAAGCAAATCGGGCCCAAAGCCCAACCCTGGGGGACACCGAATAAAGTCTTAGGAGCAAACAGGGCAGGCTTTTGTGTAAACTGGAACACATCACTTTAACAATGTGCTTTTCTCAGCTTGATCCATCTGCACTTACTTGATGATGGCTGTTAATGCTCATTTTCTTCATTAACATTAGTTGTTATGTGGCGAGAATAGCATTTTTTGGAATATTTGAAAGCAACTGTATCAATTACATGAATATGTTGCTAAATGAATAACGTCAAAAACCATAAAACTGTCAAAGCACTAAAACCTAAAGACAAATGCCTTTTAGACAGCTGGGGTAAGGTACTGTAAAAAAAGGATAATCCACGGCTAGCTAATGCATCAAATGATTTTAAGCATTTTAAATGCGTAGCGCATTAAAATAGTTAAATTCAGTAGCAAAGTTAATTTATTAATAAAAGTCACAGGGCAGTCTTGACAAGTTTTTGTGCTACTGTTTATTGTGCGCAGCGTGTGATAGCGAGTGACGTATGTGTGTGCGCACTTAAATTTCAGACTCATTTGTGGTTAACATGCTGGTTTTACCTGCAGAACTGCCTGGAGTGGTTCATGTTGGGTCCTGCTTTGATGTTCCCTTTCTCGGGGTCGTAGATGGTGGTGGCTCTGGCGTATGCTCCTCCCAGGATGAAGATATATCCATTCAGAGTCACAGCCGGGGCATATTTGTTATCTGAACAATGGCAAAATAAAACAGAAGTCACCACTAACCCATTTTAAGTCCATAAGGTCAGGAACATCCAGCATGCAAATACGCAAACGTGAATGAAAGATCATGACAATTTTTCCTCTGGAATAATGTGCACTGATGAATCATTCACAATAAGACTAGAAACACATATTAAAGTAAATAAGGTTAAATGATTGTATGTTGCTTCAGAATAATCTCTTGTAAATGCATCACACCTCAAATGATGCAACTTAAACAAGATTACAAAGCACATTTTAGAACAGAGACAAGCAATTTTTATGGTTGTATTACATTTCATTCATTGAGAAAGGCACCTGAATAGATTATTAATTTCAACAATATACAAGTATAAGAGTAACAGCTGGGGTCATTCTGTCAACTGTCCAATTGTAAATCAATAGCCCTTTTCAAGCACATTATGTTGGCATGAATGCGGTTAACTTCTTTGA
This sequence comes from Phoxinus phoxinus, assembly GCF_949152265.1. Taxonomy (NCBI): domain Eukaryota; kingdom Metazoa; phylum Chordata; class Actinopteri; order Cypriniformes; family Leuciscidae; genus Phoxinus; species Phoxinus phoxinus. The sequence continues at coordinate 8,957,807 of NC_136888.1, read as the reverse complement.
TTTAAGTAATCAAGCAGGAGAAAACACATAAATAATTGATGAGTGGCAAATAATTGAATTGAATTCACATTCAACCCAGCAGCTGTGACATCAACCTCAGCCGCTGAAGAGAGACGCGAGAACATTGAGCTAATTAAATCTTGAGCCTTTCAGATTTGGAGTGAGACCTCCCGGGAAGAACAGATATTGCGGATAATGTAAAAAAACAGAGAAAGGTGGAGAGAAGGTTAACAAATAATGGTCAGAAATAGAAGCGTGCATGCAGATCCATGTGCAATGAGCAATACTGAAAACTAAACAAGAGAAATATTTGATCTCACTTAATCTATCAAAGCTAAGCAGTGCCCTAAGTACAAGACAAATACGAGGAGATTACCACAGTCCAAGGGTAAATCTCACAAAAACCTGTTAAGAAGCCGGTCATGTTTTAGCCCACAATAAAAAATAAATCAATAAATAAATTGAAATTCTTTACATTTATATATATATATATATACACTTAGCGTAAAGGTTGAGAGATCAACCTTCAATGTGTTCGTGGAGTTAGTTTGTGGAGTAAATATATAGGCTATAATCAGCCAGTGGCACTGATCCTCAACAAACGTCTCCATACCGGTGAGATGACTCCGATCTTCAACCAGATGGAACTGGAAAAATGTTCTGAATGTTACGATCCAATCTGACTTCTGACCTATAATGCTGCTTGAATCATAATCATACACTGTTCGTTAGGCCAGAGGAGGACTGGTACCCCGACTGAGCCTGCATGGTTTCTCCCGAGGTTTTTTTCTCCATTCTGTTTTTTCACCGTCGGCTTTGGCTTTTGGCTTTCTAAGTTGGGGACATTTAATATTCAAAAATATTACTGATTTGCCTGCATTCACACCATTATATGATAACTGAACTGAGCTGTACGATGACATTACTGTTTTCTTTAGAACACCTATATATATAAATTAACTAAATTCATAACTTTTTTGCAACAAAAATGAACTATCACTGAACTTAAGCTGGACTTTGACGCTATTTTCTTCTAGATCTGCTGTACAGCAGAAACAAACTTTGTTGCATTATTTTTCTGTTATCACTGTAAAGCTGCTTTGAAACAATCTGTATTGTAAAAAGCGCTATATAAATAAAGGTGACTTGACAATAATCTGTGTGTACACAGCTTCTTCTTTTTTTTAAATGGCGGGTGGTGTTTCGTGTGCGTTCAGCCCATCAGCGCACACTAACGTCACTAGTAGTTCCTATTTTGCTGTGTTAGACCCTAATCTGAAGTAGGAGCTAATTTAGTTTCCCCAAAAGGAGTTCCTAGAACTAAAATTGCTCCTAGATCCTGTGGTACGAACACGCCAAAAACTGGGTAATTCTGCCAATAGTTCTAGGAACTATAAAAAAGGCTCCTCCAGTGTGAAAGCCCCAATATATATACACATACTTTTACCGGTCACTTTATTAGGTGTATTCAACTGCTCGGTAACGCAAATATTTAATCAGCCAATCACATGAATTTAGGTAATTAGACATGGTCAAAAGAGTCTGCTTAAGTTCTGAACTGAGCATCAGAATGGGGAAGAAAGGTGATTTAAGTGACTTCGAAGGTGGCATTGTTGTTGCTGGTGTCAGACGGGCTGCTGATCTACTTAATTTTTCAATCACAACTATTTCTAGGTTCTGCAGAGAATAGTCCAAAAAAGAGAAATTATAGAGAGACAGCTGTTCTGTGGTCGAAAATGCCTTGTCGGTGCCCGAGGCCAGAGAAGAATTGCCAGACTGGTTCAAGCAGATAGAAAGGCAACAGTAACTCAAATAATGGATTTGTTACACCGGGCAGAGCATCTCTGAACCTTGAAACAGATGGGCAACAGAAGCAGATCACACAGCTCATGTCATCTCAAACTGGTTTCTTGAACATGACAATGAGTTGACTATACTCAAATGACACAGTCACCAGATCTCAATCCAATAGAGCACCTTTTGGATGTGGTGGAATAGGAGATTTGCATGTGCAGCTGACAAATCTGCAGCAATTGATGCCATCAAGTCAAAATGGATCAAAATCTCTGAGAAATGTTTCTAGCACCTTGCTAAATCTATGCCACGAAGAATTAAGACAGTTCTGAAGGCAAAAGGGGATCCAACCCGGTATTAGCAAGGTGCACCGAATAAAGTGACTAGCAGTTAACTTTTAAACCGGATTAAATGTGACCAAGGAATGTTTTCATGAGATTCTTTTCAGTGTTTCTTTATTTAATCTCCTTTTGGCATCCAGCTCTCCGCCTGACCGCACATATTTGAGAATGGTTTTCAGCACCCCCCCCCCCCCCATCACAGTGTGTGCATGTGTGTTCAACTCTCGTCTGCTGTCTCCTGCTGGGCATTGAAGTGTCAATCTGCCATCCTCAGTGATGTGGCACAACTACTAAATGGGGCTCTTGAAAAGAATATCTCAAAACAAACAGCGGCAGTCCTTTTACAGTTAAACAAAGTTTCACACTTCCATAAATGTGGATAAAACACCAAAGATCTTCATCCTGATGCGTTTCATGACCACGGGCGGCTCTTCGCCATGGTTGGAATATTTACATGTTAAACACAATACACAATATAGTGCAGCGTGAGCGTGTCCCACTGCATTTTCTGGCCTGTCAAACACAATAAGCATGCCAGCGGGGGGAAGGTGTTGTCATTCACAGATGGTGTTGGTGACAATGCCGTTCCCTGCCGATAAGACGGAGAGATGAAAAACTGCAAATGGGAAGATTAGGCAGATCACTGACTGTCAACTGAGAGGCAATACTCTAACTGCCGACTGACCAAATCACTGATATGAAGCGTCTTCATGGCAGATCTTACTGTTTTTCAGTGTTCACTGAAACTGGACCACCCAAACATATTTCCAGTTGAAAGATCTAACAATAATATAACAATAATAACAAATTCAAAACAAGTGTTACAAATTTGCAAGTTACCAGGCACCGCCAGCATTTTTGATAATTTTTAAAAAAAATTTGCATGGCCCTCAAAATATTTTGTTGTATGTTTTTGTCAAAGACTACATCAAGATCGGATTCAGAATGATGATCAAAACCACCAAAAGTTTCACAGTCCTATAGCTCGTCCTAGGTCGACATTTCATTCGGTAACATTAGGCAGTTTTGATTTATATGCTGTTTAATGTTGATGATCACGTTATTTTACATATGCATCTTGCTAACATATAATGTTGCATGTTTCTGCTTCTTCTTCACATGTGTTTTTGATCAGGAGATACAGTACTCTTTCAGAAGATGTGTAATAGCACCCCCTACCGCACAACAGTGAAAGCTGCAGGATGCTATTTTCTTCTAAATCTGCTGTACAGCAGAAACAAACTTTGTTGCATTATTTTCCTGTTATCACTGTAAAGCTGCTGAAACAATGTATATTGTAAAAAGCGCTATATAAATAAAGGTGACTAGACTTGACAACAGTGAAAGCCAGAAATGTCCGTCAATGGCTGGGAAAGAGTTAATCTTTTCTTACAGTGAATGGTAATTTTATTAATCGTTGTGTATTTAATCTTAAGTTTTTAAGGCACAATTTTAATAAAAATGTCTATTTTTATAAATATCTATATACACGATGGGCCCTATTATCTTTAATGAGTAATGGTTGTGTTTTGGGATTTCCGTGCGTTAAACCAATTAGAGTCTCATCTCTCATTCGTTTTAAATGCCAGTTGCGCTCATACCATGGCATATTCAATATTTACATGACAGAATTTGATAGTGGAAAGACTGAACGCTTCTCCAGAATGCAAACGGATCTGCTCGTGCGCGAGGTAAAAGTGCGCAAGCAGACCATCTACGGGGACAAGCCGGATTCCACCATACCTTTATGTACACAATAATAATCTTTTACTTTGTAATCCTTTTATTTCATATATTTGGCATGTTTGTGTGCTGCTGTGCGTCCCTGTGTGTTTAATAAGCAGAGTGTACGCGCGTTGTGGACCCTCCTATAGGCGCACATTACTAACGCGCTCTTTAAATAACAAAAAAATATATTGCGCCATTGACTTTAGACCAGGTTTCAGTTGGTCAATGGCGCAGTTTATTTATGTTGCCTCAAAATAGCAACGCGCCAACAATGCGCCTGAACACACCTCATTCTCAGACTAGCAAACCCATGGGCAAACAAATGGGCGCAAATGCATTTGCTATTTAAACTACGTGGCGCAGGACATGAAAATGATAACTGCGTCGGACTGAAACTAGCAAAAAACACTTGCGTTGTAAGGGCGCTGCATTGCACCGGGTGTAAGATAGGGCACAACAACTTTATTCACACATACATATACACTACCATTCAATAAAATGCTATTTTTATTTTCTTGTTTTTATCAATGTTGAAAACCGTTGTGCTGCTTAATATTTTTGACAAAGGATTCTTTGATGAATAGAAAGTTCAAAAGAAAAGTATTTATTTGCAATAGAAATCTTTTGTAGCATTACAAAAGTCACTTTTAATAAATTAATTAAAGGGGTCATATTATGCTTTTTAATGTTTTCCCTTTCCTTTAGTGCGTAATGTATCTGTTTAAGCATGTATACGATCTGCAAAGTTACAAAGCTCAGTCTTCCACAAATAGATTTATTCTATCTAACAGAGAACACAGATCCAGTCCAGCCTAAAACACCTCGATCGAAGTCCAGATATTATTTCCTCAAACGCCTACATCACAATGTGAAATATTAGCAGCCGAAAGCATACGCAAAGAAAAAAGACGAGGCTTCTGTGAATTTGAGTTTTGTCGTCATGTCGCGGAGACATGGGTGTGGATGTGAAAGCAAAATCACTTTGTTTGGCCTTCCGAAAACAGATGAAATTAGGAATCAGAGGATATGATTTCTTTATAAAGCTGCTCTTGAGCAGTACAAACCAAAAGGTTGCTTGTGCACAGTGCATTTTACAGAGGACAGTTTCCTGAACCTGCGAGATTACAACGCCAGCTATACAAAGATTACTTACGCCGTTGCATTTCCTACAAACGCTTGACTTGCTTGGCCAATCACAATTCACTGTCTCTGCTGGCCAATCAGAACAGTTTTTTCGGAATGAGGGGCTTTGTAGAAATCAAAGCATTTCAGACAGTCTGGGAATGGAGGAGTTGGAAGAATGTACAGTATGCAAAAAAAAAAAAAGTAAAACATTAAACATTAAAGCATGTTAACCTCTACTATTAACCCCCCAACAATTAACTTAAAATAGCATTATATGGCCCCTTTAATGTTTTGCTTTAATGTAATGATCAAATGTAGCAGACACTTTATAATACCTACGGGGTTAAAAGTCTTGATCAAGGGTATGACTGCGATCGATCTTAATTGGGTTTGAACCAGCAAACTTTTTGCTACCTGCCCACATCTTCAACTCCAGGCTTTACTGTCCTACGCTGCAATTACTAGGTCATTATAATATGCTACATAATGGTTTTAGTTGCTTTATTATTGTTGACCGTTTCCATGGCTTTATCGATTGAGGAGGAAGCCAAATAACAAGACAATGAAGACTGAGGAGCTTTGTATTTGAGCCTTTGCTGGTTCTTACACAAACACGGCTGCAATAAACATATGATCCCTGGGCCACTATGTTCATAGTGATATAAAAATCAATAAGAGCCTCACAGTCCATGGCAACATCAAAATCAATAAGCGCCCAGGCTGAGATGACGTTACCGACCGAAACCCTCAACAGTTCATTATCCGCTGGCGCAAGAATACCTGCAACACTTGACATCTACACCGACCTTTCCAGATCACTCAAGCCCTTCACAATAATCAAAATATCATGTTCCTTCTCACATGCAGCTGGCCTTTCGAGACCGGCTCTCGACGAGAGAGGATGTCAGTCGCCGTCTCTGAACTTTAAGTCACCTGCTCTAAACCCTCTTTGGCTACATGTGCCTGCAATTTATGTAATTAGCTTTTTTGTCTTTAGGAGCCTTTTGTTTGTAGTAGCGTGTGTGAAGACCCAGGTAGAGCGCAATCGGGCAAATTGCGGCTGAGTGTCGCCTCACTCGGCCGTGTTTTGGCAGCGGCTCATAAAAAGTGAGCCAGCTCTGGCCCAGTAATGGATGCCAGAATTGGCTTTGGATGTGCAGATTTGGCCTGATTTGCACAGATATGGCACATTTAGCCACATTCGGCCCGATTACGGACCATAAGGGCTGGTCTGATTTTGGGTGAAATATGTCCAGAACCGAGCCAGTTTAGGTGCTGGGGTGGGTCTCCTTTTACAATGTGGTAAATTAATATCCTTTCCCTGTCAATGTTATGTTATTTATTAGAGCATTTTTTTTATTTTAATTCCTATTAATATTTGTTTATTTTTTCCCCACATTCACTTTTATCTTAAACTAAATTTGTAACTGCGAAATCTAATACAATTTTAATTAACAGTACTACACATAACATATCGAAGTAATGTTTATAATGAAATTATAATCATAAGTTGGCTGACATAGTGCTAGAATTGAGCTCCAACCCTATTTAAACACAACTGAATCAGCTAATCAAAGTCTCCAGGATTACTAAAAACTTCCAGGCAGGTTCTGGAGCTGGTTGGAGCTAAACTCTGCAGGACACCAGCTACTAAACTAACCAATGTGAAGTCTTAATTTTCTAATAAATTCATAAACGGTTCTTATTGCTTTGTCTGTAGCCAGAATATGACATGCTTTTTTTCCCACCACAGAAGCAATCTATTAATCAACAGAAATTATTACTTTTACAATATCAGGACTGGAGCAATAATCAATAATAATGATTTTGTGATTAATTAATTTTTTTTAATTAGCATTATGCATTTTTTGTGTAAATACATCTCCACAAACAGCATTAAATAGTCTGTGTAAATAAGCACAAATGCCATATCAGATGCAACTTCTGTTCTACTTTTGCATTGTAAATATGGCTTTAGTTGATGTTGAAAGATTTGTAAAAGTCTATAGTATTGTGATTGATCTTTTTATATATATATCACAGCAAAGAAATGCAAATACTGCCAGTGCATCGGATAGAGAGATTGAAATGTTCATCAAAAGATGGCTTGCAGCTCGATTCGGACAGAGATGGATGGGGGAATAAAAGAGCAGGCCCAAAAGCAAACTAATTAAAGTGCCCCTATTATGCTATTTTAAAGTCTCCTAATTACATTTTTAAGTCTCCTACAACAGGTTTACATGCATCAAAGGTCAAAAAACCTTTCTCATTTAAATTTTCTCATAACATACATTGCACATCACCATCACCATACATTGCACATTTTTCTTTCTACAGCTTAGCGATTGTACACCGTAAACTAAAAACAAACGATGACGTTAATTTTACCATATCAATCTGAGCGCGATTCTGATTAGTGCCCCTATTATGGTTTTTCAAATATTCCATTTCAAGCAGAGTGTAATAAAGCTGTTTGCGAATGTAAACAATCTGAAAAGTTGAAAAAATACAGGGTGTTCAAAATACTTAGTTTTGTGTTTTATATTGTGTACGTTTTCCGGCTAACCGGCTAACTTGAGGAGGCTCCTGAAGTTTTCTTTTTCATCAAACATTTTGCAGCTCCTTATAAAGCTGTATGTTAATGTTAGGTAGTTGTAGTTTAGTTTAGTTTACTTTTTTTTTTTAAGTAGATGCCATCTTAAGGATTTTAAGGCAACAATGTCAATTTGTGGAAAAACAAATTATTCAATCCATCCTGAGTCTGGCAAATGCAACCGAGAAGAGTTATTTCTTTCGGCCTGCCGGATCTGGGCCATTATCGGGCCGAACAGTTTTAACTACAGGGGGATGATTTAGTATGAAAAACTCAGACAATCGTTTCAGGTGTGCCTCTGTGTCCCAGTTTTTTGACATTGGAGGACACACATGATCTGTGCGTTTGATGTTTGGATGAGGAGCATGCACGTTCAGTTCTTGAGGGTTCTGAATGCGCCCATTATGAGTGAGGAAGCTCCGTTCACGCTGGACTTCATTTTCGAGAGTTGAGGGACAAGCATGTGTGCATCGTGGCTCAGTGGAGGTTGATGTCGTGAGGATTGCAGGTCGAGCTGGCTGAGGAAATCGGAAAAAGGCATAGCTCTTTCATGTTCTTCAGTAACCGGTCTGAGCGATCTGTTGGATCTAGATGTGCTGTCGCTTGAGCCATCTGACACAGCAGATAGCATGCTGCTGGCACCATCCGGCCAGAAGTAATATTATGAAATATTATAACGATTTGAAATAATTGTTTTCTCTTTCAATATATTTTATAATTTCCTGTGATGCAAAGCTGAACTTTCAGCATCATTACTCCAGTCTTCAGTGTCACATGATCCTTCAGACCATTCTAATCGGCTTAAAAATTAATTTAAGATACACCTTCATATTTTTGTAGAAACTATGATACATTTTTTGGGGAATATTTTATAGAGGCAACGTTCAAAAGAACAGCAATTATTACTGCCACATTTGATAAATTTACCGCATCCTTGCTGAATGAAAATATAATAAAAAAAATCATACTGACCCCATAGTTTTCAACGCTAGTATATATATATATACACCCAAAATACAGAAGACAGCAAATGAACAACATAGTCAGGTGGCTCAGTAATTATCCGCAGTGCTCTTACCGATCATGGGCGACTCAATAAAGCTCCAGGCGTTGGTTTGAGGCACATATGATTGAAGCACTCCAGCAGAGCGACTGGCCTCATTCACCCCTCCAAACACATAGATCTTCCCTCCACAGACAGTTGCTGCTGCAGAATGGACAGGTTTGGGCAAGGAAGCCACCATCTCCCACTGGTTAGTGATGGTGTCATACCTAGAGAGAAAATGAAAAGCAATTTAGCCTGAAACACGCCTTTTTAGACAAAATAAATGTTCTATTCTATTCTATTCTATTCTAACTGCTCATATGTAGGGTTAAAAGTTTGACAAACATCCTGGCATCCACTTTAAACCTTTTTTCCCCTAGAAAAAGGACTATTAAAGTCGGCCTAAATAAAAAGACATTCCATGGTTCCATGGATTTTTAAATGATGCTCATGGCTCATATCAGTGTGTTTCCGCTTCACGCCTGATAAAGCATCAGGGAAATGAGAGTAAATTGCGAGGCTTGGTTGAGTTTCTTTACTGGCCCTGGGTAAGATCATTTAATTCAACTCTAGCATTTAAACATAAGTTAAAAGAGACTGTAGTGAAAATGTGCATGGCTGATTGTCACAAAAACTGTCCGGCTAATATTTCAAGAAACAAAATACATTGAATACAGAAAATGAAGGAGGATTTCAAGTCAAAATACCATTGCTGTAATAATAATAATAATAAAAACCGTATTAAATACAATACGTACAATACGTATTAAATACAATAAATACAGTATCATATACATACTGAACTGCCATAAAAATATGTAGAAAATGCATCATTATTTTTATGCCAATTAATTATATATATATATATATATATATATATATATATATATATATATATATATATATATATATATATATATATATATATATATATATATATATATATATATATATATATATATATATAAATGAATCTGTTAAGCACTGCACAGTATTTGATCTCTTAAACTTCTAAACTACAACTCTAGATTGATCCTCATCTAATCCCAGGACAGGCTCACAGGTGTGGGAAGCAGGCTATATTTGGATTGTGCAAAATGATACAAATGAAAGAGCAGGTTTTGACTGAGGAGCCCAGCAACCCAGATTCAAACTCAGATCCTGCCTTGAGTTTGTGCTGGAAGACCTGTGGGAGACATCAGGAGATTGCCTGTTAGAGGGTGAAAATTGAGCAGGGAATGAGACCCGGTCGCGCTCACTGAGTGAGACCATTATGAGTCTTAAATGGAGGAGCAGAAAACGCGTTTGGAGTCGGTGGAGTAAAGTCAACCTTATCTACTGCACATTTAACAGATACTGACTGTGGAATATTGCTGGAGAAGCTTATCTCGTTTGCCTAGCTGAAGAGAAATGCTGGAAAAATCTCACGAGCAAAACCCTGCAGCAACAGTAACATGCACAAATTATCGGAATATTGCATTATGCTTTTTACCTAATGTCTATAGTGTCTATGGCAGCAGGCAGGTGTGCTGGAGGGTTTTAATACAGAAATGTGAAGCTTGTAGTTCTGTTAAAGTCCCCCTATGGTAAAAATCAAGTTGTTTATATGTCTATGTGGCGTTTTTAATATGCTTTAAGACAAACCATGTGCAAATTCATAAGTCAACGCTATTGCTGAGTATTTTCCCATTAAAACTGCAGTGAACCAAAGACAGTCTCAAAAACGCGGTTAAAAATCGCCAGTGTTTCTTACGTCACAAACTACCTTGTAACCAATCGTCAATGTACGGGCGGGAATTAGAATATCTGTTGGAAGCAGGGGAGTCTCAAGAGAAGCCAATTTATTCCAATATATTTTTCTGTTGATATGAAAAACTGTGCAGCAATATAGCAGGTGAATTATGTTTATTATGTATATTACGATGTTATGAGGAACTATAGATCTTTCTCCGCTGACGTTCTAAGTTGTTCAAAATGTTTCTAAGGAAACTGATTTTAGAAGGCAGTTGTTTGACTCTTGAGATGGTCAATGGGAACATGGTTTGTGTAACATTAGCAACACATTATTAGCTGTTTCATAAAAGGCTAATCATATCAATTACCTTTATGTGTCCGACGTTGTAAAGAGTGATGCCATTCTGCAGTGTTTACTACAGTAAAGTTGGCCGAGTGACTCTCTGAGCTGATGTGAGTGAGTGGAGGTGGGGCTAATTTGGATATTCATGTCTCCACGTATACTAAATGAAGCAAGGGTCTAGAGTTACATTCAAGCTATTTTAAGGCAATGAGATTTTTTTGGTAACACATTACAATAAGGTTTCATTTGTTTTAATAAATACATCATTTAATGTATTAACTAACATGAACTAACTATGAGCAATAAATTTGTTACAGTATTTATTAATCTCTGTTAATGTTAATTAATACAAATACTGTACAGGTGATTCATGTTACTTCACAGTGCATTAACTAATGTTATCAAAAACAACTTTTGATTTTATTAATGTATTAGTAAATGTTGAAAATAACATTAACTAAGATGAATTAATACTGTAGAAGTAAAGTTCATTATTAATTAATGTTGACTAATGTAGTTAACAAATGAAACCTTATTGTAAAATGTTACAATTTTTTTTTTAAATATGTAATTTTGGGGATCAAAGATTTGAGTTTTAAGGAATACAAGCAGCGGCTAAAGCAGTTTGTCTGAATCCAAGGTTCGTTTTTTTAATGCTTTGCATCTTATCTAGAGCAAAGATCTTTTACAGAAAAGGTTGGTACTTGTTTTTCTTATCCAGACCCTATCACCAGTGGGGTCCCACAAGGGTCAATTTTGGGCCCCGTTTTGTTTTTATTATATATGCTCCCCTTGGGAATGATTTTTTTTTAAATATGGTATTTCTTACCATCTATATGCGGATGACACACACAATTTATTTGCCTTTAAGACCTAATTGTAATGTTTCCTATGCAACACTCCATAGGTGTCTGGATGAAGTTAAAGATTGGATGGCTGACAATCTTGTTCAGTTGAAAGTAAAACAGAAATTATGTTTTTTGGTCGTTCAGTTTTTAATAAGGCTGAAAGTGACATTTTAGGCCCTTGGGCTTGCTACCTACAGGGCAGAGTATAGAACTTGGGAGTCATTTTTGATTTCTCGCTGAAGTTCAATAAACAAATACAAACTGTAGTTCGGAATTGTTCCTTTTATCAGGACAATAGTCAAATTAAAAGTGTTTCTTTCAACTAGTGACTTAGAAAAAGTAATCCATACATATATCTTTTTCCATTTAGACTATTGTAATGTTATTTATTCCGGGACCTGCTCATGTTGCATGTCTTCAGCCAGTGCAAAATGCCGCTGCTAGAATGCTTATGAAGGCTAAGAAGACTGATCGTGTTACCCCACTGTTATCCTCATTAGGCTGGCTACCAGTGCATTACAGGATCCAATACATGGTCTTGACATATGTTTTTAAGGCATTGCATGGAATAGTGCCAGACTATTTGGTTGAGCTTATTAGGCCATATAATTCAAATGTAATGCAGAGATACTCAAACTATTATTAATCCCAAAAGTGCGCCTTAAATCTAAAGATGGCTGTCACTGGCCCAAGATTACGGAACAGCTTGCCTTTTGAGGTTAGATCGTCAACTTTTTAATGGATGTTTTATTGTTTGTTGTTGTTGTCTTTGTTTTAGTTTGTATTTATTTTTATAATTTCTTTATTCACTTGTAATATACAACACTTTTGAGCTACTGTGTAGCCTGAAAAGTGCTCTAGAAATAAATTCAATACAATACAATAATAGTTGTTGCCAATATCAACGTTTTCATTGTCACTGAAAAAAGGATTTAGGATATACTTGAAAAAAGCTTTAATTAGAAATCTTTAAGTTAAATTTACTTGGAATATGGAATTAAGTAAACTTTACTTAACCTAGTTAAGTGAAAGTAACAAAGAAAATAAGTAATTTTAACTTAGCTAGTAAAAGGTTGATATCGATTTAGTTGAAATTTCCTTTGCATTACATTTCACTCAAACAATTTTATTGAATTATACCAGTCATTTATAGTATGTGCTTTACTTAGAGTATCTAAGTAATGTATACTTCATCAAGTCAGATGTTACGCATGATGTGAATGCAAAGACCTCAATACTTGGTAGACAATACACAATGACGGTAACATTTGATGGATCGTTTTTGTGTTTAAATGTGTCATTTTGAGCAGAAAATTTACTCGAAATGTCACAAAATGGCAAGTTACTAATCCTGACAACAAAAGCAATGATAAAACAGTGTAAATACAGCTGGAAACCAGTGAAAAATGAACCTAATTAATTATTCAAGGTCCTGTGCCTGATGGGAACCCCAGAATCAGAAAAGTTGAGTAATTTTTACTTAATTTTAGAGTTGATATTTACGCTTTAATTTCTACTCGCTTGAATTAAGTACTGATATGGAATTTACTTAGTTTTTTTTTATTCTTGCCTGAACTAAATTTTTCATGTAAATTACATTGTTTTTTTTCAGTAGTATTTACTTCACCAAAAAATATTTTTTTACAGTGCAGCATCGTTCATTTTCATCATCAGATCATATAGTAAAGTACCTCTATGCCAAAAAAAATATTTTCTTACTTAGTATTTTTGTTAGTGTCCTCAAGACTATTTTTAAAGGCCTTAGTCTTGTCTCGGTCTCAACTGCATTTGTCTTGCTCAGTCTAAGGGTGTATTCACACCTGCCTTGTTTGGTTCGATTGAATCGAACTCTAGTTCGTTTCCCCCCTTGGTGCGGACCTTTTGGGCAGGTGTGAATACAGCAATCGAACTCGGGTGCGGACCAAACAATCGAACCGAGACCCAGCTGAAGAGGTGGTCTCGGTACGGTTCCAAACTAACTCTGGTACGGTTCGTTTACGATGTGAACATGAACCGACCCAATATCGGCCCAATATCAATATCGACCCAATATTGTTCGTTCAAGTGCGAAAGAGGCGCGCTGTCTGGCCACACGATACTGTTGCGCGTCTTTCTGCGCGTCGTGTGTGTGGAATGGAATGAATGAATGTGTGTGCGCATCAGGACATTCACATAGAGAGCGTTCTCTTTAGTCTATTCGCGCATAAATGCTTTAAAAGCATTTGCCTGAATACGAGCGAGTTCATATAATGTAACGATAGTTACAATACAAGGATGGTGGGGGTGGGGGTGCTGCGTTAATTTACGTTAAACTGGTCAAACTTAATCGCAAGCGTTAACGTTGACAGCACTTGTTAGCAGTATATACAATAAGAATCTCATTATTTGAATGTGTGAACATATCCCCTCTCTATGAATCAAAACGTTATACTTTATATCCACTGTCAGCGTCCCATGGTAGGCGCACATGAGAGCATGTTCTCTCCGCCGGAATCGTGACCGTCTTGCAGCACATCATCGTATAGATGACATCATGTCATATGATACTCATTAATGATTTCTTCATATTGTGTTTGTAGTGAATAACACAAAAACAGTAAAAGAACAAATATTGCAGTACGAAATATCTCCGTCGAGCCTTTTTTTTTTTTTTTTTGCACTTCCTGATTTCCCTACTTGAGAATCCTTGTCCAATGAATGGACGACCTTAGCACACGTGTGGTTTTATTTACAAATTTTGGTTCACTTGCAAAAAGAGCAGTGTGAAAGCGAACCGTACCAAACAAAAACAAAAACAAAATTATTTGGTCCGGACCAAAGCAAGTGAACTATCGGACTTTCCTGGTGTGAATACACCCTAAGAGAACTAATGGTGTATTCACACCAGTCTTGTTTGGTTCGATTGCTGTGTGAATACAACAATCGCACTCGGGTGCGGACCAAACAACCGTACCGAGACCCAGCTGAAGAGGTGGTCTCGGCCCAGTTCCAAACGAACTCTGGTACGGTTCGAATTTCTGTCCAATGAATGGATGACCTTAGCACACGTGTGGCTTTGTTTACCAAGCTTGGTTCACTTGTAAAAGAGCAGTGTGAAAGCGAACCACACCCAAAGAAAAAAATCAACATTGTATTTGGTCCGGACCAATGCAAGGGAACTAGCGGACATTCCTGGTGTGAATACACCCTAAGAGAGATTTTATTTCAAGACCACAACTGTGGGGGTATGATTACATTGCCAGTGCATTGTCTGATTTATTTGTTAACATCATCAAAGATGCATTATGTAATATTGACAGCTAGCGATTGAAATGGGTCCTGAAGTACAAATTCAAAATATTGGAGAGTTGTTTGCCCCTTCCCCTCCTCCTCAGACTCGAGATGCTCACGTGGATTGTCAGATTGATGACACGCAACAGGAACGAGTGCAATTGACAATGGTGAAATACCTTACACCGTATTTATTAATCCGCTTATTTTATCCGGATAGAGCTTTTTAGATGGATGCCGATGCTTTTTTATGTCTTGTAGAATTTGTGATCTATGACCAAGTTCGTTTGCTGGCTTTCACGGCTGTAATGCGCCGTTTTCTCTGCCAACTGCCAACCCCGGGTGTCAGATGTTACTGTGTAAATTGGCACAGAACTCACATTTCAAAGTAAAATAACTGGCTGTAGCATTGTTTTTCGGAGAAACAATTATTTGAACCTAGCATGTTTCCTAAATATCTGCAAACATAATATGGTATTTTCATGCTTTAGTGCAGTCCAAAACAATATACATACAGCACCTTTAATGTTATTGGATGTAAAACGTCCTGCTTCAAATGCAATCAATATCTTATTTCTAATTTGATTTCTTTTGTAACTGTTGTGCCGGGTCAGAAAATAACAGGGGATTGAATAAAAAAAAAATCACCATAATTAATACAAATGCTCACAAATTTCAAGATATAATTTCAAAAAAGTACGTGTATGAGATCTTGTTTTTATACTATAATGTTATATGATATAATTAAAGGGGACCTATTTTACAAAATTCACAAAAACACATTACAAATGTACTGTTATTGGATGTATACATGCCAGTCTCCATAGACTCCCGGCATCCAAGCCACTAAGGACACCATGGTTGAATTTCATTTTCAAAGGAATGTCCCAAAGAAAATCGATAAAGTCTTATACATAGGCCATCGGCTCGATAAATGGGTTCTGAAGAGAATCAACACTCTACGCACACCTTGGTAGAGAGTCACCATTGGCAAGTAATTTTTTAATGTGTTTTTATATATCATTAAAAATATATTATAATAATAAAAAATATACATATACACACATATATATACACATATTTTATATATATATATATATATATATATATATATATATATATATATATATATATATATATATATGGTAAACAAAATTTTATTTTCAAAACATTAATCTCAACATTTTTTATGCAGTTGTAATTGCACCGATTCAGATGCAACTTCTGTGCCACCTCTGCAGTGCAAAGATTAATTCTGTTGTTAGTGATGTCATTCGACTGGTAACAGCTCTATATAGTGTCTAATCATTTTAATTGTATTTATTGATTACATAGAAGACATTTCTCAGGCAGTAAGTGTGGATTTTTTAGATGAATTTAAGGAGTGCTGGTCTGGTCTTGGTCTTGATTCAGTCTCGCCCTGCCTTGGTCTTGTCTTGGTCTCAATCCCTCAAAGTCTTGGTTTTGTCTTGGTCTCGACGCACACTGGTCTCGACTTGATCTTGGTTTAGGTGGTCTTGACTACAAGCAAACACCACCATTTTTTTGGGATGTAAAATCAGATGTTCCCACTGGATCCCCCGTACAGGAAAGCAGATGTCTCACAAGCGGATATTCCATCCTCTCTCTGGGCGAGTGGTTCAGAAGCGGGCGGTTCATTGTCAGCTCAGTGACTCGTGAGTAAGACCATTAATTACACAGAGGGAGAGTGTTATCAGGCGACTTCTGCCTCTTTTTTAATGAGACTTTTACAGCGGCGTACAGGAAGGAACTAATTATACGAGGCAGAGACTCGCTTAATGAAAGTGCGGTTATAAATACAGACATCTGTGGAACAAATGAAAAATCATTATGACTCACGTTTTCTCGCCTAAAAGAGTCTGATATGAATTAAAACAATTAGCGAGGAAACACCTGCAGTCATGTGACTTTTCTAGCATATGTGGCTTTGATGCAAATTCTATTTTAATTAGCTAGTATTGTTTTTTGATGAGAAATCCAGGTGAAAGTGATCTTTGATTTTGCTAATACATAAAACCTACATATACAATATCGTAAGCATTATTCCTCAATTCTTTTTAAATAGCATCTGCTTCCACAAATAACAATAAAATTATCCAATTTTTATTGTGAAAAATTTATATATATAAACATGCCAAAAATATTGCTTGGACAATACTTTATAGTAAGTTATATTATGATAACATTAAGGTGATATTCATTGTTTACTCATTTACTTATTTATTTTAATCTAGCTTTGATATATTTATTTATATATAGGTTATTTATTTTTATTAAAAAATATATTTATTTGCTTATTTTTTGTTTGAATCAAATTATTTATTCGTTTAAATGTATATTTGATTTATTCATTTTAATTTATAATTTTTTATTAAGTTTAACTTCTTATACTTTTATTTAAAAACATACACTTTCTCTAAACATTTCCACAGAACCTGTTTGAAAACCTCTGACCTAAAACACCGTAGTAACTGTAAGTAACCCATAGCAACACTATCAACAACTTGGAACCATAGCTACCAATTATCAATAGATACCATTACCAATCACATACTGTAGTAACCACTCATAACACCCGAGTAAAGACTTGGGCAATGAAAGTACACAGCAGTCAAGCTACTAAATAACATAAAATTTGAAACAATTAAACCATTGGTTGTTGTTGTTTTTACTTTTGGGCAAGGTTTTGTCAAGTCAACATTCAAAGTCTTTACAAATTTTAATTTTCTAGTCATCTATCTTTGGGTAAAACCCAGAAGACTGACAAGAGACTTGTTCCTTCTTCGACATGTTGTTAGTTAGCATCTGCTTCTATAAATATCATGCATGTTCATATTTCTTTTGCAGTGTCCACAAATTACCCATCTTAAACAAACAAGATGAAGTTTCTCTGCAGTGTTCCCAGTGCTTTAAAACACGCTGTGAATTCTTTGGTGTGACAGGTGTCCCTGCTTTCCAGATCAGTGTCTCACAGGAGGTGCACACTCAAGCAGTCCACAGTTCAAGCAGTCCACACATGCCTGAAGCCGAAGCAGCTGCGAGCGAACGAGGGGTCGGGGCTCAAGGCAACTCTGCAACGGTTAGACTCCTCGTAAATATGTGCTAAACTGTGGCGAAACTCGTGACACTTCATTCCGTATCTCAATCTAAGATTACTTGGGCCTAGTCTCTGTGCCAACCAATTAAAAAAAAAAAAACTTAGAATATAGACAATAAACACAATGAAAGCCTCTAAGCTGGGCCACTTAAAGGTGGCAGAAATTAGTTAAATGAGTCATACTATGAAAAAAAAAAATGTGTCTTGTTCTTTTGAGGTAAAAGAGAGGAATTTATCATTACTCTCAAATGTATTATTAATACATACCCTAGTCAAACTAAATAATGTACAATGTCAAGCAGAGAATGCATTAGAATAGCGATACACCAGAATAACTCTGGAAATCCTCATTGTGTCCTGGGACTAAAACAAACACCCTTACAGCCTTAATTTACATGACTAGCAAACAAACAGCTTTTGCTTTCGTCAACACGAATAAATTGGTTTGTACCCTGACAGAGTCTGGCACGATGAACAACTGCGCTAACACAGAGCACACACACTCATAAACATCAACCCAACACCACCACCGTTGGGGTTTTCATGTGTTATGGGGACATTGGCCTCTTTCACACAGCAATCCCGGCAAATTACCATAAAATTGCCAGAACGACTTTAATGTGAATTCCAAAATGTGCTGTTCACACAAGAAACAGCATTCTGGCTTTTTACCGCTAACAGACCATTCACACATCAGTTCCAACATACCGGTAAACTCTGTGACGATGTCATTAACCTGGAAGTGACCTCTAAAGTTGTTGACAAATCTCTTGATCCGCCCGGACGAGGAAAAGCGCTTTAGTTTCGGTATCACTCCAATTTGAAGACATTTGTAAACGATGTTGAGTAAACGTGTCATCTGCGTCATCATTTTATTAATAGCTCGGAGCCGTTGCTCTTTCAACAGCTTCTGATTCTTTGAAGCACATTGGATTACCATGTAAATTGTAGGCCTATGAAAATGGTACTCAGATCTATAGTAAAATATATACTGAATCAGTATTTATGCACTTTATTGCATTAGCTTTTTTTATTTTAGTTTTAGTAATTATGTACTTTTGTATTTTTTTATTAGTTTTTTATATTTCTATTAAGCTTTCATTTATTTCAGTTTTAGTCATTTCAGTACTTTAGCTTGAACTTCTTTTATTTCCATTAGTTGCAAAGACAGCATTTTAAGTACATTTATATATATTTTTCATCTATAAAATGTAATTTATACATTTATTTTAATTTCTGCTTTATTTCAATTAACAACAACAACACAAATAATTGAATAGTGTTTAGCTTTAGTTTACAATAACAACAGTGCTTCAACGGAATAAAGAAAGCGATACAGAATTGGAATGATGTGTGGGTGAGTAATGACAGAAGTTTTCTTTTTTTTGGGCGAACTATCCCTTTAAGAAAGTATACACATTCAATACTGATTTCATGTTGAATCAAAGTTAGAGGCACAATAAATGTGACTTATAACAGTAGTGACAGAACTATTGGAAGTTTTAACACATTAAGACGGGCCACAGTGACAAACTGGGCCAAGGTTGCAACACAATGATTCCAGTAAACAAACTCATTTCTTGAACACTTCAGCTTGCACACAATGAACAAGAAAGCCAAAAAACTTTGCCTTTCCAATTGACTTGGAGGCCACCTTCAGCATTGAGACCAATATATTTTGGAAAATGTTCACAAAACCTGTAGCATCACCATATGAACCAATACTACAAGCCTTTCTTAAGACATCTCACCAGCTTGCTCGCTTCCCTATCATCATTTGCTGGGTATGGAGGGCGGATGACCCGAGGGGCGGCTGGCATCATTACCAGAGCAGATCGCCATCCATCCATCAGAGAGAGGCGGGATTAGAGAGTCACGCCGGGCCAAAACCACACACATACACACGGCTAGTCACAGACCTTTCTATATATAATCCATCCAGCTCTGCCAGTTCCCGTGTCAAGGTTATGTCGGCTCTCTCTGTATGCAGCTCTCCTCCTCTGTAAAGGCCGGAGGGAGCCGCTGATCAATGTCTTCCCATCTCAACCCATTATGTTTCCCCTTAAAATACACGTCCGGCAGCGCTGTCTAATCACTTTCCTTCATCTGAAATGTAGATGTCTGATCTACGGTCCAGCTGTGAATTTGAAAACCGTCCAAAACACGAGACCCATTGATCTTGTCAGATCTCTGTCAGATTGATTGTGATAAATGTTTTTGCCCCTTCAGAGGAATACACCAGGTATAAAGGAACGTGGTAATGCATCTTTTATTATCTCAGTGTTTTATGACAATAAAGCCAATATTCTCATTACTGTAATGCAAAAAAATGTTTACTATGCATACGTGTTGTGCAGAAAGCCCTTATATGAAGATGGTTTATGCTTGTTTATTATGCAAATGACTCGCCTCCTGCACGCGGCCGCTCATTTAGAATACTCTTCATTCACTAACATTAGAAAGAGATTTAGATCAAACTCATGTGCGAACACACGTGTTGTGAATTAGGCGGAGATTTTTCTTAAGAAGTTCTCCTGTGCGTACAAATACGAAATGATCCACGCAATTATGAGTGAAAGAGACCCATTGTATGTACTGTTATTTACATAAAATGGTTAAAAGATCATAAAAAAACTACATTAAAAGGTCAAGAGCATTTTCAGTGTACCAACTAAGGGACCGTTCGGTATTTATGGAATGGGCCACCGGAGGAAAATAGGGGAGGGTCATGCCTTTTTATTCTTTGTTGAGGGGAGGGTCATCCAACTTTTTTTAGTCTAGGGGGAGGGTCACCCAACTTTTGTATTCATAAAAACAACAAACTTTCAAAGTGGCTTGTTTTGTGCATATTTTTCCATGTAGCTCTCTCAGTCTCGGTCCCCCCATAGCTAGCAGATGGGTCTGACCCAACAAAAATCAGACGCGAAAGATGGAAAGATCAAGTCCAGTTTGGCGCTGTTTGACAGTGCGCACGTGCTCAGAAAAAGAACAGAACGCCAATGAAATGTTTACCACGAGCAAATAATAAACTTTTGTGATTGCTAATCACAAGCAGTGTCCTGTGAGTGTAACTCTACCGCTGCATGTGATGTAGCCTACGTCGCTATCATGTCTGAAAACAAACACAAATGTCGCGTGCTACATTGGGGCTGTTTACACCTGGCCACTTCATGCGTTTTCTCAGATCGGATAGCTATCTGATTTATCAAAACGATTCCATTTACATCTGGTGTGGTCGCATAAATGCGTTTTTGCAAAACGGATTTAAATCCTATCTTCAATTCTTCAAATAGTTTGCACGTTGGCTCATCTGCAGTGATGCGTGTTGCAGTAGCGTCGTCATGTCTGGCTATAACATGACATATAGCCTATAACACGCTCACGTTTATTTTAATTTTATTGCATTTTTAGGGAGGAGTACAATTTATATATGTGGTTTCAACAACCAGATGCATTTACACATGTCCAGTTTTGTCGGGAATGTGGCCCAGACCTCCCCTGAAGTGGTTTGAGCGATCGGATTCAAATCCGTGTCGAATGCGTTTCGGAGGGCATTTATACCTGGTCTTTTCACGATCGGATAGCTATCCCATCACAGAACACGCATGAAGTGGCCAGGTGTAAACAGCCCCTCATTCATCGCAAGACAGAGGCGAACCAACACTGAGTGGGGGCCCCAGGCAAAATTAACCAATGAGGACCTTTTTTTATTTTATATAGCCTAGGCTATGTTTTATATATAATATATACGTTTTTTTTTTTTGTTAATATATCTTCATTAGATATATTATTATACAACACAGAACATCTAACAGAACATTTTAACAACCTTATGTGCTTATTTTTTTTAATTAACGAAATGTCAATCTTTATAACAGAAGATACAACACAATACAACAATCTTCAAGATACAGTAAATCTTCAAATGTGAAGATGTGAAAACAGATTGTCACCTTAAAAACAGTCATTTGCGTGGTGGAACAAGTCATGTTAAATAGAATTATAGTTAGCATCTTAACTTTGTTCTATTATTTTATTAGTTCATTAACTAGCCTAATTGTTAACTCAAAAAATGTAATGTAAAGAGCTGGATACTTACTAATTAAATAATGTCAAATATAGTAAATGTATTGTTGCCATACTAAATATTTGACTAGTCGCACGTTAATTTCTGCTTAAATACTGCATGGGATATAGCCCATTCTGCGCTCAAGCGCATGTATATACTTGACGCAAAAGTAGGCTAAT
This sequence comes from Phoxinus phoxinus, assembly GCF_949152265.1. Taxonomy (NCBI): domain Eukaryota; kingdom Metazoa; phylum Chordata; class Actinopteri; order Cypriniformes; family Leuciscidae; genus Phoxinus; species Phoxinus phoxinus. The sequence goes on along the minus strand of NC_136888.1, from coordinate 8,935,620 downwards.
GATAATAAATATGTATTTAAAAATAACGATGCATTTTAATTGTTTATTAATAAACTCTTTTTTTCTAAATCAGTGTCCGCTGCAAACATGTCTCCATACATCTCCGCTGTAAAGTGCGCCTTTAAGAGAAATGCATCTTATACGGATTACATAATCAGATGATATTTGCTTTCGATTTTTTTTTGTTTGTTTGTTTAAAAGTGGACATATCAAGCTTTATATAGATATTTTTTTCATATATTTGAGGCTAGTATGCTATATAGCCTACGATATGTTTCTGCTTTTTTTTTTTTTTTTTTGACGCGCTCCAGTTCACGGAGACCATGAAAGTGCGCCCTGGTTGTTTTATTTTATTTTACGAAAGCAAAACGTTTTCTTGTTATTGTGAGTTTACACAAATACAAGTATTGCGACAGATGCATTATTCTTTTCTGTATGGCCATAAATAGAGTATTTTAAGTTGTTTCCACTGTTGATCGCATCGGCGCCTCCATGTCATGCAGTGCGCGCTACACACTCCGCACACGCACTTGGTTATGCGCCTAAGAACAGCGAACAATTATCTAGGTTAACGTTAGAGTGAGCGGCGATGCCAGACGGATAATCCTCATGTTTAACAAATCAAATCATGCAGTTTCTACCTATCGCGAGTCAGCGCTGCGCTAGTTTGAAAAAGGCGGGTGTACAGGAGCCTTTTAATGAACGTTTGGTGTAGGTCTAGACATAGAGATATCTGAACATATTTGCCAAGCGCAATTACCAGTATTAATCAATAAATGATCGGGGAGGGTCATGCCTTTTTTCACAATCATTTTGGAGGGTCATAGAAAAATGTATTGCTGGCGAAGGGAGGGTCAAGTCTTTTTTGACTATAGATCTCAAAACTCCTCCGGTGGCCCCTTAAATAAATAACGAACAGTCCCTAATTGACAAAAATCAGCATAATACATTTTGTATAAATTATGAACCTTCATGGGAATCAGTCAATGCCTGTGATTTCCTAGAATAACATCTATGGAAAAAACCTTATTTAGCAAAAAAAGAAAACACAGGATGTCATCAGGCAGGTTTCTACAAAATTATCACTCGCCATGTGATGTGAGATGTGAGACTTACGTATACACATGAGAAAGAAAGAAAAAAAATCACACACTATTAGGAGGTGTTGGAAAAAGGTTAATTTTGGCCTTGGTCTATAACAAAACGGTGAAACCTGATCTCATTACAGGAACCAATTTTATAGCAACTTCAAAGGTCCCCAATTAATTTTTAAACCAATTCAAAAAAAAAATATGCTAATAAGATCTGATTCATTTACCAACAGACAGATTATCTGCGTTTCTCCCATCTGTATGATAACATATATCAATATCTCAACCTGATCACCTCCATACAACACTACAGTACATCTGCACAGCTTTACAATACAATATCCAAGATAAACAGATGTTTTTGATGGACTACATCCATGACGTACTTAGCAATTATCCAAAAAAGAAGAATGGAAAAAAGAGCTCATTTGATTAGGCTTTCAATGAGACTTCATGTGAACCAAAACAAACAAAGAAAAAGAAAAATCTGCAGAAGTCACTGCAGCTCCAACTGGAAAAGACAGACATCAGAGATGCCGAATTTCCGGAAATAAACATAGTGCTTGAGCAGCGGAGGACTGTTTTTATCAAGTTTAGCAGAAACGCAGTGGTTCATTGATGCAGTGGAAACGAACGACACGTGGATCAAGAGACGCCCATGAAATGCTATGATTTGGCCTTACTAAACAACACTGTTGAAGACACTATTGTCTACTGTGGAGCTGCTTTACAGAAGAATTAGAATTTGTCTCATATTTGATGAAGTTAGAATCATTGATCATAATTTTTCTGTTCCTGTTTTGCCATGAAGCTGCTTTGAAACAATCTTTATTGGATAAAGTGATATAGAAATAAATGTGACTTGGCGATGGACGAGAGGATGAAGATGCTGCTATGATAATATGCAAGAGTGGCAAAAGAAAGTGAGCTCCAATTAAAGCTAAAAACACTGTAATTTGAGTCCTTTCTTGTCGTTTTGACAATCAACAGGGTCTAAAACTCCACTTCGCAGGAGTGGAGCAGCGGAGTATGCTGGAGATAAAGGCACAGCAGCAGACGGCGAGTTATCAGTTCTTTAATGCCATGGTGTGTTGAGTTTGCACGGTGGGTCGCTCTATCTCAGCACGGAACAATGGGCCTCGCTTTGACTGCCTACAGGATCCGCCAACTCCGAGAGATACACACTCGATTCATTTGCAGGGGAAATCAAGAAAAAAACGACTCATTCTTTAGTTTGGTCTTCTGGGGAACCATTCAAAGACGTTTCTGGAACCAAAAGCATTACAAAACCAAATGAATAGTATTATGAAAGGTAATTCAAGAAAAAAAACATGCCCAATACCATCAGGACATTACTATTGCACAAAATCAGGCTCAAAAGTCAGGCTTTTTTTAAGTCTCTTATACTCACCAAGGCTGCATTTATTTGATAAAATAAAGATGTAATATTTTGAAATATATTCTGCTCAAGAAACATTTCTTGTTATCAGTGTTGTGCTGTTTAATATTTTTGTGGAAACCATGATATATTTTATTTGTCAAAAAAGAACAGCTTTTATTTGAAATATAATTGTTTTCTGACATGTCTTGAAAAGAATGAAAGTATAAATGTATTTCTTACATTTTTGAATGGTATCTGACCCCAATTATAAAAAACAGTTATCACTAACTGCTTCGATTATCATTAAAAATAATCAAACTTAGTAAAAAGCATTTTTTGCTCTTTGGATTAACATGCACTGATGAACCATTCATTTTAACAACCAGGAATGTGCATTAAGAAATTAAAAAAAATATTGCATAATATATCCAATTTTTACAGAGCACATTCAAGTTCAGATTTAGTGCTTTAATTGGAGCAGTTGTTCATTTGACTTTGGCGAGTGACACGCAGCATTGTGAAAGTGCCAAAGTCATGACTGCATGACACAGAGAAAATAAACTCATAAGAGCAGTTCTCTCCACTTCTGCCCTCGAGCTCCTTGTTTTCACTTGCTCTCCTACAGTAATTTCAGAGCTAAAGAGATGGAACGACAACTCATAATGTGAGACTGTGGCTTTACGACTGGAATCCATCATCAAAGAGCAATTAAACAGTAAGTGTTGCTGATTGGGCTTGAACGGGGCACGTCGTCTGAATTATCACTGTCCTCGTGCTGCCATCAGAGGGCTGGACTCGAGGGGTGTGGAATTTCCAGACTGAGAAAGGTTAGGAAGTGCCCGGCGAGAACGCCATTGGCCAACACAATTAATAATAGGATTCAACAGCGCAAATATGATATTTGATGAGGTGTGAACGTGGTGCAGATACACAAGCTGTGTTTGTGTATAAGATGGTCAAAATGAGAATTCCTTCGCCTACTAAAATACAGCCGTCTCAACATGGGGAGTCTGCCATGGAGCTTGACTTCAAGCATATTTCAGAAATCATAGACACAATGATCTTGCTCAATACTTCAATATAGAGGTCTTCACGGGTCCAAAAATTCTTACCCGAACCGGAAGGGACCCGTAATTTGCTACACCGAACCGACCCGGACCCGACTATTATTTCAAAAGCTGGACCCGGACCCGTGCAGACCCGATAAATGCCTAACCGGACCCGACCTGGACCCGTCGATTATTTTTGTAAGCTGGACCCGAAACTGCCGGGAAGACACAGACCCGACTGGACCCGATTGTCACATTTTCCACCTTAAACTGCTATTACAAGTCAATAAACCTGTTGCGAAAAATTACAACTTTTTGTCTTAACTTACCTAATTTAAGGAGCCGTAGCAGCGTAACGTTAGTAGTCTCCATCCTTTCCTTGTAACGTTACGTTACCTGACTGGCTGTGATGCATTACAATCCTTCGGCTCCGACAAGAAAGTTATCCATGTTATTCCTCTCGTTATTCCACCAAGTCCAAGCTTAATCCTTGTTATTTCAGCTTCAAAAGTCCACTTGATGTCACGGACTCACGGTGACGGATGACAAATTAAACGAGTTAGCTGCTAACTCGCACAATAACTTTTGGCTGTTTGCCTTTTTGAACTATAATAACGATTGCTCGTTCATTGCCATGGCCGCTGCGCTGACGTTATTTATCATCTCCGTGCTCTCTGCTCTGCATCATCGAGTCTGAATCTGACCACTAAAACTTTAAGATTGAACAAAACGATTAATTGACATTGTAAAATCTAAAGCGCGGTTTGGCTGTCCCTCACTGAAGCTCTGCCTCTGGTAACTGGTTGCCATAGAAACATGACACGCGCTTGACTGCAAATGCGCGCTAGCTGGATGGATCAACCTAAAATATGCTTTTTAACGCAATTTATTTTGAGTGTCAAAGTAAACATTCATGTGACAGTTCACCTCAGATTATGTTACTGATTTAAAATATATTAAATATGAGTGTGACAAGACGCATTTTTGAGATTTGATGACTCGCACGGGTATTACACACAATGTTAAACAGACCCGGGACCCGAAGTAATAGATTCGACCCGACCCGGACCCGGCTGATCATTTAAAATATAGACCCGAACCCGTACGGGTCCCGGGTCGGGTCCCGGGTCAACGGGTCAACGGGTTCACCTGAAGACCTCTACTTCAATACTGTGCTCTGAGGTGTAAATAGTACTGTGTAAAGAGAACAGATACTTTACAGTAAAAATTACAAGTTACAAGTCACCGATTCCAATAGGAATTGAGTAAAAGTCTTAGAGTATCAGATTTTAACAGTGTTTTACTTTTACTGAATGTAAGTTTAAAGATGCACTAGTCCACAACACCTAAGAGACATGCCAGTGGAAAACAAGAAACAGTTGATTTGTGAGGAGAGCAATCAAATGTTTGTTTTTTAAGATCGAAATAAACTGAACACCTCAAAATTGCAATAAATCAAGGTCGACACAACAGCCTCTTAAACGTCTACAAACACTCAAGTCTCAGTTAAGCTCAAGTGCTCAAAAAGGGCTTAAAGTGTTAGTTCACCCAGAAATGAAAATTCTGTCAGTAATTACTCACCCTCATGTTGTTCCAACCCCGTAAGACTTTCAATCATCTTCGGAACACACATTAAGATATTCTTTATTAAATCTGAGAGCTCTCTCACCCCTCGATAGGCTTCTATTGTAATTTAAACTTGCCGGCCCAGAAAGTTTGTAAAGACAATGTTTAAAATAGTCCAAGTGACTACAGTTCACGTAGTGTAACTGCACAGCGCTTCTAGGTTGTACGTCAGAACGTAGGCTCACTATTGGCCGGCATCACACACATGACCAGCGTCGGCCAATAGTGAGCCTACGTTCTGACGCGGCATGGGCACACAAGTCGGATCTGAACAGCTGCGATACACAGTGTGGACGCCAATCATTTTAGATCAGATCAGATCAGATTTTGTCACAAAATCTATCAGTTTTGTGACATTAAAATGATGATTACCAACCACAATAAAGACTTCATAGTCACTGTTGAGCATCTAACGGTCTAAAGACAGTTTTATTCTCATTTGGCACTTATGAATATATATACTCTGTCTCCACAGGGAGCATTTTAAGACACACTCCCAACATGTTCCAAAAAACAATCTGAAGAACTAAGATGAATTTTATGAAGGCCTGTTCAGCCAAAATTGAAGGAAAACATCACAAATATCCTCTGGGGAGAATACAGTCCCAGTATGCATTAAATCAACTATGGCAGACAGCAAGTGTGAGAAATATTAATCATAAATAGAGCCTTATTCAACACTGAATAATTATTAACAAATATGTTGATGTGCTTTGCATTTCATGCTTTTAGAACAATGCACTGTTAACTTATATTATAATTGTTTTGTATATTTATATTGACATGTTTATTAAAACCAAATCACGTCAAAGTGTCAGTACGGCTTTTATTTTATTTAATTATTTTTTTTGCATGGCTTACAAATGTATGGAAGGCATTTTCTTCTAATTGTAAACAAATCAATTAAATGATAAAAATGAAAACTAAAACCAGATTAACCATTTCATTATATACAACTGTACTTATGTCAATATTCATTTACACTGGAAGAAAATGCCTTCCATAAAAAGTAGCTACAATAATACAGTAAAAAGTGTATTCATGTAGCTTTTATCTGCTAATTCTAGGTGTTTTTTGTCTGTTATGTATAGTCTCCTCCTTTAAGGCTCATTAGTCATCAAATCCTCTGTACACACTGCAGGTGTTATGAAGGTTGCCGGTTGGATGTGCAGCTTTTAATCTCACCAAGCTGAGTGCTTACTAAAAAACAGCTCACAGATCAACATTTCAAGTCATCTCAAGTTCATTTCAATTCTGACGTGACCATGCTGATGCTTATGCAGACAGCTTACAGCAAGGCAAGTCACTGAGTTTCCAAATTCATCTTTAATAAATAAAAACGAATCAGACAGAGAGCAAGAGCACCTTGATGCTGCTCCCGATTGGCCCAAAGGCAGCCTTGAGAAGCCGGCTGACTGAAGACATCATTGTGAACGGAGTAGATGTCATGCTTATGAGCGTGAAACTGCAGGCAAGATGGATGGTGGGATATAAATTAGGAGTCAGCAGGGTGAAGTGGGCGGTCGGTCTCTCTCTAACACACCTCCACGGTTCTGTCAATCAAACAAGCGTCCCAGCGGACTGTTCGGGGAGTCTCATTCATATTACACACAACAATGGTTAAGCTCACTGAAATGGGCAGTTCCAATCTGATTGGCTGGTTTTAATTTCGATTAACCTTTTACATGCTTTCTTTTCTAGAAAACAGTCAAAAATACTGATGACATGATCTTGTTTGAATGATTTTGCATTTGCATGGTTTTAGCTGTGACCAGAGGATATTGGATCCACACTGTAAAAATAAATCTGTCAAATTTACGGTAAAATACTGGCAGCTGTGGTTGCCAGACATTTACCGTATAAAATACGGTAGCAACATTTTAGGTTTTACAGACCTTAACTTAAAATTTACAGGAATAAACCGTATTTCATTATCTGGTATAATGTTAATTTACCGACTTATTGAAGTATTAATATCTGTTTTGTACCATTGTAATACACTGACATCCAACAATCACAGCAGTGATGAGAGTCACATGATCAATCAAAGCTCATCACAAGCAGATCTTCCACTAGAAAGTTAATACAAGCTGCACAGTGTCATTCACACAAACATTAAACAGCATCATGGCAACACACATGACATTTAAAAAATATTTTTATTTTTACGTTTTTTACTGTAAATTATACAATGAGTTGTTCTTTTTCACTTTCAAAAACTGTAAATTTAACGGTATTTTACAGTAAAATTACATTAAATGTACCATTAGATCTATCACAGTTATTTACCGTAAATAGTAAGGAAAGTTTTTCAGTTTTTCACTGTAGCATCTTTTCTTTTACCGTTAAAATCACGATCATTTTTTACAGTGTTTATTGGATATTTGAAAAGTAGAATTTAAAATATAATTTATTAAAACTAATTATATATAGTATAATTATTATAATTATATATATATATAATTATATATATATATATATATATATATATATATATATATATATATATATATATATATATAATGTATTGGAAAGGCTGTAGGACATAATTTAAAGGGTTAGTTCACCCAAAAAAGAAAATTCTGTCACTCACGATCACGATTAATCACATCTAAAATTAAAGTTTGTGTTTACATAATATATGTGTGTGTATTGTGTATAATTATTTTGTATATAATATGTGTATTTTGTATGTGCATGTATGTGTATATATATATACATTTCATTTTACATGTCAGTCAGACTTCCTAAGTGGGTATTTGTTGAAAAAAGAAAACCCTGGACTAATGAAAGTTTTTTTTGGGTCGGAATAAGCTGTGGAGCTCAAAAAAGTCTGGCTACGCAAGACTAGAATAAGGAGCCACAGAGACTAGAATGAGCAGAGAGAGAGGCAGAGAGAGAGGCAGTGAGATGGAAATTGGATGTTAGTGCCAGAAGAACGAATTCAAATTGATTCTCATGTCATAAGAGTGATACAGCATAAGAAAATGGGTTTATTTCAATATGACCAACTGTAAAACGGTCTTCAAATGGTCTTCAAATATCAATCTGGTTTGTGTTTACATCATCGTCCCTTGACGCTTTTGCATTCTGTTCTTTTTAAAGCGGCCGACTGTGTCACGACCTCTGTGTAACGGTCGATTATAGCTACAGTCCACGGCAGCGAAACCTGATCCAATCAACTCGATGCATCTGTGCCACAGTTGACCTGCCAGCAAAATACTCCCTCCATACTTCAGCCGAGATCCAATTATTAGATTGGCTCTCAGCACAGAAAGAGCTGACCGCATGTTTATTTGAAACACTTAATGGCTTGCAATGAAATGTTTAATTCAAACGCCAGGTACCTTTCCACATTATCCAGGTTTCCGGCCACTCCGAGTCCTCCAATGGCGTAAAGCTTGCCGTCGTACACCACGCTGTTGTGCCGGCACCGCGGGACTGTCATCCGAGACACAAGATTCCAATTATCCAGCAGGGACATGTAGCACCACACGTCTGCCAGCGTGACTCCCGACTCAATGCCACCTAAAGAGGGTACAAGCCCAAGCAAATGAGTGCTGAAGTCTCCATTTACACCCTCCGACATCACACCTTCATTAATACAGATCTGAAGGAAAGATGCATACAAAAACAGTCCACACTCACATCTCCCTCTCTCTCGGGGATTCAGTTTTAGCTGGTTCCAAAAAAAGACATGTGATAACTGTATTGAAATTACTTTGAGAAATGACTGAGAAGATGTTGTTATAATTCAAAATTTAAGGGAGCAACTGAACATAAGTTAAGTTAAATTAGAAAAGTAGGTGGAACTTTTTTATAATATATTTTTATAAATATATTGTATTGTAAATTGTATGCAACATTTCTTTATAAAAATGTTTAATATGTATATATATGTATATATATATATATATATATATATATATATATATATATAATAATAATGAACTTTATATACAGAACATATATCGCCGTAATATATTTATTTGGCTTCATGTTTCATCTGTTTCTCAGAAATGAACAACATCATCATTCAGATGGACAAGGAATTATGATCACACAATATGATTGACAGCTCTAGAGAAAATGAGCTCTTTGACTCATAACAGACACGCACGGAAGAAAACCGCTCTGTACGCTATTTACAAGCTCTTCAGATCGCATAATTCAGTGGAAAATGAATAGAAATTATAATAGATCTTATAAAGAAAATGTTAGAATAAATCTGTTCTTCTCAGACACCAATGATAAACACTCAACATCCATTCTCTTGTCTCGACCGGAATATTTTGGTGTTCACACAGGTTTTCAAAACAGCGGCACCTCGCTCGGATAATCTCACATCAAATCGGGCGGCTCGTTTCACCGCGGGGCGATGGGGGGAAAATCTACACACTGATAGAAAAAAAAAAATCCCTTTGTCGCGCTGCGATTTATCGCGCCAGGTGTGATGTTTCACCGCAGATGTTTCTCAAATGTAACAGAAGTTGCCGCTCTTATCAACAGACCGGCAGGATTGGTTTGGTCGCAGTCTTAAAGGTGCTGTATGTACCTATTTCACTCTACCAAAGCATAAAAATACCATAATCTGTTTGCATATATTGAGGAAACATGCTAAGTTCACATACTCGTTTCTCTGAAAAACACTTCTACAGGCAGTTATTTTACTTTGAAATGTGCGTTTCCAGGCTGGAATGTTTGTTTTTGTTTTGGTCTGTGATACTGCACGTTGCCATTTTGCCAATTTTCATTGTCCATTGCGCTCGTTCCTGTTGCGTGTGCTCAAACTGGCACCCCGCGTGAGCGCCGTCCAGTCTGAGGAGCAGGTGGCGGGAGAAACGACGATCTCCGATATTTTGAATTAGACTGCAGTACCTATTTCGACCAACTATTTCCGTCCTTACAGACTGCACCTTTAAGCAACAGCTGCTGATGGAATGACAACGGCGACCGGAAGTAAACTGTTAACTGCCATAGCGAAAGAATGCTAAAAACACTAAGGCCCTGTCCCAAATGGCACACTTCATATGCACTTTCGGTCTTGTGGACTTACAATGGCTGCTGCGTGCACGTGTCTGTTAAGTCCATGAGACCGTAGGGTGTCCCATTTCCCATTTTAGGTTTCAGAAGCTTTGCGGTCGATATTCGCCCTCGATGCGCACTTTTGCCTGATGTCAAAGCCATGTCAATGTATTTGATGTCAAATACATAGATGCACACACAAAACTGACGAGAGCATCTCTGGTGGAGAACAGTGACATGACTGTGCACACATCGACATCAAACGGGGCTTGAGCACCTGCCCTTTTTCTTCTTAGAGAGAAAGTGCCCTTTTTTCTGGGGTGTTTTTTTTTTATGAATAATGGAGATCAATTATACGCGTTTAACGCCCCATTAATAATTTGACCACCTGCAACACATCTGCCTGATTTGATACTAATGCTATTTATACATAGAATTTAAATTATTTCCATGTGCTATGCATGGTGTTTTGAATCATGGTAAATATATCTGTAGGGCTGTCAATACCAGCAGTGGCGAATCCCATGGATGAGAATCCAAGAACCGCATTATTAGACAGTTTTCTAAGGCTGCACGGTTTATTAAAACCATTTAAAAATCATAATACAGCATTGCATAATTGTATCATTTATAAACCTACGCTTACACAGGAGAAAATGATATGTTGTGTAATCAATAGGTTTCTAAATATGCCAATTTGGTGCTTTCAAGTCCTCCTGGGAAGTTCGTATTTACGAGATGGGAAGTCGTGTTTAGAACAGCAGGTGCGCTAATGTCACTTTCGTCGGAGTAAGATGGCAGTGTACTTTCTCTCAATTAATTACACAAAAATACAGCAAAGTTCTTAAACTATTTCTAGAAAATCATCTCTGTCACTGTATGTTACAGAAAGCACACATAAATACCAGCAACACACAGTAGACACATGTTTGTGCAGTGCAGAGCGGCTCTTTTGTACTGTATGAGGTGACAGACTAGTTGTTCAGTCTAGTTCTCTTCTTCACAGCACGTTTTTCTGAAAATGCGGTTGTGATTCGGGAAGATTTACTGGTGTGATTTCGGATATAGAATGCGGTTTGTCATTCCTGTAAATAACATTCTGTGAACGTAACCATATTATGGATTTAAAAAGAGGACTGACAACGTTATTCTCCTGCTGTGTGAATGTGGCAATATACGTTCCATTATGCCATTATCTAAAATTAAATATAAAAATCTTGATGTCTATGGACCAACAACACATATAAAGTTTTCACTAACAAACTGCTGTTACATCTTTAAAAGCATCGTCTTTCCTGCGCTATTGATTTAAACTTGCTTGATTTGTGGGATATTTAACATCATAATTTGACACGCAGCCAGTCGTAAAGACAGAGACGAGGAGCAGCCATCTGCTTTCCCATCATCCCTCAGAGCGTGCAGTGCTAAATATAAAAGCAGACACCTGCGGGAGGCCACCAAACTGCAAGTGACACGCTGTCGGTTTGATTACCTGACAGGTAGATATTATCCCCCGCCGATACGACGGAGAAGAACTCGCGGTTGTAGAAAGGCAAGCTGGCCAGGGGGTACCACTTGTTGTTCTGAGGGTTGAAGCAAGTGACGGCTGTCAGCGAGCGTTGGTTCATACCGATGACCTGCCGCCCACCCACCAGCACGATCACCTCAGCGACACCTGCAGGGACGGGACGGAGACACAAAAACATTCACTCAAATAACCTGCTGAAAGCGACTGCTCAGACCTGTTTGGACCAGGGGCCAGTTGCATAAACATAGCCACTAAGAACTAGTCTGACCAACTAGCAGTTAGTTAGGGCTAATCAGCCTTACTTTTCGGATTCAAATGAGACCAATCTGCCTTTTTATGTAACGGACTTAAAAAAGTTATGACCAGTCTTAAAGCAAAAAGTTAGATGACCAACCAGTTTATGCAACCGGCCAAAGATCACATTTCAAGATGATTTTATATGGGAAGTGCTGGTTATTGTGGCAGGTGAACAAGCTTTTTAAGACCACGCTTTTAAAAATAACAGTTCTTAATTGACATTGATCGTTCCAGGGACCTTTACAATGCACAAAAGTTCATGGAAAAAGTTTCTTTAGAATATTACAATTTTCGGTTACACTTTACAATAACGTTAATTAGTTAACATTAGTTAATGTATTAACCAACATGAACTAACCATGAGCAATGCAATTGTTATTATTAGTTAATCAATATAAAGCTGTTCATAGTTTGATCATGTTAGTTCACAGTGTATTAACTAATGTTAACAAAATTTGAATAAAGTATTAGTAAATGTTGAAATTAACATTAACAAAGATTAATAAATGCTGTATAACTGCAGTTCATTATTAGCACATGCTAACTAATGTAGTTAACTAATGTTAACTAATGAACCTTATTGTAAAGTGTTACCAAATTTTCTTCACACTGAGAAAAACAAAACACAAAAATGGGTTCTTTTTAGAAGAGAGCAGGATGAGTGACCAGCCGGCAGGCAAGTTTAACAAGTTTAACAGCAAAACAATACATTTAGTAGAGCAGTTTTTGTTCAGAGTGAAATTATCTACAAACAGAAGTTGTTTTATGATAAATTATGAATGTGTTTTCCTCTCTACATGAAGTCTCCACGCTAACTGCTTATGCCACATCACTGGCCTTTCAACCGGCAATTTGTTTTAGTCTGACACAGAAATACAAAAAAAGACAAAAGAAATTGGAGATATACTCATTATAATGTGGTAGATAGAAAATATTCAATGTGAAAAAGGGACATAACAAGGAAAAAAACTATTTTGCATTTGAGTCAAAAAAAGAAAGAAAAGAGACAATTTTGGGGGAGATAACAAATGTTCCCTGCTAAAAATGAGGCGTAACTCAACACAGTTATCAGCATCACCACAGAGTTATCAGCAAAGTTTGACTTGACAAAAATATGCAAAATGTATTTCTATTCAAGGAAAAGTGCAGATTCGTTGGTATAAAAAAAGGGCTTCAGGCTCCGTTATTTTGTGTGAGCTGAAAGTACCCAACACGATCTTATCATCCAAATTAAAATTCATGACATACATCGTCTTGAGAAGAAAAAAAAAAGAGGAAACAGTGGATCGGGACAGAAAGGGTCAGGCCCCCGTAACGGGAGAAAATTAAATGTCATTGTACGCCTCTTAAAAAATATTCCAAAGAAAAAAAGAAGAAATACTCTTGCCTGTGACTTCAATGGCTCCTGAAAATACAGACATGAGTTATGTCTGGGGACATTTATTGTCTCTGTGTAATTCTTTTCAAAATAGTGATTCAGGAAATTGAAGCCTTAAAGCACATAATGTATAAATCTCTCTGGGGAGATTCACCATCAATGTGTTTCAATGAGCTGTCTGTCTTGTTTTAGTATCTGACTCCCTAAAGGAATTCTGCACATAAGAATGCATTAAAAAAAAACAAATAAAAAAAAGGTTTGAACGTGTATTATTAACTCTTTCCCTGCCAGTGTTTTGTTTTTGTTTTTACAAAAGTTGCCAGCCACCGCCACCATTTTTTCAAATAATTTTTACAAAAAATGTCATGGCCCACTTGGATGTGGGTAAGTTTCATTATGAAAGCTTTGCGAACAAAAAGCTTGAGCAAATCATATTTTTGTCAAAGACTTTGTCCGGATAAGATGATTAAAACATATATGGAGTAGATTGCTCCCATCAACACCCCCAAACTTCACAGTCCAATACTTCTTCATGGGTCAACATTTCATTTGTTAACGTTACGCAGTTATGCTTTATACGTTGTTAATGTTTGATGATAATGTTATTTGATATGTGCATAAGCAATGCTTATATCACTTATTTCTGCTTCTTTTTCACCTGTGTTTTGATGCAGAGATTCTGTACTCTTTCAGAAGATGTGTAATAGCGCACCCCAACCGCCTAACATTGAAAACATGGATTGCCGGAAAATTCCGTCAATTACGGGAAAGCGTTAATACTGTAGCTTTAAGCAGGCTGTAAAAAGAGCAAGCACTGACTCTTGTGAATAAGGCAGAATCTATAAGTCTTATTTGCATAAAAAAGGGGAGCAATTAATGCTAAAAATAATGACCGTAACGATTTGAATATTAACGACGCATGTCTATACCGGGGCAGATCTCATGTGCTACAGTGAAGAAGAAGCATGTGCGCTTAAACACCAGATGCTAAGGTGACACAACCAGCGGCGGGATATTCCTGCTCAAGCTCGGGTTCACAGGCATTTCCTGAGAAGAAAGAAAGCTTTTGACTGGCATGAACATCTTCTCCGGTGGCAGTTCTTTCAGCTGCACGACTGCAAGTTGTGTTCCTACTTCACAACAGTACAGGAAACACGTTCCATCCCCCTTTTCTCCTGCAAACAAAACCCCCTTTTCCACAAACCCTCACTGCACGCCACTACATTACAGCAGAAGCATCAATCAAACACCACATGACAGCCCTGCTCGTGTTCTGCCACCAGCGTCCTCCAGCAGATATATGCTCTCCACATACTCTCCATCTCGCCCTGCATGTATGTGTTAATGCAGCATGGCAGGGATCAGGCCCGGGGTCCAAGCCCTTCTGCCGAGGGAGGGACCCTGCTGTGCCCGGGCCCTTCCTGCTGACTGTGGCATTATAGACTCGAGCAGCAGGAGGTCCAGCACTGCCGCCCCACCTCTGCCCCTCTCAGATCACATGGATTATGACATGAAAAGAATTCAAGGAGCTTTCTAGATTTAGATTTCCCCTCAAAATCCGTCTAGCATGTTATCTATCAGTTTGGGCTTATGAAATAAAAGAGCAAAATATCTTCTAAGAGAAAACACACCTCTAACACCGTGTCCTAACTACACGCGACGGCGCGACACGCGATAAAATGTATATTTTCCATTAATCACAGTTTTTGTCCTAACCAGCCGCGACAGCGACACAGCGACACGCGACGATTCTATTTTAAAACTGTTTCTATTTTTCTGTGACTTCGCACTGGAACAACAAACACAAAGTGTGGGAATAATAATCTCAGGTACTGTTAATGTGCTTTATTTAATGTTAAAAGCGTGTAATGTGACTTTGAATATCGTTCAGTGCTCCCAGCTTTGTAGCTGTAAAAGCAACAATGGATAATTCACCTCAGATCTTGAAATTAAACAAATGGAAACAAGAATGTTCTAACTGTGAAGAAAAAAGTGTATTGTTTGACAAAGATTGTTTTAGTAACTCAGTAGCCTGTGTATTTGAATAATGTTTAAATGGTGTAATATTTGTGAATTTGGTTATGTAGCCTAATTATCCATTTTCTTGCGATTGCCATCAAGATTACTCTCTGGTGCTGTGCACTTGACGCGAGAGCCCGCCCACACGCTGTTCTGATTGGCTGTGGGTTTTGATTGATTTTTACGCATCTCGCAGTCGCGTCGCTTCTGGTGTGGACAGACAAATAATTTGTCGCTGGTTCGTATCGCGTCTGGTTAGGACACGGTGTAAACCTAACTAAATTAGAGAAGAGCAGCCTATGTAGAATTTAAAGGGGACATATCATGAAAATCTGACTTTTTCTGTGTTTAAGTGCTATAATCGGGTCCTCGGTGCATCTACCATCCCAGAAAATGTGAAAAGTGACAACCCAGTAACTTTGTTTTGGTAAGCTTTTCTTTGCAAGCATGTCAAAAAATAAGCCGATCTGATTTCGCTCCCCTTCAGAAGTAGCAAGGGGATCTTATTATAATATTACCGGCCCATAATCTGCAAGTTTCCACCCACGGCGCCGCCATGGTTTTCGCAAGCGACAACAGTGTAACACAATGGCAAAAGTTCGAGCAAAGCATGCAAACTGTTCTGTCGTTGCTGCACAGACGAGCTCTGAACACTGTTGACCAAAACATGTCACAGCTGTCGTATAAAAACCTCAGGGAACTGTGTCAACTTATGAAAGTTAAACATGACGGCACAAGCAAGTCGATGAATCAATGTAACTCCACTACAACTACATAAATTCAGAAACGTCTAAAAGTTGCAACCTCTTCCTGAGTCTGAAAGGCTGCACTCTACTGTTATTTCTGAAATTTGACTGAAATTTGCGTGTTTTGGAAGCTCGCGTAAAGGATCGACCCTCTTCTGAACGGGGACAGGGAGCAGCAGCTCATTTGCATTTAATAGGACAAACGTTGGAACTTTGACAAGCTATGATAAATTATCTGGGGGGTATTTTGAGCTGAAATTTCACAGGCACATTCTGGGGACACCATAGATCCAAACGGATATGAATGTCTGTGCGGCCGTGCCGCTTTCGAGACTTTCGCTTTCGAATTAGTTCCATTCGGGGGCAGCAATTGCTTGAATGGTGGGTTCATTATTATTCTTAATGAATAACACAACAACTAGAAAAACACATCTAATCCTTTGCAGGTTACCTATTAGCATTGGGTTTCAATCCAAAATATTGCTAAATAGGAGCTTTTACATTTTGCTTTGAAATCAAAATCTTCCGCCATCATCTTGTCAGTTAGCTAGTAGCTGATAAATTTAATTTGACTGATTTCTGACAGCTGATCTGTGCTGGGACTCTCGTTCGACTCATGCTGCATTGAGTAGACAGGTTACATTTTTAATTGTAGTGTCTGTACTCTAACTGAACTAAATGGTTTTTAATACAATAGAAAATCTAAATGGCGGTGGGGGTGATGCCGCGGTGGGCAAGTGATGTAACCGGTACTACGGCTGAACTCTCCGGTAAAACCGGTAACCCTGACTATCGCAGCAAGTCTACCACATAAAATAATGCATCTAAAAAAAAAAACTGTGTTTACTAGTTCATCGGTTCCCAACAGGGGGGTCACGGCCCACAAGGGGGCTTCAGCGAGCTCTGTGGGGGTTCGCGTCATATTTTGAAAAGTTGTGAGCAATGAGCATTAAATAAAAGTCCTCGACTTTTATATATAATGAGCAAGTTCATCATGAATCCATTTTCCAATCCGTGTTTTTGTCTTATCCTGAACCACTATGGTTCTCCTATATTAAGTGTTACATTGGGACTATTTTACACTGGTTCGGATCGCTGCCGCTGCGGAGTAGCCAAGGACCTGCGTGACTCGTCATAGACATACACAGAGAGAAGTAGTTCCGGCTACAATGGTCTTCCGAAAAAGACGCATTATTCTGTTAATAAACACAATTATTATCGCTCGCTATAGCGCCAAAAATAAAGCCTCACAAATAACCTATTTTTTTACAGTCTATGCAAATAACATGCAAGTATTGAGTGTGAATATTTTTGTTATTGCATTTCAAATAGGGCCAATTTATAGGCTAATCTTAGGCTTACGTTTTTAAATTACAAAGGGCCCACTGATGTTTTTGTTATTGTATTTTCAATATTATAGGCAATTATTTGTGCATAAACATATCTGGTTATATCTGGTTATAATACCATTTGTTTGAAAACAACATATTTTTTCATCCTTGCTGCAAGCTTACAAGAGCAATAATATCATTAAATGTGAAGGGGGGCCCTACAATATTTTTTTGGGAAAAGGGGGTCTCAGACAAAAAAAAGGTTGGGAACCACTGTACTAGTTATTATTAGTGAACATGCACTAATAATGGAAAGTGCCAGTGCAGTGCCAGGTTTTAAAATGTGCAACTATCATACTGTTACACAAATATAATTGTATTTAAAAACTACCTGACTATATCCAATATTTTATCTCATGTCATTACCAAACAACAAAGAAAACCTGGGGTCTCATTTATAAAACTGTGCGTAGGATCCTTACTAAAAGTGTACGTGCGCCCGAAAGCCAAAAATGGCGTACGCAAAAAAATATTCAGACTTATAAAAGCGTGCGTACGCCAGAACCTGCGCAGGATTCACTTTATAAATCCCACTCAGCGGAAGATTGTGTGCACATGTGTCTCCTCCCCGAAATAACCATATATGGAGCTTACAACGCCTCGTTTTACTATGCATATCCTCATCTGCATATCATTTGCATATGATTATTCACCCACGTGATAACATGTTTAACGGTACAAGACATTAGGAAAATATGAAATACGGATGTGCCGTCACATTAAATTAATAAAAATAATTTAGTAGCCTATCCTTGCCTTGTTTTTGAATAAATAAATCAAATAGTGTAAAATACATTTCAGAGAAAGTTTTTCTCAATCTTTTCCACTGACCAAATAGTCTTTTTAATTGATTTATATTTTTAATGGAAACAGATAGACCTTGTTGTGCATTATATTTGCACAATCTGCTACTATCATGATACGCAATCTCTGTAGCTAAAACATTAAAACAGCATGCCAAAGGAAAAGTGTTCAAAAGCATTGCATCCACAACAAATATTTATAGGCTATTTATATATATATTTTAACTTTTCAGTAAATTTCATGTAGCTAGTTTAAGTGTTTAACTCCATTAATGAGAATGGCATATTTAATCTAAATGTTTATCAGAAGTAAAACATAGTTTAAATCATTATTTTATTTGAACTGTTATTGTGAACATGCACTGTATTTATGATTAGGACTCATAATGAAGATTTAAGGTTTTACTTCGTCTGCCGTTAGATATGCGTCAGTTTCATACGTACGTTTCCAGCCCCGTTTTGTGCGTACGCACGCTTTATAAATGAGACCCCTGGTTCTTTATACTTGGATGAGACTTGGGATGTAACTACCTCTAAAAGGCTGATTTCATGTACAAACTCTATACACTTAGAAAATTAAGTTCTCTAAAGATGTAAAGTAATTAAATGTTTCCATGGTGAAAAATCAGCAAAAAGTCCAAATAGGCTAGACGCATAGGCCACAGTAATCCAAAATAATACTAAGATTACTAAATAAGTAAGACTCTTATTGAAAAGTGTAAACACAGGTTCTTTCATAAGAACAGCCCTGTTGAAATGCAACAACAAAAGCCGGATAAAAACAGATTTTAGAGGTAGTATAATGAATGAAGAGTGTTAAAGCCCCCGTGGTCTGTGATGAACTGGGTCGTTCTGTGTGATAATCTCAGCACAGCTTGTCTTAAGTACACACAGGTGAAATTTACCCACTGGCTAACGCTGTGTAATAAGAGGCGGAGGTGCGCTGACGGCCGCTGTTGATGCTTGCTTTGGCAGCTCTGTGACAGCGCTGTGGCTCTATTCCAGATGCGTGGAGGCTCTGTCATACAACATCAGGACGGATTTCTATCCAGCATGCTGCTTCTATATCTGTGCACTGCATTATTATAAAACAGGGCTGGTTAGTCAACACAGCATTCCAGATATGCTAAAAATCCACTATATAACATGCAAAACAGCTCAGGAGCTACTGTGTATCACTGCACAGCAATACTAACCTTAGTTTACAAGTCAGGACATGATCTTATAGTTAAATTTGTTAAAGTCCCCCTGTAGTCAATCATTTTATCCCTTAAAACTCACCTTTGATCATCAAAATGACATATTTAAATGTGTTTTTCTTTGATTCTTCATGCCTTAAAATAGCTTGAATGTAACTCTACACCCTTGCCTCATTTAGTATACGGGGTTCTATGAATATGCAAATTGCTCGTTGAGGATCACACGTTGACGTGATTGGTTACAAGGTAGTTTGTGATGTCAGAAACACCAGCGATTTTTCCAGCATCTTTGGCTCACTGCAGTTTTAAAGGAGAACATTTTCAGCAATGGTGTTGACTTATGAAATTGCTCATGGTTTGTAATAAATGTCATTATATAGCTATTATCAATCGCCATTAGGGCTGGGAACGATCTTGTTTTTTTATATATAATAAAGCTCATTTAATAAAATGTGTAATAAAAACCTAGTGAGCTGACTAACTAGACAGCATTTTCTCTTCTCTAAAGATACCTTGTTTTGGCAAATACAGTACTGAATACTGCATGAAGACTTCAGGCAAGACACCCCAGGTGAACAGGGTAAAAAATAAACAATCTAGATCACCATACTTCCCCAGTTGAATGATTATATTAAAGGATTAGATCACTTTCAAATACAATTTTCCTAATAATTTACTCACCCCCATGTCATCTAAGATGTCATTGTCTTTCTTTCTTCAGTTGAAAATAAATTAAGGTTTTTGAGGAAAACATTCCAGGATTTTTCTCCATATAATGAACTTCAATGGCAACCGACGGTTTGAAGGTTCAAATGTCAGTCTCAATGCAGCTTCAAAGGCTCGACACGATCCCAGTTGAGAAATAAGGGTCTTATCTAGCGAAACGAAATGGTCGGCCATTTTCTAAAAAATAAATAAAAATGATATACTTTTTAACCATAAATGCCTGTCTCTGAGATGCGCCACGCATTACGTCATCACTTTGGAAAGGTCTCACGCGTTAAATCGTTAAACATCCAGGATATGCACACGTAAGGACGTGACATTTTTAAACAATAAACTGACACAAATACATATAAATATGTGTCTTTCAACATACAATAACTTACTCTAAACTTGTATACACTGTGTCGGTACTTCTGATTACGTCACGCGTGACCTTTCCAACATGATGACTTAATGTGTGGCTCATCTCAGAGATAGTACAAGATGGGCATTTGTGGTTAAAAAGTATATCATTTTTATTTATAAAAAAAAAAAAAAAAGACCGATCGTTTTGCTGGATAAGATTTCTCGACTGGGATTGTGTCGAGTTTTTGAAGCTGCATTGAGACTGGCATTTGAACCTTCAAACCGTCGGTTGCCATTGAAGTTCATTATATGGAGAAAGATCCTGGAATGTTTTCCTCAAAAACCTTCATTTATCTTCGACTGAAGAAAGAAAGACATCTTGGATGACATGGGGGTGAGTAAATTATCAGGAATTTTTTATTTGAAATTGAAGTACTCCTTTAAGAATTGTAAAAAAAAAAAAAAAAAAAAAAAAATATTACAAGTTTTCTAAAATGTTATGTTTAAATATGCAAATTATACATTATCTAATTAAATATGCACAAATTTACATACATTTCCAAAACAGAAATCAGAACATTTGATAAAGCCAGGTTCAAAATTCTTGTTTCATTTTTTTTTACATATTAGAGTCAAAGGTTTTTACAGATGGGATTTTTGATATCCCGTTTTATCACTCCATAACAGCCAGGGGGGAAAAATAAATAAATAATTTTAGGAATAAAATGTTGTATGAAATCAGGCAAATGGTAACACTTTACAATAAGGTCCCATTTGTTAACATTATTTAATGTATTAACTAACAATGAGCAATACATTTGTTACAGTGTTTATTAATCTTTGTTTACAATAGTTAATAAAATACAGCTGTTCATTGTTTCTTCATGTTAGTTCACAGTGCATTTCTAATGTTAACAAATACAACTTTTGAATTTGATAATGTATCAGTAAATGTTGAAAGTGAAACTAACATTAAATGTCAATGTTAAATGCTGTAGAAGTATTGTTCATTCTTAGTTCATGTTAACTAATGTAGTTAACTTATGTTAACTAATGAAACCTTATGGGTATAGTGTTACGAGGCAAATTATATATGAACAAACCTCTCAGTAAAAACCTTCAGAATATAGAAAGGAATAAAACTGTAAAGTTTGGTGCATGTAAGTGCTACTTAAAGTACAGATTTCTGACTCAAAAAACTCATTTTGAGAAAACAGCCTTTAAAGATATGTACTGTAATTGAACTCTAAAGATACAAATAGAGTGCTATAAAACATGCACTTGAAAGTGTATTTTGGATGTTTTCTTTCCACTTTCCTTCCAAAAAAAAAAAAACCTATGAAAAGCTAAAAAGACCCAAAATCTCAAAATTGACAGATGCATGAAAAATATTTGTTTTTGCCAGTAGTGTCTCGCCTTCTTGGGTAAGGCAATCCCAGAATGCATCATGACAAGCTCTGCGATGCTGGATATAAATGTCCCTTATTTGACGTAAGTAAGGAAAAGTGCCAAAATAATTTAATCTAATAACAAATTATTTAAGGCAACTGAAGGCAAAACCAGCTTTTTTTTATTGTGAGCTTTTGTGCTATTTTGCTTCCATGACATGCCTTCTTTCAGACTAGTGGGAAGAAAATATCCAAAATACACATTTAATTGTTTATTTTGTTCCACTTCATCTATTTAACCATGCACATTTCAATTATAATACATATCTTTAAAGGTTGGGACAGTCCGAAATCTCTATTTCATCACTACATACAATAAACGTAACTCTTTTACTCCTATCTATATTCTGAAGGTTTTAACAGAGCGGTTTGCTCATATATAATTCACCTGATTAATATAATATTTTACCCCTAAAGCATTACATTTTTTCTGTCTGTTGACAGTATTTTCTGATTTATGGAGTGATAAAAAGAGATATCCAAAATCCCCACTGTAAAAACCTTTAACTCTTATATGTCAACAAAATAAAACAAGAATTTTGAAACTGGTTTTATCCAGTGTTCCGATTTCTGTTCTGAAATGTATGCAAATTACATATTTCATTACATAATGACTCATATCATGGCAAATTTAAATATTTCAGAAACTTGTAATACAAAATAACTGGCTTAATGTACTGTGAATAATCACCTGGGGAAATATGTTGATAGTGTATATCAAGTGTTTTATGCTAGTTTCAGCCCGACGCAGTTATCATTTACACGTCCTGAGGCACGTTATTTGAATAGCAAATTTGCTATTTAAACAAAGTGGCGCAGGACGTGAAAATGATAACTGCATCGGGCTGAAACTAGCAAATGCATTTAAGCCCATCTCTGCCCCCATGGGTGTGCTAGCCTGAAAATGAGGTGTGTTCAGGCGCATTGATGGCGCGTTGCTATTTTGGGGCAACTGAAATAGATTGCACCATTTACCAACTGAAATCTGGTCTAAAGTCAATGGCGCAATATTTTTTTTTGCTATTTACAGAGCACGTTAGTAATATATATAGGCGGGTCCACAACGCGCGTACACTCTGCTTATTACACACACAGGGACACAAACAGGCACACAAACATGCCAAATATTAAAAATGAAAAGTATTACAATAATATTGTGCACATAGAGATATGGTGGAATCCGGCTTGTCCCGTAGATGGTCTGCTTGTGCACTTTAACCTCGCACACGAGCAGATTTGTTTCCTCTCTGGAGAAGCGCTAAGTCTTTCCGCTATGTACATAGCAATTGGCACGAGTGCAACTGGCTTTTAAAGGGAATGGGAGATGACACTGTGATTGGTTTATTGCACGTTACGCCCAAAAACACATCCATTACTCATTAAGAGAATAGAGACAACCCTTTTAGACTATGCGCCGGGTGCGCAGACCATTTTTCCCATTGGTAAACTAGCAAAAGTGGATTCGGACACGCACTAAGTGCACTCGCGCCGTGCGCTTTAGACCATGCGCTTAGATTGTTAAAATCGGGCCCGTAGTGTCTTGCCTTAAAAAAATGTAAGATTTTTGTGTAGGCTGTATATTTTTATGCTTGTTAGAGCATTACATTTTTAGCTCCTCCACTTATGTGGAGTTGCTATCTATGTAGGGCATTCCAACTTGGCCGCTTAAGAGGTTCCATTTCAGTCACGATGCCTTAGAACACTATGTCGGCTGTAGACGGCAAGGAAGCTCAGAACAGAGCTAGTGTGTCACACGTTAATCTTAAAGAAACTATAAGCCATGCTGAAGAATGTACCGGCAGACAGTCGCGGGCGAGTTCTGGGCGTCTGCATCTCTTGGCGGGCGTGTGGCAGCATGTGGTAGCGCTTGGCTTCGTTCACCAGGTCCCTGCAGGCCTCAGAAGACTTGATCAGCTCCTCGTTGTCCACCACGTTCAGCAGGTAGCTGGGATGAATGAACGGAAGCCGCACCACCGCCAACAGCTCAGACACATGCTGGGTACACGACAGAGAAAAGGAATCGAATGAGAACAGAGAAAGAAAGAGATGATATGAGACAGCTTTGTGCTATACACTAATTGTGGTCAAATCACTGTTACGGATGGCCTCATGCCTTATTGCATTATTATTTTCAATGACTGAAAAAAAAAAAATATCTCTGGATAATTAAGCTTCAGATATTCACACAGCAATTTGTAATGATGCATCCGAGTTTACAAATTAGCCTGCTAGAAAAATAAAACGAAGTCTTCCGAGGGATGCTGTGTGAGGATGCCCATTATAACCAAACAGATACAAAACAGATACTGACACACATTAATGTGTGGCAAACAACCTCCGCTAACAGCATAGACATCAAAACAAGTTCAAATATTGAAAGCTGGAAGTTAAGCATGTTCTTCTTTGATTTTCAGATGATTTACCCTCAACACAAAACGAAATCACGCAAATGATTGAGAAAAAAAACATGTTTCATACAAATTGGGAATTCAAAAGACATAGGCATGTTACAAATCATGTTAAAAACATTTAGGAGTTCATTGAAAATAAATGAAATACCAGTATTTTAAAGAAATTAAATTGAAATTAAATGTTAGGTTTAATTAAATTAAAATGAAATTATAAGACTTTAAAATGTATTAATAATGTATTTATAATTATAATACAATTTATTAAATAATATTACAATTAAATAAATAAATACATTCAAATTAATTTAAATGAAATTGAAGGAATCAATCCAAATGAATGAATAAATAAGTGACTTAATTAAATAATTAAAAATGATTAAAAATGGAGAAATAGTGAATAAGTGAATGGATTAAAAATTTAAGTCTAAATAAATAATTGTATATGAAAAATGGAATAATGAATGGTCACAGGATGGATGGATGGATGGATGGATGGATGGATGGATGGATGGATGGATGGATGGATGGATGGATGGATGGATGGATGGATGGATGGATGGATGGATGGATGGATGGATGGATGGATGGATGGATGGATGGATGGATGGATGGATGGATGGATGGATGGATGGATGATAGCTACTCAGTTTTTATTTGTTTGATAACAGGCCGCATGAACAGCTTGACATACAGGTGATCCTTTCCAAAGACTCCTTTTTCAGCTCGATCAACACTGGGTTGCCATGGTGAACAATCCCAGCGTGGCATTACTCCTTGTCCACTATATCTCCAGCGAGATTGTAAACACAAAAAGACACGGTCAACAGCTGGTGCGGCTCTCCTTCGCTTTCTCACCGCCAATCGATTTCAAAGGGAGCTAAAATTATCTATTTACCAATCAAAGCACTCACGCGCTCTCCCAGCTTATTAGGCTAAGAGCTCTGCACTCTAAAGCTTTGTCCACAAGGAGACGTGTTTAGCTGTATACGTAAATATTTTGTATCGTATCGGCCTTTCGTCCAGACGGATCCGGCGTTTTGGGTGACTGAAACTGCTATTTTTTTAATAGAGTGTCCCAGAGTGGATATATGTGAAAATGACACCCTTGCGTTTTCATGTGTACAGCAAATCTGTGTGTTTTGTGAAACGATGATGTCATCATCTCACGTGTCGACCCTAGTCAGACAATGCTAAGTCACGTAACAGCAACAACAACTGCGGACTACATGCTTGTGTTTGTGCTGCAGAAGTTACTGAGCCTCTCTTATTTTTTTATTTAGCCTACTTTAATGTATTTTTAATTTCTTTCTTATGCTATGATGCTTGTCTGTTGTCTTAAGACATTTCACATTTTGTACCAGGCCATTTATGGTTGTTTATATTGTTCAATAAAGTTCTTAGTGAAAAAAAAAAGAACAAGAAGCTACTGAGCCTATTGTTATTGTATACAGAGCAAGGTTTATGTGCATGCTCCAAGTCTTCTTCTCTGTTTTTACTGTATCTCTGTGGCAGAATTACAGCACCACATACTGGTCTGGTTTTGTGTGTACGCAGATATTTCTAGAGACGATGCCGTGTTTGCCTAATGTCTTTTTAGAACGAGGTAAAAAAAAAAACATCGGAGAGGGAAAGCTCTGGCTTCGTGTGTACTGTGCTAGACTAACTGGGACTGGTTACAGCACTCACTATTGCTCTCCTGATTTGTAAGTCGCTTTGGATAAAAGCGTCTGCTAAAATGCTAAAACGTAAATGTGTATGTTGTGAAAAAGAGGGCAATTCATGAATTTGATTCCATCCCGAATAAATTATGCACATCACAGAACTGTTTGCACTCAGAGTTTTGTTTCTTGTTTTCTGACCATTTATATTTGAATAGCATTACAAAGCATTTGATGATTCATCCATCAGTGTTTTCGCACAGTAAAGCTGTGGTTTGTGCTGTACTCTGTGTCTTAATCTGGTATTCAGCGTGCCGTAGTCTGGCTCCCTCATGGCATGACATTATTGCAGATATGCTCAGCGGAGTGGTGAGCGGAGCTGCATTTGGATTCCTAGATCATTCAGTCGATAAGTCTTGATTGCCTGAGCAGTGGAGGGAATGGTTGTAATCCTGAGGGATTTCTCCAGCGGCCATGCTGGCTGTAGATTGCTAGAAACGCCTTTTTCAGAAACCATTTTTCATTTATTTGATCCTTTTCTCACGCCACAAATGGTTTCGAGCTCCTACCTGAAATGCCAGATTGATAAACTATCTGAATGTGATGGTGCAGATTTTTCCAGTCTCACCAGGGACTTTAGTAAAATGCCACCACTGTCACCAGTAAATCTTTGACCTTTCTTCCTTTCTCTTCTAGACCGTTGGAAATACAATGTGTACATGCAAATGTATTCTGCTCAAAACGAAGCCCTCAGTTTGGCTCCCTTTGAAATCGATTGGCGGTGAGAAAGCGAAGGAGAGCCGCACCAGCTGTTGACCGTGTCTTTTTGTGTTTACAATCTCGCTGGAGATATAGTGGACAAGGAGTAATGCCACGCTGGGATTGTTCACCATGGCAACCCAGTGTTGATCGAGCTGAAAAAAGAGTCTTTGGAAAGGATCACCTGTACGTCAAGCTGTTCATGTGGCCTGTTATCAAACAAATAAAAACTGAGTAGCTATCATCCATCCATCCATCCATCCATCCATCCATCCATCCATCCATCCATCCATCCATCCATCATTAGAGTGTGACCATTCATTATTCTATTTTTCATATAATTATTTATTTATACTTTAATATTTAATCCATTCACTTATTCACTGATCGCAGAATGCAGCGATTGACTGACCAGTGTATTCCAGTACACAATTGAGTATTCCAGACAGAATTGTTCTTAAAGGTGCTCTAAGCGATCTCGGTTGGCGTAACCTCTTGTTGATGTTTGAATTATTATCAAACAAAACGGAGGCTAGCTAGACCCTCCCTCCTCCTCATCCACGCAATAACCCCCCAAACCCCACCCCACATCATTCTTGTTGGTTATTGGCTGGAACAGTTTATGTTTCGTGGTGCGGGTCGCTCTGTTTATTACTCAGTTTGTTTTTGCTGCTGTTTGTGGAGCGTTTTTTTACAGTGTGTTCAGGGGACAGGCAGCTAGCGGATAGTGAGGAGATGTTTGCGGTATGTGAAAAAAAATGTTTTGGCCTAAAAAACGCGCGAGATCGCTTAGAGCACCTTTAATATATTTTAGAGAACAGATATTATTTTTAGATCTTTTTGGGATTTGTCTTTTCTTCAGAAAAAGGAAAAAAGACAATGAAGTCGCTTCCTCCTGTAAATGAGAATATCTGTCAAAAGTATTGAATCAGAAACCTGTGGCTGACAGATGCTGGAAACTGAGTTTTTACTTGTTAGAGATCAATAGCAATTTGATGAGTATCAAACACGGCGCTCAGAAGTTCTGGCGTCTGTTCTGTTGCGTTCAAATGTACAAATGCAGCTGTTATGTGAGGACGCTTTTACAGAAGTTTGTGCATCAGTAGAATGTCACATCATTGTGTCAGGATTGGCAGATGCCTCATGATGTATGCGAGGATACGTACAGGTTGTGATGTTTCATAGCAGCTCGGTTCTGTCTTGCCAACTCTAAAACACCGTCCAAGCCTTAGAATGAATCATCCATCTATTAAATGCCCTTTGTTTCAAACTATCTGAATCCAGATGTATGGTATTTCCAGAGGTTTGATTGGTCTGGATGTGATGTGATAGTTTTGCACAACAACACCACATTATTTATTTATTCAATCTAAGAATGAATCCACCCATCTGTTAACTGTCCTTTGTTTTCAACTAAATGCATTTGCATGCACAGAATTTACAGAGGTTTAATTGGTCTTGTGGTGATGCAACAGTTTTGCACAACAAAACCACATTTTCCATGCGCAAATGAAGCATAAATCTAATGTGGATCATTTGCACTTCATTTTATTTTAGTTTCCATATTTGTTGTAACTTGCACTGGTTGCCGACTGCTGTTCGCATCAAATTCAAGGCACTGATGTTTGCCTACAGAACAACCACTGGCTCTTCACCCCTATATTTAAACTCTTTACTCCAGACTTACGTGCTCTCCAGAAGCTTGCATTCTGCATGTGTCCGGCTTCTCCTGGTGCCATTCCAAAGAGCCACAAAATCACTTTCATGGACCTTTACCCTGACTGCTTCAAGCTAGTGGAAATACCTGCCTAACTCAACTCGAGCTGCTGAGTCTTAAACCATTTTCAAGAAATCTTTTTCATCAACACTTGACCCATTAATACTATGGGGGCTTTCACACTGGCAGTTTAGTTCGAAACGGGGCACGATTCACATTCATGAAAAATTGGTAATGTGAAAGCGGTCATGTGGACCTTTCTTCCTTTTTCTTCTAGACCATTGGAAATGCAATGTGTACATGCAAATGTACATAGAATAGTAAGTTACGGGGGCCACTGTCGCCTTTTTCACCATGCCATTTTATATCACTGTATTGGTCCATTAAGCATTAACTGTCCTGACCGCAGGACATAATGAGGGAATCCCCAGTTCTGCAGCACAGCACCACGATATAAAGTTAAGAAAATGAAACAACCGAGAAAAATATATGTCTACTACCTCAGATTTAACGTTTGATCTGTACATCAGCATCAGATAATAACATTAATCTCGTTCACGGTAGAGAAACCTGCTAACATGTGCAAAACTAACTGTGAAGACTTAAATGTAAACAGTTTTTGTATCTTTATCAGCTTCCCCATATATATACTGGCCCTGATAATAATTTGAACCACTAAAATTGTGGAAGGGAATTTGTAAAGCGAAATAAAATGGACCGAAAATTGCCTGTCGAATATAGGTTGTATTTTTAAACAGAATGAATATTTTGGAAGTGAAATCGGAAAGGTGAAAATTGATTATTGAATTCTGAATAATGAAAAAGTGTGTGAAATGTTTTGATTTGAAATATTCACAGCTTAAATATAGACCCTTTTACTGTTTGTACACAATGATGACATAGAAACGTATGCGCGCGCATATTGGCAACGGAAGTATGGCGAGAATCAGCAGATTGTCAAGTGGGTGCTGCAGACGTGAGCATTTTTTATTATGTCTTTCGCTCCAATCAACACGTTTAATCGTCTGCAGCCACAGGCGCTGCCGGTTCTACTGAAACGGCCGTGATCCTGTCGGAATCCTATAAAACTTAAAGGTATGGGTAGGTCAGAATTGTCTAAAAAAACTTTTATTCAAATTTGTTTAAACTGTCTTTATATACCAATACATAATTAAAATGCAAGTACTCTGAAATAGAGAGTATAAAAAACTGAGTGACTCTAGTGTATTTAATCTTCAATAAACACAGCTCATTAATTCCATTCACTCCCACCTAAAAACGGGTGCGCGACTGCGCGCACGTGGGCAGAGCCAATAATAGCGGCGGTAGTCATGGCGACGTAGAGTGACAGTCGCGCAAGCCAATCACTTTCGTCCCGGTAGGAATTCATGAGCTGTGTTTTTTGAAGATTAAATACACTAGAGTCACTCAATTTTTATACTCTCTTTTTCAAAGTACTTACATTTTAATTATGTATTGGTATATAAAGACAGTTTAAGCCAATTTGAAAAAAAGTTCTTTAGACAATTATACCTACACAACCTTTAAGCCCCTTGGTGGAATATCGATTAGTGCAACCGTAAACGTAACAACCAGACATTTTGATGCTGGGAAACCGTTTTGATAAACTCTCGGAGTTGCTAACACGTTAGAGCCAGTGGGGAACACCACCACTTCCGTTGCCAAAATGCCTGCGCAACTATTTGATCACGTGGGCTGTAAAAGGGTCTATACAACCATGTTGAATTTCAGCCAATAAAAATGCAAGCCCTAAAAATACAATGCAATAAAATGCAAGCAGGGTTAATGCAATGCATATTTTTTCAAGTAGTGCAATTCAACAAGCTTTTTTGTTTCAAAAACATTTGTCATTATTTTACTTCCATAAACTTGATTCCATCGAACCCTGGTGCACTTGCAATCATCATCTTACTTTAAAATTGGTCCTATTATGCTTGCAAACAGACTCTTTACAGGAGACAGTGGAATGCCATTCATTTGCTGCCCTGAATGCACTCGGGGTAAATCATCAACACTATCATCCCTTACAGTTTTATTGAATTGATTCCATCGTAATCGGCTAAAACGCATGCGCAGGTTACTTTTCTTCCTGAACAGGCGCGGAAACGAGTCTGTGCTACTTTTCACATACCTTGGTTACCACTAGGGGTGTAACGGTACGCAAAAATCATAGTTCGGTACGTACCTCGGTTTTAAAGTCACGGTTCGGTTCATTTTCGGTACAGTAAGGGAAAGAAATGCAAAACATTAAACTGCTGGTTGTTTACTATAAACTTTTTTTTAACAATTAGTTTACACTTTTTTAAACACACTTTTTAATAAAATATAATTAATAAAAAAAATATATATATATAAAAAAAAAGAATAAGAAATAAAATACTGCTGCAAAGTTCTCCACTAAATAAAATACTCTTAAACCAATAATGGCCATGACGCTAGCTAGCGAGAGGCTGGGCTAAAGCGAGCGTGCCGTGTATGTGGTGATCGGGCCGAATTTTAGGCAGTAGATTTTAGACAGCAGTAACCGAACCCGACCCAAGCCCGACAGGCATAAAGATATTTATGTCCGAGCCCGACCCGAGAGTTAAAATCCCATTTTTTTTCTCATACTAATGACACATGTACGTTTGTTTGTGTGGAAAGCCCGCTTTTATTAGGAAATGTCAACAGATGAGCACATCAGCGCGCATGGAGCAACAAGCGCTCTTAACACAGGCGCGCATGCACGCGTTTCGTTGTCACAGCAACATAAACAAATTTCCGCACACAGGAAGACAGATGTTATGGTAATATTTTACATGTATTTGAATCACAAAAACGATTAATCAGATTTAATCAGTGCAACACGGAGACTTCCGACACTTAATATGTTCGTGTGGAAACTCGGTGTGGAAACGCATGTTCCGCACACAAAACTAGCCTAAGGGTGCTTTCACACCTGCCTTGTTTAGTTCGGTTGAATCGCACTAGAGTTCGTTTTCCGAATTGGTGCGGTTCGTTTGGGCAGGTGAGAATGCAGCAATCGCACTCGGGTGCGCACCAAAAGCGGACCAAACAAGCGTACCGAGACCTCCTAGGAGAGGTGGTCTCGGTACGCTTTCAAACGAACTCTGGAGCGGTTCGTTTGTGGTGAGAACGTGATCCGACCTCGAACAGACCCAACTGCGAAATAACTGCGCATTTTTGGACTAAACCAGCTGCCGTAGTCAGCCGCGCTGTGCATTATGTCACTGTTTAGCAACATTAATGCACGCGTTGCCTCCTCCTGAAGTGACTCGCTGCGTGCATTGCATAAAACATTATTTTCAAGCCGCATTCTCGCTTCATTCTCAAATGTTATTGTTTGCCTAAAGTGGTGTAGACAAACTAATATAATACACTATGACCAGGGATACAATCAGCCCACAAAGTAATTTCTCCATAGTAAAAAGCGGCGTCTTGTCTGCCGGATTTTCCTCCTCTTTGTTTACTTCCGTCAGTTCTGTTGGAATTTTCCCGCACGTTAATTCTGACAATCAAAGTGCAGTTATGAAAATACGTTCAAGACCCATCTGGCCAACGAGTGATGTGGATGTTGTCACGTGACTGCATTTAGTTTCGTTTCATAAACTGATTCGGACCAGAGCAATCAGTGTGGTGTGAAAAGGAACCAAAACGCCTGAAAAATGCTACAAAGTATAATTTTTCTCCCTTGGTCCGGACCAAATGAACCGAACTACAGATGTGAAAGCACCCTAAGATTGCATTCGGTGCACATGTGAACCGTTACACCCCTAGTTACCACACATTACCAATTTTTCATGAATGTGAATCGTGCCCCGTTTCGAACTAAACTGCCAGTGTGAAAGCCCCCATAGTATTAATGGGTCAAGTGTTGATGAAAAAGATTTCTTGAAAATGGTTTAAGACTCAGCAGCTCGAGTTGAGTTAGGCAGGTATTTCCACTAACTTGAAGCAGTCAGGGTAAAGGTCCATGAAAGTGATTTTGTGGCTCTTTGGGATGGCACCAGGAGAAGCCGGTCACTTGCAGAACGCAAGCTTCTGGAGAGCACTTAAGTCTGGAGTAAAGAGTTTAAATATAGGGGTGAAGAGCCAGTGGTTGTTCTGTAGGCAAACATCAGTGCCTTGAATTTGATGCGAACAGCAGTCGGCAACCAGTGCAAGTTACAACAAATATGGAAACTACAATAAAATGAAGAGCAAATGATCCACATTAGATTTATGCTTTATTTGTGCATGGGAAATGTGGTTTTGTTGTGCAAAACTGTTGCATCACCACTAGACCAATTAAACCTCTGTAAATTCTGTGCATGCAAATGCATTTAGTTGAAAACAAAGGGCAGTTAACAGATGGGTGGATTCATTCTTAGATTGAATAAATAAATAATGTGGTGTTGTTGTGCAAAACTATCGCATCACATCCAGAACAATCAAAACTCTGGAAATACCATACACCTGGATTCAGCTCATTTGAAACAAAGCATTTAATATGGATGATTCATTCTAAGGCTTGGACAGTATTTTAGAGTTGGCAAGACAGAACCGAGCTGCTATGAAACATCACAACCTGTATGTATCCTCGCATACATCATGAGGTATCTGTCAATCCTGACACAATGATGTGACATTCTACTGATGCACAAACTTCTGTAAAAGCGTCCTCACATAACAGCTGCATTTGTACATTTGAACGCAACAGAACAGACGCCAGAACTTCTGAGCGCCGTGTTTGATACTCATCAAATTGCTATTGATCTCTAACAAGTAAAAACTCAGTCTCCAGCATCTGTCAGCCACAGGTTTCTGATTCAATACTTTTGACAGATATTCTCATTTACAGGAGGAAGCGACTTCATTGTCTTTTTTTCTTTTTCTGAAGAAAAGACAAATCCCAAAAAGATCTTAAAAGAAACTCTGTTCTCTAAAATATATATAAAACAATATCTGTCTGGAAAACTCAATTCTGGTTTGTCAATCCCTGCATTCTGAGATCAGTTTGTGAGATTCATGGAATCAAAGTTTGCGAGATTCATGGAATTTAATCATTGAAAGTTGTAGACACTTAGTAGCAATTTTCACCACTGTTAGTTTTACGGGAAACAACAGTGACCACAGGTAAACAAACTTGCTGATATATGTTTGGATAATTGCTTAACTTTGTACAGCCATTAATTCTCAAGTGCATGTGTGTGGCATTTAAACTAAGCAGTTAGACAAATGGGGCCCTATCTTGCACCCAGCGGAATTGACTTTGCACACCGACGCATGTATCATTCCTATTTTGCACCCGCGTAAACAGGGGACTTTTTCCTCCACAGATGTACGTTGGTAAATTAGGGAATGAACATGCGCTCCCGGGGGCGGTTCAGCGAAAAGAGGAGGCGTGTTCCGGCGCAAACGTTCCCTGGTGCTATTTTGCAGTTTTAGAAAACAATTCCGCCACTGACCAGGAAAAAAACGAGTCTAAAGACAGTGGTGCGTTGCGCGTTAGTCACATGCTATTTTAAGGGCGCATGCTTGGCCATTATGTAGCGTGTGAACAACGCGCATACACTTTGATTCTCCAATCTAAACAAACGCCGCACAGTTTTCATTTTTGCACATCATACATTATTACAAGGAAAAATATTAACACACGAGGAAATCATTGTTGTGTCCATAAAGATGTGGAAAAAATAGGCATAAATCTAGCTTACACATTTACCCAAATTATTATACGCCTGTTTAACCGAAGCTAATTTTGGTGGGTTTCTCCCATCCCCATACAATGTCACTTCTCTGTGTTTTACGGTCCTGACGAGAACGTCGGTCTCCTCGGCTGTGAACCGCTCCTGGCGTGCGCTGGCAAATCCGCCGTTATAATAGCAATTAGCAGGCGCGCCATGGGACAAGCGCGCCTGCTCTTAAAGGGAATGTGAGAGGACGCTGTGATTGGTTAATTTCATGTTACGCCCAAACCACACCTATGAATAATGAAGCTACTTCAGACCAACCCATTTTAGATTTGCGTCGGGCGCAAGAGTAATTTATCCCGCCGGTATAATAGCAACAGCACCCGGGATCCGCCCACAAAGTTACTTGCGTTTCGCATTTGATACTTGCGTTTCAGATCGTTAAAATAGGGCCCATAGTATCTATACTGTATATATGTGACCCTGGACCACAAAACCAGTCACATTGGTATTTTTTTTTACAATTGAGATTTATATATAATCTGAAAGCTGAATAAATAAGCTTTCCACTGATGTATGATTTGTTAGGATAGGACAATATTTGGCCGAGATATACTACAATTTGAATATCTGGAATCTGGGGGTGTAAAAAACGGATTAAATTCTCTTATGCCTCTTCTTGCTCTGGAATGGTTTAAAATCTATTAAATGTGTAAACTGGCAAGACAAAACATGTGAAAATCTTAAACTTTCACTTTATGGCGGTTAAACTTGCAGAGTCCACACAGAAAAGACTCCTGGCTCAGCCGGGACTCGAACCGGAGATGTTCAAACTGTGCCACTGCTACAAACAGTCACTGTGCCGCCAAATTAAAAATATCATCTGAAAAAATCTTAAGCCTTGTTTATACTCGACGCGTCCGCATGAGCGCGAAGTGCACGCGGCAAAAATTACGTCATTGTGGTGTTGGCGGTCGTGCGCGTTGGGTGCGCAAGGGCCCATTTCGCCTGGTGGTGTGCACGTCAGATTTTGTAACATCGCGTGCGGCTCCGCATCCGAAGATGAACGATTCTCCAATCTAAACAAACGCCGCACAGTTTTCATTTTTGCACATCATACATTATTACAAGGATAAATATTAACACACGAGGAAATCATTGTTGTGTCCATGAAGATGTGGAAAAAATAGGCATAAATCTAGCTTACACATTTACCCAAATTATTATACGCCTGTTTAACCGAAGCTAATTTTGGTGGGTTTCTCCCATCCCCATACAATGTCACTTCTCTGTGTTTTACGGTCCTGACGAGAACGTCGGTCTCCTCGGCTGTGAACCGCTCCTGGCGTGCGCTGGCAAATCCGCCGTTATAATAGCAAGACGAAGATGAGCCGAATCTGGCCGAGCACGAACTTCTCATCACACCAGCACCCCTAAATTAGTTGCTTACATTTAAAAAATGAGCATACAGTAGCATAAAAAGCCGGACATAACGGACGCGTCGAGTATAAACAAGGCTTTAGACTGCCAAACTAATGCAATGCAATGCAATACATGAAAATGCAATCCAGTATTTTACTTTATTGCATGGCTGACTGATAACACAAACTGCTGATAACACAAACTGTTAAAAAAAAATACAGATTGGTCAAACCAGTTACTGGTCTCTAATATTTCAGGTTTATATTCACGTAATTTC
Source organism: Phoxinus phoxinus (assembly GCF_949152265.1). Lineage (NCBI taxonomy): Eukaryota > Metazoa > Chordata > Actinopteri > Cypriniformes > Leuciscidae > Phoxinus > Phoxinus phoxinus. Next base: position 8,899,631 of record NC_136888.1, on the reverse strand, counting down.
AGATATACCTGCTTTTGTAAAAGGACAACTAACTTGGGAATTGGTCACTTTACGCATCAACGTGTCTGTCTCAGAAGGAGAAGTACAGATTTTACAGTGTGCTGAAAGTCAAAAGTTCACTAGTTTCATCTAGTTTCCACTAGATAATGGGAAAGACAATCAGAAGACAGAAACTACCAACAACAACAACAAAAACAACTAGCAGAAAACACCCCACCACCCCCAAAAAAGATGTCGTTCTGACATTAAAATAATCGCTCTAATATTTCATTTCATGGCCAGACACGCTTGCTGTGCTCTTCACATTTTCCTCGAGACATATAATAAACAGCGATTCCCAAGGCAAGACATTACATGCTGGAATCAAATTTGCAATGTTTATTTTGCAGCTTGTAAATATAAAATTGCTCTATCAGAGCCATAAATCAAAAAGTTGAGCGGCTCTCTGTGTACAGATGCTAATAGAAAGTGAAATTTGAGGGAGATTTCCTTCTTGTGTTTCTGTGCTTGAAGGCACAGCCTTTTCATAAAGAAATGCAAAAAATAGAAGTGAGAAAAGAGAGAGAGAGAGAAAGAGAGAGAGAGAGAGCTACATACACACAAAGACAGCCATGCATTAAAGATATATTAGATAACAGGAGGGGAGACAGAGAGCACATTCCTGTGACGGGACGGCAGACTGATGCTCAGCCAGTGCGAGAGCGGTTTGATGGATGGGGAGCGTCGCTGTGCTGAAAAGAAGACAGATTAAGCATGTCCAAGAAACACTTTTCTCTCTATGGATTATATAGAAAGATGCGTATCCTGGCACAGCACAACAGTCAGCGGCACTACAGCCGGACAGCGTCGTGTCTCTAATGATGCCTGTGTGTAGAGATAAAGCAGAAGTCTGCGGCTCACTTTGAAAAATGACCTGGGAAAACAGCCTCCATCGCAATACTCAGCAATTGCATTTCAGTGTAAACCAGAGTCAGCACAGAGGCCAGAGGAGAGCAGGAGATGCCGGATACAGACCACAACGGGTCATAAACACATGACGTGTCGGAACAGAGCAATCCTCATCGTGTAGTAGATCAAATACTAAACTCATGTTAACAGATGTTTAGCTGATTTTTAGTTAAAATATATAATAAGCATACAATTTATTTATTTATATATAATTTTACATTATAAATATTAAACTTGTATAACTATTTTCTGTTATGACTTTGTATGACCTTTTGGAGTGTCTTCTCTCAAAAGAGGTAACAATTTGTTCAAAGATGTGTAATAATAATAATAATAAATAAGTAAAATAACTAAAAAATAAAAGGCCTGTGAAACCCTTTTTTATATATATATATTAATGCTTATAGAAATAAATAGTTGATCATTTATTTGAAATATATTGCAAATATAATCTACCCAGTACATTAATTACAAATTGTAGTTGGTTACTGGTTTCAAATGACATTACAACAAATATTGTAGTTAGTAACGTAATCCATTACACATTTAAGGTAATGTAATCTGACTAGTTTTTGATTATTTTTTGTATTACTTTTGACCTAATTTAATGTTTATCACATTGATTTGAATAAGATAATCTTGTATCAGATTGATATAAAAATACAAATATATTTAATTGTTTTGTTTTTAACAAGATGAAGTGCATTAAATATTACATTACGTCAGGGTTCATGATGGAACTGCAAGGGGTCTGTGAGTTCAATTAAAAGCTGTTTAGTAATTGAATCATACAAAATTAAAATAAAGAATTTTAAAATAAAAAAAAAACATTAAAAATTAAAAAAACTTATCCTAAAAAAGATTTTTACAAAGCATTTTTTTCCTGTTTACCTACATGACATGTGACCATTAATTGATGTCAGAGAACCGTGAAATTAAATTAATTAATTAATTATTATTATTATTATGGACAATTTTATTATTAACCTAACTTAATTAAGTTAAAATCTAAGAGGGGACTTTAAGTAAATATATTAGGTCAAACAGGTTCATCTGTCAAAAAAATTGGGCCTGCATTGCATGTAAATCTAGAATGACGTGACTGTACATTTAATCATCTCACAGAGTGATAATTCAAATAATAATCAATGTGTCGTTAGGAGCCAATTAGCTATGTTGCAATGTTGAGAAAACACTTCTGAAGAGTGAAATTATTTCTGTTAATCCAGTGATCAAATGCTGCACGTCTCAGTTTTCAGTGATAGGCACATATAGTGGCAGGACTGTGTGTGCAATTCCACAAACCTGGAAGACCTTCTGAATGTAAATAAGCTGTAGGCTGGTAGGGAGCAGTAGGGAGAATCAATTAATTTAGAATAATTTACTGCCATTGTAAGAATAACATGTGATCATGTAATCAATAAACAAGTAACTGCAGTTTGATAACGATTATTATCTGATTACGTTTTATATATATATATATATATATATATATATATATATATATATATATATGACAACTTCCTCAACTTCCTTCATAATGAGTATTATCTGATTACGAAAAGATACTTAAAGCGCTTTAAAAATGGCCAAAATTGTGGAAAAAATGTCCGGTTATACATATTCATACCCATCCATCCCAAATGGGTCAATTCAATTAAAACTTTTAACCGCTTGTCTTGACCTCCTGGGAATAGTGACCACTGCTGAGCAATGACCCTTTTCCCATTTCTAAGCGCCAGGAAGCTCTTTCTTTGTGACTATTTAAAAGTGCATTGAATTGGTTTTGCTGTAATCCGTGTTGTTAAGATCCATGACACATTAACTGAACAATGAAAGTTAATCCTTCAGCACACAAAAAAACATCAACTCATTCATTTTCACCTACAGCATCGGTTTGTTCGGGTGAGTTGTCATTTCTGGTAGGGATGTAGGCGTTCTGCTGCTAAAAAGAACTAAGAAGAGGAGAAATTACTGTGCAATAAGGAGCAAAAAAACTTCTCAGAGCTGCAAGCACAGCCTAAAAAAAACTTGCATTAAATTTAATGAAGGTACTATTTAAACGTCCATGTATTATTTTAATTAAAGTATTATAATAAATCTTAAAAAGCAGGGCTTGTCTTCTAGCTTTTAATGACTTAATTCTAGAACTCCCATCCTGCAAATGTGCAATTCAAAACCAATGTCTTTTTACCTGCAATTTTGAAACCCTGGTCTGAATCTTAAACTACCATGATGAATGATTGTATTATCTGTTTGCACTGCATTTGCACTTTCCACCATGTGACCTGTCTTAATATGTGTATGTGTTGGTGTGATTCTGTGTTAGAGTATGACCTGAATAAGTGTATGAATGTATTTTTTTTGTATATATTCACTAGGAGTAGCACTTTTAATTTCGTTGTGACAACATTTTTATAATGTTTTTACGATGACAATAATAAATGAAATCTGAATCTTAAACTATTGCCTGCTGGATGAAAGTCACAGAAACTATAAAAAAAAATCATATTTCACCCAAAAATCAAAAGGAAAAAGAATAAGCAATTATATTTCACATATGTTTTTGGTGCACATTCACTTCTAAAATAAATCGAAAAGTAAATAAATGCATAAATTAATAAATAAAAAAAGACATGCATAAATAAAAAAAGAAATGCATACAGAAATGTAAAAAAATAAATGCAGAAATACTGAAAGAAATGCAGAAGAAATGCAGAGAGTAAGTAAGAAATACAAAAGAAATGCAGAAAGAAAGCGCATGGTCTAATTCACATGGCGCAAGTGCACGGGTGTTTCTGAATCTACTTTTGCTAGTTTAACGCCGTGAAAAATGGTCAGCGCGCCCGTCGCATGGTCTAAAAGTGTTGTCTCTATTCTCTTAAAGGTGCCATGTGTAATTGTCTGGCAAAAAAAATCAAGTCATACTCCACATTCCATACCAGATGGGGGCAGTATACCTCACATATCAAAATATGTGATGTAGGATATGGTATTTTATAAATCACACACTATAAATATGATAAAGAAGCAGAAACAGATAGTTGCAGTAAAGTAATATATTTTAATAAGTTGAAGAAACAATAATGATTTGTGACACACACACACACACTCGATTTGCGCATCGCCATCATGTGTGTATTACAAGTAACGTTATTACATTGCTTCCTGATATCACGTGCGCAAACACAAATAACCTATATTTATATATATATATACTACAGGGCCGTTGAATGCTTGTATCTGATAACCGTGTCCGTGAAGCTCTTGTAATTATTACTTTACCCAACCTCTCCATGTCGAGTGATGCAGTAAACATCAGACAGCGCACGTGAACCGATCATCTCTACTATAGTAAAAAAAAACACGAAAACTGTTGAAAGATACAGTAGGCTACAAATGACCTGTTCGCGCCACAAATTGTTCTCCGTCCTTAGCGACCGAGTCATTGAATGTGAAACAGCGGCTGCTGTCGTCAGCGAGCAGCACTCTTCAGACAACGAGGGCGCGCGCGCCGTGTTGATACCTCCGTTTCAGTTTCTCGAACCCGCGCAGTGCGGCGGTCAGAACACGGAGACCATTCTGCCCCTAGCTATGCGTGCGAAAGCATGGGGAGCGATCCCGGGCGTGTCAGAATGGGTGCTGAACGTTGTAAAACAGGGCTATGCGCTGCAGTTCGCTCGCCGTCCCCCGCGCTTTCGAGCCCGGACCCTGACGAGCGGTCCTTTTCTTATCTGATCTGATTTCTGCTTCAGAGCGCGGTGGTTGTAGGGTTCTCTTGCCAAAGGCTTCAGCCATCCTTCCGCTCTCTTCCCTGAATTGAAATGAAGTAGTGGGCTGTACTTTCCACACGATAGACATCAGGTTCAAGTCTATGGTTCAAGTACGCCCACAAGCCGTGCGAGTTATTCGTGTATTGCAGGTTGGCTGGTGGTTATGTGCCCCGCATACCGCCTCCCATGGCCGAAACTGGTATTACGACACCTGTCGGGCCGTGGCTAGTAATGCTAATGCTAATTAAGGTTGATATCTCTGCAGCACTATAACTTGACATTTTTTTAATGACATCATCGCCCTTATTTCTTCTCATTCTTTTGATGCGTGTAGCTCATTTTTTGGATATTTTTACTTCAATTTTTACACATGGCACCTTTAATGAGTAATGGGTGTGTTTTGGCCGTAACGTGCAATAAACCAATCAGAGTCAGTCTCATCCCCCATTCCCTTTAAAAGCCAGTTGCACTCGCGCCATGGCGGATTCGCTATTTACATGACGGAATTTCAAAGCGAAAAAATTAACACTTCTCTAGCGAGGAAACGGATCTGCCCTTGCGCAAGGTTAAAGCAACCATCAATGAGACAAGCCATATCCACCATATATTTATGTGCACAATAATAATCTTTTACCTTGTAATCCTTTTATTTTTTATATTTGGCTTATTTTGTGTGCTGCTGCTCATCCCTGTTTGTGTTATAAGTAAAGTGCACGCGCGTTGTGGACCCGCCTATAGGGTCCACAACGCGCATATTACTAATTTACGGCCTTTAAATAACAAAAAAATAACACAGACCCTATAAGTTCAAAACGAGCTGTTTTTTGAGCTTGATTAAATACATGCTTTGTTTATAATAGGGATGTTGTTTTAAACTAGGAAACTTCCAGGATGTTTTAATGGTAAAATACCTCTTATAAGTCAAAAGATCAAGGCAAATTTGATTTCTCGTATCACAACCCCTTTTTAAATTGGTTTGCATACATGGACAAGAGAACCGCTTTCAGCACAAGACACACACCATCTAATCCATAGCGTACGGTTCAACACTGGACTCAACCTCAGTAAAGCTGACAATCAAAATCAGAGGGAGATCAACACAGCAGCAAAGTTCACCAGCTCTCTGTGTGCTGAGTGCTGTGAGATGAAAGACTGAGACAGACGTCCTGCTGTGAGCCAATCTACTGAGACAACGCTGGAGAACACCTGAGACCTGAGAGACCATCATTAAAACAACTGACCCGACAGAGCTGAGTGACCTCAAACCACAACAAAAACAGCTTTATATCACCACTTAAAAACAGCCTGACATAAAGAGAGAAAAAACGTCCTAACATGAAATGGTTTGTTAATGTCTAACGTCTGTTTTATGGTGAAAATGGTGCATTGATTGACATGATTTCAAGGCTGTTGGATAATTTTACAGAATCTAAATTTATACAAAAAGATGTGTTGTCTGGATATTCATTAGGTCAGCTCTTTTAGGCTGATTTAATTCCAGACTGCGTATTTCAAACCAATGCTGAATTATGTGAACCTGCTCAAAGAAGTTAATTATGGGATACAAAGAACAAAGATGCTTATAAAAGAACAATTAGCTTTGGGTCACAGAAGCCAATATTCGTAAAAAAACATAATTGTTTTGATTGTGTTCAGATACGGTATCTTATCCAACACCCAGAGGCTCTTTAAAAATTATCAAGCGTTAAGAGCATAAAACACTTTTCATTTTCCATCCACCTACATTATAATCCAACAGCATTCAGCGGCACGATATTTCCATATTTAGACCAGCCAAACGAGGCACAGAAGAAAAGCCCATAAAGTTACAGAGTGTGATTTATATACTTGTCTGCCAAACTGGGGAGAATACACAGAATAAAAGAAAAGGGAAAAAAAGAGACAGAGACCGAGAGAGAGAGAGAGAGAGAGAGTGCAAAAGACTGTAAATAAAGAAGAAATGTTTTTTTCCCCCCAAGTTCTGCTTCAGTGCCATGCTGGATTTGTGATTTCATAGGCTAAACCCCTGGGGAACAGCGTGAAGTAGAGGAACTCATTTCAGCCTGAACTCAGATTGATTTCCTATCCAGCTCCTTCTCAATGGAGGCAGTGCAGGGCCAAATAAACATAAGGTCACTGCATCAATCTCTGCTGTTTCCTTCTCATGCCATCTGATCCAGTTTCACAGCGACGCTTAACGCACTCCAAACAGTGTGCTCAACTGGTAAAAAGCTAATGTATTTAATAGGCAGATGCAGATGGAGTGTAGTCAGCCTGTTGTGGAGTAACTTCTGTGTTTGGATTAGCCTAATATTATATTGCTGCAATAAATAAATATTGGCTGCAAACAAACAAACAAATAAAACTATCTTAAACTCATGTTAAATCATCTAACAGATAACAGTCCATTTAAATTGACTAAATGAAAATGAATGAAAAATGTATGAGGGAAGAAAACAATTCATAAAATGTATTAAAACATTTGGAAATCATTTATTATTTATTTACAATAAAAAAAATGTGATGGTATTAATTAAAGAAAATTACATATCAAATTACAATTACATAAAACATGTGTATATAAATGTATATATGTATATTTCTATATATAAATGTATATATGTTATATATATATACACACACACACACACACACACACACACACACACGGTATATGTACATACAGTTGTAATCAAAATCATTCAACCCCAACTGCAAATCAGGTTTATTGGCAAAATGTACAGACTTTCAACTGTTTGCAATGAGCAATTCAAACTAAAGTAATTGAAATAGCTCAACACAAAAAATGTTTCAAGAGGTTTCCCCAAATTCAACTGAAAATACAACTTTGGATGACTTAACTTAATGCAAAATTCACTTGTACATGGTGTTTGAACATAAAGCTTCAGCTTCCTCTTCCTCAGTTCATCACAAGCTTCAGCTTCCTCACTGACAGCATGATGTTTTCTGCTTCAAGGAATCCATCTTGCCTTCCACACGCTGCAGGTTTCCAGTGCCAGAGAATGCAAAGAAGTCCCAGAGCATCACCATGCTTAAATGTAGTGTTCTTTTCAGCATATGCTTCATTCTTCTTCCTCCAGACATACTGCTTATCCATAGGGCCCAAAATGTCCAGTTTTGTTTCATCGCTCCACAGAACAGAATCAAAATATTTGGCTTAGTTATATGATTTTGAGTATTTTCTTGTGCTTTTGGGTCAGTAGTGGTGTACGTCTCGGAGTTATGGCATGAGTAGTTTAGAACGTGCCTTACTGTGCAAGCTGAAACCTCAGTGCCTGTTGCCACCAAGTCTTGCTGCAGGTCTTTTGCAGTCATTCAAGGGTTTTTCTGAACCTGCCTTCTCAGAAATTAGATATTGCTGTCGTTGATAGCTTCCTTCTTCTGCCCCTGCCCCTTCTAACTTTGAACTTGCTGACTATGCTTCTAATGGTGTCTCAAAGAACATTTAGTGCCTTCACTATCTTTTTGTATCCTGACCCTTGTTTGTGAAGGGCGATGATATCTCCTCTTAACTTTTTGGACCATTCTTTAGAATATTTCTAACATGCAGTCAAACGTGACACTCAACAAGCCTGGACAGTTCAGATATTTAATGTGTTCTAGCTCAAGCACACCTAGTGCAACTAATGAAGCCCTTGATTAGTTAGCTCGAGACAACACCTGTTTTGCAGATTTGTGCTGTTGTGAGGGAGTGGAATAATTTTGAGACTGCGGAATTTCAGTTAAATTTGGGGAAACCACTTGAAACGTGTTGTGTTGAGCTATTTCAATTAGGCTACTTTGTTTGATTTGTTCATTGCAAACAGCTGAAAGCCTGTCAAATTTGCCAATAAACCTGATTTGCCAAGGGGGTTGAATCATATCGGTTACAACTGTATATATATATATATATATATATATATATATATATGTATGTATTTATCATTTTTCCATTTTTCTTTAATGCAAAAGGATGCGATTAACCATGATTAAAAAATATATATCTATTGACAGCTCTAATATATATATATATATATATATATATATATATATGTGTGTGTGTGTGTGTGTGTGTGTGTGTATAGGAGAGAGAGAGAGAGAGAGAGAGAGAGAGAGAGAGAGAGAGAGAGAGAGAGAGAGAGAGAGAGAGAGAGAGAGAGAGAGAGAGAGAGAGAGAGAGAGAGAGAGAGAGAGAGAGAGAGAGAGATTAATTGCATAATTACTGTGAAATTACGCATACATAATTTATCTTGTTAAACGTGTTTATTTTTTCATAATTTTCTTTATCCAGCAAAGTAAACTATCAGATTGAAAGATGATCCTCACAACAACAACAACAAATCTGCATGCTTTATCAAGGTAAATTTAGGTATTTTTCCAAAAAAGGACACTTGGAAACTCCAAAAGGACACCTAATAACTAAATGATATAAGGAGTCCAGATAAGTAATACATTTATGCACACCAAAAAAAAAAAAAAAAAAGAATTCAGTGTACAATATTATACAGTGAAACAGCAATGAGCTTGTTTAGAGCTTGTTTACGTTTTAAAATTCGCATCCATCAAAACTTTATCTGCGTGAAGTTGGTTCGCTTTATCCAGCCGAGAAATATACATATAGAATATGTTCTTAACGTGTACTGTAGCTTGCCCTAAAAAGTTAACTTGAGTATCTTGACTGCAATTTATGTACAGTATCTTTATGTATTAGTATATTTTAGCTTGACGAGCTAATGTCAAAATAGCTCTCCCAACACTGCAAATTCAAACAATTCCAATCAAGTTTGACATGAACTTCTAAAAGGACAGCTTCATCTGGTGACATTTAAATAATGCAACCAATGCTAATCTTAATTAGCTTTGCACATGTTTGTAACTACTGCTGACTGTTTAGAAACTTCAAATAAACCCTTTAGCAGTACGCTTACGTAACGTGTATGTCTCTTAGCCCACGGAAACAAGTTACAAGTTATTACACTGGAGAAAACCTGCCATTTATGAAACTTGTAGACCTTCGGGCATGGGCTCTGTTTCAAAACATAGTGAGCTGTTGCAGTGATACTCTAATATGCACAAATATACATAGAACATACAAAAAATACATAAAACTCTTTACATTTAATTAGATGGCTGAACTTTATTAGCAATACTTTCGATATTGAATTAATTATGGGTATTTTTGGCACAGCCTTCATGCCACACTGCAAAGGAAAGTCGTGGCCTACTCTGAGTCGGACTTGAAACCCGAAGGTCGCGGGTTCGAGTCTCAGTACCGGCAGGAAATGTAGGTAGGGGACCCACTGCTCCGGGTGAGTGATCATTTTGATGAAGACTTCATATCAAGTAAATATATCTGAATCTAAGAATGTACAGATATTTGAACTGGAAAACAAGTCAAAAATACAGAGTCAGAATTGATTTATTTTTCAGTGCAGAAACACACTTCATCCATAAAAAAGCTCACTAGGTTTTTGGAAAGGAGCCAAGGTAGTCTTGAAACAGGTCCTTTGTGATTATTGGTCTAAACAGTAAACATTAAACTTTTGTAAGGAACCATGACATCTTGGCCTGAAGCTCTGATGTCCAGCCGGAGTGGGATGACACACTTCCAGTTCAGTCAGTTCCTCTCTTTTCTGCCACAGAACAGCATGTAATCAAGTGGCTTTTAGTATATTTAATGTAAGGACATAACGGCACGTTCTCAAGATGATAATCTCCTCAAAAGCTCAGCATGAGCACGAAATCATGAATGTTTCATTTCCGTATTACTGGGACTCTTTTCAGACCGTCTCTGAACGCTCACACAGATACGAACATCAGTAAAGTCTACTGCACCTCAAAGGAAGAAAATAAAAGACCATTTCTCAATAAGGATAGCACATTTCCAGAAATTGATTACTTTCTACGCACACCAGTGATTTAATCTTGCAATTCTGTCAAACAGGCAACAAAGAACGTGATGTTTTGACTCATTTTCAGCTTTTCGTCAATTTCCGAATCCGGCAGGATCAGACCTGCTCTGAAACTCTTCTGGCCACAGAAGATCCACACACAAGCTCCGAGGATGAAGTATTCCTTCAGCACACATTCAGGTGAGGCATTGGTTTACATTTCATTCTCTTATTCTGGGAACGAGAGCTGGTTATACATATATTTGAGCTCAATCTTTGATATCAACATTCCTGTAAATTTAGTTTCAAATGTAATCAAACAAAGATGAATCCGCCAATTCAAACTAATGGTCAAAAGTTTTTTTAAGTGTTTTTTTATTTTTAAGTCTCTGATGGCGAATAGCTTTCTGTGCATTCACGCGTTTGACGCGAATTCGCGTCTGCCGCCCGAGTTGAAAAATCTGAACTTTTGCGTCAATTCGCGGCGCGTTAACCAATCGGAGCTTGCTTGCTGCTGTCACGTGGTGAAGTGACGTGATAAACGGGGGAAGGCCCAATTTTCAGATTATAAAGTCATTTTAAATGTTTGGCCTCAATAAATTATTTTGTAATGACTAAATGCCCGCGTGAAAGAAGGAATGACATTGTTCAGATGTTAACTTTGAATATGACACGACACTGAACACTTGCAGTCGTAGGCTACATTTCTGAATGAGATGAACGTTAATTAAAGAAGTCGTTTGACCTACGTTATAACGAGTCATTAATGTTTTTTAACTTATATGTTTCATATAATAGAACCGGAGCTATAGATTGTGAATTTAAAAATTTCTCGTTTACCAGCGGCAAACGTCAGGAAGACTAGCCGAGGTTAAAATGTTTTCCACTTGAAACTGTTCTAAAATGCAATTTATTCCTGTGATCAAAGCTGAATTTCCAGCATCATTCCTCCAGTCTTCAGTGTCACATGATTCTTCAGAAATCATAAATGCTCATGAGTCAGTCTAGTATGGCCTATACAACATCTTGTATACCCAACTTGGTCATATCTGGATTTAAAAGTGTAGATGCAAATTTCTCTCACCACAGGATTTATCTCAAATAACTTATTATTTGTTATTATGAGATTATGACTATCTTCCCATTCTGCTTGCCATTTATATAATATATAGTGGTTGATAGTTTGGGGATCAAGAAACATTTATTTTATAACTACAGTATCAATGTTGAAAATGGCAATCAATGTTGATTAATATTTTTGTCGAAACCGTGATGCATTGTTTTTCAGGATTGCATGATGGATCAATTTAATGCGTACATATATACACACACAGACTGACCCCAAACTTTTGGGGTATTGTACTTCTCCACTAGATAGGATGTCTGAAATACTCTGAATGCACGCAGTAAACAAATAAAACATGGAAGACTGTGGTAAAACTATATTAGTTAAACTGGGTGGTACCAAATTCCTATGTATCGCATTTGATGAACAACTTCTCCATCGTGGGACATTATGCCGGAAAACAGATCTCGAGGATCAATACCAAGCAGCTCTAGCGTATGTATGCAGTGCATGCCACCAATGAAAACAGCGTGATTTACATCACTAACCAGGGTTGATGTAGACATGAGCCAGCTCTGGTTGCCTACCTGGACTCTGCTGCTGGGATCCTTTTTAATCCATTTGATGACCGTCTCATAGACCAGCTCCTCAGCTTTCGTGTTCAGGCTGTCGTTGGACATGTAACTAACCAGGTCTTCTTTGGAAATGTTCGGGATTTCATCTTGACCGGCCACATCAGGGAAGTTCTGCAGGGCGAAGGCCTTTGCCATGTTGTGGAGCTCAGTGCACTGCATCGCCTCGGCCATGGCCAACACTCCCAGACAGTTACTGGCCGTCAGCTGTTTCTCTGCGAGAGGAATACACACACACGCATGAGGCAGGGAAACAAACCCTGAACGCATTAACAGTGAGAGGTGTTTGGAAGATTACATTTATCCAAGTGTGTTGCTGTGAGTATAATATCGCAAGCAGCTAGTGGGAAAAACACCTAAGCATGGGAATCGATTGGACAGGAGGCTCACCGGGGACTTTGACAAGCCCAGACAGACACAGACCTTTTTAACCGCATGAAAGGTCAACAAAACCACTGTAAAACCTGCTCATTCTTCATAATGCACAACTAAAACAGCAGTTTTGGCTTAAACCTGTATATTATTTATTTGAATTCCATTATGTGATGCATTGATTGTAAATTCGATCACCCATTCAAGTTAGGACCGTCAAATACAGTGGAAAAAACATCACTTCGTCCATTTGGTTCAATTATTTACAAGAGTGATAGCCACATTCTACAACCAAATTCACTCCTAAAAATCACTAATGACCAATAACACCGATGTATTCTCGTTAACACAAGCATACCAATAATAAATAAATAAAAATGACAAGCAGACCAAAATTTTAAACAAATTACTATATTTTAGAAATAATGTAAAACAAATGCTTAACAACTCTTTATGGGTGGCATTTCAAACTCAAATTTCTACTATCAAATAATGTTTCTGTAAATATGTCATATGTTGTATGACATGTTTATGGCTAATTCACGCTTAAAAGTGACATTTTATTATTTAAAAAAATTACAATTAGAAATTGCAGCATTCTATTTTAATTTTGTTTTGTACAATAATTTTGACTAATAATAATAATTTACAACAGTTTAGTGATGCTGTGTGCATTTAATTTCAGAATAAATCTATGATTATTTGATATTATTGCTGTAACCACTATTACAATTTTAAAAAAACGCATACATTTTTTGCAAGATTTTAGAAAGGCTGCATTATCTACACCAGTAAATAACGGTTGGCTTTAATTGGGTGAAATTGCAGATGCGATTTAAATCAAGCATATATGAAGAGCTCTGGATAAAGGCGTAAAGAAACCACTCGTCGTAGCACTTAAAACACAGCTATGTAATGAAAGCACACAAGGTTATAAAACCATAAATACCTTTGATTTCTATCACTAAATACTTCAATGCACCATCTTATAAGAACTCAGAATTCTTTCCAGCTGATGAAACCTTGACTGCCCGCAAGATGAATCTTCTTCAGCGAGTGTTCACTTTTCATACGCATTCAAGTGTCATGTCGCTTATCTGAAGCAGTCACGCTAACAAGAAGTTTTAAAGTCAGTCTTGCACATTTCGATTTTTCTTCTATAACTTTTGTGTATACTGAAGTAGATGGAGCACTCCAGCAAATCCCACCAGGAGAGAATGTCATTTCATAGCCGTTGAGGTGCTGATAGATTAATAAGCTCCAGATCCCAGGGGTTCATGAGAAGAGAAGTACAAACCAGAGCTGTCAAAGCTACCGACATTGACTTTTTGATTCCGAAGCTAAACTCATTATTCACATTCCTCGCACCTGCCTTATCAACACAAATCTAAAAAGGGCATAATTCATGCGTGTTAAAAAGCGTTACGATTACTCAATTCAGTTTGGTAACGTCAAAAATGGTGAAAAAAACGTCACTTCGCCACTAGTTACTCAAAGCTCTAACGATTTACAAGAGTGACAACCACATTCTACAACTAAATTCACTCCTCACAAATGTATTATCTTTTACACAGACATAATAAATAAATAAATACATAAATAAAGCTAAGTGAAAAACTAATACCAAATGAACAAATATTTACATAAATATTTTATAAATACATATTATATACACATAGTAATAAAATAATACTAATAAATAATACTATAGCCTACTATACTAGAAATAAATGGTAAACAACTATGTTATAAATATTTGTATAAATAATTTTATGTCATTTAAATTAAAACTACAAAAATAAACTAACCCTACAACATTAATTTATTAGCAAATTGTTCTATTTCAATTCTGCTTTGTACAATAATTATCATAAATTTTGACTAATTATTGCTATTTATTATTTATACAGGCACACAATATAAATATAAACAGGTAATTTTATAATATATATATATATATATATATATATATATATATATATATATATATATATATATATATATATATATATATATATTTTTTTTTTTTTTTTTTTTTTTTTTTCTGTAAATATGTCATACGTTGCATGACAACATGTTTACAGGTCATTCAGTGTCATTTTTATTAAAACCCGAAACTACACTTTTAGCATGAATTTATTAGAATGTCAATCTATTTAATTTGTACTTAAGATCAAATTCAAACTCTAACCCTGCATTCTGCTTGCATCTCAATGCAAATTCTGAAACTCAATAGACTCCACTGCATTCTCAATTCAGTTGTGAATGGTGCAGATCGCCGGCCACAGCCACCCGACAGGATCGACATGCTAGAATATGTATGGATTGTCTCCTCGGAGTCTGGCGTGTAGTGTAATATCAGACTGAAATATAATGAAAAGTATTCTGATTACTAGATATTAGTGTATATCATTGTCAAGACATCTGATCGCATGCAGCGTAAAAGCCATTACGAGTGCTGTAATGAGCATCAGTATTTCTGATTCACTTCAGTCCACAGTAGAGAGAGAGAGAGTGTGTGTGTGTGTGTGTGTGTGTGTGTGTGTGTGTGTGTGTGTGTGTGTGTGTGTGTGTGTGTGTGTGTGTGTGTGTGTGTGTGTGTGTGTGTGTGTGTGTGTGTGTGTGTGTTGTGCTCGTCTGTCAATCAACATAACACAAGCCTTCAGCTCTGAGGGGGGAAACAGAATCCAAAAAGAGAATGTGAGACACGGACAGAATGAATAATGAGCGTATTCCCTCACGGCTTCGCCATGAAGTTACTGTAAATTACTCCAAGATTTTAGAGTACCTACAAAAACAAACTCATTAGAAAGCCTATTATCATAATTTGTCCATGAGAGATTGAAAACTACAATTATGTTCTGCATTTATTTCAGCCTTTATTTCCTGAGGTCCTCTTTCAATGTTAGACAAGGTTACTTGCACCAAAAACAGTCGTGCTTTTGTTTTTCATGACTTTTTTTCACCATCTCACTGACCAGACGTGATGCGACAAGTTTCTCTGACCAATTTGTCTGAAAGTAAAACAGGTGCAAATCCGGCTGTTGTAAGAAGTACATGCAATTTACAGTTCATAACAGCAAAGAATTAGTCGTAACACTTTACCATAAGGTTAACATTAGTTAACTACATTAGTTAACATGAACTAATAATGAACTGCACGTATACATAATTTTTAATCTTTGTTAATGTTAATTTCAACATTTACTAATACTTTATTAAAATCGTATTAATTGATAACAATTACATAATAGTAAAATGCCCTGTTAATGCACTGTGAACTAACATGAACAGCTGTATTTTTATTAACTAACGTTAAAAAATATTAACAAATACAGAAACAAATGGATTGTTCATGGTTAGTTCATGATACATTAACTAATGTTAACTAATGAACCTTATTGTAAAGTGTTACCGCATTAGTTGCTTTAGGAACACAGCTTTGGTAAAAAAGGAAACATCTATGGAAACATTTCTTACCGAGGAAGGAGACACAGACTTTGCAGAAAGTGTTGAACTGAAACTTGTTGGCTGCCTCCAGTAAGGTCTTGGCGTTGACCGAGTCGATAATGAGGGAACCGGTATAAACAAACTCCAGGAGAAGCTCCAGAACGTCTGAACTGATGTTGCTCATCGTCAACTGCATCTTCTCACCGTTTCTGTTCTCGCCCGATAACCTGGACACAGATTGAAGAACGTTAAACCACAGACCCGGTGGTGTCTCAACTGCAACAACCAGTAGAGAGGTCCAAATATATATATAGTGTACAACAGTGTACAACAACAACTTTTGGTCTGTTCCAAAAGCTATTTGACTTCTGAACCTTTTTACTATTGTTAGGTACAATTGAAATAAAGCTGAAATATAATAAAATATAAATATTAGAGGAAAAAGTTCAATTTAAAATAACATTATTAGAAAAAAATGAAAATTTGAAATGTTGAAATACTAAAATTTAATAAAATAAAAAAGGAAACACTTTACAATACAGTTTCATTAGTTAACAACTTTAGTTAACATGAATGAAGAATGAACAATACTTCTGCAGAATTTATTAATCTTAGTTCATGTTAATTTCATAATTTACTAATGCATGATTCAAGTCAAAAATTGTATTTGTTAACGTTACTTAATGCACTGTGAATTAACACGAACTAACAACGAATGACTGTATTTTTACTAACTAACATTCAATTCAATTCAATTCGGAGCTTGTCATGGTCACTGATACATCATTGCAGAAAAATTCTACAATAATTTTATACTGTAAAAATACTAAATGACATGAGGTACATTAAATAATGGTTTGCTTTTAAGGGAACTAAGAAACAATTAAAAACCTATCAAGCATTGCAAAGTGGGATGGACTCATTTGGAAGAGCATCCACTAAAGCTGTTCAGCGAGTGTGACTCAAAGTCAGCCTGTGAGTTTCTCTACAGCGGCGCTTGAGGGAAAACTTGAGTGAGCTGCTATGCATTTCCATGCATAATACATATTTAAAGGCATATGGGGAGTGCAGATTGTCTGGCTCCTGAGATGAGCTGCACTCCGTCTAGAAGAGGGGCATTGGCTTAGCGTATCTGCACTGGGCTGATTGACTTCGTTTTTTTTCCATTGTTTGGGTGCGCGTTATAGAACCCATTAAACCTATAAACCTCAATTATTAGAGATGCTGCAAAAAGACGTGAGATGTCTCGAGAAACAAAAGCTCATAATGACGTTCCATTAATGGACAGTGGGTGGTTAGACATGGCAGTGAGGTGAAAATAATAATAATAATAATAATATCCTCTCTTCTGCCTCAGATCACGGTTCCTATTCTATTTGAACACATACTTTAAAGGTGAAGTGTGTAATTTCTAAATCAATATCAGCATCAAACTGTACATATTTTACATTACGGCAAGACAATGTGTGAAAAAAAGGGATTTTGCCCGTATTTCAGGGAGACAAGCACTTTTCACTGATGGATAAAATCAAGTTGTATTTGGAAATGCATCACATTTTCAAAGTAAAATGGGCTTTGAATGCACTTTCATGTTGCACCAAAACTGAGAAAGAATCAAGTATTTTAGCATCAAAAAACTTTAAACAATTCACAGCATGCGTTTTCGTGAGACTTTATGAAGACACTTGAAGTCTAGGTATATTTAGAACCTATGCAAAGACAAATACACGCTACATATGACAGACAGACAGACAGACAGACAGCGTGATGTAAGCAGGGAAGGAAAGGAGGGGGTAGAAAATCAGTTCTGCCACAGGGAACCAGCAGCCATCCTACAGGGAAAGGGACCATTCCATGACTGGGACGTAGATTTACTTTCAAACACCTGCCAAAACAGAGTTCAACACGGCCTGCGTACGAACGGTGATATTAGACGTTATAAGAGGTTTGACTTGGAGGGAGGCAAAAGGCAGAGTATGAGGTGAGGTGGGTGTCTCTGGCGCTGGCTGAAAAATCAAGAAATGTTACTCCTGAAAAGAAAAACAAAAATGCAAAGTTTATTGCTGTCAGGTGTAAGTGGAGGAGGAGAAATATTAAGAAACAAAAAGGCAACAAAACAAAAAAAGTCGACCATTAAGAGGTGGGAAAGAAAAAAGAAAATAGAAATCCAGCGCTCTCTCTTTCCCTGAGATCAATTAGAGAAATCTAAATCCACACTTGCACTACTTCCATAAACACTTCCGCTCAGAAAAGAGCTTTGTAGCCATCATTTTATTCTCAAGTATGAACGTTTGCCCTGAAAAAAAAATCTATATGGTTATCAAAATCGTTCTTTTCATCCACGGTCTACGACTGTTATATTGATTAGACTGTGAAAATACAGTATGGCCCTCAAAGTGGGAAAAAAGCCTAATATGTGCATCATTATGCTGGTTTCTAAACCGCTGTCTTTAGGATATATTCTTAGGCAGCATAGCATGTATCATTTGTAGAGATCCCAGAATGCATTGAGATAAGCTCAGTGGAAAAAATATTTTTTTTATTTATTTTTTTATTAAAAATAGATGCATAATTTTATAAATAAATAATTAATACACAAATAAATGCATAAACAAATAAATGAAATAAAAATAAATGACAGCATCAAATTAAAATATAAAAATACTTAGTAAAAATAGTTTTTTTTGGCCATAATTTAATTCTCAAGTTTGAAACATGCCTCCCCTGACAGTTTTCATTACATGGTTATACAACTCGTTCTTTTTTGTTCACGGACTATAACTATTATATTGATTATTAGACTGGAAAAATACAGTGATGAAAATATGGCACTCAAGGGGGGTGAGGGGGGGGGGGTGCTTTTAAGAAAGAGAGGGGTCTCTAAAATTGACACAATTTCAATTTTTCCCATTTTCCAGGAAATTTCTAGCACATTCATTTGCCTACGTTCTTGAGAGAAAAGCGGTCTGAAAAATCTATAAATGTGAGTGCTTTCTTTATTTTTGAGTTTGCTGACATTACGAGCATACTGTTGGACAACATTATACCTGATTAAACACCTGAGCTCTGATTGCTTTCATGAATTATGCAGAGCAAACATGTTATTTCAACTGAAAAGCGTCTTCTTTTTTTTTTAGGTGGAACTACTTTTCTAGCCCTGCTTTATGTATAGTTTACTTCTTTAGCTGGGCAGGACATCCAGCTTAATGTGGATTGCAAGTTTTGAACCCATTGCTTTAAACCGTTTAAACTTATGCCTATACTGAAAAATGACAAAACAATCAAAACAAAAGCAGCCAAGTAGATATCAGACCACTAGAACTTCTAACTTAAGCGTACTTTTAGATGGAACAAAACAAATCAAGAGCTGCCAAACTAAAGTGGGCTCTTCAACGCCAGCTATCCGTCTCAGACTAATAACGTAGTGTCTATGCTAATATATACGTGGAAACACTCAGCAAGTGGCAATATGATGGATGCACTGCCAGAAACAAAGCACAAATATTCAATAAAATCCATCAGACAGGCTGAATCTCTGGAGATATTGTGAAATTCATAAGCGGCGCTGCCTTCTATCAATGTGAACGAGGAAGTGCTAATGGCTACATATTACATTCAAACGTAGATCCACTTAGTGCATGATTTGCTAAATGGATGAATCACTTTTTAATGCACGTTTTCTCTGAGAACGACAAATACAGCAGGTGTTCTTTATAGACGATTAGATAAACCCGGTTCGTTTAACTGATATAAATGACGGACACCCTGATAACGACTTCAGTCTCAGCCAGATTCGCCCATTAAAGGGCCGAGAGACATCTCTGATATTAAACTCAGATTACAGCTCAATGCATGTATCGTTTGCAAAGATCAATGTTTCGTTTAGATTTGATATTCATCATATAGGTTTTTTTTCTCTCTCTAAAAGTTCACAGATTAAAGTCAGCTCTTCTAAAGTGTAAACAAGCAAATAATCAGACTGAAATAGTGTAAGACCACTCACACTTTTCCCACTAGAAATGCATGATAAATAAATAATGCACGAATGTTTTCAGAATGTTTTAGTATGCCGAAAGCTTTACAAATCACGGCTCGCCATTGATTTTAACTTCAGATTGAACTTTCCAGCTGAACTCTTTGAGGTGGAACTGGATTAAGCTATAAATTCATATGCATTATATTCCCTTAATAACTGTTGACAGGGTTACATATTTTCTACTTTGTGAAAAAAAAGAAACACACCGAGCTAATGTATTTTTCAACTGAATGGTGATACTACTGTGTAACCCAATGCCTACAGCCATCATATGTGCATGATTATGCTGGTTTATATAATGCCTTCTTTTGGATCTATTCCAAGGCAGAATTGTAGAATGCATTGCAACAAGCTCGGTGAAAAAAATGTATATGCATAGTAATGAATATAAATGCATATGCATAAACACATTTCGTAAATGCAAAAAATGAATAAATTAATGCATAAACGAATAAATTCATTAATGAATGAACAAATTAATAATTGTGAAGTGTTCATCAGTCAATTATAATCAGCTATGAGTTCCATGTGTATGAAAGTTGATTTTATTTAGAATGCTATCTTG
Organism: Phoxinus phoxinus; assembly: GCF_949152265.1. Classification (NCBI taxonomy): domain Eukaryota; kingdom Metazoa; phylum Chordata; class Actinopteri; order Cypriniformes; family Leuciscidae; genus Phoxinus; species Phoxinus phoxinus. The sequence goes on along the minus strand of NC_136888.1, from coordinate 8,878,898 downwards.
ATAGCTCACTAGGTTCTAGAACAGAAACGTTCTCGTTTCCTCTGCATTCTAAGGAGGGCAATCTAGACATCGATGAGAGTGTGAAATTCTCCATCCAAAGGCCCTAGTTTCAGTGCCTTCAGTCCCGAGCAGTGAAACTCAAATCACTTTGCGAGGTGTATCAGCACATTTTGGGAATCACGAGAACAACACTTTTAAGTTAAGTTCTGCTCGTGAGATAGCTCGACTCGACAAGCTGGAGTACATGTATCATGACATATTTTATACGGGAATTTGAAAGCATTACAGCAATTACACAAGCCAGTCAATGCCCTGGTTCTCGTGATTGTTTTGATGCGACTGAAAAAAGGCTGATAGGGATAGATGTGCAGTGCTTTCAATGGCTTGTACTTTTGTGCACTTTGATTCATAAACATATTGACCATATAAAACCTACTGTATAATGTTTGATATGAAAATTGCAGAAAAATATATTGCACACAATCTAATACATGCCTTCTGTTGTCTGAATGATAGCTTAGACTTTTTCTAGCAAGTAAAAAGCTGTGGTATAATTGTAAAAACGTCCCCTTTCAGATTGTGTCTTTTTGTTGTGAAATCTACAAAAAAAAAAAAATAATTATTAAGTAAATGTAAGAATAAGTTTTATATTGTTAGTTATATTTGATGAACACTTACTGGACTGAAGCAACTTAGGTTTACTTAATTATCCATAGATAATACAATAAATTAAAATGTAAGAATCAAATATGATCCATCAGGCTTTTAAAGTTTAATATTCATCTCTCAATCACCATTGTATTGTACAGCATACTGTAGCTTTAAAGCTACAACATTTAGATCATAATACTAAGCATTTAAATATAATCTTACTATAACATATTATTGAGAGATATAGTGACAACAAGTAGTTTGTTATACTGTTATACATATATCACTGATGTACATTACAAGCTATCAGAGATTAATCTTACTTTTTATCAACAAAAATATGAGAAACTATTTACATTGGGAAACATTTTCCCAATCACTGTGGGATTAATGTAGATGTTATGTTCATATTTACAAAAAAAAATTCTGCTGGCTAATAAAAGCACCAAACAAAATGTGTCATATTTAAATAAACAGTTTTAAAGGTTTGCTACAATCGTTCATAACAAATTCATGTGAAAACATGAATTTGCAGTAAATGTGTAGCAAAATCCTCCTCGAGAGCTTTACCAGAAGGGCTCCTGATGTAAAAAAGTTTCTGAGATTGTACATTTCTTTGCCTGTAAACATGATTCTGTATCAGTTTGTACTCATAAACAACATCCAGTCAGTCACACGGCTCTGGGACACCCGACTGCTGAGATCAGCATCAATATGAGACGGCAAGAAACAGAATTTCCAGAAGCATAAACGAGATCCGTGCAGTTTGCAGGTTGGCTTAATCCCGACGGCACGCTCAAAGCGCTGTGTGAATTTCCACGCAGATACGGAGCGAGTCACAGCAGGAAAAAGGTGAAGAGGGACGACTAAAACATCCCGTCTAAGCACTTGACATAGATAGCCGGAGCGCAGCGCTGATGCCATATGCCAAACGTACTCCTAAAATCTGCCTTTCATTTGTTTTGACATTTACAAAGCATTTCAAACGAAAACCCCCAGTCATGGAACTTCTTTGCCCATTAAAATGCAAATTGGCGCACTTAATAAATGGAGGTGAAAGTGTCAGATTGGTCCACGCCTTGACCTTTTTCAGCAGAGAAATGCATTCCTTGGTGGAACAGACAGAATGGCTACTGGCCCTGTGACAGGAACCGGTGTCTTCAGACCTGCAAGAGATGGGGAGGGAAAAGGAGGCGACACAAATGCACCCTACGAAAAGAACAGAATAGATCAAGGACGGGAGGAAAGCAAACCTTTTCACCATGTCCTTGAAATACAAGCTGCAGGAAGCTAGAACATTTTGATGGACTTCAAACTCTTTGCCTTCAACAATTATTTTCAGGTCTGTAAACTCTTTCTCTCTCCGCTGCTGGTTCAATTCCTTCAACATTTCTGTAGAACAAGAGAAAGAAGAGAAACAGTGATTTTTGTATTTTCTGAGATCGAAGCACACAGCATATGATGACACAACCAATCATTGTTTGAAGAAAAACAGGAAATGATTTGTTTGTGCAAGTAAAGGGCTGGAAAAGATTTAGAGTAGAGGGATAAAACCATCAAGCATGAAGGAAAAACAACAACAAACGTGAAAAGCAAAAGGTCAGTCCTTTCATTGTGAAAGAAATACTGAACTTTGTCAGTAAGATGTGCATGTCTACAACTAACATTTTAAAGGAATATTTCAACTAAAAATGAAATCGCTGTCATCATTCCAAATATGCGTGGCTTTCTTTCAGTTCTTTTCAAAAATGTAATTTTTTGGGCGAACTTTTCCATTCACAGACAATGGAGCGCTAACAGTCAGGATCTGAAAATAAAAAAATAAAAAAATTCATGTTCTCCTTAGAGAATTACATTTTCAACCGTAATGTATAAACAGAATTAACTTCAGCCCAGAGGCTACTGACTGATATGCAAAGGCAATGTTTTCATTAAAAATTTTTTTTTTTTTTTTAAATCACAAAACAAATAAATATTAATTAATTAATATTAAAAAACAAATACAAATAATTATTTACATGCATTTGTTTATTTATAATAATTTATAAATAAATGCAAAAATAAACAAACTCATGTTTAACTGCTGAATTTCTGGTGACGGACAGCACTACCTGCAATCCTAAAAAGAGACCCACCCATCAAAAAGAGAAGAAAAAGAGAACAGTGACTGTCCACTCCCAGAAAGTATTAGGAATTATGCGACCATGCACACTCAACAACATGGACATTTGTATACATTTAGAGAACAAAATTAACAACTTCAAATGCATAATATCTGTACTCAATTTTGATACAATTCTATTACATCATCATTTACAATGCTTCATGGAACAAGCAGTTAATTTTTTAACCTAAAAAGCATTGCATTATTTTACTTTTGTGCTCATGCAGTGATTTATCTAGAATGTGGTTGCTTTGCTTTAACAAATAATATTTTGAAATTCCCATGGAGAAAATGAATGGGGAAAAAAGCCAAGACGCTGATAAAGTGTCTCTATAACCAGCCGACCTAAAATAACAACTTTTAAAGCAACACCACCTCTAAATGACAACAGACACTGAGGACGAGAAAACCTCTCGTCATGACTGTAACTGTGGTTCCCTGAAGAGAGAAGGAGACGCTGCGTCGATTGACACTCTGGGAACGCACTGCATGACTGTGTCGTGAAGCACGTGTGAAATCAGTCCTAAGGTGGAACGAGACATCAGAAGTGGCTGACGTCACAAAATAACAACTTTTAAAGCAACACCACCTCTAAATGACAACAGACACTGTGAGGACGAGAAAACCTCTCGTCATGACTGTAACTGTGGTTCCCTGAAGAGAGAAGGAGACGCTGCGTCGATTGACACTCTGGGAACGCACTGCATGACTGTGTCGTGAAGCACGTGTGAAATCAGTCCTAAGGTGGAACGAGACATCAGAAGTGGCTGACGTCACAAAATAACAACTTTTAAAGCAACACCACCTCTAAATGACAACAGACACTGTGAGGACGAGAAAACCTCTCGTCATGACTGTAACTGTGGTTCCCTGAAGAGAGAAGGAGACGCTGCGTCGATTGACACTCTGGGAACGCACTGCATGACTGTGTCGTGAAGCACGTGTGAAATCAGTCCTAAGGTGGAACGAGACATCAGAAGTGGCTGACGTCACAAACCAGGGGCCTCGTTTATAACCGTTCCGTACGCACAAACCAGGCCCTGAAAGGTGTCCGCTTCCGACGCACAAGCTGTGATTTATAAAAACAAACTTGACGGGAAAAGTTGCGCACCTGCACGCAAACTCTGACCCATGCGTATGAACATTTTGGAGACGTAGCAGTTTGGCCACACCGATGGTGATCAGGAGTTAAATGTCTTTTTGGTCACTTTTAGACAGAACATTTTAAGAAAATTATACAATTAACAAACACCATCACACAGCTGCAGGTGATAGGTACGTAGGAAAAGGAGACCAAATAGGTAGGTCGACAAATCTGCAAATTTGGAACTCCCGCACACTATCGGTACTTGCAAATTAATATAAAAAAAAACTTTTATTAGCAACGTTTCGGTCTCACGACCTTTATCAGGCATATAAAAAATATACATAAACAGAAAGATAATACAAATATAATTTCACTCACCAAGCCTACCACTTTGAAGCAAATACCCATCCCTTCTCAAATGTCCATGGCAGCGACCGCGTTATCTAGTTTAGTGAAACTGACGCAAATATATCTAACGGCAGATGAAGCAGTGCATGTTCAAAATAAAAGTTTAAATAAATAAAATAATGATTTAAACTATGTTTTACTCCTGATATAAACATTTACTGTACAATAAATATAAATGCCATTCTCAATAATGGAGTTAAACACTTAAATTACATTAAATCATATTTAATAAATATTTGTAGTGGATGCGATGCTTTTGAACACTTTTCCTGTGGCATGCTGTGTTTTAATGTTTTAACTACAGAGAAAATAGCTTATGGTAATAGCAGGTTGTCTGACAAAACATTTTCGTGCAAATGATGCGCAACAAGCATATTACAAATATGCATACTGCCAAATACTTGCAAGATGACCTCATGAAAGAAGGAAGGAACATCTCAATGCTGAATATAAGAAGAACACTACCCAGGCACGACCTTCATGTTGGGACATCTTGCCAAATGCCAGTCTTGACGAAGAAGAACATAAAAGGACAACTTGAATATGCTGAAATTAATTTGGATAGACGTGTGGAGTTCTGGAAGAATGTTTTATGGAGTGATGTGACAAAACTGGACTTTTTGGACCCAGCGGTATTTCTGGTGCAAAAAAGGCAAAACTTCTGAGCAGAATAACACCATCTCCATGGTCAAACATGGAGGAGGTCCAGTCGTGTTATGGGGGAGCTTTGCTGTTGCGGGAAGAGGAAATCTTGCCTGTATGAAGGACATCATGAATTCTTTGAAGTATCAAGCCATTGCAAAGATGATGGGATGCCTTTGGTGCAGAGCCTGAAGCTTGATAATCAATGGACTTCCTCAGCCATCCCAAAGTATAATCTACTTAAGCTTGATACATGGATCAGTCGTGTTCTTGAGTGGCATGTAGTGTGTACAGTCTTCAGATTTAAATCTCATTGAAAACATTTGGTGGAATTTGAAGCAAGCAGTGGACAACATGAAAACCAAAGATTATGAGTAATCTGGAAGCTTTTTTTCAAGTGAGGAACGGGCCAATATTGCAGTAGAGAGGTGAGAGAAGCTTCTAAACACAGACAGCATTTACTGGATGTTATAAAGAAAACATTCTGAGAATAGTGTATTTATGTAAGTTAGGATAGCAAGGTGTCTGAATACATTTTGGTTTGACTATATATATATATATATATATATATATATATATATATATATATATATATATATATTAGGGCTGTCCGTTAAACACGTTATTAACGGTGTTAACGCAAACCCATTTTTATCGAGAGATTAACGCCTAGCAAACTTTGTAGTTTTTTTCACATGCTTTTGCAACAACTAGTAACGTTATTAAAACTACAACACCACACCGGATCTAGCTAGACCAGAAACAAAACAACAGGCACGCCGCACACACTTGTTTGGGCTTGCGAACCGGCCAAAGAGTGGACGAGAAGCGCAGCGCCAAGCCGCGTCTAGGACAACTCATGTCGCACATCGGACGCGCACTTTCTCCGTTTATGGCCAGCAATAAAAACTCTGAATGGCGGTGTGTGTACACTCGTAGAGAATAATGTTTTCGAATGTTAATTACGAGGTGCTGCGCTTCTCGTCCGGTGTGCCATCCCCTTTAACGTTACGCTTTGAGTGGATGAATGATGAGCGCGAGACGCCGGAATGGATGCCAATAAGATTCTGAATGGAAAGTTTACTTTTAAAAAGCTGCCAAATGGTTCAATTGACAAGACCAAAGTGATCTGTGTGTTTTGTCATTGTGAACTGAGCTATCATCTCAGCACGTCCAGTCTGAAATACCACTTGATGGCCAAGCACACACACCGCTGATGTGTTTCTACGCCCACTCGTCAATATCAGTAACGTTACCTCGTCAGTATTTCTTTCACCCTTTTATTGATGGACAGTGTTACATTGTGTGAGAGATTATTTGCACCAAGTGAGAATGTTAGTGTGAAATTGAACACAGTATGCCAATGTTGTTTTCAATAAAAAAACATTTGCACAAAGCAAGCCGATCCACTTTTCCATGTTAATAACAGCATTAAAATGAGAAAAAAAATGATGGGACAAAAATAAATCAAGAGACATTTAGAATAGATAAAAATTTGTGATTAATCGCGAATTAATTATGACATTAATGCGATTAATCGTGATTAAATAATTTAATCGTTTCACAGCCCTAATATATATATATATATATATATATATATATATATATAATATATATATGTGATAAAACACTTCTGGGTAAACATTACAACATGGTCTTTTTAAGTCCAAGATTAATCCAAAACTTCCTCATGTCCAGGTAATTATGCTCATCAAATAATAATTCAATGGTGAGTATGTGCATGAGTCATATCTGACATGCTTAATGTATAATTAATCATCTCTGAACCCAATGCAAAATAACTTTATGTGCTGGAATAACTTCAGCAACTCCCAAAGCCCCTTAAACAGCAGGACGCCGTGATCGCGACAGGTATTCATGACTAATAAGAACAGACCACAAACAACAGCCGATGCACGAGGAGACCCAGTTCTGTGCAACAAAGCATATAGCGATTCTGAAAATAAACTTTCAAAGTCACTTCTGCATTTCATGTGCTTGCTTTCCATGCAATAATTTGAATAATTGGCTGGTATAAGAATCTCAGCATCATTAGAGCAATACGTCACATGCCTCTGACAGCTGTTCCGCAGACGTCTGACAAACTAATAAGGGAAAGGTGATGTGATTATCCGCCTAAAATGTTCCCTATTAATTTGAGCCAGGGATAGAATGGATGGCAGGAAATTATTCTCTATTTAACTGGGTCAGTGTTCTCGGGAGAAGACCATAATCATAAAATAGCACAGGACAATCTACTGGGACCAGTAAGGAACATTTTAAAGGAAAATTAACACATTTGTAATTGTTATTAACATTTGTGTATGAATCATTTGTTTTAGCCAGTGCAAAAACACTATACAGTGGGGTACAATAGTATCTGGGACTGTTCCATTTTATTCTGTAAATTAACAAAAATGTTGAAATTTGAAAAACTAAAGACAAAGAAAAGCGAAGAATCAAAATGAAAAATAAATATTGAAGGTTTTGCACAATTGATAGTACGTTAATAAGATAATAATAAGCACATTTGTGACTTTCTTGCTCCTTCCGAAGCACAAGATGCTCTCAAATCATGATCATCATCTGACATGAAATCAACATTAAAGGGTCAAAACAACTCCACTGTAGTGTACATAACATTATCCTCCAGATAATGTTCTAAAGCACTGCATTTCCTTTGTGTTTACATTTGTGTGCTTTAAAATGCATAAAGACACTTTTGAATGGCTCAAAAGTGTAACGTTGAGAAGAAAAGCATTCATCTGATTCCGTCTGCTGATCCTGCAAGAGCACTTTCCTCTCTCTGCGGAACTGGAAAGAATGCTCGAAGCTTGTGAAATGTGTCCTTCCAGAACAAAAGAGCTGTGAATCGATAACAATGGAGCTATAGATATGAGATGAGAAGATCTGGGGTGTGCGGCCACACACACCGCGAAGGTCAGAATACATGCATATAAACCATAGCTGTCTGAATGAGACTATTGTACAATCTCTTTTTTTCTCAGATTAACTCAATAATGCCGCTCTTGACATGTAAAAGGAGAAACTATAGCAAGTATTTGTTACTTTTCTGAAATTTTTCTTTCATTTCACACTATTTACTTTCTTAGTAAATGAAATGTTCCTGATCTTATTGTACACAATTCATCAGTGCATATTATTCAAAACGTTTGACTTAGTACATTCCTAGGAAATATTACAGCTCGCTCTGCCAGCCTACATCAAGATTCTTATACTTATGAGCGCTTTGCAGCAACGGTAGATGACAACACAACAATGTGACTAGAATTTCACTGTATCAAATGTGCCAAAAAAAATTGGTACCATCACATTGGTTTGAAAGGGAAGGGAACTTGCGTCAGTACATGATGAATTTCAGTCCACTGCAGCAATGGCACTCAAAACTGTGTTGTATGCACATACGCAGATGCAAATATTTGTGTGTAAACAAACCTTAGTACTCAAGGGAGCAATATTCCCTGACTTTAAATGACATTAAAACAGATGTAATATTATTCAGCTAGCTGCTATTTGCATGTCAACAGTAACTTTAACAAACCTCCTAAAGATTCTCTTCAAATCCCTGCTCTGCCATGACAGTAGTTTGCCTAAAAGAGAAAACCGACAGTGGAGGAAGGCAGTTTATGCTAATGATCGCTACTGTCCCTTGTGGCAGAGCTCAGAATGTGACTTGTAGTCGCGTTGTATTAGGAATTGTGTTCTGACACAATCCGGCAAGCAGCAATGCATGAAATTGAGCTTCTCTGGCTAGAAGCATTAACACTCACAAACTCTAAATTACCAAAACACACATAACTGCAGAAGTCTCATTTTTGAATCATAATGTATCCAGCTACATTATATACACTAGTTCTGTTCTAAAACCTAGTGAGCTGCTACCATTCAAAAGTTTGAGGGAATTAATACAATTAATAATTGTATTCAGCAAGAACAGATTAAATTTGACCATCAAGTAATTTACAATGTTACAAAAAAATTCTGTTTCAAATAAGAAATACATATAATCTGTTTCTTGAGCAGAAAACTAGCATATTAGATTTCTGAAGGATCATGTGACATCTGAAAATCCAGCATTGCATCACAGGAATTAATTACATTTTTAAATATAGAAAAAAGTTATTTTAAATTCATAAATTAAACAATATTACTGTTTTTACTGTATGCACCGATACCACTTTTTCCAGAATGAGTCTAATACCGCTACGTTTATTTTTGGAAATCACTGATCCTGTCACGGTCGGCTGAAGTGAATAGCTCACGACATAGGTAACTCAGAAACAGTCTTTAATTAGAAACTCGCAGAAATACAATAGGAAAACTAACACAACCAACTTAACACTGACGATGACCAACATTGAACTGAACCAAACAGGAAGTAATAATACTCCAGGGAAATTAGCTAATTAAATGGCAACAGGTGAATGCAATCAACGAACGAATCTAATCAAACAAACTGAGAAACCAGGTCAAGACAGACGAACTAAGAACAAAGGAAACTGATGAAAACAAACTGAAAGTCCATAATCATGACAGATACAGAGGACATGCTCAATGAATACAAATAAATAAATAAAAGATTAATGCATATGCCATTGCCATCTTTAATCAAAAATATCAACCTCTCCTCCACCTCAAAATGTCTGTTCTCTTCATGAAGTGTGTCTCGGAGGAGGGTGAGGCTATATCCTCCATAACTGACTGCAAACTGACTTCCTGCGACCCAATCAATTGCTGAAGGACAAAATCAAAAGTGAAATGATACAATGTGCCCAGTAGGAAGATACTATGATCTCTCTTCAAAGGAAGATCATGGAGACATTTTAATGGTCCAAAATTGTGATATTGCACACCCCTAACATAAATAAACAGATGTCATCAGTGTGAAGTCAAGTAAAGTCAAGTCATCTTCATTTATATAGCGCTTTTAGCCATACAGATTGTTTCAAAGCAGCTTTACAGTGATAATAGGAAATGATTGTAAAATAGATTGTTTTGGCTTGTGTTGTCCAGCTAAAGTTCGCTAACACGACACCGTTAATGCGAAAACCCTTAATGCGATCCGGCCGCTCATTTGCACAAAACAGTGCCTGGTGGCTCGAGACCGCAAACCATGAAATAGCTTCCAAGGTACAAGCCTTGAAAAATGTATAATACAGAATTTTCGATCGCTTCCGCATATCCACGTGATCTGGAATTATCGTGGCAACGTTTTATCTGTACAGAGGTAAAGGGCAGGGAGGGAGGCCTTCACAGGGGAGAGACTAGTTGACACTTCAGGACTGCGTTGTCATCGTGTCCAGGCGCAGGTCCTTCATCAGATCCGATACGATCAGATGTTCCAAAGTTTTGGTGCTAAATAGCAAAAGGATCTACCGCCAGCAGTCGATTTTGATATTCTAAGTATTATCAACTGGCCGGAATTTTGAGATCGCAATAGACGTGAGGGACTATAATGCGTTAAGAGCTCACTCAAGTACTGGGGAGCTAAACCATTTAGTGCTTTGTAAGTAATCAGCAATATTTAAAAATGTATATGATATTTAATAGGGAGCCAATGCAGAGTTGACAGAACCGGGCTAATATGGTGATACCTCCTGGTTCTGGTAAGAACACGAGCCGCTGCATTTTGGACTTGCTGTAGTTTATTTATTAAGCGTGCAGGGCAACCACCCAGTAGAGCATTACAATAATCTAGCCTTGATGTCATGAACGCATGAACGAATTGTTCTGCATTTTTAATTGGAGCATATGATGTAATTTAGATACATTTTTAAGATGAAAAAATGCGGTTTTATAGACACAAGACACATGAATTTCAAATGAAAGATTGTTCTCAAAGAACACCCCCAGGTTACTAACCGACAACGAGGACTTGACAGAGCAGCCATCAAATGTTAAACAGTAATCTAGGTTATTACTTGAGGAAGTTTTGTGTCCAATAATTAGAATCTCTGTTATTTCAGAATTGAGTAGTAGGAAATTGCTAGTCATCCAGTTTTTTATATCAGCTATGCATTCCGTTCATTTTGTAAATTGGTAAGTTTTGTCAGGGCGTGAAGAAATATAGAGCGGAGTATCATCAGCAAAACAGTGAAAACTAATGCCATGCTTCCAAATTATATCTCCTAAGGGTAGCATGTACAGATTGAACAGCAATAGTCCTAGTACTAAGCCTTGTGGTACGCCATACTGAAATTTTAATCGATAAGACATCTCTTAATTTACTGCTATTCATTTACTGCTTCATTAACGGTCAGATAAGTATGATTTAAACCATGCTAGTGCAATTCCACTAATGCCAACATCATTTTGAGTCTATTCAAAAGAATGTTGTGGTCGATGGAATAAAATGCAGCACTAAGATCCAGTAACAATAATAGAGAGATACAACCACTATCAGATGATAAGAGCAAATCATTTGTGACTCTAATGAGAGCTGTCTCAGTACTATGGTACGGTCTAAATCCTGATTGAAAATCCTCGTAGATATAATTTCTTGCTAAAAAGGAACCTAGTTGTGAAGATACTGCCTTTTCTAGTATCTTTGACAGAAAAGCTAGATTCGAGATCGGCCTGCAATTGAATAATTCTATATGATCAAGTTGCGGTTTTTAACAAGCGGTTTAATCATCCATCCATCCATCCATCTTCTTCCGCTTATCCGAGGCCGGGTCGCGGGGGCAGCAGTCTAAGCAGAGATGCCCAGACTTCCCTTTCCCTAGCCACTTCCTCTAGCTCTTCCGGGGGGACACCGAGGCGTTCCCAGGCCAGCCGAGAGACATAGTCTCTCCAGCGTGTCCTAGGTCTTCCCCGGGGTCTCCTCCCGGTGGGACGTGCCTGGAACACCTTCCCGGGAAGGCGTCCAGGAGGCATCCGGAACAAATGCCCGAGCCACCTCAGCTGACCCCTCTCGATGTGGAGGAGCAGCGGCTCTACTCTGAGCTCCTCCCGAGTGACCGAGCTCCTCACCCTATCTCTAAGGGATCGCCCAGCCACCCTGCGGAGAAAGCTCATTTCGGCCGCCTGTATCCGGGATCTTGTCCTTTCGGTCATGACCCAAAGCTCATGACCATAGGTGAGAGTAGGAACGTAGATTGACCAGTAAATCTCACCACGACAGACCGGTACATCGACCGCATTACTGCGGAAGCTGCACCGATCCGTCTGTCAATCTCCTGTTCCATCCTTCCCTCACTCGTGAACAAGACCCCAAGATACTTGAACTCCTCCACTTGAGGCAGGAACTCTCCACCAACCTGAAGTAGGCAAGCCACCTTTTTCCGACTGAGGACCATGGCCTCGGATTTGGAGGTGCTGATTCTCATCCCAGCCGCTTCACACTCGGCTGCAAACCGTCCCAGTGCATGCTGAAGGTCCTGGTCTGATGGGGCCAACACGACAACATCATCTGCAAAGAGCAGAGACGAAATCGTGTTGTACCCAAACCAGACACCCTCCGGCCCCTGGCTGCGCCTAGAAATTCTGTCCATAAAAATTATGAACAGAACCGGCGACAAAGGGCAGCCCTGCCGGAGTCCAACATGCACCGGGAAGAAGTCTGACTTACTGCCGGCAATGCGAACCAAGCTCCTGCTTCGATCGTACAGGGACCGGACAGCCCTTAGCAAAGGACCCCGGACCCCACCCTCCACAGGCCGCCACGAGGGACACAGTCGAATGCCTTCTCCAAATCCACAAAGCACATGTAGATTGGTTGGGCAAACTCCCATGAACCCTCCAGCACCCTGTAGAGGGTATAGAGCTGGTCCAGTGTTCCACGGCCCGGACAAAAACCGCACTGTTCCTCCTGAATCTGAGGTTCTACTATCGGCCGTATTCTCCTCTCCAGTACCCTGGCATAGACTTTCCCGGGGAGGCTGAGAAGTGTGATCCCCCTGTAGTTGGAACACACCCTCCGGTCCCCCTTCTTAAAAAGAGGGACCACCACCCCGGTCTGCCATCCCAGAGGCACTGTCCCCGACTGCCACGCGATGCTGCAGAGGCGTGTCAGCCAAGACAGCCCCAGAACATCCAGAGACTTGAGGTACTCAGGGTCTCATCATCTCATCCGTCCCTGTACTCAGGATCTCATCCACCCCCGGTGCCTTGCCACCGAGGAGTTTTTTGACTACCCCGGTGACTTCAGCTTGGGTGATGGACGAGTCCACCTCTGAGACCTCAGCCTCTGCTTCCTCCATGGAAGACGTGACGGCGGGATTGAGGAGATCCTCGAAGTATTCCTTCCACCGTCCGACAACATCCCCAGTTGAGGTCAACAGCTGCCCACCTCCACTGTAAACAGCATTGGTAGGGCACTGCTTCCCTCTCCTGAGTCGCTGGACGGTTTGCCAGAATCTCTTCGAGGCCAGCCGATAGTCCTTTTCCATGGCCTCACCTAACTCCTCCCAGGCCCAAGTTTTTGCCTCCACAACCACCCGGGCTGCAGTTCGCTTGGCCTGCCGGTACCCGTCAGCTGCCTCAGGAGTCCCACAATCCAACCAGGCCCGATAGGACTCCTTCTTCAGCTTAACGGCATCCTTTACTTCCGGTGTCCACCACCGGGTTCGAGGATTGCCGCCTCGACAGGCACCGGAGACCTTACGGCCACAGCTCCAAGCGGCCGCTTCGACAATGGAGGTGGAGAACATGGTCCACTCGGACTCAATATCTCCAGCCTCCCTCGGGATTCGGTCGAAGCTCCGCCGGAGGTGGGAGTTGAAGATCTCTCTGACAGGAGACTCGGCCAAACGTTCCCAGCAGACCCTTACAGTACGCTTGGGTCTGCCGAGTCTGTCCAGCTTCCTCTTCCGCCATCGGATCCAACTCACCACCAGGTGATGATCAGTTGACATCTCCGCCCCTCTCTTTACCCGAGTGTCCAAGACATACGGCCGCAGGTCAGATGAAACGACCACAAAGTCGATCATCGACCTACGGCCTAGGGTGTCCTGGTGCCACGTGTACTGATGGACACCCTTATGCTTGAACATGGTGTTCGTTATGGACAAACTGTAACTAGCACAGAAGTCCAATAACTGAACACCGCTCGGGTTCAGATCAGGGGGGCCGTTCATCCCAATCACGCCCCTCCAGGTAACACTGTCGTTGCCCACGTGGGCGTTGAAGTCCCCCAGTAGAACGACGGAGTCTCCAGTCGGAGCACTTTCCAGCACCCCTCCCAGAGACTCCAAGAAGGCCGGGTACTCTGCACTGCCGTTTGGCCCGTAGGCACACACGACAGTGAGAGACCTATCCCCAACCCGTAGGCGCAGGGAAACGACCCTCTCGTTCACCGGGGTAAACTCCAACACATGGCGGCTGAGTTGGGGGGCTATGAGCAAACCCACACCAGCCCGCCGCCTCTCACCATGGGCAACTCCAGAGTGGTGAAGAGTCCATCCTCTCTCAAGGAGTGTGGTTCCAGAGCCCAAGCCGTGCGTAGAGGTGATTCCAACTATCTCTAGTTGGAACCTCTCAACCTCACGCACAATCTCAGGCTTCTTCCCCGCCAGCGAGGTGACGTTCCACGTCCCTAGAGCTAGTTTCCGTGTCCAGGGATCGGGTTGTCGAGGCCCCCGCCTTCGACTGCCGCCCGATCCTCTAAGCACCGGCCCCTTACGGCCCCTCCTGCAGGTGGTGAGCCCACGGGAAGGCGGCCCCATGTCGCTCCTTCGGGTTGAGCCCAGGGTGGGGCCCCGGCTGCGCCATACCGGGCGACGTCACGTCCTCGATTTGTTTTTCTTCATAAGGTTTAATCATAGCCAGCTTAAATGTTTTTGGTACATATCCTAATGACAAAGATGAATTAATGATATTAAGAAGAGGATCTATGACCTCTGGAAGCATCTCTTTCAGTAGCTTAGTCGGTATAGGGTCTGTTGTCGATTTAGACGATTTAACGAGTTTAGAAAAATCTTCCTCTCCTATAGCAATGAATGAATGAATAAAAAATGTCCTCAGGGAGACTACAATGCACTGCCTGATGCAATACTGTAGTAGATAGTTGCATAGTTATAATTTTCACCCTAATATTATCAATCTTCTAAGTAAAGAAGTTAATAAAGTCATTACTGCTGTGCTGCTTGAAAACGTCTGGGCTTGAAGCTTTATTTTTCGTTAGTTTAGCCACTGTTTCCAAAAAATACCCAGGGTTTTGTTTATTTTCTTCTAATATGGTTGAAAAATAAGCAGATCTAGCAGATTTTAAGGCCTCTCTGTATGCAATTGTGCTCTCTTTCCATGAAATGTGAAATACCTCTAGTTTTGTTTTCTTCCAGTTGCGCTCCATTTTTCTGGCTGCTCTCTTAAGGGCCTGAGTGTGCTCGTTGTGCCACGGCGTTGGACTATTTTCTTTAATCTTCTTTAAGCGCAAAAGAGCAATTGTGTCAAAAGTACTGGAAAAGAGAGAGTTAAAAGTTTCTGTTGCAAAATCGAGTTATTCTATGCTATCTGGGATACTGAGATGATGAAACTGATCAGGAAGATTATTAATGAAGCAATCTTTAGTGGCAGAAGTGATAGGTCTAACATATTTATAACACAGAGTCGGCTTTGCAGCCTTGGCTAAATGAAGTTTACACGAGACTAGATAATGATCTGAGATGTCATCGCTCTACTGCAGAATTTCAACGGCATCAACATTTATTCCATGTGATAATATTAGATCTCTAGAGTATGATTACAACGAGTAGGCCCTGACACGTGTTGTCTAACTCCAATAGAGTTAAGAATGTTTTTAAAGCAATTAACATCTATAAGGAGACACATTTCAACCTCAATATTTCACTTTAGATTTCATTTCATTGGGGTGGCAGTGGCTCAGTGGTTCATGTAGGTTGTCTACATGAACCTTGCCTTGCATGGCTGACACTGCCGTCGGTGTATCAATGAGTGAATGAATGAGTGAATGTGAGGTAAAGTGCAATATGTAAAACACTTTGGTGGCCATGGGTCTGTTAAAGCTCTATATAAATGCAGTCCATTTACCATTAATTATATTCACTTACAGGAATGCAATGCACTGTGTTGAACGTGTAACTCAAATACAGTAGCTGGGGGGAAACAGGTCAACTCTGTATTCAATCACTAACTCTAAATATAAGCTAGAAATGATAGTAAAGCTCGACTTGGCAAACACTACTAAAAATCAATGCAACTAATCTAAGTCAAGGCACTAATCAGTAGGATCAAGTCAGATTCTGATGAGCGTCTCTGGTGTTCTTGGAGGATCGGAGGGGCAGATCAAGCTGCGTGGAGCAGCTTTTACTATTTAGACAGATAAAGCCGTGATAATTCATCCTAAACCCAGCCTGTCAGAGATACGCTTTCACATAGCAGCACAAGGGGTTTGATAAACAGAAATGGAGGTTATAAATTAAGACTGAACTTGACACTAACAGAGACATGAGAACTCTAGATTAATTAAACACACATATGGTTTGGTTTTAAAGAGAGAGTCAGCTGGACTTGAGTCCAATTGCACCAACATTATCAGTAAGAATGTTACTCCACACCCTATTCTGTAGCTCAAAGCAAAGTGCTAGTAATGCCAAGGTCATGGGTTTTGATTCCCAGGAAATGCATAGTAAAATGAAAACCATGAATGCAATGCTTTTGATAAAAGTCTCCCAAATGCAAAAATGTGAATGTAAAAAACACTACCAACCCATCTTACAACACATTATCCTTCCTTTAGATCTGTTCTGGCCATATCTACACTTTCATCTGGAAAATATATGTGTACCAATCTACCCCATTTCCTACAACTGCACATGTCCCTTGGTTGCTAACATGTCTAGCTTGTCCTGTTCTGAACAACCATTAGTTTGCAATCATCTCCTACATTGTATCAGATTACATACGCTCTTAAATGCATTGTGCAAAGTCTAAATCTTTGTCTGTAGAACAGCCAAAATTCGAGATAAATCTATGCATCTTTCCATTTCACAGGATTACTCAAATGTCAAGGTCTGAATCAGAGCATCAAACTTGTCACATGTTCTGTTTTCACTAATCTCCTTGAACAAAATCCACCATTGCTTCACTGTAAAGATTATTCGAGTATGTTTTGCAAGAAAATACTATTTCAGTCTTTCTACTTAAAAATGTAACGTTTAATTTAATTTGACCTGTCATTTCTTTGTAATTCTTTGTGATTTTTAAAAATAATTTCTGAGCAAAAAATTTTTCTAAGTAAATTCTACAACAGATGTTTTTAAGTGAACTTGACTTTAATTGTAAATCAGACTCATGTCTACATTTCTGATGCTACCGTCTCAAAATTATTACCTAAACCCATTAATGTCCACAAAACAGTTGTTAGTTGCAAACTCTACTTTAAAGTTCTTCAGTCTTTCTAAAACTGTGGCAATAAAGCAAACTAACATTCAGGCCAGATTCTGGTATAAAACACCCACTTTACACAAACCAATGAAAGTAAAATGGGTTGTAATGCCATTTCTGTTGACACTAATGTCTAGTTCTACTGAATCTGTAAATTTCAATAGAAACTATCAATATTTAATGAACTAGTCTTTGGCATCTGATTTCCTATCATCATGCAAGCAGATAAATGGTCAGCAAACTCGCCTCATGTTCTATCCTCTTCAGAAGATGAATACCTCATGAGATTCAACATGACATTCAATACAGGGAGAAAGAAAAATATATTTCTGCCTGTGGCTGGCTAGAAAATCAGGCCGATTTCAGAGCTTTAGGACACAATATAACACAATAACCATACACTGGTTTCTTTTGAATAATCATACAAATCTAATCTACAGAACGAGACACCAAAAAGAAAAGTTAAGATTTACTCGAGTTACATCAAACAGCACAAGTTTATTTCCCCTAATAAATCATTCCTAAGAAATTAGCTATGGTACATTAAACTTGCCTGTCTCAACAATGTTGATATATGAACTGAAATTAATTTACACTATATTTACATAAGGTTTCCATTTATATGGAAATTATTTTGGATATTTTAGACCTACCAACAATTTTGTAGAAGCATCCACTCCCCAGTAAATCTATTTGATCATCACAACCGTTCCTGGATGTTGCCGAACATCAGAAGAACTATAATCCTTGAAATTCATAAAATCATTATAAAATTCCACTGGCAAGGTAGGAAGGAAAAGCTAAAGGAAAACAAAAGCAATCCACCCCAACTCTTCTCATCTTTTAGGTGATGATGAAAGTGAAAAGCGGGAAAGTAATAAATATATTCAAGATCATCAAGTTGTGCAGTTCAAAGATTGCAAGTGATTTTTTTGGAAACTAAATGAGTGCCTGACATGACCACAGAGCAACAAAATATAAAACATACTAAATAGCAAATCTCAACTGCTTGATTGTTATATTGTGTCAAAATGTAAACTATATTATCAGCCAGCAATATCTTAAAATGTTTATATATATATATATATATATATATATTACATCCTACTTGCATGGTTACAGTATACTCACAAAAAGTAATATTATAGCAAATCTCAAGCTGCATGTTTTTTATATCATCACAAATTGTAAACAGTATTATCGCACAGCTCTGTATATAAAGTTGGATATTTATTACACCCAACTTTATCCGCATACTCACAGTACACTCACGTAAAACAATATATTCTACATAGCAAATCCATACTGCTTGATTGCTTGTATAATTGCAAAATATAAGCTATTTTATTGCCCAGCTATAACCTAAGATATTATAAACATCAATATCATGATTTTCTATAAAGCTGGTTTGAAGTAATGTGAAAAGCACTAAACAAATAAATTTGACTTGACATCATAATAACGTCTAGAAAACCGAACCAAAACATAATTTACCTTTGGGATGCCAGGGGTCTGTAAATTCATATTTGCCCAGTCCGACCGTTCTCAGCATCTGCAGGCCATTGTTGGTGTTCTCCTGCTGGCCATTCGTCAGAGGTCCGTTGGTGGGCAGCGTGGAGGAGGTCATGGCGGCGGATTGCACCATGGGGTTGGTCAGGTGACCGTTGCCCACCACCGTGTGCACGGGATGGGCGACCTGGCAGACGCTGGGCATTGGGGGCAGGCCACCGACAGCGAGGGATTGGCTATGGACGTTGAGGACCATGCTGGCCATCGGCTGTGAAGGCTGCTGTGGGAGCTGGTAGTGTGCGGGTAACTGAGGGTGAGGAGTGTGGAGCGCTGGGGTCACGCCGATAATGGGCGCTTGGATAGTCGCACACTGGCTGTAAGCTGGTGCCTGCTGCAGGGCGTACGTGTGCGCCAAGAGTCCAGCCTGGCTGACAGTGGCAGCAACTTGTGGCGGCCATAGAGGAGCTGCAGAGAACGAAACAACATCCATTTAAAGTAGGGGTATGCGATATGAGCATATTAGATTGTGAAACATTAAAATGTCACCATGATCACTATCAGTTGCAGTTCAATTGTTGTTTTTTTATTGTTACCGTTTTTGATTATCATCTCTATCGTGGTTACACTCACGTAACATAGCAGTTATACGTCCCCCTGTAGTCAATAATTTTATCCCTTAAAACTCATATTTGATCATCACCAAAATTACATATTTAATATGTATATACAGTACATAATGAACACATCTGTACATAAGTCTTCTGTTCCAGATGTATACAACTTTATTATTATTATTTTCTTTGTATTTTTGTTAGCATGTATGTATGTATGTATGTATGTATGTATGTATGTATGCATGTATGTATGTATGTATGTATGTATGTATGTACCAAGAGCTCCTGAAAAAAAAAAAAAAAAAATTCCTTGTGTGGAATTGCACAGTTGGTGAATAAAGCTCATTCTGACTCTGAAAAACTAACCTGCCAAAAAAAAAAAAAAAAGTGATAAGATCATGGATTGTGCCTGAAAAAAAAAATCATATGATATTTTTGCCATATCACTTACCCCTTTGAAGCCAGTTCGAGCAATCAATCCATCCATGCATGAAAAGACAATGAACAAGAGGTGTTATTGTAGAGCTGGTGCCTTTGCTTTCAGCTTTTTACCTGCGATATCTTTCTCCCTCATCTGTTTTGCAGGTGGCTCGTCCGTGTCCCAGGGCGTGGACTGGTTAATGGGTGTTTGTCCCCACAGGACGCTATTAGCCAGGACCTGGCCCTGAGTCTGCGTGTCTGCCAACGGGTGCCCAGAGACCTGTTTCAACGAGAAGAACGTCTCGGGTAAACAGACCAGCCTTTAATTACTATGTCTACGTTTCCAATTACAGCCCATTTGCCAGACACTGGTACATCATTTTGCTTTGTTAATATTCCATTCCATTCGCTCTTTTAATTACGCCGCTGTTCTAGATTAGAGCCATCAATAATGCAGGAAAATCCAAGGTCGGCCCCCAGCAATTTGACTGGGTGCAAGAAAGTGAGATCTATATAGAGAACATTTTACTAATTAATTCTTATCTGCCTCGCATTGACTGTAAATCAAAGGGAAGGTAAGAAGTTTTGTGGAATCGAGGGGGACTTTTAATCACTTCGCTGAAAATAGGTACTAAAGTTGAATGGAAATGGACACGCAGAACTGTCGCTTATATACTGTATATATATATACATATATATTACATTACATTTTGCACACTATTTGTATGTGCCAGGAACTAGACACTTTTTTTGTTGAGTCTTTAATTCATATTCATCTTTTGTGTCTTTAAAAGGATGGATCTTATTATGCCACTGTCAGAACTAACTCTTCCAAGTTGGAGAAAATAAAAATTGGCTGAAAAAAAAAAGTCCTAAATGTCTTCTTGATTTTATGCCACTTTTTATTTCATGTGCTTTTCAAAACTGTAAATAAAAAGAAGA
Organism: Phoxinus phoxinus; assembly: GCF_949152265.1. Taxonomy (NCBI): domain Eukaryota; kingdom Metazoa; phylum Chordata; class Actinopteri; order Cypriniformes; family Leuciscidae; genus Phoxinus; species Phoxinus phoxinus. The sequence continues at coordinate 8,858,095 of NC_136888.1, read as the reverse complement.
AAACATAAAAAGATGCCTCTTAGCGTCGAGTGTGAGCGTTGAGTTTGTCAATGTGTTTTTCATTGCCAAGGCTGAAAAAATAATTCTTTAAAATGTAAAAGAATTATTTAGAGATTTCTTCAACAGAGCAAGACTGAATTATCCACATTCCTCAAGCCGTTGCTAAAATGTTTTAAATTTCATCCAAAGTTCAGTATCAAAATTAGCAAAAGTGTAAATCACTTTAAACGCTAAACAGGGCAGGCATAAGAACACATACTGTACAAGTCAGAAACAAACTTCACATGTCTGTGACAGTACAAAGATACAGTTTCTGTCTGTTACAGCTGCATTTTCACATGTCTGGTTTTAATTTGACCTTTTCTTTAACTAGCATTTATTCAATGCCATATTAAATTGAGGAAAACAAATAAACAAGCAAGGACTTTGAATTTTATGAATAAAGGCATTCCAGCTCTTTCTGTGGAATTCAGATGGTAGATGCTATGCAGGCTAGCCCTGAAAACAAATAATTTCAAAGCCTTTACAAAGAAGCAAATAAACCTCTAAAAACACACAAACAAGCTGTTTAAGAGCAGGTGCGCAGGACAAATGGCATGAGATGAAAGAACGAAGAAGAAAACGTCCTGCAGACCACTATTACACACTAATAAATACTTTATCAATGGTCACACACTGCAGTATTAATATATTAGTATTATTTGTCAGATAAATGCCATTAAAAAAATAATTGACGGAGCAGAAATCGAAAACATCCCCTATCGGCTGTTCTTTCTCAGAATAGAGATGCGTGATCGTATCGCTGACAGGAGAGCTAGCAGTAATGAAATTCCCCTGCATTCACTAAAACTTGTCAAAAGTTGCATCTGGAATATTCCATGTGAGAACACTGAATAAATATAGCATCATGGAGCTGAAGTATGTCAAGTCTATTTTCTCCTTACATTTGGACAACACTGCTGGGTCGGATGGTCGGATGGATGGACGGACGGATGGATGGACGGACGGATGGATGGATGGATGCGATGGACGGACGGATGGACGGACGGATGGACGGACGGATGGACGGATGGACGTTTAAATAGATAAATCCACCCATTTTTTTTATGTTTGCATTTTCTGCAATGACGCACAGAATGGGAGATGTGTCCCGTATGCACCTAATGTGGTTTGTGATATTGAAAAGCTTATTTAATGAGCACTATGATGAAGACAGCGGAAAATACAAGCACATAATTTACTTCCTAATAACACTGGCAGAATCATCTCCCAAAATACACCCATGCAGCAGTCGGCTTCATGGTGTCACGTCAAACCAGAGTTTATTTTTGTGACCAGCTGACCGTACGTAATCCCTTACGTTAACCCCAAAATGACATATTTGACCCACTTCACCAATGGCGGACAGCCAGTGGCTATAATAGAGTCCTCATAGCAGTGTGTGAAATGGTATCAGTCTAGAGCTGTTGTCAAAACGTTACCTGTGGAAAAAATAAAACTAGCATTACCAATTATAATTTCCCAAGTGTGCCACGTCAAAAACCTGCGGTGTAACACACACCTCTTTGCAATTTAAATGCGGACAACATAGCACTCATGTAATGATTATGTACGAATAAGTCCGGAAACAGCTTTTCGTTCTGTCCCCAGGCAAGAGCGACACTTTATAACTTCCCAAGAAGTAGGTGGTTCATTTACTGAAAGTGACCCGCAGAAGTTTTCAAACCACACCAGGAGAGCAAGTGGAATTATAATAGAACTGGCTGTGGAGTTCACATGTGCTCATTTGCAGCCATCCTGCATGCGCTTAAAAAGAGCTTTCCCTGCGCCTGCAGGGGAAGCCAAATGGCAAATATTACATTTCTCGGTTCATTTTAGCTGACTTACTAAAATACTTCCATGTCTGTATTGGTTTGTGCACGAAAAGTATCCGCAAGGAAACACTGCATGCCACATCTCATTTTCAAGGTCAGAATTTGCGAATACACTACCAGAATAAAAAAAAAGAGAAAGAAAAAGCTGATAATTTCAGCTGTTTGCAGAAATTGACTATGAAACACACAATATTCGTGTAAAGCAGCTGTACATAAACTGTAACAGCTTGCTCACTGAATGCCCACAAACTAAAACACAGACGTACATTTTCAATGAAACCTGTTCAAAAGTTTGGGCTCATTAAACTTTTTTGGGGGGAAAATAAATGAACACTTTTATTCAGCAAGGATGCATTAAATTGATCGGTAAATATATTTATAATGGTACAAAATGTTTATATTTCAAATAAATTTTTTTTTACTTTCTGTTCATCAAATAATCCTTGAAAAAATTAATCAGGGTTTCCACACACAAAAATAAGCAGCACAACTCTTTTCAACATTGATAATAATAATAATAAATGTTTCTTGAGTAGCAAATCGACATAGAATGATTTTTTTTTAAAGGACCGTGTGACACTGAAGACTGGATTAATTATGCTGAAAATTTAATTCAGCTTTAATCACTGGAATAAATTACATTTTACAATGTATTCAAATAGAAAACATTTTTTTTAAATTGTTATAATATTTCAAAATATTACAGTTTTTACCATATTTTTTTGATCAAATAAATGTCTTGAGCAGAAGAGACTTCAAAAACATAAAAAAGCTTATCAACACTAAAAATTTGAACAGTAGTATAGTCTAATAAAACAAAACAAAAAAACAGGGCAGTGCTTGATTTTTATCCTTGGAAAACTGACTGGATTGTGAAAAGTGGATGTTGCATTGCAGAACGCAGCCAGCAAATTGTTTTACTTTATAAACGGTGTCATGTGAAAACGTTACGAAGTCGTATCATCAGAGCGAGGTCTCTTTAAATGGCAAGTGTTCGTAACTGTACGAGGGCCTGTCAAACAATGACAGCATGCTTCTGCTCACCCTCCATCCGGTGGTGTGCGCACAGGATCACTTCCCGCAGTCAAATAAGCCGTCTCCATTTGAGCGGATGGCTGTCCTCCACGATCCTAATCCGCCAGGCGTTGGGCAGCATCGCTCTCCGCCTCTCACAAAGCCAAATACAGCATCCACACTGTCATGCTCTTATTTGCTATTCCTATCTCAGCTGTCAACACAGAAGGCTCTTCCTCACCCAGCAGAAGTGTTCGCTCCCACGGCGCCAGGAACCGATGATCCATCATTTGTCAGGACCGTCGCTTTGTGAAGTAGGTTTGCTATTCCTTACGGCTTGCGGCATCTTTAAAAACATCCTCGGAGACGGGAATCTTTGGTGGCCTCCCGCTGATGGGAACAGAGGCCATTTCTTTAAAAGAAGGAACATCTTTCTCTTGTTGATGGTTCAAAGGAGGAACTTTTGGCCTTTAGTTTGTGCCTTTGGCCTCCAAGAAGCAGCCTTGAAAAAGCTTCAGGCTGGAGCGGCTTTACTTTGAGATGAATTCTGTGTGCGTGCGGCTGCAGATGATTTTCAACAGCAAGGAGATATGGCTTTTAAAAGGGTCAATGCTCTTCAGACCTGTGAGGGACACCGCTATATCTATGAATGACAGGGAGAAATACACAGGTCACAAAGTCAACATCCCTGTTCTCTGATGTCTGGCTTTATCCAGAAAAGAGCAGGGCTGTGTGCGATTCAGAACTGAACTGAAAATGCCTTCAAATCAATACTAGAATTGTTGAATTGAAGCAGCTAAATGAGGGCAACATTGGTTAATATACATACACAACAAAACAGTCATCAGTGTGTTGATTATTTTGTATATGTACATAGAATGTATATATACATTTTGGGAAAACAATTTAGAAATAAGTTTCATTAGTTAAAATTAGTTAACTACCTTAGTTAACATGAACTAAGACTGAACAATACTTCTAAAGCATTTATTAATCTTAGTTGATATTAATTTCAACATTTACTAATATGTTATTTAAACTCAAAGGTTGCATTTGTTAACATTAGTTAATGCACTTAGTTAATGTGTGTGAACCAAGCGTGCCGTACAAGCCCTGAAAAGTGAAGCCAAAACGTCTCAATCGCCACCTGGTGGCTGGTCCTAGTATAGGTCATAAACCGCCTCCCCATGTTATTCAATGGAAGTGAGACCAACTAAACAATTAAATTACACTTTAAATATCTTTTTTTTAAAGGTTTTTTCTGTCATTTGCTGTCGTTTTTTTTTAACACGATAAAAGTTTTTGATATAAGTTCAAGTGTCTGTTTTTAAAATAAGTTTGTTTTTAGTTAGTTACGTGATGCTATAAAAATGGTGGTGTAACGTCATGATTGACAGCTGTGATTGACAGGTTCTCTGAGCGAAGTAGTCACTGAAGCACCAACAAACTTTTTTTCGGGATCGAATTAAACATGGGACACTTGAAAAGTGCAGGGAGAGTGCATTCTGCGAGAGTGGGGGCGGGGTGTTGATTTTGCGGCTTTATTTCCTGCTCACTACTGCGCAGGTCTGGTCCCGAGATCGCTACTGCGCAGGTCTGGTCCCGAGATCGCTACTGCGCAGGTCTGGTCCCGAGATCGCTACTGCGCAGGTCTGGTCCCGAGATCGCTACTGCGCAGGTCTGGTCCCGAGATCGCTACTGTGCAGGTCTGGTCCCGAAATCGCTACTGCGCAGGTCTGGTCCCGAGATCGCTACTGCGCAGATCTGGTCCCGAGATCGCTACTGCGCAGGTCTGGTCCAGAGATCGCTACTGCGCAGGTCTGGTCCCGAGATCGCTACTGCGCAGGTCTGGTCCCCCGAGATCGCTACGGCGCAGACTCAAGTCCCAAGATGTCAGCGCCAAATCAGGACAGTGGCGGCTTCAGTTCTCACCAATGGAAGAGAGCGAAGGGTCGTCGTCCATCTTTTTTTACAGTCTATGGTGTGAATTAACATGAAGAAACAATGAACAGCATATTTTTATTAACTAACATTAACAAAGATTAATACATACTGTAACAAATGTATTGTTCATTGTTAGTTCATCTTAGTTAGTACATTAACTAATGTTAACTAGTTAACCTTAAAGCAACACCATGTAGTTTTTCAACCTTCATAATATATTTCCAAGACCCTTGTGATGGTACATCGACTTACAATAAGTTGAATGACACGTCTGCCATAGTCTGACAGGGTCTGTGTCGCTTTTACTAGTACTATGCGTATAGTAGTAACCCGAGCACAAAAATAACTACAATATTCGACTGCTTTACGGCATACCTCACTTCCCCCACCACCCCCTACTTCCTCAAATTCGGACGTAAGAGCCCAACTAGCGTTTGTTTGCCGGCTGGTAGCGTCTGTATGTTGTTGTCATGGCCGAAGCAGCAACTAATCCGAAAGAGGCAAAGGTTTTGTCGGAGGAGACTAGGAAGATAAAAAGGGAGAGTGATAAAATCAAAGGCCGGACGAGGATCAATATTGGTCCAGCGTTCGCTCGCTGGTGTGAGCTAAAGGAGGAGGAAGGGTGCCCGACCGATGCTGACTTGGCTGTCATGCTGTCGGACTAGTAGTAATAGCTACATGATTAGATGGACAAAATCATCTTTTAGGATAACTATCCTAATGACTGCAGGCTGATAGTCATGTTTGTTTGTTTAACTGGGAACACTTCCCTTAAATCCTGATGTACTCGCTACATCATAAGAATAATGGCATCTACGCTAATTTTAGTGTCTTTGTTTATCCCGAGGTTTTCCCGCAGCCTGCCAGATCCAGGCCGATGTCAACGCAGTGCTGAAGTGCCAACTAGCCTCTCCCTATGGAGGATCCCTTAACCACTCTACAGATAAAGCATTGTGGAAAATTTGCGTATCTCCCCCGTAGTGATAAAATAAAATAAAATTCTGTATCAAATTTATAGGCAGGACAAGTAGTTTGTTTAGGCTTGGTTTGTAGAGAATTACAAACATGCGCACATATATTCAAATGCACATAACTATAGAATTAATCCTTGATGTGCACGTGAGCGCCATCAGCGTTTCTCACAGGTTCGCGTTTAAAGTCTGTGTAGAGAGAACGGTGTCGTCTTAGCGGCCCCTAATTTAATAACAAATTATCCTTTTGACGGAAGTGAATCAATCAAAACTAACTTTAGCTGGAAAATAACATTATTCAAGAACCGCTATAAAGCCAAAACAATCTGTTACCTTGAAAGGGGTTCCTTACTCCTGAATTGAACACTGGGTTCCACTCACAAGAATGAGACTTAAGTTGCCTTTTCTCAACTTATTGTAGAATCTCAGTAGTAAGGAACCCCTTTCAAGTGTGGGACCCGTGCAGATTAAAACACTTGACAGTGAAAAACCGGTAGTCTCTTCAGAATCAAAGAGATCCTGTGCAGTTGAAATCAGTCTTTGACTTTGACACAACATTTCCACTGCGTCCACACTGCTCACAGTACACAATGAAATGAGCAGCACACGCACTATTTCAAAGCATAAGGTGCGCGCCACACTGTTTGAAACCAGCTTCACCTGGCATTCATTCCCGTGTAACGAGCGGCGTGACAGCGGACGTTTGCCGCAACATATACGTTTATCTCTGTAAAGCAGCTTTGAAACAATCTATAAATAATGAATGGCAATCCAAATAAATTAAGATGACTTGACTTTATTTATTTTTTCTGGTGAAAGTGTCTTGCCTCAGGCTATAATGCAAATCGATTTTTCAAATTTGCAGATTCATCTATGGTAGCTTGATATTATAATATTGACGATATATGGCTATTACCTACCACACAAACATTGAATTGGATTAGCATATCCATTATGCAAAACAGTAGCCAATATGCTACTATAATGATGCTGGTTTGTAAACGTGAGCTACGCGATCTTTTGGTGTTTGAAAAAAATAAAACCCAAGAAATGATATGCATATGACATGCTGACACTTGTAATGGCAGTTTTTAGCTTTCATTGACTTTTAGTAGATTGCAAAGAAATGTCATGTGTTTTTGCCATTTGCAGTACGGTGTGAGAACAGGGAACGGCTCTCAGATTTATGTGTTTATGTACCTGGGGAGGCAGAAGGGGGAGACACTCCAGAAAACAGACGAACAAGGACCTCTGACCTAGGTGTCAAAAGGCCATTTGGTGAAGGGGGGCTTAGTGGGCCAACTAGTGACGAATCTAAACTAGATATGGTTCCTTTGTCTATGGAAAACTACTGGGAGGAAGGCTCTGGGGGATAGACCTAGGAAGAACTAGGATAAAAAGGTGGTTCAGTCTGTCTGGGGGTGTGTAACTCTTCTGCACAGGGTAACAACTGTGTATTAGACTGCTCCTATTCTTGCAAGAATAAATACAGCTTAATTATAATTTGACCCTCAGTGTCTCTTACGCAGTGATGTTTGTTTAATGAATTTGTGTCACAACACACTGTACCTGGGATGAAGACATTTCACATGCAACGCAGGCAGTCTGCCCAAGACGTGAGAACTCCTTCTGCAGAGTTCGGGGGTATCGGCTTGTCAACAAACGCACGTGTATCCCCTGGTGTAACCATGACATATTTTACGACAGTAGAAGAAGACAATACTGTTTCCCAACTGTACCCCGAGAGCAAAAGCTACTTGGTGTTGCTTTAATGTCAATTTTTGTTTACTTTTGCACAGTAAAAAAAAACACAGGTTTGATGTCCAATGTAAAATCTGTGTCCTGAAGCAAAACCAGTTGACTGGTCTATTTTACTAAAGCCTTCCAAATAGTTTTTTTTTTTTCCTAATCAGAGAATAAATTTGAATAATTACTTAAATTAAACATAATTTTTTTCTACTGGACTAATACAATTTCTATTGTTTAATCCTAATATTCTGAATTCCGCCCAAATAGAACTGAATTATACCATCTTATGAGTTGTTAACAGCAGCGTGGCAGACCCGTTGTCATTATCTGTAATATAAATATGAAGTTGAACAATACAAAAGCATAATAACAAGCATATTTCCTTTGCAGGCTCTTCATTTTCATTTCTCTCTCCGTGAGCGACTGCAAAGTTCAAGGAGTCCTGCATGTTTTGGCATGTTCTGACTGCCCGTTTTGCATAATGCAGTTTCACTAAATCTAAATGAGAGAGCTCTTAGCTGACAAAATGAAACCTTCAGCGGAGCGGAGCTGTTGAAAAAGGTCATGCTACAGATAGCAGCTGAAATACTCAATAAGCTTTCAGGGGCGTCTTGAGAGCCTGAGTCTAGAAACACAAGACAGCGATGATTAGGGGGGAAATTAAATGGGAGAAGCATGTGAATGTGTGTTTGAAATGATGGTAGAAATGACCCTTGCACCGTCAGATTCTCGCTGTAACTCTACTGGGAAACTCAAATGAACGAAAAAAAAAAAGAAAAAAAATGCTGATTGTAAAAACTCAGTACATGACACTTGTTAATGTTGATGACAATTCATCGCTGTTAATACTTGCCACACAAAAAACCCTGCATGGAGAGAAATGCACCAGGGTCCAAAACAAATCCAGAATTGTCACTTGCCCAATTCCATCTTCACAAAAGTTTATAATTTGCACGTCTTTTTAAATCTTCCCAATTTAATCATAAAAAGGAATTTTAACCTACTCTGTACTTGCACACTCTGAGAGACGGTTTTCTGTGCACATCTAAAGCATGTCTTAGATGAACTTAGACAGTGAGAAAGACAACAAGTGTATTAGTATATTTGATCCATATACACTTATAAAAATGAAGGCAACCATATAAACCTGCTTCTGTCTGTGTCATTAAATGGGTCATATGATGCTTTATATGAAGTTTTCCATTTCCTTTAGTCTGTCATGTATGTTTGTGTATGTATACGATCTGCAAAGTTACAAAGCTCATAGTCTCACACAAAAATAATTTAGTCTATCTAAAGGCACTTTCACACCGGACGCGTAACGAAAAAGCGAAACGAAAAAGCGAATAGTTTGAGTGCGAATAAGTTCGTGTCAAAACCATTCACATCAGCCGCAACGCGAATTTGCGACGTTCAGAGCTTCAACATTACAAAACTTTCGCGCGCCGACAGCTGAGAAAACATGGATACTTCATCATCATCATCCAGTGAAGACGAGCTTTTCATTTTCTTTAAAAGACAGAAAAGGTTTTGGGTGCACCAAATCTTAAAGAACAGAGAGTCTGAAGGGGAGTAGCTATGCTAATCTTGCACAGGAGCTAAAACTTTATCATAGCTGGTTGCGCACTTACTTTCGGATGTCTATGGGACAATTTGAGGAGCTCCTTCAGACAGTGGCACCGCATCTGACGAGACAAACCACAAACTTAAAGGAACCAATCGGTCCGGAGCAGCGTCTGGCAGTCTGCTGAGGTGAGCTGTCCTCTTAAAATCATCAGGACTATGTTAACATTTAATCAAATAAACAATCCACTGTATGTGATTGGCTGAAGCCTTTTCTGTCGCCGCAAAAGTAAAAAAAAATCGACATTGAAGCGAAAAAAAATAAAGTTGTTTTTTCGCCGCAGCACAATCGCGTTCGGTGTGAAAGCACTCATTACATAAACAGCTGATCAAAAAATAAAACCATTGCGCAAATTATTTGTGCGTCAAAATCGCGTCCAGTGTGAAAGGGCCTTAACAGAGAACAGTCCTGCCTAAAACGCCTTAATTAAAGTCCAGATATGATTTCCTCCAACGCCTATGTCACAATGTGAAATTTTAGAATATTGTCCGGCCGAAGGCATATGCAAAGAAAGAAGACAAGGCTTCAGTGAATTGTAGTTTTGTCGTCATGTCGCGGAGCTTTTGCTGTTTTTGCAGCTTTTGCTGTTTGTGCAAAAGCAAAGTTTATTTTTTCAGCTTTCCGAAAACAGATCAAACTAGAAATCAGAGATTAAGATTTATTCATATATTTGTTCCTAGTACAACCCAAAAGGTTGCTTGTGCACAGCGCATTTGTCCAGAGGACAGTTTCCATACCGAGAAAAGTGATCCTCTGCTCAGGGCTGAAGTCCCAACTGGCTGAGATGACTGAGCACCAGGTCCCTGTGTTCGCACAACTGCTCTCGTGACAGGGCCAGTATGAGCCAGTCGTTGAGATAGTTGAGGATGTGAACGCCATGTTCTCTCAGGGGAACAATGGCTGCCTCTGCAACCTTCGTGAAGACGTGAGATGACAGGGACAGGGAAAGGGTAGGACTTTGAACTGATATGCCCGTCCCTGGAACGTAAAACGTAGGAACGGTCGAGGGAGAATCGAGACATGAAAGTAAGCGTCCTTAAGTTCGGCCTGGCGATAATAAAGGGGGATGACAGCAAGGCATAGAGCAAGGCATAGCGTTAAATGACAAATTAAACCCAATGTACTTTTGAAATTTATTTCTCGACATTGTAATGTTTTTTTCCCGAAAATTGTTATTGTACAAATATTGTACACATATTTGATTTAGCATTGTATAGCAATCTTCTCCATCCCACACCTGTCCCATCCACTTTTTAAAACACAATTATGCCACTGGTTGGAGATTGAGTTGCCCAAGTTTTATTCTGTTTTCCAACTGTAGGAATGACATGGCTGTAATTTATTTACACCTCTATCATTGAATCCAACGTATAATCAGCGCTCGGATTCGCTTTCATGGTGCTGTCAAGTACGACTTGGTCTTGTGAGGTAAACTAAACACTATTGGCTAAAAGGGGGAGGACCCATTCAATATGTCCTGCCTTAGCTTCCTGTTTCAGTGGGAATTATGTCAACACATAATCCAAAAATGGATGGCGTTCCAAGGCACTTCAGAAGGCTTTAAGTGATTTGGTCTGGTAGACCTACAGGAACGTCATGGCATGCGGGTCTCGATGGAGGTCTCCACTCGAGCCCGTCGCTCGCGGCTGCCCGGGAAGGCATAGCCGTCGGCTCTGGGTCTGATCTGGGCAACGCTACCATCCCTTTATCCCCGGAGGACTCAAGCTCACTCTTCGATGAAGTGATTGACATCTGGTCATCCAGCTGAGCCCCAAAGGAAACTACTGGTACCCCATGAGAAGGTCTCCCATGGCTTGCGGTATGCTAGAGGAGTGAGGGGTCCGAGGAGTAGCCCTTAGTAGGCCATATTAGCCAAAGTAGCCTTTTTCTGGTGGCCAACAGAAGAGGAACTAGATCGGGGAATAGGCGAAGGGACTCCATCTTGTGTGATGTCCTCTTCCCTGAAGAACAATGGCTCTCGTAGAACACACTGTCAGAAGATTTGCAGAGCAGAACCACTCGGCTCTGAAGAGAAATGCCATTAAGCGATGCATCCGCTTCTGTAGGTGTGTCAGATGCAAATCTCGCATGCCAATGTTCATTGGCTCGTTAAGTTACACTCAAAGCGATCCCCAATTCGTTGGTCAGTTCCCATGTAACGTTGAATGTGACCGACCGAAAGGGAACTTATTTGTATCTTTATTCTATTGTATTTATTTGTGCAACTGCTTGTAGATAGCAATTTCTAGATTGCAAGTCTAACCCCCACCATAACCATAACCATTTCAACTTGTCTTTGAGCTAGAAATTAATAACCACATTAAAACAGATGCCACTGGTGAACTAAATACCACAAATAAACAAGAAAACAGCTTATGCTTCAGTTATGCTTATTTATTTACACTAGTAAATGTAAATTGTTGTTTTCTAGTTTCATTGGTAATTAATTCAGCAATGGTATCACCATATTTGAGATAATATATTTTTTTATAATTAAATAAAAAACTGCATCATACAAAATAAATGCATAATACATAAAGTATGTATTATGCCTTTATTTTGTATAATGCAGTTTTTTATTTAATTATTAAAATCTCATTCATTCATGTACTTGTTTTTATTCATTTTTATTATGTAACATGATTAAAAAATGAATAAAAACAAATACATGAATGAATGAACGAACGAAAAAAAATGCTTCTCTGATTATACAATATTATACCGTCTAATACATAGTATTTTTTTTTAAAGATACTGCTCCATTAAATAGCTTTGTATTAGTAGTATGTTAGATACTTTAATCTACAAAAAAAGCCATACTGTATTAACTTCTTTGAAATTTTGCTACAAGCTAATTATATTGCAACGTAGTTTCACCAACACGTTTTGCATTTTAATGAGCCTGAATGCGACAAATTTATCCTTTTGAATCATTTGACAGAATTGATCTGCCTCACAAGAGAAGCGAATCTCTTCGCAGGATCAAGACGAAAAGGCCACAACGCCAATCTTCTCATTGAGATACGTAACTTAATATGCAAACAAATTACTTCAGCGCACACTCAATTATTTGCTGCTCACAACACTGCTGAACTCTGAATACAAACGTGTGAAGCCAATATGCCGATACTTATAATAATAAAATGTCCAGCTTTTGACATAAAGAAGCCTTTGAATGTGGAATGAAAGATGCACAGGCATATTGCTTTTGACCCCACATTTTCCCCAGTGTAGACGTTTGTAAATCTAAGATTGCTTTATTCTTTCCCCCACCCTGCCAGCAATATGAAAGCAGGTAGCAGGAGTTTCTTCTTGACACAGATCAATAAGCAGCCTTGCTATTCGTTATCAGAGACGGCTTGTAGAGATCCGGTGGTGGGGGTGGCTGCAGGGCTTTCATGATGGATGACAGAAAAATTGACCCTAAGATCAGCCACTGCACATACTTTAATCTCTTTTTTTCACTGAGAGTGGAGACAACAAACACATGTGGCACGTAATGATGCCGCAAAGCTCTCAAACTTGATGTGACCATCAACAGTTGCTTTTGAAGGGATCCATCCATACACAAGGAAAAACTAAACTTAATGCAAATCCCACCCTATAGGGCTGGGCGGTATGACGATATATATATATCGTTACATAAAATGTCTATTGTTAGAGGTATTGATATTGTGTATATCGCGGTTTATAAATATATATAAGTATTGACACTTCAGAGTGATGAAGTACATGAAGCGCAGTACATAAGCATAATATATTATGAAAACTAAGGAACTCTGTGTGGTACCCGTGCATACTGGCAAAGTGCCAAAGTTCGGTTTTGATTTTGAAAATTGTTATTAAGCACAACAAGCGGTGAAAAATAACTCAATGTGGTGCACACGGTGACTGACAAACAGCATAAGAGCATGCACAGAAAGCCACATCTCTCATCATACAATCGTGAATTCAGTTCTCTTTCATTTCTTATTGTGTACTTGAATGGTCATTACAAACGCAATCATGTCAAAATGCCCATCGTCTGGAATATTCATGTAAACACAGCCGGTTATGTCTCAAGTAAACTAAGTTTGAAACTGAAAATAAAACTGTTGGGTGTGAACCGGATGTGTAGCAGTATAATAATCCATGTGTTTAATCTTAAAGTGACAGTAGCCTAATATACCTGGCCTGCCTGTCATTAATGTGAATCACTGCTATTGACTGAATAACTTTTTTTAGCTTTAATAAGAATACATTTTACTTTAATTCATACAGGGAAGAATATGCAGTATTTTATTTAATTTGATTATTATATACTAGTTCTAAGTACATGTTAAAGCTGAAGTCCATAACTTTTGGCGCTCTAACGGTTAATTCAAAAAACTACATGAGTCTTAAGGAAGAACATTGTAGTTGGAGCTACTTCTCTCTGTTTCACGACACATGTCATGAATATGAAGGAGGTTTTATGCATGTTTATGACAACTTGACATTTCCAGGACAACATAGCCTGTCATAAATATGTCATAAACTTGACATAGCAGATTAATTATCAAACTTAAGAAACTACTTAGTTTTATGGATTGAATTTGTCATTAAAATGACATTTTAATGACGAATTCAATTTGTACCACTGTAGTTGAGGTCAAGACAAATATTCATGACACAGTTATAAAACAATTTGACAGAGTATTAACACTTAATGAAATTTTAATGACAAATTAAATTTGTACCACTGTAGTTGAGGTCAAGAAAAATATTCCTGACACAGTTATAATGGCCTCATGACAGCCAATGTCAAAACCAACCACACGACAGTTTAATGTAATGTTAACCCATAAAGCTAAGTGGTTTCTTAAGTTTGATCATTAATCTGCTATGCCATGTTTCTGACATATTTATGACAATTTATGTTGTCTTGGTATTGTCAAGTTGTTATGACACTGACAGGTTATGATGTATTGGTTTATGTCAAGTTGCCATAACAAAGACATCTCAATCAATGTCATATTTGCATAAAAAATGTCATAATTCAGCGAATGACACAATGACAGTTGTCATAAACATGCATAAAACCTCCTTCATATTCATGACATATGTCATGTCATGATTATGAAGGTGTCATGTCAGTCTTATGCACACCCCCTCAAGTAAAGTGTTACCTTAGCTTTTGTCATAACAGGAATTAGATAAAATAATACACAAAAAAACTATATTGTGATATCATTATCGTGAAATAACATTTCTCATATTGTGAAATGAGAATTTGGTCATATGGCGTCCCCCTTACCTATACATTTCCCTTCCTATTACACACAGAAATATGTCAGATTGGAAGCAAAATTTGTTTCGAAAAGCAGGGTTATTATAGTTAACTAAAAGTAAAACCATTTTTTTTTTAAACTACTTGAAATAAAATAAAATATAAAAACAAAACTTTTATATTTATTTAATTTCAGCTAGTTACCAAGGCAACATTTCTCATTTGTATTTAGTTTAACTTGATGTACTAAGACTAAACCTGAATAAAAACTAAATAGACCTTTTTAAAACAAAAATATAAATGTAACAAAAATGGCAAAAACACAACAAAATTACTAAAACTTCACCAACAATTATAATGAAAAACTATAATGAAAAACTATAATAGTCATATGGACACTTTCATGGGCAGTTTTAGTCCTTGGCAGTGTGAATTACCATTGAAGCCTGAACATTTCTCTATTGTGTTTCAAAAAAAGAAAAGAAAATTATCCCAGTTTGGAATGACACGAGGGCAGTAAACGCAGCACGAGGCAGCGGCTACAGGTGCGTTCAGTCCTACCTTAGTTGTGGAGGTCGTGCAGGTGGGAGCTAATCGCTTGCAGGTCAGCTCGCTATTGGACGTGCTGGTTGTCCCGGTGACCGGGGTGGGCAGCAGCGAGGGGATGACGGGCAGGGGGAGGAGGCCGGGACGGTTGTTGCCGCTGTTGGGGCCGGAAGAGGCAGACGTGGAGACACAGCCGTTAACAGTCCCGCCGCAGCTGCTGTTGGTGATGCAACGCTCCCTCCGCTCCCACACGCCACGGAAATCCCGCTCAAAGCGCTGATGGTACCGTGACATCATGACAAAGCGGATCAGGAGAACGAGAGATACTTCTGTTCACGGGGAGCTGGAGAAAACCTAATGGAGAAGAAGAAACATATTAACATCTCAAAAAACGAACGTTACTTTTATAAATAAACACCAAAAATAAAGATCACTATAAGGAAGGATCGGCAAAATGGAAACCTAGGCTCATTGGAAATTACATTTTTACAAAAACATACCTATACATACATACTGTAGATTCAATACTATTGTGGCATCGTGAGAGGGTATGTCATAGAGGCAAGGTATGTGCCATCTAGGTGGTTGCAGCAAGGGGGCCTACAAACCAAGATGGCCACCTGGTCCCGGACTACAGTTACCAGGTTCCTCAGCGATGGGGACACAGCTGTTGCGAGTGAAGGAGAAATGCTGTTAATGAGCTGAGGACAGAGAGACTGGCTGTTTTTTGTTAGAGAGCATAAAGAGAAGCTGGAAGAGTGTTTTGGTTAAAACGTTTTGGAGTTTTGAGTTGATAATAAAAAAGAAACCAGTGACTTAATCTCTGCCTGGACTCGATTTGTGAAGCAACCCACACTTTGGTGATACCCTACCTCTCACGATGCCACACTATGTTATGACCAAAAAACACTATCATAGTGCATGATTTGTAAACTAATATATTATGATGTTTGTATCAACCGTTTGTATAACCAGCTCCTCTAACCAAACTCTAATAGTATCTCAATGATACAAAAATAACACTCCTTCAAAGTCAACCAAGACATTGCTAAATGCAAATATAGAGAAAGAAAGAAACAAATGCAAATAAGTATATAAGCATTGTAAATAAACGTTTGGTCCCACTTTATATTAAATCTGTTGCTACAGTCACGTTTAACTGTTCCGCAGAAAACCGAAGGTGCTATTTCACTTCGAAACGCGAAAAGCAAAGCAACATCATTTTGCAAATGACCAACAGAAGTTTTTTTTTTTTTTTTTTTTTTCATGCATCTGCAATGGAGAAATAAATGATATCACGTATAGCCCCTCTTGTGGACATGTCACCTGAAAAGTGCAGCAAATTGTAGTTTTTGCAGAAATGTAGCCAGAGTCAAGTATTTCTAATGAGTGTTGTATAATGGATTGCTAGAGAGTAGATCAACGATCAGTTTATGATCAATTATACAGGAAAAAAAGATTATATATATATTGCCATTTAAAGACACTTTTTGCGTGTTTTTTTTACCAATATCAATGCAATTAACTATGATTATAGTGATTAATTGTTACACCACATCCTATAATTAATCAAGTTAAAATTATTCAATTGACAGCTCTAATTAAAATACTCAATGAGAATTAATCATCTGTTTTTTTTATAGTAATTAAATAGCAATTCATCATTTATTTAGAATCTGTCGAAATTTTAAAGTATTTAAACATCGGATACATTATAATGTATGCTTAAGAACAATAACATCAGTATGTGTGTCTACATTATGTTTAATACTTTTTGTTTCAGTGATAATTGTCACCATGCAAATACTGCAAATAACCAGTTGATTTGATTTATAAATAAATTAACTGTTAAGAAGGACTTTCTCCATCATAATGATGATTGCAGCTCGTCTTTAGAATCACACAGCTTTAATGTTAAATTACATAAATCTGTTACTTCATTCGGAAGGTGTTAAACATATTTAATTAATCTTATTATAAGTTAACACATACAATTTGGCAGCCTTTCATCAGAATTTACAGCTGGCTGGAACCATTAAAAGCAATGAACTAATGCAGACATACGAATTGAGTGTCTGGTCAGCATCTCCATTGTTGCATGATTCATTCTTTATGATTCTGCCTTTGAATTCAAGACAAAAGATAAGAGGTCACATGTTGTCTGAATGTCTAGAGAGTTATAGATAGCAAGCGCTTTACAGATCAGTCCAGTCATGACGTGTGACAGAAGTACAAAAGAAACACCCTGATGCTGATAACAGAGACAAATAAATGAACATGTTTGGTGAATGTGTAACTTTGTGAATATAAACAGACATGGGTATAAGAATAATATATATTTTTTATCTAAAATGTCACTTTGGTTTTCAGAGATATTGCATAGATTGTTATTTTTACATTGAAGGTACAAGTTTCAAATCATTTAATTTTATATAGGCTAAATACAATTTGTCTTAACGTGAACATGTAACACACACACATATACATATTCATAGGTTTTAGAACGGTGTAATATTTATAAAGTTTTTAAAGTACAAAGTCTTCTGTTCACAAAGGCTGGATTTATTTGCTCCATTTTTTTGATCATTTATTTGTAACGTAGTTCGTTGTTATGGGAAGAAGGAGGCGGGAACCGGCGAACATTTAAAAGACTTTAATAAATAAATAAACGCAAAATGAAAGTAAAGACAGCAGCCCCTCACGGACGACCGACGCCACACATAATAAAACAAAACATCAAATAAAACAGTCCAGGCCTGGTCCTCTCTCGATCTTCACGATCGTTGCTCCTCCTTTTATGCTTACACTCCTCCATGAGAGATACAAGGCCAGTGTGTTGCGCAGGTGTCGCTCCTTATTAATCACGCCACCGGCCTCGCGCCGTTCTCCCACGGCCCTCGTCCTGCTTGCCACACAGTAATATTGTGAAATATTGTTACAATTTAAAATAACTTTTTTTTATTTTTAAATTAAATTTTTGTATTTCTAATATATTTTAAAATGCAATTTATTCTGTGCATTAATGTAATAATGCAACTATTTTTAACCTTGATAATAATAATAAATGTTTCTTGAGCAGCAAATCAGCATATTAGAATGATTTCCGAAGGATCTGTGACACTGAAGATGTGAAATTTCCTTTGCCAAGAAAGTAATAAATTGCATTTTAAAATATATTAAAATAGAAACCAGTTATTTCTAATAGTAAAAATATTTCACAATATTACTGTTTTTGCTGTATTTTGGATCAAATAAATGCAGCAACCCATGTGCAAATTCATAAGTCAACACCATTGCGGAGCATAATAAATTAAAATAGGAACTCCAAGGCACTCGAAATAAGTAGAAAAAAAGTTAAAAAGCCTTTATTTCATGGATGGCTCAAAACATTAAAAATGGTGACAGATCCACCTACGAGTTGCGGCTTTGCATGCCTTCGTCAGGGTGTGTAGACTAGGAAGTCAGACCAACTACTGGTGTGCTTTGGGGCGCCCAGGAAAGGATCCCCTGTCGGTACTATCGGTAACTGAATTGTTCAGGCTATCTCTCTTGCAATATGCCTTCACCTCTGGCCATAAGGGCTCACTCCACTAGAAGCGTGGCGTCTTCTAAGGCACTTCTCTCCGGGGTTTCCCTGCAGGAGGTATGCGATGCTGTGGGTTGGGCTACCCCGCATATCTTTATGAGGTTTTATAGTCTAATAATAATAATAATAATAATTTGTAACATTTATATAGCGCTTTTCTAGGTCCTCAAAGCACTTCACATATGGAAGGGGAGGAATCTCTTCAACCACCACCAATGTGAATAATTCACTTGGATGATGCGACGGCAGCCATATTGCGCCAGAACGCCCACCACACACCAGCTTACTGGTGGAGAGGAGACAGTGATGAAGCCATTCAGTATATGGGGATGACTAGGAGGCCATTGTGGACAGAGGCCAAGGGGCAAATTTGGCCAGGATGCCGGGGTTACACCCCTACTTTTTTTCGAAGGACATCCTGGGATTTTTTGTGACCACAGAGAGTCAGGACTTAACGGTTTAACGTCTCATCCGAAGGACGGCGCTCTTTGACAATATAGTGTCCCCGTCACTACACTGGGGCGTTAGGGCCCACACAGACCACAGGGTGAGCGCCCCCTGCTGGCCTCACTAACACCTCTTCCAGCAGCAATATGGTTTTCCCAGAAGGTCTCCCATCCAGGTACTAAGCAGGCTCAACCCTGCTTAGCTTCAGTGGGCAACCAGTCTTGGGCTACAGGGTGATAAGTCTGCACCTTTCTTTCTACGTCGGGTGTGTAGGTGCTCTCCCCCTAGCTGTGCCTAGACAGTTCACACTAGGTCAGGCTCTGGTCGTTGTGGCCTAGTGGGTATTCATACGACGTAGCGCGAGTTCCTTCGAAAGGGACGTCTTAGGTTACGACTGTACCGCTGCATTAAAACGCTGCGCCTCCTTGCCACGCCTCTGTATGCCTGAGACCGACTTGCTTCGATCTTTTAGAAGCTACTCTCTTTGTGTGCCAGCATCCTTTAATAACTTCCACATTCCGCCAGTGCTTGTTATGTCATGACGCAGCGCCAATCAAGATTGGTCTAGTGCAGTGTTTCCCAAACCTGCTTCTGGAAGCACACAAACACTACACATTTTTGATGTCTCCCTTATATAACCCATATATTTCTTGTCTTGGAGTCTCTACTAATGAGCTGACGAGTTGATTCAGGTGTGATTGATTAGAAAGAGTTGGAAAATGTGTAGTGTTGGTGTGACTCCAGGAACAGGGTTGGGAAACACTGATCTAGAGTTACATGTGCTTCAGACGCTTCGTGCGCAGCGTCTCTTTCCCTTCTCAGGGAACAAAGGTTAGAGTTGTAACCCAAGATGTTTTGTCACTTGCTTTAGCAACTTAAGGTGAGACACGGCAGGCAAAAACATAGGGTTTTTTTTCACTGGTCAATTTTGAGATTTTGGGCCATTTGTCTTCAATAACATGTCTTCTTTCAGACCTGTGGTGAAAAAAAGTCCAAAATACACATTCTACAAAAGTTGGCGTTCTAAATCAACACGCTGCTCCGCGATCGCTGTCTGCACCCTGTCATCACATACGCCGTTGAAAAGCTCTCTCTCCCCAATGTTGTCGGATCCAAATATGGTCATTTCCTTTTTATCAGAAACCAATCGTGAAAGTACAATGGGCATTTAACTCTAAAAGCGAAATCTCATTGGCTGATGTCAATTTCTCACAACATGATTCTTTCAGATGCATCACGTGATGTGCTCTGACATTTAGATGTGTGTTTTTGACTGTTTTTCTGATCAGTTGAAGGCCATAAATGCTGTGTGATCAAGTTTTGATGTGATTTAGGTTGTGTTTATTGTTGTTGCTAATGATTTGATAAGATATTGTGTCTGTAAATAGTTGTTTCCACTAAAAAAAGTATGATTTTTTACATTACAAATCTTTGGTGTTTTCTCAAATTGAGTTCTCTTACGAGAGTACTCTCGTGTTGCGTAAGCTTTTCCCGAGAATACTGAAGCCAAAAATTATCCTTAATTTTTTATTATTTTAAAACGCATTTTGCTGCAGCGAGCAGACCTAGGCGAGGCAGCTTGCGCACCTATTGGCTGCTATGCGGCAACTTGCTGCAACCTATCGAAAGGCTGCCCGTGACGTAAGCACAAATGAGCGCCCTCAGTCGTCACGGCCCGCCAGAATGGGCGTGGCTTATACCTTATAAGCCAGATCCCGATAGGATGCACTTTGATTTTTCATCTCTTGCGAAGTGTACACATTGCTGGATCTCTGGAAGAAGCCTGCGCCGTCGAAAAGGCACTGCAGCGGGACGAGCCATCTGCATCGCAGAGCCTAAGTGTCTGAGGAAGCCGGCCGTCTTCTCACTGCCTTCAGATCAGATCTCGGTCTCACATCATGGAACCTTCACGTATTGGCAGAACGCCTCCTCGTGTGGTCTCAGCACAACCTGCGCTTCCACGCCCCAAGCTTTGGGCCCTGCACGTATGGGCTATCAACGGATAAACGTTGACCTCCCGGTAGGAGTGTTAAACACGATTATGCAGGCTAAAGTGCCCTCTACTAGACGACTATATGCTTCCAAGTGGTCAGTGTTCTCCGGCTGGTGCTCAGCTCGAAACTTGGATCAACAATACTATGGGGTGACGGAGGTTCTCTCCTTCCTACAAGAGCTTTTGGATGAGGGCAGGTCCCCCTCTACGCTCAAAGTGTACGTATCGGCCATAGCTGCGTTTATAAAAACAACGCATGGCCAGTCACTGGGTAGGAACGACCTTATCGTCCGCTTCCTTAAAGGAGCTAGGAGGTTAAACCCTCCTCGACCCCCTTCGATTCCTGTATGGGACCTTTTCACAGTCCTAGAGGCCATGAAAGGTAACCCCTTTGAACCCCTACAGTCTTTGGAACTAAAGTATCTCTCGCTTAAAACCGTTTTCCTGATGGCTCTCGCCTCGGTCAAACGGGTGGGTGACCTGCACATGAGTGCTACATGCCTTGCGTTTGGGCCTAATGACTCCAAAGTCATCCTCAAACCAAGACATGGTTATGTCCCCAAGGTGCTTGCCACTCCTTTCAGAGCGCAAGTTATTTCCCCGTCAACTCTCCCTGGGTCTGACAGCGAGAATGACGTGAATCTCCTTTGCCCGGTCAGGGCGCTGATAATTTACGTTGAATGTTCTGCTGCCTTCAGACAGTCAGAACAGCTCTTTGTTTATTTTGGTTGCCGCGCTAAAGGGCTAGCTACCTCGAAACAGAGCCTTTCCAGGATGATAGTTGATGCTATCGCGTTGGCTTGTACATCCAAAGGCCTTCGTTGTCCTTTGGGCGTTAGAGCTCATTCCACCAGAGGCATGGCCTCTTCGTGGGCCTCTTCCAGTGGGGTTTCACTTCAAGATATTTGTATGGCGGCAGGCTTTATACATCTACCGTCTACATTTATAAGGATTTACAACCTAGAAGTTCCTGCACTACAGGCTAAATTGTTATCAGTCTAAACAAAGTATCTGCAGTTCTCCCCGACTGTTCCGACCAGACTGCGTATTATGCTTTTAGCGTTCTTGTACAGAGTGGACTGTGCTCAGTCCAGCTGTCATTCAACAGTTCAGGCTGACTAAGGTCTATCCTGACTGTTATACTGTGTTAAGCACCTATTCATTCATTAGGCGACTATGTTGCCTTCTGTTATTCTCATTAGGCCCACCTCTCGTCGGCCGTGATATTACCCACCTATCATATGAGCCCCGGGCACATGCCCTTGGGACAATGTTGTGGACGATTCTTAGCACGCACAGCGTTTTACATTGGGTTCCCGCTGCATAAGCCAGCTTACGCAACATGAGAGTACTCTCGTAAGCAGAGGTGGAAAGTCCAGGTTCAGAAAGTAAAAGTCCTCCTCAGTATTTTGTTCCAATCACCTGGATTTGCTAATTAGCACAGTTTTTCAGCCAGGAGATAGAACTAATTAGTGAAATCAGCTGACTGAGTTCATGGGTGGAATAAACATATGGCAGGACTTTTACTTTCTGACCCCTGGACTTTCCACCTCTGCTCGTAAGAGAACGTCTCGGTTACTTGCGTAACCTCAGTTCTCTCTAGAAGAGGGAACGAGTGTTGTGTAACCCTGCCTTGCTTGTGCTACGATCTGGTTTAGCTTCAGTCGATGAAAAACCAAAGTGCATCCTTTTGGGATCTGGCTTATAAGGCATAAGCCACGCCCATTCTGGCGGGCGTGGCCTGATTTATGTGACATTTTAATTAAAAAAAAGTATGGCAAAATTTTTCTTTTTAAGGCTATGGACAGTATATTTTGATTTCCTAGGTAATGAAAGCATACATCCTGAAATCCCTCTGAAATTCTTTTTTCATCTTGTGTGTAAACAAAATGATAAAATAATTTTGCACCTGGCTTTATCATATTTTCAGATGTATCTACCAAAAATATATGCAAAATTATGCATATTTAATGAAATAATGAAATAATAATGATGGAAAAAAGGAAAAACTGTATGTGACACGGAATCAAATCCATGGGAATTCCACAAGGCATGTTTTTCTCAACAGTTGCTTTAAACTAAAGCTGCAGAATGGATCCAACAGTTCAAACGGCTGGAATAAAACTGATATGGTTGATCTTATCTCTGACATGTGGTTAAAAAATAAGCAGGAAAAGAAAAACCGTAGGAGTCATTTAATTTGTATGTTGTACCCAAGCTCTAATAATGTGAGATATGCAAATTATAGTATCAATGTGGGCTAAAAAAAAAAAAAAACCACTGATGCACAAATGGCTTTGATATAATGAAGAGGATGGGTTTAAAGCATATACAGTAGCTGCAGCATGTTCTGTGTCTAAACACTATGTTAGCAAAACAAAGTATATAATTAAATACACCATGCTGATCATTCTGTTCTCTACTTCAGTCAAACCTCATCTAAAGATGCCTCATGAGCTATTCATTCCAAATCTATCAAGAAAAGAGAGAGAGAAAACTGCAAGCATTTTATTATATTTTGGCATTACCGAATCATAAAATGAAAAAGTTTCTATGCTTAGCTAAGTTTACGAAAAACAGATTTTAAAAAATCCTACATTATTAGTTAAACCAACTTATAATGTGTCTCATCCAATCAGACTTTAGAGCTACAACTATGTGTTGCATAGTTTAAATGTCACGTCCCAGAGGTAGGACGTTTACCATTATATATTTAAAACAATAATATCTTAGTAAAAACCTAAAGTAATATTGACAAACTATATATCATTTGAAAGCTTACAATCTCTAGTTGTCATATTTGGCGACTGTTAAAATAAATGTATTAATTTGCAACAATAATATTCCATACTCATTAGACGTGTTCAGGCCTTTATTTTGAAATAGCGATGAACGTGAAAAATTATGAAAGATTGGTAGAAACCTTTGTTTGTTTTCATGCCAAGAGTTCAAAATATAACACCAATTCAATTTTATGAGAAAAAAAAAGGTCTGAAATAATCATCTACAATAATCTGTCAAATGTCTTCTTTAAAACAAGACCAACCAAAGTCTATATTCCAAAGCATTCTTGAACCAACCATTTAAGTTTGGATAGTGATTTCCATGTCTATGCGGGGGGAAATGGGGGGGGGTGGACAGTTACAGTCAGTAATCTGCATTTCAGCTTTTATTTCTGATTCTTGTCCTCATAAAACCACGCTCTGATACACTTTCCATTTATGATCTAGATTCAAACTCTCCTGTACGCACCTCACAGATCAATTAATTCACTCTGCCACTTAAGACAAGATCCTGTCATGTGTGAACAATGCAGCGAGAGCAATATGCCAACATGAGCTCCTGCGCACCAACACCAGCAAGTTGCAGATGCATTTGGACCCTCAGTTTTCTATCTCTGAACTGAACAATGACTTGGGATGAGAATCACTCGCAACAGCAAACTGTAACGGTTGTGTGGTGGTAAAAACACAATTATTGACACTTGCAACTGGACACTTTTTCATTTGAGACAGCGATAAACCACCCAGAGGACTAGCAAATACTGGGAGAAAATGTCAAATCAATTACAGCATCACAGCAGTATGATTTACAAGGCTAAATGCCACTTTCAATCGTATCATAGAGCTTGAGCATGTTTCCCCATAAATCTCATTTTATGGAAGGAAAATGTGCATAAAAGATCACAAATAAAGGAGAGTGGCAGTTTAATTATCTGTTAAAAACCTCATAAAAATTTGTATGCATTAATTACAATATTAGAGTAAAGAAATGAGATGGGATTTCAGGGCTCAGATAAAAACCAGTGATAAACCCAGGAAAATGTGGAAAAATGTGCATGTGGAGAATTGTTTTGCAAAATGATATGACGTTGCTTCATGCACATTCAAAGTGAATTATTCAGTGAGTGGCACTAAAAGTGCATTCAGTTTTATACGAAACGAATAAACGTGATTCTGGCAAAGTTTTATTGCATTGGTTGTTGTATGTATCGCAGCAGTTAGAAAATTAAATGTCAGGTGAGTGTTGATGTAAGAATAATGTTTTAACGTGTTTGAAAATAACATATCAGCTACACTAAACCCTAAAGCGTTTCTCAATGGGGTGGGGGCGATCAGAGGGCATTGGGGGGGGGGGGGGGGGGTGCTGGAAGCAATATTTTAGAAAGAGGGCGTTGAGGTGTTCTCGGGGGCATTTGTTTAAAACGTGTGCAGTATAAGCCACAATATTTAGAAGATGAAACTCGTAACTTGCTAAATAATATGGTCTCCTAACATTGGAGCATCCTTGGACACATCAATGCAACAGTTCCAAACATTGTGTCCTGTTTGTGTCCGGTAGCACAAGCACATGTGGAGTGCATCAGAACTAGAACGGGCCATCCGTTTTCTGTCGGTGACTGTGTAGACAGAATCACTGATTATAATGGGTTCTATGTGATTTGATGCGGCGAGTTGTGCTGTATGCGTTCGGTGTAGATATGCTTTTTTGTCTTCTTGTTTTCCGTTGGAAAAAAAAAACTTGTTTGCTGATTGGTAGCAGTTTGTGATAATCAATGTAATTAAAGTATCAATGAAATATAATTTCAATTCGCATGGCTTTTTGCACCTTTAAAAACTAATACTAATGATAAAGGTATGTCAGACAGAATTTTAAAGACATCTCAACATCACCAAAGGCTACAGCACTGAAATATCACAAAAAAATACTGTGTAAATTGTGTAAATCAATTTATTGTTAAATCAATTTAATGGATCTTTTCTGAATGTAAGTATCAGTGTTTTTTAATTTGTTTTATTCTACTGACTCCAAACATTTGAATGGTAGTGTATAATAATAGGCTTACATAATTATGATGAATACAGAATAATTATCAAAATGAATATTTAGGGAATACAATTTGACTACATTTTATTTGATGGGGGCGGTAAGGGACCTAGATAATGAATGGAAACTGCAAAATGGCTAATTTAGAAATCATCATGATACATCACAATCTCATTAACATATAACTACCCACGTTTAAAACAAATATAAAGTATTCATCAACACATACAGTAAATCAGCACCTTGACCTGACAATGATATATACCAGTACACAGAGCTTAGCCAATTATAACAGAGCTCATTAGCATATAGAATGTACAGTATCAAGCTGTTACATTTTTTATTGTACATCTTTTTTAGCATCACTGTTACACTATTATATAGTTTTTTTATTTAAAAAAAAAATGTTGTGCTTAGATTGTGCATTTGTGTTAGGTTTATATATACATTTTTATTTCAGTTTTAGTTTTAGTTATTTTAGTACTTCAAGTTAAACTAAACAAACATGAGAATTGTTGCCTGAACGTTATTGTATTTCATGTAACAAAAATGTATTCATGGTTTAGCTTAAGTTAACAATAATAACCCTGCTTCACCATTTAACACAAATACTTCCTTAATATTTCCAACACAAGCATATTCATAAACATTAGAGAGTTCAATAGACGCTGCAGAACCAAAATGATCCAGGAAATCTCGCAATGCAAACACAAATCATTTCATAGCCATTACTTTTCCTCTTATCTGTCACCTCTGACACCCAAAGGCACACAAAAAAACTAACAATGCACAAATCCCATAGAAAACTAAAGCCAGGCAGAACACATGGTTTGAAGTTCAGCTGTGCTGAAATGCGATCAGGGGTGTGTGACGGGCTTATGATGCCCCCAGTAATGGGGAAACAAGCTGAAAATGTATTCATAAGGGTTAAGCCTCTTTGCTAAAACACAACTCCCGCTGTTTCACGCTGTAAAGAGCTCCATCACAAAAGTGTAAGAGACAGCGCCACACCGCTTTATCTGCGGTGGGCGGCATTGCTCTCCTGTCTTTAGCTATGCTTCACTAGTAATGCGTGACTGCCACATGACCGCAAACAGGAACTACTAGCAGAAGAGTCCCAGAAGACAGAGACATTCTTGCTGCACTTCGGTTGACCTCGGATCTCACATCATCCCAAACATTCCCTCTGAGCATCTCGGAGTGAGACTTCTGCCTGTGCCACATCAATTATGTCCATCTGTTGAGTTTTGTTTTGCTTTTATTTTCATGGTCGCACTGGAGGAGGATAAAAATGGCATACTGAGAAGTTACACTTTCCGTTTCAGTGTGTAAATTAAAGGGACAGTGCATACATTTAAAAAAAAAATATATATAATAATTATATATAATATAATATATATATATATATATATATATATATATATATATATATATATATATTATCTCTCTCTATATATATATTTTCTAGTAGAGGGATTCAAGCTACTATTTTTGTAAAATAAATTTGTTCCCTACATTTTCTTAAAAAGTCTTAAATTTACCTTCCCATAACCTGCAGAAATGCTGTAAGATAATCCTTATGAACTGCTTTTTAAATGACATTATGGTGAGTCAGTGACACAGAATATGTATTTTTAGGTGTACTGTTCCTTTAAGCACTGGTTTCCATACTTCTAAACATGTGTGGTGACTCATATTTGCATAAACACCTCTAAACCTTGATTTACATTTATATTCATCTCCATGCTGTGCATCCTCTAGACATTTTATCAAATTTAATTCCATTTTTAATCAACAGAGCCACCAATCTACCGCACTGGACTAGTGCGAGTAAAGCCAAGGGTGAAATTAGTGTGTTTTCTAAGATGTGCAGATTCGCTACTGTATTTCTTTCCACCGTTTCCTTCAAGCAAAGAAACCGGCTGCAAGTAAATTGGGTGTTTACCATTCAAAAAAGATGTACATGTGGCTAATAATTTGTGATTTGGATGCTGAATAATGCATTTCAGTGCTGGTAATAACAAACACTTTCAGAGCAGAAGATATAGACAGGAGAAACCTGCATTATGGATTAGCTTCATATGAATGCACTCTACTAAATATTTCAGAGCCACGTTTTCATCTGCAAAAAAACAATTCAGTAGAAGACTCTTTGGCATAAGGCTACGTGGGAAATCAGGAACGCAAATATGCAAATCATATACTTGAAGGAGTGCAAATATGTTTTTTCGTGTGCATCCATTCAAGCTCATGTTATATTTATATATCGTTTGATACATGATTCACTTTTGTTTGTTGGATATGGAAAACAAAATGCATTTGCATAATAGAACAAATTTTACACATAATACTTTTCTCAAAATAAAAATGTCACGGAGCCACACACCCAAGTAAATCAAAAAAGGACCTTATAATTAGTCAAACTTAATGTTAAGTTAGTGTCTCATTCCCTCTGATGGAGTCTTGGAAAAAGGCTTTGTGCAAATAAGAATAACCGTCACACTCCACAATCTCCTACTGGAATGGACACCCCACAGGAGCCCTTATCAAACGAGTCTGAAACACTAATTTGACAAATACCATACACTAACTCACAGTACAGTGTCTACCAAAGTAAAGTATGAGTCATTATGAACCATAAGGAGCACAAATTAAAATATTAATGCAACATATGCATGATGTTTAGTAAAACAACAACAACGCTTGACAACCGAGAGGTGACACATTTACCCTAGGGATACATATACAACCAGAATCTAATGTCACGCTAACCGCATATCAGTTCTAACAATGAACACCCTGCTGCAGAAAGTCTTGTTTAATACAATATTTTCTAGAGAGAAAAAAATGCACTGGGTCAAAATTCCACTGTTGAGAAAGAGAGAAAAAAAACAGATAAGTTGCATCGGTCGCCTTTTATTATACATTCAGAAATTATGTGAAATACTTGTAAATAAAAAGAAACGTTTACAAACATTATGAACATGATATAGCCTACACTATTCCACAACAAATCCTTTAAAATGTAATGTTATTCAGAACAAAAAAGAAAAATGATTTCTTGGTTTAGCTTATCTTAAAAAAGTAAGTTACCGAGTTGCCTTAACATTTTTAGTTGATTGAAATTTGAGTTAATGCAAAGAAAGAGAGAGAACAAAATGTTTCTTTGTATAAAACATTTAAGGCAACCTGGTAACTTTAAAGGTACACTGTGTAGGAATGTCTCCCATCTAGCGGTGAAATTGTATTTTGCATTCAAACGAATAGTGCTCTCTAGTAGGGCTGTAAACGATTAATCGCATCCAAAATAAAAGTTTGTGTTAACATAATAAATGTGTGTGTACAATTATTTTGTATATATAAATACACACACGTTCATGTATACATTTAAGAAAAATGTGTTATTTATATATAAAATATTTATATATAATATAAATTATATATAAATATATATACAGTATATACATGCAAATATTTCTTATATATATATATACAAGCATGTTTGTGTATTTTTATATATAAAATAATTATACACAGCACACACACATTTATTATGTAAACACAAACTTTTATTTTGGATGTGATTAATCGCGATTAACTGTTTACAGCCCTACTCTCTAGTGCCTCACTTTTTTTCAAAGCTCTTTCCACCTGGGAAAAGCTGTCCCGATATTTACCCTCGTTTTTTTAATTCGCCGGTCACGTTTCCTTTTAAACTACATGTTTTGGCGACGAGGATTCCTTCTTCCGTGTCTCGGCATAAGTATGATCCTTCATTATGAAGTACCGTGCAGTGCAGCCTTTCAAATTTGCCGGGGCAGTGACAGTGACTCTCACTGATCTCCTTGTCCGCTTCTGCTGGTTTCAGTCACGTGATGCTGGCTCTGAACGAAATCACGTTGTAGAAATGTGTTGAGGTAGGCTAGTGCTTTTTGTCCCTCTCTGCTATTATAGTTTTTCAAAATGGCGGAACGACATGGAAACCTCCATGGACATACCTGTCCAAAGTAAATAAAGATAAGCAATGCTTCGCCTATGAGTATAAGTCATCATTGGCAGAGGTCATTTTACACCAATGAGGGCATATTTATGAATAAACACATTGATTTTAGCTGATAAAATACTTAAAAAACTACACAGTGTACCTTTAAGTTTAAACCAACACATTTTTTTTTACTATGGACATTTACGATAAACGCAAAGCCTAAACTAATATATTTAAAGCAAAACTAAAACTACATGTGTGTGGGAATATATATTCTATACAAATAAACTCTTATTCAGCACCAATCCAAATGTATGCACTTTGTGTATATTTTGCGTGCTTGACTTTAATTACATTATAATATATAACATACAAGTCGCTTTGTAATAAAAGTTGCAGCGTGTTTCAGATTATTAAAAAATGTGATCTGTATTTCCAGAAAATGATGTGCTTCATATTATGAATAAGATGAACAATTATCAGTGCAAATATTAGGGACACTTAAAGGTGGGGTATGTAATCCTCTTTTTTGGCCATTTTTTCAAAATCACTTAAAATCCTATTCCTAACCCACTTACAGCCACTGAGTTAGAAGCACTGAAATAAAAATTAAGCAATTTAATCAGGCAGGACTCAAAAAACACCAGCCAATCATTTCCAAGACCACCTAGAATCATTGGACAGTAAGTGTGTCAATCAATCGGTCGTACCATTGATTGGTCCATGTTCTTTGAATGGGTGGAGTCAAAGGAAAGAAGCTAGGACCATTTGAGTTGTGTATTTTCAAAATCTACCGGCCGTTTTGCAAATCACATACCCCACCTTTAAGATTAAGCATTATTACCGATTTGACTGCACTGTCACTCAACTTAGGTAGATGATGACATCACTGTTTTCTGCAGAGCAGCTTTATAGATAAAATTAACTAATTTCACATTGAAATTAGTTATTAAAATTAGTGAAGTATTTCACAACTTTGTCGCTTCACCATGGCCAACTCTCACTGAAAAGACTGACGTCAGGTCACTGATAGCCATACAAATGTTTTTGTGTTTTCAAAAGAAACCGTACTGGTTCCATACAGTCTGTATACAGTCGTCCCCACCCAGGTCTAATATATTCTCTGTCTCTTTTAGTATTTAGGAGTGAGTAGGAAAATGATGCAGGACAGCAGCAGGGAAGGAAAGAAAAAAAGCATGATTTGGCTTCCTGGCCGGCAGGCTACCGTCAGCAGCACCTGCACCGCTGGCTGCCCGGTAAAGCAGTATTATTACAATGTCAGCTTTAATCAACATTGTAGTCAGCAGTGAGATTGTGCAGCGCTGCAGTTGTGTAGGAGTGTGGCGTCCTGATCAGCCCACTGACCACTGAAACACACGGACACATACAGTAACTCATGCAATATTAGTGCAACAGTGAACGGACGCTGTTTTTGTTTTTTACCATGCATTTTCTACATATACATAAATTAAAAAAAAAAATATATATATATATATATATATATATATATATATATATATATATATATATATATATATATATATATAAAAACAGCAGCCAGCTGTGAGATGAATCACAAACTGAAAGCTTTGATTCAGTGCAAATAAATAAACTGAATTAAAGTTTACGATGTTGTGATTAGTCTTAGAGCTAACAGAGATAAAAAAATAGAGTCTCTAATGCTCACCAAGGCTGCATTTATTTGATTAAAAATATTGTGAAATATTATTACAATTTAAAATAATGTTTTTTGATTCGAATATATTTTAAAATGTAATTTATTTCTGTGATGGCAAAAGCTGGATTTTCAGCATCATAACTCTTCAGTCACATGATCCTTCAGAAATCATTCTAATATTATGATTTGCAGCTCAATAAACATTTATTTTTATCAATGTAAACAGTTGTGCTGTTAAAATAATTATATAATTTTTTTAATATAATATTTAATATTAGAGATGCTCCGATCAGTATTTTTGGGGCCGAACACCGATTACCGATCACCAAAATCATGATCTGCCGATTGCCGATCACTGCCGATCGCAGAATGGCAAAGGAATAGGAATCTTTTATCTATAATCTAGCAGAGTTTGCACCATTTGTAGAAACGAAACTACCGGTAACTATGAGGTGGCAAGAACCATTTTTTTCTGGAACAACCAATTATGAAAAACACTCAAAAACCAGTAGGTTGTTTAGGCCTATCAGACAAAAATTCATGAAAGAACTTTTGTAGGCCAAGTCAAATTTAAGACCGTTTTAAGACATTTTAAGATCATAAAGATTGAAATTTAAGACCTACACGACGCATTAACCAGCAAATAACAAATAAAATTAGCATCAATATGCACTTTTTGTTTACATAAGCATTAAAATAATAAAATCAATTATGGCTAGATTTTAAAAGAGTGTCTTGCAACATGTTATCTACTAACATGTACAAGTGCAAATAAAGTTGTGACAAAACAGGTTTTATAAAAAGATAAACCTCATATTTGAGCCTTTAAATAATTTTCTTATAAAAAGAATGATTCAAAAAAAAGATAAATTACAGAAATTTACAATGCACATTAGCTTATCTTTTATTATTAATAGTAAAATTCGGTCCGATTTTTCCGTGGCGTCTGTCGTTGCTATGCAACCATGCACAGAGCTCCGCTTTGTAGGCTACGACTACTTTTTTGCTACTTTGTAATGACTTTCTGTAGCCAGCGTTTCTGGAAATGACTTTAAAAAAAACTTCCAGACGGGAGAAGGAGAACTCATGTTGCCACTGGCAAGCTCCGGTCTGCTGTTGTGTGCCCGTGCGCCGCGCATGCAGGTGGGAAAAAAGTCGCGCGAGTAATTTACGTCACGTGATCTGCTTTTTTGATCGACGCTTTTGGGGTTCGCCGATCAAGCTATTTTTAGCCAATATCGGCCGATCATGATCGGCGGCCGATCAATCGGAGCATCACTATTTAATATTGATATTACTGTCCTGAAGAAGCTGCATAGCAGATATTTACATGCATTCCAGATGACAAAATAAATACTAAAATGACATAAATTTTTAAAAGAAGTTTGCAAAGTTCACATACTAGTATGTTTCTTCTTCGAGCATCAAAGACTGAGTTGTGCAGGAGTTAAAAGTAAAAATCCAACACGATTTCCCAGCATGATAAGCACATTTAAGTTGTTCTCAACCACAGTTGCTTTTATGTGGAGATACAGCTTCATCACTTTGACAACTGAGAAACTCATATACAACAGTCACAGATGCTTGATAATCTGTTATGCAAATTAGTCAGGGCAGTAATAACATTGATTATACTCTCTCTTCTTTTTTTTTAATCATATTTTTAAGATTTGAAATTCTGCGTTTCTATAGTCCTATTCGTGCTGGACTAGTTTTCCAGGGGAATGTTAGAGAAATTCATGTTTCACAGACGTACTTTGAGATTTTAATCCCGTCCGAGTCTGCCATGTCAGTGTTTTTCTCACACAACCTCAGTAAAAATTCCGGTGCAGATGACCTACAGTTTTTCTGCAAACTCAATGGTCCTCTGAGAAATCTAATCCCATCCGAATGCGAATGTCTGAGAATGCAGATGTTGAAATATCCTGACGCTTCTCCTCATGTGTTTTTTGACCAACCTGAGCTTTCCAACAAAAAAAATAGCATTATAAAATTAATAAATAGAGCAAAATTGCGGAAACTGCGAAAGACTGCCCATTTTAATATCAGTGTCAGTTAAATCTTGTGTAGATTTTTCTGTTAATTTATGCAATTTTATTATAAACAGCTACTGCTTAAAACTCGTAAAGTTTACTTAAATAGTGTCTTTATAATAAATTAAAATGATATCGCCAAATAATAAATTAAAAGACATGCCATATGTGATCCACGCAAACACAGCTCATGACCTTCTGTAACGCCCACGTATAGAAAACACACACTCCCACTCTCTGTATTAAACACAGAGATGTTAGTCCCATCTAAATCGGTATATGAAATAACAGATATCGAGTGAAAAAAATTGTAACTCAAACGTTGTTTAGAAAACTAGTCCCGTCCGAATATTGCTGAAATGAATCTGCAGCAGTTACAAGTAAAAGCTCTGTAAGTTGTTCATAATATTGTCAATGTTTTGTGCTTTGAGACGAGGTAATTTAGCGGCGTCTATCGTCTCGTGATACTTTGTTGTACAGACTCATGTGTTTTGAAGGAGCAGTGGCTTTGAAGACGCTCTGAAGAAAGGGTGGGATTTCTTGCTTTCAAAGCTAGCTTTCTATTGCTAGCCTCTCCGAAATTGCCTACCCTACCTTTAAGTCTTATTTGATTGCATACAGCCGGTCTGCACAGAGTAACGTCACATCACAGTCTCACATTAGCCTGCTGTGGTTTTAATGTGCTGAAAAATGCAGGAATGCTTCACTAGAACTGAACTCAGAAGGCAGTCGTTTTAAGTACACAATCAAGATAAGTTATGCACTCAATACACTAGTTTAAGACTGAAAATTATGCTAAAATATATCTTGCTATCAAAGTTCTGTCAGGTTGTAGAAGGATGTATTGATGTTTGAGACATTTATATGACCACACACACACACACACACTCGTCTATTCAAACCTCATCTGCTGGAAGATCTATTGAAATGATGCCAGCCTTCCAGCTGCCCTGCCACAGGCGTTTAAACACACGGGTGGTAACGAGAGACGACAGGACGGACATGTCTCACTGCATTCCTGTCTAACCACCCTTAACACACCTTTACTGCATCACCGGCACTCATCTAACTGCATCGAACATCTCATTCACGTGTGATTTTAATATAAGCTGACTTTATAGTCTAGTCAAAGAATACATGTTAAATATTCATCATCTAATATTGAAGATGGACTCATTTGAATTTATGGAGATGAGTTTTAAAAATGCTATCTACATTCTACTAATTGACTTAATGCATTACACAAATTGCTTAATTTTAATTACACTTTCAAAACAGACCTATAAAACGTGTGCTTACATGGGCTTGGCGATATACTGTATTGAATAATCATGAAACATTACAGATGCTTTTGCTGGCGATATAAAATTGTGTATAAAACATTGTGATGCTTTTAATGCATCATTTTTATCTGGCCAAAGATCATGTCATAGACTAGTTTTATGGTAATTCCTTGATTTTCTTTAACTAGACTTCCTGTAATTTACCTTGCATAAAACATTATGGAAATTAGGGTTCCTCTAAATCAGGGTTTCCAAACTGGGGGTTTGAAGAGCTAATAATTAATTCAATCATAAAAATGTTCGATTAAAATTAAATAAACATATACTTAATAAAAAAATTAAAAAAATCGAAAGAATTTTTTTTTTTTTTTTTTTAGATACATTTTGCAATTAACTGATATCAAAGGTGTTGTTAATTAATTATTGAAACATTAACTTGAAATTCTAGGTGGACTTCAAGCTAATTTTTAGGTCAAAGAGGTTCAGATGACAAAAAAAAATTTAAAAAAAAATTGAGAATCCCTCTCATCAAAGTCATCAAAATTATAGAGCTATACATAGAATCTTGTCAAAAAAAGATTGTGTTAGCTATACAGCAGCATCTTTATATTCAAGGCAAAAACAATCTCTCGTTCCACAGTGTGAGAAGGAGAGAGACAGAGCAAGAACACTTTCAAGCACTTAGCCAGAAGATTTCCCAAACCGTTTTAAATATTTCATTAGGAATCCATGTTGCTTCATGCATGGTTAGCGGTCTCGACTCGTGCAGAGGTCAGACAGAGTGCAGAGCAGCGAGAGGTTATGAGCCCAGTTCACTGACGGGGCACTTCACGTAACCCTTTCACCACCGACAACTAGCACATACTACTGAACAATAACGCTTTTCTGGTCCAAAAGAATAAACTTGCACTTAAAGGGTTAGTTCACCCAAAAATGAAAATAAATGTCATTAATGACTCACCCTCATGTCGTTCTAAGCCCGTAAGACCTCCGTTCATCTTCGGAACACAGTTTAAGATATTTTAGATTTAGTCCGAGAGCTTTCTGTCCGTCCATTGAAACTGTATATACACTATACTGTCCATGTCTATAAAGGTAATAAAAACATCATCAAAGTAGTCCATGTGACATCAGTGGGTTAGTTAGAAGTTTTTGATGCATCGAAAATACTGTTTGGTCCAAAAATAACACAAAATAAGACTTTATTCAGCATTGTATTCTCTCCCGGGTCTGTTGTCTGTAGCATATTTTAAACTAATCGGTTAACCGGTTTCAACCGGCTAATGAGGCTCGGTGGTCGGTCAAGAATTTTTTTAGTTTTCGCCATCCCTAGTGCTTTCAGCGCTCTTTAGCTACGAATTTATTCACAGTTTACTAAAGTAATGTTCCCAACACCGCATGAATGTTATGGAGAAATGTTCATGGATGCAGAGCAATGATTCAGACGAGCCAGACACGCATATGCACGACTCGCACACATGAAGCAGTCGTCCAGATGGGTGACCATAAGCACAGATGTGCTTTGTGAAATAAACACAAGCATCAGACACTCAATTTAGATATGCCCCTGTTTACATAAATAATTATATTTAGAAATATCAACAAAAAATATAATAATAATAATAATAATATTATATATATATATATATATATATATATATACTGTATATTAGCAAAATTCTAACTTTGGAACTTCTTGGAACTTTGAACCTCATTACTAATATCAAAGAAATTTTTGAAAAGGTTTTATTTTTCTGAGGGTCATTTTAGGTTTGTTGAAGGCAGCAACACTATGAGAAACAATGCAAAGAAATTATTTATTGATTAATTCATTATTTTTTCACAATTGGTGAGGCAAATGCAACTAAATGCATGACTGAATGAAGTGAACACGAAAATGAACCTCATTGGTTAAATAATTCATTCATCATTTTTGGATGTAATAACCCTATTCTAGAACTGTTCTCAGTACAGTAAGTTGACACTAACAAATGTGAATCATGTTTTTAATGGGGGAAAAAAATATGCATTTCTGAAAAATCCACATGAGGCACCAGGCGAGAAAAATACTTACTTGTTTATTCACTTATTTTATTTCCACCTCACATGCATCATGGCTTTGCAAAGTATATAAAATGGCTTTGTTATGCATATGCAACAATATAAGAATATCGATGGATCACTACATTTGCTTATTTCAATTATCAGATGTGTCTGGTGTGGCCTGGTCTCTGTTGTGGCCGAATATTCAGACAAATTAAATTAATCTGCATGCTGCACAAGATCTGGAAGTAAATTAGGTCTGTAAGCCAACTTGAGTCCTTCATTTTCAGATGAGTAAACAAAAGCACAACCGCCACCATCGATTTTCATTCACAACTGGCCTATTTAACACAACGCTGCAGCCATGCACACTAAAGTCCAGACTAAAGCTGTCAGCAACCTATAAATGAGTTCAAGATGCTGGTCTGTTCAATGCAATGCCATAAACAAAATACTGCAATATTTGGCTTTAAAGGAACACTTCACCCATTTGCATTAGACTTTGTATCTTTAGAAACCCAGTCACATTTTCGAATGGTCATGGTTTATTCCCTTATTTTCCCCTGAGATGGGAGAAATAAGGATTTAAGTGTTCCACTTCCTGCTTTTTATGACGCAAAAATCGTCAATTTGCGTCATAAAAAGCAGGAAGTCAAATTTCTTTGAATAAGGGTAAGACTACAAACACTAGCTCATCATTTATCCAGTAGAAGGCGCTGTTCCGCATGTTTTCAACCCGCCCATAGAGGGATCTCACTCACAGAATGTACATATAGTGTCAGCCATTCTTTATTTGGAAGCTAAGCTAAAAGTTTCTTATTCTGTGGAGAAAGCTGAGTAGTAGCGGTGACCATCCTCTTTTTCCCGGACATGTCCGGCCGTCGAGATCGTCCAAAATGTCCAGGATTCGGCTTTTGCTTTCTGCAGTCGCATTCATAGTTTACATGCACACCTTTTGTTTCAATCTAACTGAATTCATTCCGATTGGTGAATCTGAATGTAGTGTTTACATGAACGCTAAACAAGTGATCGTTTGATGTGCGTTTTAACATTGCTAGGAAAATTCCCGCTCCTCCGTGAGAGATACGAGACCGGTGCGTCTTACAGGCGCCGGCGCCACTCATCAGTAATCACGCCACCGGGCTCGCATCGTTCTCCGCGGCCGTCAGTCTCGTTCCTGCTCGTCACAGTAAACATGAGGAATGGCGACTGAAGAACGCAAAAGCCGAATCCTGGACATTTTGGGCGACATCAAAATACTGGGCAGACTCACGGAGACTCACTAGTAGCATAGCCGTGTTGTTTACTGCGATCTCTTACCGGTAGGCGTGGCCTCCTAGGGCAGCGAAGCAAGTGCATTCTGGGAGTTGTTGTCTTTCATCCCCATAAGCCAAAAATACATTTTCTGGCTTTTCTCAGTCTAGAAGGCTCCAAATTCAAAAATAATTTCACATTTCTTCTACATAAATGACCCATTTTAAATACACATTCATCTTTCCAGAGGTGAAGTGTTCCTTTAAACAATTGGAATCGATCAATCTAAAATAATAATAATCATTTATTCACACTGTTCCAAACATGTAGAGCCTTTTTTTCATATGTGGGACACAAAAGAAAATATTTCGGAAAACTTTCAAAGTACAAAAAAAGGATGCAAAAGCACTATAAAAGTGGTCCATGACTTGTGCATTACATTTCATATGATAGCTTTGTTTACTCAAATTTATGCTACTTCTGCAACTTTTTGGCATCTTTCTGAGTTTTTCTTGGTTTAGTAGTGGATGGAAACGAGAACCGGCTCGGTCTTCAGAATGAAGACAGAAAAAAAAAAAAAAAAAAACTATTCCTTTATAAAGTGAATCTATAGAAAACAGCACCCTGAGTAAGATACTTTCTATTCAATCTTCTGAGGAATAAAGTTAGAAATGACTCCTTACTCAAAGGCCATCTTGTAAGGAGTGCACATGACCCAGTTCTAGAAGGGTGCCTCGATAACATTAGCAAAAGCAATTAACCTTTAGCCGGCAGCTCCTTAAAGTGAACAGGGTGCAAATATGTTCTTTTATGCACAATGATTACATACACTATAATAGACAAGCGTCCAAGTTTCTGACCTAGAACGCATACACTCATCTATAAACTCTTTGAGACAATGTACTGTAGCCTCACTATGTTTCTTCTCTGGGAGAACACCACTCTATATTCTCAAAAATGAAAAAAAATATTATAATAAACCAGTCTAAGGTGTTTATGCTGGGGCCTGTTTCAGAAAGGAGGTTAAGTGAAAACTCTTTATGAGTATGTTAACCCTGAAATGAGGGAAACTCTGGGTTTTCCGTTTCAGAATGGGAGGTATATCAAACCCGAGAAAGCAGAGTAAAGCCCCATTCACACAGCACTTTGAACCCGGCAAATTGCCGGCAAATTGCCGGAACGCCTTCTGTGTGAACGCAAACACGACCCGGGTTTAATGCCGGGATCGATGCCGGGTTGGGGACCTAGTAACATTGCCGTGTTCAGACCCGGAACGCGCGCTGTGTGAACAAAAGCCAGGACAAATGCCGTAAGGGGTGTGTCGTAGTGATGATGCACGAGCCTTCGCAATGTGGTAGTTATCGTGCCACTCTGTTACTCTGTTAGAAGAAAGTTTGTGTTCGTCATCGATACAAGAAAGAACGAAAAGATGTCTGCAAACTGGACTGAAGCAGAGACCCGAGAGCTCCTTGCAATCCGCGCCGAAGCTGAGATCGTTCGTTCGCCACCTTATACGTCACATCATAACGTCACGCGTCTATCCGGGACATACCCGGGTTGTGTGTGAACGCGCTCTCTGATTCCGGCAAATCACTGTCAGTGTGAATGAACCATTTTCAAACGAACCCGGGTCAAATCCCGGGTCACTTTATCCGTGTATTTTCCGGAATCTCTGTGTGAAAGGGGCTTAAGTCAAGCCCATTTCTGAAAGAGGGGTAACTTATACTCAGAGTCAGTTACCATGGCAACTTACTCTGTGAACCTAACCTGGTCGAGAGCAGGTTTTCTTTCGGTAAACCCAGAGTTTCTTGCGGTCTCCTGCCCCTTTTTAAAGAGGAAGCGTTGTTTAAACACTTCATTCATTCTTTCTGTACATTTATTTATTGCTGTTTTTCCGCTGTTTTAAAAAATAAATTAATAGCGTAAGATGAAGTATATATAACTCCTTAACTGGCAACTGAAAATACAGTACATTAGAGTTACATCATGTAGTTCTAAACAAATTCTACAGAATTAAACTGTGGCATTTACTGAAAATCACTTGGGGGATAAGAATGTCCGTTTATACTTAGATATAAACTTCGATTATAGGCTACGCCACATACAACTGTGAATGTGTAGATTGTCTGATGTGTAGACACATAATATTAACATTACCCTGTAGGCCTCTCTGTGGCGCAGAAACTGTTTCTTCATACCCATCATCCTGTGAAGATGAGCATTTGTACACTTTATAACACTATTTGTCATAGTTTCTGGTGTATTGAGTAGGCAACTTACAACTGTCTGGGGTTCTGTTGGGACAGGAGGCTCCAAAAGACAGATATTAGTCTCTAGATAGATATTAGTCCCAATAGATATCAGAATCTATTGGGACCAACGAAAAACCCAACACAAAGTAAAATAAATGGAAATATCAAAAATACCCTATAAAAAAAATAACACAGACCTCTTACATTTTATGAAGGCCCTTGGATCTCCGGGAGTGACTGGCTCTGATGAAGGAATTCCCTCAGCCAAAAATGCTGCTGCACTGCTAGACACTGGATGCTATTTAGTTATGTAATATGTCAAATGTTTGTAAAGTCAGATAGCCTACACCCATTATATGCTCAAGCCTTACCTGATTGAATTATGTTTTTATTTTATTTTTATTTTCAGCTGCTGCCACGTTCTTTTAATGCCTGCAGGATTGCACCTATAGCTTCATGAAAATTAAAATGAGGTTGAATAACTGTTCTTCCAGTTTCACCTCTGATATTATAACAGTTACTCTAAAATAGTTATTAATTACTAACTACAAATGACATCTTCAACAGTGTAATTAGATTAATGTAATAATTACTATCTTTAGAAAGTACTTATTATTAATTACTAAGTCCCATATCAACCTCAACCACTTAAACAATACAATGAGGAGAGACAAGAAACTGCACTTTTAAATGCTTTCAAAATGAACAATATACAATTGCATGAATTATTCTTGAATTGACCAAAGTTTGTAGAGGGAGAAGGTTACATTCAAAATATACCTTTTAAAAATGTATGTTAAATCCACTATTGTTTTATACAGAATTGTTCTATAGTCTATGCAGTAGCCTATTTAATGTAATTACATCATATTTTATTTTAAATTACATAAGAATTAAGAGTAATCCCTTTAATTAAATTACAATATTTAGATTACTTGGTAATTAATTACACCCAACACTGTATAACAGTAATTCCTCTTTGTGTCTGGCGCTGTTGCCATGATGACTCATAATATCTGCGCTCCATTGATAATGGCTTTTTATAGTTGTGGTGCACACGCTCAACCAATCAGAAACGTTGGGGCGGGCTTTACACGATGACGACAGAGCAGAGACGGTGACGCAGATTTTGTACATTACAGAGATGGATGCCGCCGTGGAACATCACAACATCACTCGTTCGAATCAGCTATCGCGTCTGTTTCAAGCGATTTAAAAATTGTCATTTTCATTAACACAAACAGAGAATTGCTGAGAGTCTCAGATGTTTCTCCGTCGCTCTGCATACGTCATGTCATTCATCGCTCTGATTGGTTTTAGATCTATCCAATTGCGCCCAGAGCCATTTAAGCGACATCCGTTGGTGACGCCCCTGTGGAAATGATTTGTCTATGGAGCTTTGCCAGACCCTAACTCAGTTACAACTGAGAGTGGTCTGGGTTTTCCCAGGCTAATTGTTTAGACATTATGATGACAAATGTAGCAG
This sequence comes from Phoxinus phoxinus, assembly GCF_949152265.1. NCBI lineage: Eukaryota > Metazoa > Chordata > Actinopteri > Cypriniformes > Leuciscidae > Phoxinus > Phoxinus phoxinus. The sequence goes on along the minus strand of NC_136888.1, from coordinate 8,816,258 downwards.
TTACGCATAATCAAATAACAAACAAATGGTAGAATAAGTAGTGCTTTTACTGTCCATTCATTGCAGACGACAAGCAGAAAACCCATGTTGCGCATGCGCACTTCGATCCTGTATTCTTCAACATGTACGGCAAAAAGCACAAATGTGCGTTACATATCAGACATGGACCAATTAAAATCCATCATTACACCACAGCTAGCCTACATGCCTAATCCCCGCCAAATTCAAAGTCAAAATGACAGCACCGGCCGATATCACAGAGTTAAGACATTTTTCCAAGCTTGATTTTAATTCAAAATCTGAGTTAATAGCAAGAGGTCTACGCCAGCCTTAGATGGACTAGTGCAGCAGAAGGGCCCAAAAAATGTCTGATCGTTTCAAACAGACTGGTATGGAATTAACTTAATGTTAATGTAAGCTAAGCGTTACTCGTTAAAATAATTTTAATTAGGCTATTCAATAAGCTAACAAACTTGTTTGTAAAATTAAACGTTAGCGCAGTTTATCATGGCAACATGTTACCGCCATGTTGACGAGTAAATGTTAACCTAAGTTAAACTGGGGTGCACAAACCTTACCTTGCTTGCTGGTCTTATTATTTTAGGGATAACAGTCTTCATAAGGTGCATTGATACACAACTCAGGTGGTCTCCGGAACTCTTCCACTCCTGAGCAAAACCTGATTTGATTTGATATCGTGCTGATTCCATGTCTACCCCTGATGCGAGTGGCGAGATGTGACAAAAGACAATAGAGCCCATTATAATAAGTGATACTGTGACACTGGATGCGGCTCAGCACGACATGAGTTAACCGATGCCCTGTTATATTTCTGACGTACAGTACTCCACGTGCTCACACTATTTCTGACACGAAGGACAAATGCATCTGCATTTTGCAATGGTCGCTTTGTAGACAGCGTCAAGCTATTGCAGCATTGTTTACAGTGCATGGCTATAATTCATGTCAATCCAAATATAAAAATTAGAAGAAAAAAAAAACAACGATGGAATGTCACCAAAAGTTGATGTTCCAGCAAATACAGTAATAAACAGCATTTTGTTTTAAATACAGTAAAAATCTGTATGTGGTGTTTGATGTCACAGAAAATTCCCATAACGTAAAGGGAATCACAGTTATTTGCTGTAAAGAGAATTTACAATATTGTACTGGGTGTTATATAGTAAATAACTACAAATTACAGAAATGTCTAACAGTGTAGGCTGGTTTACTTTACACAGAGCAACTACCAAAATATTATTTTAAAGCATACAAATGTAACCTTTTGCAATGCGGTTCATATCATAAATACAATAATCCTGCATCGACTTTATGGCATGTTCTTTCAGATTTCAGTTTTGATATATATATGAAACAACAGAACCAGATAATCAAGCTCTGCAGGTTCACTTTTTTAGAGGCCTGAATCTTCGCAGGAAAGATTTCCACGGGAGCTGGATTGGGCCAGCCATATCACAGTAATTCATATTTCCCAAATGTAAAAATAACAGCTTGCACACGTGTGTTATTTTAACATATCAAAAAATATCTCAGGAGATGAACAGATTCAGATTATTTTATTTAATGCCATGGCAGCATTCAAAGCTATTTTCATGGCAAAATTTCAATTACAAAAATACAAATATCATATAAATATAATAAAAACAGAACAAACAACAAGTCATTATACAAGATTTTTTTAAATTAACATATGATAAAAAATCTAAAACCTTTTCAGGCATAATCTCATTAAATATGTCGTTAAGTGAAGTAACTTCATAAAAGAGCCTTCTGCTTGTATAAAGTCCAGGACAATCCAATAAAATATGTTTTACAGATAAGGGAATTTTACAAAACATGCATAAAGTTGGGTCTTCACCTTTACAGGAGATGAACAAGGTTACTGGAGGTTAAACAGGAGACTTACTAAATCAACATAAGCTCTTTAAAAACTGAAACAGCAAGTGTCCACAAAATACTGATTAACACTGAGATGTAATGTAATGTTAAGGTTTAAGTAAAAATAGGTACGATATTGAATGTTTCAATCCAAATCACTCAAAAACTTGATGATGCAAGAACCGTCATAATAGAAAAGACATGAAATAGAAACTGGATATCAATATTAATTCATTTTACCATTAACACCTAATTAATTTGTGATCTTATCATAATTAGCATATGAATGGAGTGTTATTAGGACAGTGATTCATAACCTTGACCTGGTAACTCAAGGATCCTGGGTTCAAATTTAAAAAAGGATCAAACATCAACTGAGGAAATCGTAAATCGTAACCAACAACTGTTTTGCCTGTTCACACAACTTGCATGATTACAGGTGTAGATTATTGATTAATGAAGACTTATATTACACACACAAAAAAAACTAATTTTATCATAGTGGATTTGTTTGCATCACATAACCAGCTCCATATCTTTGGCTTTTCTGGTGTAGTACCAGGTGTTTGGTAGCTCACCTGGTACTGGTAAAATGGCATGGTTGCTCCAGCAAATGCATTTTTATCTAACATTTGTTTTTGTTAGCATTACTGGTTAGGTTTAGGGTCCGGTTTCGTGTAGGTGGTACGTAATTTTCAAATGCATTACCCACTCAACAGACATTTAATTTCCAAACTGCCTCAATACAAACAACAAATCAACATAATAAAGCGTTGCCAGATTCACATTAATCTCTTTCATTTAAAATCTGAATGCGCTTTTAGCACAACTCACTGAACATTTCACTTTGATAGTGTTGTGAAACGTAATGACCAAGGCACTGTCATATCATTGTGCAGAAATGTTACCACATGCACATATTTACAATAAGCCAGGGTTGCAAATGAGAAGATTACGCAATTTTTCATCAGCAAAGTGCATCATCCTCTGGATTATATAAATCATGTGGTTATTTATTGTTTAAAAAACTACTGATTCTATAGCAAAAATTACAACATCAAGACCAGTACCACAATATATAGCCTAATATTACTAACACCATGATAAACAGGCATTAATATTGTATAAGAATTCTTAATTTTGTAGCGACAAACTAATTTTCAGATTACGATGGACTGGTGAAAGTGCAGCTCTCACGCTTTTCCAGTGCACACCCATCTGAGTTTTTCCTGTAATCTCCGTCTATACATCCTGACATACGCCAATTAAGTTGTCTCCTCTGAGATAGTCACACAGCTGGGATTCCAGTGTGAGATCTCAGCCTCAACACCTTCACACACAATCCATCCTCAAAGAAACACATCCATCATCTTCATAAAGAGCACAAAACCACAAATGACTAATTAAAGGAATGTTCCAGTTTAAACAACTTAAGATGTGTGGACATCCTCTGCACAGAAAATAAATTCAACTACTCCCTCTGTTTGATTCATAATCATAGAAATCTTCAACACGAAATCTGCTTCAGCACCGATACAAGATGAAACTTGCTGAATTTCAAAACTACTCACCAAACAGCGTCTCTGGTCGATGCACATCATATAGGAAAGTTGCACAGCACCTGTTAAAGAAATGAGAAACGTCCATCATAAATAAGTCATTATCAGATGATTTTAGAGAGCGGTTTCTTAGAGGACACAGGGACACTTAAACATGGTTGTTAAAGTCACGACACAGTGAGCCTGTTTTTTTACGACCTCTACGACAATAAATCAGCTTTCTAATCATTTGCAGAAAAGCAGCATCATTAAATTTAATAAAAACATTTAATAAACATTAAATATTGATGAAATAAACAATGTTCAAGTGAATCTCAGAAAAAAACATTTGTGCTATAATTTACCACAAAACAAAAGACAAATAATTTAAAATGATATTGCCCCAAATTTTAATTACTGTAAAGGTAAAACAAAAACTTAAGGTATTAATAAAAACCATTATAAAATACTAACAGTTTTAGCATTATATACAACAAATACTAACAAAATGTATACTTTAATACATTACTATTAATGCTAATACTGGGTTGGACCCTCTTTTGCCTTTAGAACTGCCTTAATTCTTTGTGGCATAGATTTGACAAGGTGCTGGAAACATTCCTCAGAGATTTTGGTCCATATTGACATGACAGCATCACGCAGTTGCTTCAGATTTGTCAGCTGCACATCCACGAAGCGAATCTCTCGTTCCATCACATCCCAAAGGTGCTCTATTGGATTGAGATCCGGTGACTGCGGAGGCCATTTGAGTATAGTCAACTCATGTTCAAGAAACCAGTTTGAGAATATTTGAGCTTTGTGACATGGTGCGTTATCCTGCTGGAAGTCAATACTCAGCATTTATACTCAGGTAGGCTGTAGCATTTAAACGTTGCTCAATTGGAACTAAGGGGCCTAAAGTGTGCCAGAAAATACCCCCAACACCAGCAGCCTGAATTGTTGATACAAGGCTGGATGGATCCAATCTTCTAATGTCCAATTTTGGTGAACCTGTGTGAATTGTGGCCTCAGTTTGCTGTTCTCAGCTGACAGGAGTGACACCGGTGTGTCTTCTGCTGCTGTAGCCCATCTGCCTCAGGTTTTAACATGTCAAGAGATGCTCTTGTGCAGACCTCGGTTGTAACGAGTGCTTATTTGAGTTTCTTTTGTCTTTCTATCAGCTCAAATCAGTTTGGCCATGCATTGTTCTCTGACCTATAGGGTGGGGTATCAGTAGTTTTTTATCCGATATCAGTACCTACTCTGTATTTTTTAAACGGTCACGGTGCTTGAACGGTTCTTGAACCAGTACTTAAGAAAACGAAACCAAAAAATAATACCCTTTTATTTAAAGGGCCAAACTGGACACAATATTAACTTAAATCTTTAAAGATGTTCTGATTTCTGATTAAATGAAAAATTGCGCCGTTTAATACTGATGTAAAACACTTAAGTTAAGATCAACATTTTGTCTTCACATATTATGACTTTAAGTATATTTTATTTTAAGTATAGTATATTTTACTTTAAGCAGTGAAATATCTGACACTGAGCAGAAATATTTAACACACACAGCATAGCCTCGTATAAAGAAGTGTTGGAACTTTGTTAAAACCTTTTGGACACGTTGTCACACTGTTTGCTAGCCTACTAACTTGATATGCAAGATTTGCAGTTGGCATTAAATTACTAGATTTACCCGAAGAGGAACGGCTGCTGTTATGTTATGCTGTGATGTCCACCACCACACTGGCAACCTGCTAAACTTGAACTTTCGTCAAGCATGTCAGAGGTTCTGGGTTCTAATCCGCATTCGTACAGTTTTTTTTTTTTTTTTCTCATCAAAACCGATTATGCTCATCAGTGGTTGTATATCAAACAGGGACACGTTTGTGTGCATTATATTTTGTGATTTCACCGCAACGGATTGAAGCGCGCGTCCGAGTGAAGACAGTGCGGTGTGCGCGAGCCACAAGAAAAGACACTGTATCCGCGCCACTGATCGCAACGGCAACGAGCACTTTGATCACTTCATTTAAAAAACACATTTCAGCGCTAGATCGTCTCTTATTTAACAAACGAACGAAATGAATGCTCTGCTGGTTAACTGGAGATGTTTTATTTATATGTATTCGAACATTCGTGCCACGAGATGTTTTAAAAAGTGGTGGGGACAATATCGACCCTGGAAAAAAGTGGTGGGGACCCACCCGTCCCACCCGCAAATTACACCTATGCACTCCATGTCTCGTCAGATATTTCATTAAATTCGAAGTCTTACCTCGCTTGCATGATATTGCTTTATGGCATTTGTTGCATGTCGCAGAGTCTGCATTACACCACGTGACATGCAGCCAAACCTTGGAGCGTTTTGCCTTCGGCATCTTTATTAATCCTCTCGCTATCAGTTCAACAAGTGTGCCGAGTAGCAGCACTGACAAGTTGACGCCGGAACACCAGGTGGCAGTAAAAAAAAAAGTCAGGCTATTTTTAAAGCTACTGTTGTCCTTTTTTTTGGCCTTCAAAACACCTTAAAATTCACATGTCGAAATCAGGAAAATCAAAACGTTGCATACAGCCCTGTGTCTTGGTGTGATTACATCAAACAATATAAACTGCCAAAGAAATTGGCTCGGATTCTCTTAAATCCAATTTTATTGTTTAAAAAGATGTTGTAGCCTACATATTTGTCAACCAATTTTTTCAAAAATGTTTAATATCATACATTTTCCCAGGGTGAAATCCGTTGCCTAAGTTTCCTGTTAACATTAAAGGTAAAAAATAATAATAAAGTAAGTGAATTGTAAAGTATTTCTCTTTGTTTGAATAACTACTCAACTCTACCTTACACATTAATAATGGAAAAAGAGCCACTTTGGTGTAAAAACACTATGGGCTCTATCTTGCATGTATCAATCCTATTTTGCACCCGCGCACAGCGGACTTTTCCCTCTTTATGTTGTCTATATCTGATTAATCACAGATACAAGACGTGTTTAATTTAGTTTAATAACCAGCTAGCAAAAAAACTGCAGTTTACCGACCGTACATTCACAGTCTCAGCTCCATTGCAAGATGGAAGATGGTTGTTTCTATGGTTTTGAAAACGCACAGTGATGACTGTAATCACTTTCTATCATGCAAAATAAAATGAAGTGCAAGATGTGCAGCGCCAATATACACAAGATATTCAGCATTATAATGAGAACAGGATTGTGATAGAATGTTGTAAATTATCTGTGCTTTAGTTGCTCGTGTATCAGCGCGCTGTTGAGGGAATAGCGCATCCAAAAATTCCCTATCAAACCACTGACTGTAAAAAACTAGTTCACATGCACATTCGCGTCCTTTTGTTCATGTAAGTTGTAATGTTACGTTTATCTAGGATATCTGATTATTAATCTCATAGGTTGTCGTAGAACGTGCTTCAGTTTACTAGAGATCATTTACTCTTTAGCTTTACCTCAAGCAGCTATTCCTTTTAGATGTTTCTTTTTCGAAAACATTGATGCATCATAGTGTTTTTTTTTCTAGTCATACGTTCATGTTTTCATGTTTAATGTCATAGTTTTATTTGTCAACATTAATTTTCGTAACAGTCTCTAACATTTCCAAACATTTTCATGACGGACAAGCCCCGCCCCCCTGATTACTCGAGTACTCGTTTTTGAGACCTGTTGATGATCGAAATGAGCAAATGACAAAAATGCCCATCCCTAATACACACTGAACAAAATTATAAATGCAACACTTTTGTTTTTGCCCCCATTTTTCATGAGCTGAACTCAAAGATCTAAGACTTTTTCTATGTACACAAAATGCCTATTTCTCTCAAACATTGTTCACAAATCTGTCTAAATCTGTGTTAGTGCTTCTCCTTTGCCGAGATAATCCATCCACCTCACAGGTGTGGCATATCAAGATGCTGATTAGACAGCATGATTAATGCACAGGTGTGCCTTAGGCTGGTCACAAGAAAAGGCCACTCTAAAATGTGCATTTTTATCACACAGCCAAATGCCACGTCTAAAGTTTTGAGGAAGCGTGCAATTGGCATGCTGACTGCAGGAATGTCCTCCAGAGCTGTTGCCCGTGAATTGTATGTTAATTTCTCTCCCATAAGCCGTCTCCAAAGGTGTTTCAGAGAATTTGGCAGTACATCCAACCAGCCTCACAACCGCAGACCGCGTGTAACCACACCAGCTCAGGACCTCCACATCCAGCATCTTCACCTCCAAGATCGTCTGAGACCAGCCACCCAGACAGCTTCTGAAACAATCGGTTTGCATATCCAAAGTATTTCTGCAAAAACTGTCAGAAACCGTCTAAGGGAAGCTCATCTGCATGCTCGTGGTCCTCATCGGGGTCTCGACCTGACTGCAGTTCGTCGTCGTAACCGACTTGAGTAGGCAAATGCTCACATTTGATGGCATCTGGCACTTTGGAGAGGTATTCTCTTCACGGATGAATCCCGGTTTTCACTGTACAGGGCAGATGGCAGACAAGCGTGTATGGCGTCGTGTGGGTGAGCGGTTTGCTGATGTCAACATTTTGGATTGAGTGGCCCATGGTGGCGTTGGGGTTATGGGCAGGCGTATGTCATGGACAACGAACACAGGTGAATTTTATTGATGGCATTTTGAATGCACAGAGATACTGTGACGAGATCCTGAGGCCCATTGTTGTGCCATTCATCCACGACCATCTCCTTATGTTGCAGCATGATAATGCACGGCCCCATCTGGCAAGGATCTGTACACAATTCCTGGAAGCTGAAAACATCCCAGTTCTTACATGGCCAGACATTTCCCTTTGTTTGTGCAGACGGAGAATTCGCCTCTGAAAAGGTTTCTTTCTAAAAACTCCGGCCAGAGTGGAGATTTTGGAAAACTTTGTTTGCACGCTTGCATGTAAACTGAGAAAAACAGAGTTTTAGGCAGCCGACGTCACATGACGTATGGTTTAAAGAGAAAGATGATGTGATTCGTTGATGTTGTTGCTGTTTTCGGGATTCTGATTGGCTACCGTGGGCTTGAGCTTCTCGTTACACTGCCACCAACAGGTTTGGCATGTTCTTGACGGCATATACATGGCATACACATTTTTCCTAAATATAATAAATGTGCGTGTACTGTGTGCATAATTATTTTGTATATATAAATACACACACATGCTTGTATATATTTAAGAAATATTTGCATGTATATAGATCTTTATATATAAAATATTTATATATAATAAACAACACATTTTTCTTAAATATATACATGCACGTGTGTGTATTTATATATATATAAAATAATTATACACAGTACACGCACATTTATTATGTAAACACAAACTGTTATTTTGGATGTGATTAATCGTGAGAAAATGTCACAATGCATTATACATATATATATATATATATATATATTAGTATATACATATAATAAATAATGGAAAGCAAATAGGCTTTATTATTTATAGCATTTGTTGGTGATTTTGTTGTGAAATATGCCTCAAACATGTTCTCAGATGGTTTTGTTAGATTCACTCATCTCATCTGAACTCAAACACAGACTGCTTCAGACGAGTGTGCAGAAGTTCTGTTCTGTTTTTGGTGTGAAATCTGGGCTGGATCTGAAGATCTCCAACACTTTCTGAAGCCTAAAGACCTAAAGACCAGTATCAACATGAAGACATGCTCAATTAATGTCCTTTCCAAGACAGATCTCCATTTAATTCTTCCCATTCTTCTGCCTGCCTGTGTAGTCGCAACAGAGCTGATGGTCTGGCAGCAATTTGAACCATCTGTGTGATTTTACAAACGTCTAAATAAGTAAGCTCATTTTGGAATATGTAAATTTGCTCTTGAATACATTATGCTGCCAAAGTTTTGTCATAAAAGCCAAACTCATCTGTGTAATTGACTTTTGACTCTAAATATCAGGAGTGAAAGCGACATGATTGACAGAGTTAGATGAACAAGCTTTTAATTCATTAAGAGGCAATTAGTAATGGAGCATAAAGTCTTTTTTTTTTTTTTACTTCTATGTTCAAATGATTTAGGACATAAACTGACCTGAACGACCACAAAGGTCACAGATCTGTCAATCATTATCTAAACTCAGTCAAACACTCACTACTGAACTGAACTGTGTGTCTACAGCATCAATAATTCATCACAGCACCTGACAGACATTAACTAACCAGGTAAATCAGAGCTTATCACCTGGACAAATCAACTAATAGATTTCCACATAATGAATCAGATAAGCACTGCTACACACAATTAATATTGTCTTGATTGCTTGCGAGGAAAGAAAGCAGCTTGATTTAACAGACAGAAATGCTGAGAGACTCCATCTTCTTCAAATCAACATTGATCAGCTCATTTAAAACACCAAAAATGAATGACATGCATCTATAATTCAATGCCAAACCGCCCAACATGAAACTCATAATTTAAAGACGTCAATCAAAGACAAGTAAAAAGAAAAATGTATAGGGCTATTTGTTAAATTATTAGCAAAGTAGCAAATCGATAATACTGCATTACGTGCATCCACAATTCAATGTCAAACAGCCCAACTCATCATTTAAAGACTTCATTCAAAGACTTTGACAAGCATGAAACACATCAGGAAAGAAGTCAACCATCTACTGAAAATACATTTAGTTTCCAATAACAGATCGAAATGTTTAATATCGACTCTATCAGAATCAGCAGATGTCATTTTACCAGAGGTTTGTATATCTACACAAATACAACAAATCCGAAAAAGAAAGTCAGTGAGAACAGAAAGACTCCATCCTCCTCAAATCAACACAGATCACGACTTAAACACACTGAAGACATACATCTATATGTTTGCTTTAAGGTGAAATTGTATTATATTACATGCATGACATTTTAAGTTTTATTTACACGTTATATTTTTATTCAAATTTGTTTTAAATATTGTACTACTGTTATACGTGTTCTGCACCTTATATAAAGCACTTTGGAGCTATAATATAATGTTTAGCATGGACATCTATCACATTTATTACTAACTGTGCATATAATATCTGTCAAACATATACTTGCTCATGCAAGGTACTTTTTGAAGTCAAATAAAAAACTTAGGGGGAAAAAAATGCATATGCAAACACATTATACAGTAACCTCAATTACAGTTTGTCTGAGTTGCTAAATCACCAAACTCCAATCAGAACCAAATTCTCAATAGCCTAAACCAATTTGTCAAATAAATCACTCTTTCTGTAAAACATTAAACAAGTTCGAGCAGTTAGACACTGTTTCCAAATCTCATTCTCACTCACTAAAACACATTTTGCACTGTGATGCATTTATGTTTCAAAACGCTAAACACAAGCAGATAAAAGTTAAACACAACTACAACACAGTTGTCATCATTTACACACAACAACTCAACAACAAAACTGTTGACCAACTATAATAATACAAGTCAGCTCAGAGTGCCAAAATTGACAGAATGTTGCACTGATCGTTGATACCAACAATGGATGGAGACAATACAAGAGGGAGAGAAGGAAGGGTATGTGTGAGATGAGGAAGAGTATGAGTTAGAAGTGGTGGACGAGGAGGAAGAGGATGAGGAAGAGCTTGGTGTGGAGAATGTTGACAAGGCTCGATCTAGGAAGACTAGAAGGTTTTTCCCTTTTCCTGCAGAGATGACATTGCCAGTGATGTGGACAAGGTCCTCAGGCTGGACCCAACATGAAGACGTGATGCTGAGGCAGAATCAATCTCTCATTGACCTTGATTTTTCAGTTTCACAACTCTTTTGAGTGTACTGTAACATGCAGTGTTACACCCCGTTCATTTAGTCTTTTTTAAACCAGTTTGGCTTTTGCAGTTTGGTTACTGTATGCTTACAGTATGCAAGTGCTGAATATACAGACATTCAATGGGCCTCCTATTCAATATTCAGTACAATATTATACCTGCAGCAGTGCATACAGTATTCAATGTATACTGCAAGATGTGATTACTATACTTTTTTTTAATTGCACAATTGTTTACTTAGTTGCAATATTTATTTCTGTAACTGCATGTTTTGGATTCTGTGTTCTAAAAAAAAATGTATGTAGTGTCAAATCTGTAGTGTTTATAATATTTAATCGCTGTGTGTATGATCTGAAAGCATTATTTGATTTCGAGCACAGATAAAATGGTTCCGAGGTGATTGTCTGATTTTGCCAGAAGAGTCAGATGTTTTCTAAATGTTTGAAGATTTGGTTTTCTGTTCAAGGTTTTAAGAAAGTTGGTGATGGTTTCGAGAAATGTGTTTTAGCAATTCAGAAAAACTGTAACATAAATCCATCAACTCAATGATATTGCAAACAATCAAAACCATCAGCTAGAGACTAAACTGTTTAAATAAATAATTTAGATTCCATGTCACATTAAAACCTTAATATTACCATGTGCAAACGATGACAATAACTGTCATTTAATCAGCAGTAACTCATGTATTAACATAAAAAAAACACAGCAATTCAGTATCAAATATTGATAGCAACAATTATTAATGCAGTTTCAATGGTTCCACACCTGTAACTGTTCAGAAAAGTGAAAACTGGCGTCTCCAGTGACTCTTTTCTTAAATTCAGGAGGGCATAAGCAGCGTAGAGCATACTATAGATTCTATAGCGACTGTAGAGGAAAATAAAGCAGTCTTTGCTGCCGTTACATTAGTTTATCTTAATGAAACACACACATGCAGAAATCACACTCATGTATCGCTTGTTAATTCCAGTAGCGGTAGTTTGTAAAGCCAATATGATAATGTTCTGAACTCCAGCTGTCTTACCTTAGGATGAATCTGCGCGCGTTTGTTTCATTGTATCACAGAATTCCTCGCGCTGCTGTCAGTGATGCAGCTCGTGCACACGCTGATGGGAATATGATGAGGAGGAGGATGATGCTGGGTTATTCAGCGCGTGTTTGGAGACTGGAGAGTCAGCGCGAACCGACGGCCTGTGGTACGCGCGCGAGCGTGTGTGTATGTGTGTGTAACGTCTCTACTCCTCCCCTTTAACTCTATTATTACTAAACACACAGCGCCACCTGTCGAGAGAGAGAAGGTGCAGGTGCATCAAGTTTCAACAGCAAAGATGAAAGTTCAGTTTGTAATGCCAGCGCATCAATTTATTGTAAAAAATAAAATAAAATAGTAGCCTATAGGCAATGCTTAGTAAATTATGATACAAACTATGATATATTAAATGCACTCAGTATGAGTAATTAAAGTTTACAGATTTTAATATATATATATATATATATATATATATATTTATTTATTTGTTTAATTTATTTTTACTCAATCCATTTCATTTCACTTCTGTTCGTCAAATGTCTGTGAAACTGTTCAGTTTATGTCTCGTTGTTGAATTTTTTATGTTCATTCTAGTATTTAATTTACACATGTCAAGTTTTAACGTTTACACGTTTCATTTTGCTGAGTTTATATAATATAATGATATAATATAATAATTAATTTTAAATATATTTACACATGTATGTTATCAGCATTTAAAAGCTTTTAGGATCTGATTTTTGTAGTATTATATTCCTTTTATTATTCTTGCAGTCCTTTATAGCCTATTACATAAGGGTCTTTTTGTATTTTTTTTAAACATTGTAATCATTTCATTAAATGTATGCACTGAATGGTGACAAGTTTCAACATCTAAAAGTATATTTTCTCTAATTCATACAGTACATGTAAAATGTAACCAAAAATTATCACAATGTTAAAAAAAAAGATCTGTCAAAAGAACTTGGAACGGTCAAGTGTACTCACAGCCAATGTATGTGACAGTTTAAACTAGGGAGGGAATGTTGTATATAAAAATATGTGGTATATTATTAAACAGTATATTAAATGTTTACAAGAATGTGATTAGTTTGCTTTTTTTATCTGTTTATTTCATGCATTACACAGCATATCAACACAGCCTTGATGAATCTTCAGTATGTATTTACAGTACAGTAAAAGTTGGATATTGATTTCTCTTCTGGCAGCGCCTCAGATTCACATTCAATACATGACTGACATCTACTGGTGGATGATGTGCAAATGTAGGAGAACATTTTTTGTTCAGGTTCACATTGCCATGGGCTTTATAAAAACTGAAGAACTTTAAGAACTGAAACCAGTCACTGTTTTACTCAAACATACCTCTTTCATTTTTCGTTGGTTGATTGTACACTAAAAAATGTACATGACAGTGGCAACACAATATATATATATATATATATATATATATATATATATATATATATATATATATATATATATATATATCCTATTTATATTAAGGTTTATACATGCTATTTCCATGACAGAGTTCAAGATAGATATTTTAGATATTGTTTCATTCAGGTTTATACATCCTGATAAAGTTCCCTTGTTTTTTGGAATTAAAATAGCCCCACATCATCGCATACCCTTCACCATACCTAGAGATTGGCATGGTTTTATTTCAGTTAGCCTAGCTGGTTTGATTTGCATTGAGAGATGATTTTATGTAAAGAGAAAAGTGAAAATTAAAGTACCACGTGCCAATCTCTATGGTGAAGGGTATGTGATGATGTGTGGCTTTTTTAATTCCAAAAGCCAAGGGAACTTTATCAGGATCCATAGTATCCTGGATCCATGAAAGAAATGAAAGCTTTAGCGTAAGTTCTGCCGGGAAGACTCAATTGTTGCGTCACTTATTATCTTCTCATCTATCCAATCACGTTTTAATACTAGAAGTATAAAAGACCCGTACTTACACTTGCATCTATATCTACTGACGCTTCACTCACCTCCATCCACCCCACCACCACCAAGATGATTTCTTCCCTCCACCAACAAGATGGGTTCCTCCGTCCATCCTCCCTATCACCATAGTATTTCCCCTTCAACCTCCCCACCACCACCAGGATGGTCCCTTCCAATACCGCACTGGATATCGGCTGCGCCCCCGCCATCTTCAGGCGGGAAAAGCTGAATCCGTACCCTCGGATTGCGAGTTACGGACGGGGCCTACGCCAAATAACTTATTGCATATGGCTTGCTGGGCTGTTAATAAATGCATAATTATCGAGTATCTATTCTCAGAGTCTTTCTGGTAGAACTGGCCTTTAAAAATATGCCTGCCTGGGTTAGGGTTAGGGTTAGGGTTCTCTCTATGGGAATTTAACATAGGAGTGTCCTGACTTTTTCCATATTTTTTTTTAATTAAGGCATTAAGATCATTTTCCAAAAGATTATTTTTTTATTCCTCTTTTTAATCAACTTTAGCATGGGTTTAATCAACTTTAATCACTTGATGGCTGCTCTGTTAAGTCTTCGTCGTCGGTTAGGAACCTGGTTGTGCTCTTTGATACAAATCTTTCATTTGAAAGTCACGTGTTTAGTATCTGTAAAACCGCATTTTTCCATCTTAAAAATATATCTAAATTACGCCATATGCTCTCATTGACAAATGCGGAACAATTAGTTCATGCGTTCATGACCTCAAGGCTAGATTGTTGTAATGCTCTACTGTAAGTATGACCATATTAGCCCCGTTCTGTATTGGCTGCCTATTAAACATCGTATAAATTTTAAAATATTGCTGATCACTTACAAAGCACTAAATGGTTTAGCTCCGCAGTACTTGAGCGAGCTCTTAACGCATTATAGTCCTTCACGTCTATTGCGATCTCAAAATTCCGGCCAGTTAATAATACCTAGAATATCAAAATCGACTGCTGGCGGTAGATCCTTTTCCTATTTAGCACCAAAACTTTGGAACAATCTTCCTAACTGTCAGGACTCTGGTTTGATCTTCAGCCTTTCTGCTGTTTGTCTTGTGTCTTGATTGTCAGTTCACCTCACTCTACCATCACAGCTGAATCCCATTCTAATTATATATCCAACCAATATCCAAGATGGCGGCGCCAGTGTTCACACGTTTGTCTGCGTAGTTTCCTTGTGTTTGTATCACTGTTTTCGTTCTCTTTTGTTTTTTTTGTTAAAACGGGGTTACCTGATTTGGAATAACTTTCATCGCGTGTCTCAGAACTGTGTTTACAAACTTTATCGTAAAGAGTAAACAATAATATAGCCCACTTCTCCAACGAAAACAAGCTGGTCTGGCTGCAACAACAATATGAGGCTACCAGTTTACCTGTTGCTCGCAGTGCTCGCTTGTGTGCTGAGCTCACGGACTGTAAATACTCTGGGATCATCTGGCGATGGATTGTTTGCTTCTTCCCGGATTGTTCTCCCAAATTCTGTGACTATGCTGTTTGATGCCGATGACTTTACATCAGTCCTTATGGCTTCATCGGTCTGCACCCTGCATGGGTATGGACTTTTCAATTGGGCAGAAGTACGGCGGTTCCAGTTTAACTCCTGCAGGCGCAATCATCGAGTCGGCAACAGCCGCCCGGCAAGAGCAGTTTGGATGATTCTACTCCTGTTCCTTTCAGGTAATGTCCATCCAAACCCAGGCCCAAAACTGATTGAGCTTCTGAGCCCTGACGATTTAAAAGATAGCAGTGGCTTGCGTTTTATTCATGTCAACGTGCGCAGCCTGATTAATAAAATCGATGCTATTCGTCTGTGGGCTAAACTGACAGAAAGTGACATAATCGTCTTGTCAGAAACATGGCTCAAACCATCAATCACGAGCAATATGATTCACATTGAAGGGTATAATCTCTTTAGGACGGATCGTATGGGTAAAGGAGGGGGAGTAGCTATCTATGTTAAGGCATCGTTGGAATGTTGTTCCATTGAATCAATAACAAAGCCAAAATTATTCGAACTATGTGCCATTAAATTAAATCTCCCCAATGGCGCTTTTCTGACTGTGGTAGGATGTTACCGCCCACCTTCGGCTGCAGCTGGAGCAACTTCTTTACTGTCTGACTTTTTGCATAAACTGTCCAATGAGTATATTCTCCTAGGAGATCTGAACTAGGACTGGCTATCACCTTCATCAACGTTAAGAGACATATGTGATGCTTTACATTTGACGCAACTAGTACAGTCACCTACACATCTAAATCAGAAAAGAATGGACAAATCGACATTAATTGACGTAATTCTGTCTAATGCTCCACATAAGTATTCGGCTACTGGAGTGTTCTGTAATGATATCAGTGATCACTGTATGGTTGTGTGTGTTAGAAACTGCAAATTGACTAAAACTAAGCCACGGTACATTTTTAAACGAAATTATAAATGTTTTAATGAGCAAGCTTTTCTTCATGAAATCTATCAGAGTGATTTAAACATAGTTTGTGATATGGATGATGTTGAGCTGGCCTGGAATTATTTTAAAAAGACCTTTTTAGCCATAGTTGAAAAACATGCTCCTATTAGAAGATACAGAGTGAGGGGTAGAGACAATCCTTGGTTCAATGACTCTATTGCAACAGCTATTAGAGAACGGAACAAAGCATGGATTAAAGCAAAAGTAAATAATAATGATAAATGCTGGGTAAATTATAGGGTATTAAGAAACAAATGCACAAGACTAATAAAAAGTACAAAAAGTGAATATTATCTGAATTTATTAAATGAAAACCTTAATGACCCCAAACATTTTTGGAAAGTAATTAAATCTTCTTCGGGAGACGTACCCCCTCCAACTATCCCAGAAGTTATGATAGCCAATCAGGGTGAAGTAAGGGGTAAACAAAATATAGTAGATATATTCAACAAGCATTTTATTAATGCAGGAATAGATACTCAGTCAACACTCCCAACCAACCCCACAGATAGTGTAATTTCTATCAGAGACTTGTCTAATGTAAATGTAAATGTGAATAATTTTAACTTTACTTCAATATCTGTCTCTGAAGTGCAAAAGGCTCTGTTGGACCTGGACTGTAAAAAGTCTGCTGGGCCAGACCAGATTGAGCCATTTTTTCTTAAAACTGCTGCAAATTTGATTGCTAAACCCATCTCTTCCATTTTTAATCTTAGTTTATACAGTGGTTCTATTCCCAAATCATGGAAATCTGCATTTGTCCTCCCACTATTAAAAAGTGGAGACCCGTCGGCCTTAGATAATTATCGGCCAATTTCCAGATTATCTGTTTTGTCTAAACTATTCGAGTCTCTTATAAATGAGCTACTAAAACATTTTTTAGCTGATAACTGTATTTTAAGTTCCACTCAGTCTGGGTTCCGGAAAGGACACAGTACAATTACGGCTGTAACCTCTGTTACAAATGATATTGTTAATGCTTTAGATGGCAAAAAGTCTTGTGCTGCTATATTTATTGACCTATCTAAAGCTTTTGACACTGTTGACCATAATCTTCTTCTGCAAAGATTGCAAACCATAGGTTTTAGTAGCACTGTGTTAAACTGGTTTTCTGATTACCTGAGTGGTAGAACACAGTGTGTGACATTAGATAACTGTACCTCATCATTGCTAGAAGTAAAAATGGGTGTCCCCCAAGGATCAGTTTTGGGTCCTATTTTATTTTCTATTTATATAAATAATTTAGGTGTAGATCTGAATCAAACAAAGGCTCATTTTTACGCAGATGACACTATTCTGTACACCTCTGCTACATCATTGAAGGAAGCAATTTATCATTTACAGTCTGCCTTTAGTCAGGTACAAAAATCTCTGATAGGATTAAAGTTGGTATTAAATGCTAAAAAACTAAATTAATGGTCTTTACACGTTCACATTCTCCTGTGGATTTCACTATTTTAACACAAAGTGGTACTCCAATAGAGAGAGTGACTTCTTACAAATACCTAGGTATTTGTATTGATGATAAATTGTCTTTTGGGGTTCATATTGAGAGCCTTTTGAAAAAACTCAGACCTAAGTTAGGTTTTTATTTTAGATTAAAGAGGTGTTTTCCTTATTCAGCAAGGAAAAGGTTAGTGCAGAGTTCATTCTTAACAGTTTTGGATTATGGTGATTTAATTTATATGCACTCTACCTCAGTTGTATTAAAAAAACTAAATGTATTATATCATTCTGCCTTACGTTTCATTACCGATGCAACAGCTAGAACTCACCACTGCACTCTGTATGAAACTGTAAAATGGCCCTCCCTTTCTCTCAGAAGAAAATTCCATCTATTGATTTTTATTGCCAAAGCATTAATGGGGAAATTACCCATTTACATTTCAAATTTACTTACTTACCAAAACAGTGTTTACAGAACAAGGTCGTCAAAAAAAAATATTATTAATTATTCCATCAACAAAAACAGAATTTGGTAAAAAAGCTTTTTCATCATATGCACCAAATCTCTGGAATGAACTCCAAAACACCTTAAATTTAGAATCACTTCCATCTATTCATATTTTTAGAAACCTTTTAAAGTCAACTTTGACTGAACGGTGTAATTGTTTTTAAACTAGGTACCCTTTGTAAATTATATGCTTGTATTTACTTAAGTAAAACAAAATGTTTTGTTTGTATATGTATAGTCTATATATAGATATTTGTTGTGTAGTATGACATGTTTTGTCCTGTTTCTTTTTTTTATTTTGCAACTTTGTTTGGCTGCCTATCTTGGCCAGGACTCCCTGGGAGAAGAGTTATTGTAACTCAATGGGACTTTTTTTTTTTTTCCTGGTTAAATAAAGGTTAAATAAAATAAAATTAGTGCTCTCACTCTCATTACTCACACACCTGTTTCCCATTTCTGCACTGATTTTCTCCACTACTTATGCTTCTCTCTTTCTTTTGTTCTCTGTCAGTGTGTCTTGGTTTCCATCTGTTTCACCACTGTCCCCTTGCCTGAAAGTCTTGTTTGCTGCTAAACCTTGTCTGATTATTTAACCCTGTTTTGTTGTTTAGTTGCCTAGTTCCTGTTCCCTATCTTGACTCAGCTTGCTCTCCTGGTTTTTGACCCCCTGCCTGTCCTGGACTATTGCCTTGGATTTTCCTTAAAGTTTGGTTCGCTACTGTCTTTGACCCCAGCCTGTCCATTGGATTTCGACTCGGCCTCGCCCTCTTACTTGGTGGCTCGGCTACCAATTATTTTGTTTTGTTTTGCTTCAATCTTTTGGACAATAAATTCCATTTTCAATTGATCTGCTCTTGGGTCCCTGTTGTCTCTGCACCTCCCTAACAGTACACACTGACACTAATACTCTGATTCATTCTGACCTGTAATTCTCATGAATCATAATCATCCACTGTTCACTCATTGGCCAGAGGAGAACTGGCCCCCGACGGAGAACTGGCCCCCGACTGAGCCTGGGTTCTCCCAAGGTTTTTTTCTCCATTCTGTCACCTGATGGAGTTTTGGTTCCTTGCCGCTGTTGCCTTACCTTCTGGCTTGCTTAGTTGGGGACATTTAATATTCAACAATATTATAGATCTGCCTTAAAGGTGGACGATGATGAAATTGTTTTTTGTATTATTTTCATGTTATCACTGTGAAGCTGCTTTGACACAATCTGTATTGTAAAAAGAGCTATATAAATAAAGGTGACTTGACTTGACTACTGCCTCAGTCAAACTCCTTAGTGCCCCCTTTTTCGGTTTAAGCCACTGCCCCTCAAAATGTCTGTGCACGGCCCTGTTTCTAACTGGTATGCATCTCACGGTAATCACCGGTGGTCGGTTCTGCGCAGATTTTGCTCATCTCAAACAAGCCTATTATAGCTATAGATCAGTGGCTATGACTCACTCCGCCATCTTGAAATGCCCAGTCGAGCGAAGTTGCTCTCCACCGACTGCGCTGATCAAGAGCATGATGGGATACGACTTGCTGACGACACAGCTTAATGCTCATTGGTTTAAACAACCGTGATGTATTGTTCTCTTTTAAAATGTTTGAATTTAAAACTCTGATTTCGTGTTTTTATGTGTATAAATGTTTCCCGAACTCATAGAGTTATTACCGAACTCTCTGACAGTGTGCTCTCTATATGGGTAATTTAATTGTTGTCATATTTATTAAAAGAATATTTATAAAACATGTCTGTAGTTAAAGTAAACACGTCTCTTTGGTGTGTAATTAAATAACCATAACTTTCACTGTCTTGTTCATTATATTTATTGTAATATACAGAATTTAAATTAGATCCAGTTCATTAGCAACACCGTGCACGAGCGTGAATCCCGCGATATCCGCATTTGATCTCGTAGGTGTCTGATCGGCTCTGGTCTGATCCACTGAGAGAAGAGAGATGCCTGCACTTTTTTCACTCCTCCCCTCACTGGCATGCTCACTGCAGCCGCCTACTCACGCATGTTTCATGCGTCACTGGTCGCGTAGCAACCTCTGTACACAGAAGTATACAAAAGTAAGGAGTGAATTAAATGTGTGAAGCTAAACGGGCGATGAATAATAATGAAATACTAATAATTACCATATGAAACAATGGTTAAGCAAACGATTCAAATCTTTGTACGTGTGAAACCGACGAAGAAACCCACCTCGGTGAGTATTTTGCGTGTGTACTTTGTATTGGACACCTAAGTTAGTCGGTTTTGCACATATAATCTCAACATCTGTGCATCAACTATTATGCAATTCTTATAGCACGTCTGTCTGCATATACGTAGCCTAGTCATGTTATTTACATTTTGATTTCAATAGGCCTATCTATCTAAAGGTTTAATAAGAGTTAAACGCACGTGTTTTCTTTTAGAATGTTGGTGCTTCAGTGTCTAATGTCTAACGTTACACTGATAAACTAAAGTGGTGTAGGATTTACTATAAAACAATTTACACTCAGAAATTGCTAGTCATTTTTTTAAATATTTATAAACAAACTGCAAGTCCACATTGAATTAACTTGAAATTTTGAAGTAGAAAGACTAAAATTATATATTTTCTTGTAAAACGTAGAGCAATAATCATTTTAGTCCAATAATATTTGTTTTATTATTATATAGTCATTTCCTACAGAAGTAAATAAATACGAAATGGGTTTCATTTACCTGGGTATTATTCGGCTAACATTACTTAAAAACAAAAGCATCTGTGAGCACAAACCCTCAAGATCTCTGATTTCTGTACGGCAACTAATAGCACTTCTGTCTGTTTATGGCCTGTGTTATTTACATTTTACATAAGGGTGAATTCAGGTTGATTGGGGGACACTTTTTCCCAGTCATCTCAATAGCAAAAAGTGTCCCAATCAACCTGAATTCAAACCTTATTAAGAGTTAGTAATAAGAGAAAAATGCAGATATGCCCCAACAGTTAAGATGAGATGATTTAAACCATTTTTTTAGGGGTGTAACGATACACTCATGTCACGATTCGATACATATCACAATACTGAACTCAGGATACAATATTATTGTGATTCTCTAAGACATATGGTAAAAGGTTACAAAAAATGTACTGTTGATTCAAATACTAAATTACATTGTGGATGGAAATTAATAGGCTTGGACTTGGTGCTAGTAACCCAATGCACCGAACAATGGTGACACCAGAATAAAAATATTCAGGATTCTGAAGCTGAAAATAAAGAATTATTTTAGACGAATATGCTTGCTTGAATATGAATATGCTTGAATATGTCACTGACTACCGGTAGATATGTTTAAAATTATGTAGGCCACTTTTTACTGGTAACATAAGACATTTGACATTATCAGGACCCAAAAATATTCTTCCATTGCATTATTATATTCAACATTAGGGCCTATATATAGTAGGTTTTACTATATATATAACACTTTTTTTTTTTAGAGGTAAACTACATACAATACAGATTGTCACTATCCACGGTACATATATTGTTTCATTTTTGTATTGCGATATATTGTGACCCACGATATATTGTTACACTCCTACTGTCATTCCTGTCTTTACTTCCCCTTGGGTGCTTTCTTATTTCTGCATCCTCGTTTCCTTTCTGCAAGGAAAGAAAATGAGGACGGAGGAATTGAAGGAAAGCTTATTTTTATATTGGAATATTCTTGATCACTCGAGCGTTACTTCAAAGCGTCATCAGCTTTGCTCAAAGGATCTGCCGTTATGTTGTTCAAGTTTGGTTATTTAAAGCTGCAGTCCGGCACTTTTTTGGGTTTAAAAATATCAAAAAAGACATTTTTGAAAAAAAACGTAACCAGCCAGTGTTCAAAACGATCTGCTTGCCTTACCTCGATTCAAAACGGTAATCTTGTAATAATGATTTTAATTCCAGTGGTACTGGTGGATTTCCGCGGGAATTTCGAGCATGTCTTTGCGTCATTACGTCACTTCTGTACACATAGAGAAGGAGTCCCCGGCTAGCGTGTGTGGATGATGGAGGTGGAGATTTATCCACTTGGTATGGCGGATCCCGAAAGTTTAAAGCGACAATCACCAGTGACAACTGGAGATTCACCAGTTGTAAAACCCAAAGACTTCGGACTTCAGAGTGGCTACAGAAAAAAATATATTTTTCACGTTTTGACGTGATATAAGCAATCGTTAGATTTAATCAGCATGATATAGCTACTGCAATGCTTCCCCCCACCCCCCGAATTTGGTCAGAACAAAAGTGAATGTTACTTACTTGTTCAGATGACATTTACCGATGAAAATTCTAATGTTGACACTTTCAAAAGGTATACTCTGACATTGCTGATGACAGTACAGTATCCACAGCGACGCGACAGGTTCTCCTCAATACATTGTGTTCATCCGCGCTGTTTCATGCCGATTTACTACCCACGCACAGTTAATAATTCCGCGAATAACTGCAATTGCAGATTTCTAACAGAGATGGCGACAAAGAGGAAAAACGACGGACTGCAGCTTTAATAAATAATAAAGATAAAGCAAGATGCCCTGTTGATATATGTGTAATATATATGATTTATCTAAACTGCAAAGGTAAAGCTTAAAATTATTGTGACAGATATGAAGGGGGAGGAGAATTTATTTGTCAGTCAGGTTTCTCGACAAGAAAGCCTTCCCGTTCCTCGCCTCCTCGTATATAATATATATATATACTGTATATATTCATTTATCATCTTAGCATGCCTGTAATATGATTATAATTAGCATGTCTGTAATATGATTATAATTTTGTCTTACTGATAAAGTCATGCTTGCAGAATATATAAATCATAAAATATGTCTGTACCAGCCAGTCTAGATTATGTGAACTCATGCTTAAGCATCCGCTTTTCAGGGGTACTTTGTGGACTGTGAGGAGCAAGGCAGTAGTTTGGAGTTTGTGGTTCCCAGAGACTTGGCGGATGGTTTTATCAACAATAAGAGGGAAAACTACAATTTCAGGTGATGTGTAGAGAGATTTCATTTTATGGAATTATAGTGTTGATTTCACAAACATGATCTGTCATGATCCTAATATCCTTGCAAGCATAATAAAGTTTAATTTTCCTCATGAAGGGCATATTTTCTGTGCCCACTAGGATTGAAATATGAAAGTTTTTTTCTCTCTCTGAAACTTTATTTTTTTATTGTTATTTCAATTATTTGCAAACATCCATAAGTTTTGTCTACTTCATTTCCATTTATTGCACCAGTAAAACAGTAGGATTTTGAAAATCGCATCTTCAGCTTTTCGCTTTCACGTCCCGTCGCCACAACTGCTGTACCACTGCTGGGTGGCCGCCTGGCCGGGTCACCGCCTGGCCGGGTCACCGCCTGGCCGGGTCACCGGCTTGGCTCCTCAGCGAAAACCTCAAGATGTGATGCACCTGCGAACAGATCTTAAGTTTTCCTGTAGCTCAGTGGTAAGAGCATTGCGTTAACAACGTGAGGTTGTGGGTTTGATCCCAGGGATTGCACATACCTATGTATAAATGTATAGGATAATGCAATGTAAGTCGCTTTGGATAAAAGCGTCTGCCAAATGCATAAATGCAAAAAAAAAAAAAAAAAAAAAAAAAAAAAAGATTTGAGAGAAATAGGCCTTTTGTGTACATAGAACAAATCTTAGATCTTTGAGTTCAGCTCATGAAAAATGGGGCAAAAACGAAAGTGTTGTGTTTATAATTTTGTTCAGAGTAGATTGGCCTTTCTAGCGAGATTACTATTCGTTGGTCATATACTTTGGTGATATACTTTATCATGTAGATTTTATGAGTAACCTAAATTAATCCACACAGGTTATAGACCTTATGTAGCCCCGCCCCTTTTCAACGCTGCGCTCGTTGTCTTTTGTCTTCCGGTCTGTATTTTCACAGTGATCTTGCATATTTATGAATGAACGGCTCATTTTTAAATATTCCCGGTCTACTGACATTTTTTAAGACTGCTTTAAACATTACAATCCTCATCATGATAATTTTCGTTAACTTTACAATAAATAAATCCTCTTCAAAAGCTAATTACTTCTGGACAGCAATGCCATAGAGATATAGAGCAACCGCAAACACGGAAGTTCAAAGACAATATTCTAAAAATGTCTCTCTCTCTCTCTCTCTCTCTCTCTCTCTCTCTCTCTCTCTCTCTCTCTCTCTCTCTCTCTCTCTCTCTCTCTCTCTCTCTCTCTCTCTCTCTTTTTGTGTTGTCATTTGTGTTGAAGAATGTAGTTTAGCTTTTAATTGGTTGCGAGAATACTGTATCTTGTCAGCATCGCAGATGAATGGTGCTGATGTTGTTTTCAATTGAATTGACGAATCAACTGGTGGAGACTGGTGTTGATATTCGTGGCATTTTTGCGCAGGTGCTTCCTCTTTCTACACCCTCAAAAAGGGTAACGTTATCTAATAATATTAAGAATGAGGTTTTGGTAGAGATGCTTTCCAGATATGGTCAAATGGTGTCAACAATAAAGATGATCCCATTTGGGGGAAAGTCTTCTCTACTAAAATATGTGGTGTCGTTTAGACGGTATGTCTATATGATTCTAAAAGATAACGTTGAAGAATTGGACTTACCTCTAAATTTTCATAACAAAGATTTTAATTATGTGATTTTCGCCACAACGAACACAATGACATGTTTTGGTTGTGGAGAAAACGGACATCTTGTACGTGATTGCCCTAGGAAAGTGGATAAAACAAATAAGAAAAGTGCTGAGACAATTTATGATGCAACCGCTACGAGTACAATTGCTAGAGAATTGCAGAACGTAACTATAGATGCGGAAAGGCCAGGAACAAGTGCAAGTGCAGCTTGTTTAACCGCTGCATTAATAGATGCGGGAAAAAATAAAAATGAGACAACAACAGTCAAACCAGTTGAAAGTGCAAAATTAGCAGTCTTTGAAGACAAAGAGAATGAAAATCTCGAGAGTGGTCAGACAACAACAGGTCGAACGATTGAGTCGGAAGATGATGACAACAGTGCGGTTGAATCTTGCGAACAGAACACAATGAATGTGGATAATATTGAGGGTTCTGTGTGTGAATTGGAGGATTATTCTTTTAAAACACAGCAAAAAAGAAAATTAAAGGAACGCTATGTTAATAAACCGATTAAAGGACTTGATGTTCGGGAGGTGAGCCATACTGATACAGAAAGTGACAGTGAGGTCTCTGAATGTAGTATTTCAGATAGCTTACCTCAGTGTGGATTTTCTGGTCGAGTATACTGTATAGTGTAGACGTCATCAAACTGTTTAAAAGTGACAAAAAATGCAAGGAAAGTTCAAATTGAAGAGTTTTTTCCAGATATATATTCATGGGAGTTGTAAATTTTGCCTCCTTAAATATTAATGGAGCAAGAGAAAGTAGGAAAAGAGCACAGTTGTTTGAGTTAATGACACAGAAGAAGATTGATGTTTTATTCACGCAAGAAACACATAGCCTAGTGATTTATCAAATGTTTCAGATTGGGCAATGGAGTTTGATGGGCAATCAGTTTTAAGTAATTTTTCCTCGGTGAGCGGATTGGGTTGCTATTTTGTTTTCGAAAAGTTTTATACCTGCATCTTATAAAGTTGATGAAATAATAAGTTTTTTTTTATGAAAACAATTTTTCTTTTGCATTAATTTGTATTTATTTTCCAAACGCTGCAATTGAAAGAATGCTTTTTTTAAACACTGTGCAAAGTTTTAAGTGATTGTGATCCAGAGAGTTGGTTATTATTGGGGAGAGATTTGAATTGCACTGAAAATGTTTTAGACAGGAGTCATGTTGAGCCACATATGCAGTCACGTAGGAGGTTAGTTCAGTTAATGAAATCTCATGATATTACTGATATCTGGAGAAATTTTTATTATACACAAAGACAATATACTTGGGTACATGCATATGAAAATAAGTTATCATTGGCAAGATTAGATCGATTTTATGGTTTCAAGCATAAATGTAATTTTTTTAGAGATTGTTCAATATGTCCAGTTGGATTTTCTGATCACAGCTTGGTAAAATGTGAGATGTTTGTCGATTGTGTAAAACCGAAAAGCGCCTATTGGCATTTTAATAGTACATTGCTATGTGATAAACATTTTATTGATGTTTTAAAAAAAAATTTGGGTTAATGCACAATCCATGAAGTCTTCTTTCCAAACCTTACAGCAGTGGTGGGAGTTTGTAAAGGCCCAAATTAAACAACTCTGTCAACAATATACTCTCAACGTCACACAAGATAGAATTGGATCCATAAGAAAGTTAGAAGAAGATTTAGTTAAACTCCAAGAAGTCTTTGAGTTGACAAAAAATGGAACTCATTTAGAGTCTTTAAAAAAAAAGAAGCTTATTTGACGGAATTGTTCGATTTATCTACACAGGGTATAATTAGATCACGTTTTCTGGTAGGAAAATCTTTGTTAACATTTTTTTTTATAAGAGATATTTTGGATAATGGTAAGACTTTTTCAGATTTTGGTTTTATTTCAGTCGATCAAGAAAAAGCTTTTGTTAGAGTCGAGCAGTTACTTGTGGAGTGTTTTTGAAGCTTTCGGTTTTAGTCCTAGTTTTATATTGATGATTAAAGCTTTGTATTGTGACGTTGAGAGTATGTTGAAAATAAATGGTGACTTATGCTCTCCTTTTAAGGTTTTAAGAGGGGTTAGACAAGGCTGTGCACTATCTGGCATGCTTTATACGTTAGCCTTAGAACCTCTTTTGAATAAGTTAAGAGCAGAGATGTCAGGTGTGGTCATGCCAAATTCCACCCATACTGTTAAATTATCAGCTTACACTGATGATGTGGTGGTACTAATTAAAGATAAAAATGATGTGAACATGATGTTGCGATTATTGGAAGAGTTTAAAAGTGTTTCTTCTGCAAAAGTGAATTGGCAAAAAAGTGAAGCCATAAGTGTTGGGAGTTGGTTACGTGGTGAGCCCATTCTTCCAGCTGGTCTGAAATGGACCAGAGATGGTTTTAAATACTTGGGAGTGTTTTTGGTAAATGAGAATGTTATTAAGAAAAAAATCTAAGATGTTATTGAAAAGGTAAAAGGGAGCTTAAATAAGTGGAAGTTTTTACTCCCAAAAATTTCTTATAAGGGGCGAATATTGATAATTAACAATTTGGCTGCCTCCACTCTCTGGCATTGTTTGATTTGTGTAGACATGCACATGGCGTCACCTAGCCAATCGCAAAAGCTGCCGGAGGCATAACTCTGGCGTTGACGTCAACAGCGCTGGAGGAACTCAGGGCTTTTGAGGCTCACCTGAGGAGAATATTGCAGGTATCCAGTCCGTGGAGTGGAATGGCGAGCAAGCGAAGACACCTGAGCGGGTCCTAGTACCGGCTGGTTGAAGCGAGTACACGTGAGGTCACTGGCTCCACTCGGAGATTGTAGAATCTGGCGAATGTATTGGGTGTCGCCCAGCCTGCAGCTCTGCAGATGTCTGTTAGCGAGGCGCCATGCGCTAGAGCCCAAGAGAAGGCCACACTCCGGGTGGAGTGGGCCGTCACACCAAGGGGGCACGGTCGACCTTGCTGCTGGTATGCCAAAGCAATGGCGTCCACTATCCAGTGGGACAACCTTTGTTTGGAGAGAGCCTTTCCCTTCAGCTTCCTACCATAACAGACAAAGAGTTGGTCTGAGGTCCTGAAACACTGCGTTCTGTCTACATAAGCATGGAGGGCGCGTACTGGACAGAGCAGTGCCACGGCTTGGTCTGCCTCCTCCAGGGGCAGCGCTTGCAGGTTCACCACCTGGTCCCGGAAGCGAGTGGTGGGAACCTTGGGCACATATCAAGGCCGGGGTCTCAGGATCCCGTGAGAATAGGCCGGCCCGAGTTCCAGGCACGCTTCGTCTACAGAGAATGCGTGCAGGTCCCCTACCCTCTTGATGGAGGCCAATGCAACCAGGAGCGTTGTCTTGACTGACAGGAACTTAAAGGGATAGTTCGACCAAAAATTATATTAAACCTATGATTTACTCACCCTCAAGCCGTTCGAGATGCATATGTCAATCATTTTTCAGATGAACACATTTTCAGTTATTTTAGAAAATGTCTTAGATCTTTCAGTGGTTATAATGTCAAGTTATGGGGTCCACCTCCTTCAAGTCCCAAAAATGTGCATGCATCCTTCACAAAAGTAATCCATCCAGCTCCTGGGGGATAAATAAAGGCCTTCTGAGGGTAATCCGTGCGATTTTGTCATAAAAATATACATATTTAAAACTTTAAAAATGAAAATAACTGGCTTCCGGCAACGGTCGACGCGCGTTCACGGGAGATGGTTGCCGGCGTATGACGTAGAACATAGCGTAGGAAGCGTTTTGTTTTGCTCTGCTCTCTGGCTGTGCTTGTTACAATATAATTTTATTTTAATTTCAAATAAACCTAGTAGCGCTTATTGACATTTCAATATTTCTTTATTGAGTGATAGTTTTTTTAGAGACTCTTTTAAATATTTTTGGCAGAATTATAGAAAATCAAAGACTAATTTTAGATCAATACAGTAGTGTATTGTTGGCAAAGTTTTGTCAACAATACACTTGCAACATCACTATAGAGTTTAAAAAATCTTTGGAAACTTTGGAGAATAAATTAAGTGAGTGTCAAAAAATAGCTGAATCAACTGGGACAAGTAATCATTTTGAAATATTTTTCAAAAAGAAAGCTCAGTTAACGAATCTGCTAGAATACAGAACACAGGGCACATTGGTCAGATCAAGATTTCAAAATATAAATCATATAGATGCACCGTCGAAAAAAAATTCTGTTTAGAGAAAAAAAATGGGCAGAAGAGATTGATTAAAGCCTTGCGGTCAGAAGAGGGTCAAGTTTTGCTGAACCCCAGTGATATTCGAAAGAGAGCAGTTGGTTTTTACAAAAATCTGTATAGAAGTGAGTATGTAACGGAGGGTGATGAGGACAATACTTTTTTGAATTCCCTTCCAAAGATGTCAGAAGAAGGTAATGTGGCTCTTTCAGGTGGGCTAAGTCTGGGAGAGTTATATAAGGTCCTTCATGACATGGAATCAGGAAAAGCTCCTGGGATTGACGGCCTCCCAATTGACTTTCTGGACAGAGTTGGGAGCGGACTTGTTACAAGTGCTGAGTGATAGCCTGTCAAAAGGTATGTTGCCGTTGAGGAGGGCAGTGATAATGCTAATACCAAAGAAAGGAGATTTGACAGACATAAAGAATTGGCGCCCTGTATCGCTTCTTTGTTGTGATTACAAACTGCTCTCTAAGGTTTTGGCAAACAGATTGGCTGAAGTAATAAGGCAAGTAGCCTAATACATCCAGACCAGTCCTACTATATTCCTCGCAGATCCATTGTTGACAACATCTCTTTAGTTCGGGATGGTTTAGAGGTGTCAAAATAGCTTGATTTGGATTTTGGATTGATTCCACTGGACCAGGAGAAAGCTTTTGATAGGGTTGAGCACCCCTATTTGTGGAAAACTTTAGCAGCATTTGGTTTAAAAAAAGATTTTAGTATGATGGTCCAGGTACTCTAGTGAGATTGAAAGTGTATTGAAGATTAATGGTGGTTTATGTGCTCCATTTCAGGTTAAAAGAGGTGTAAGACAAGGGTGCTCTCTATCTGGAATGTTGGCCATTGAGCCTTTATTACAAAAAATAAAGGAAAGAATTGATGGATTACATTTGCCTAACTGTACAAAAAATATATGTTTATCTGCTTATGCTGATGATGTAATGGTGTTTGTAAGTGGACAAAAAGATGTGCAAAGTTTATTTAATTTAATTAATGATTTTACTCTTGTATCTGTCAGGTTTGGCATAGACGAAGCAGACAGAATGGTAAGTTAATGCCTTTAATTTGCAGAATGGATCGGTACAGCGAAACAGGTGAGTAACCAGTAAGTTGTATATCAGATGAATACTTAATTGAAGTGTAACCAAGTCTCTCTCTCTCTCTCTTTCTCTCTTGCAGATGAAGGAGTTCCTTAGACGGAATGACTGGCGGAGAAGATTGAGATCGTAGGTAGGAATGCAGGCAAGTATGGCAGAGAGTCTGTATCATGTGTAGACGAGATCAGACAATGACTGAATGTTTGTAGCAGGTATATAAGGGTGAACTGATAATGAGGTCCAGGTGACGGTGATTAGTAATCAGGTGACAATGAGCGTGTGAATGAATGAGTGGGCAGAGTGGGGAATGAGTGGAGGGAGATGGTGATGGAATCCTTCTTCCACAGGAACGGGAGGAGGAGGCACGTCATCCGAGGTGGAATCTGAGGGAACAGAAGAGACTGGGTCAGTGAAGGGTTTGAGGAGAGAGACATGGAAGGAAGGAGAGATCTTGTACTGCGGTGGAAGGTTGAGTCTGTAGGTTACTTCGTTCAACTGCCTCTGGATGGTGAAAGGTCCAATGAATCAAGGACTCAGCTTACGGCAAGGCAGGCGGAGGCGAATGTCCCTCGTCGATAACCACACCTTCTGACCAGGCTGATATTGGGGTGTATCGGCTCGTAGACGATCCGCTTGGTCCTTGTGCCTCCGCACTGCCTGTTGTAGATGCACATGAGCTGAGTCCCATACCCCCTCGCTCTGATGGAACCAAAAGTCGACAGCTGGAACCTCCGAGGGCTCACCCGACCAAGGGAATAATAATAATAATAATAATTCATCACATTTATATAGCGCTTTTCTGGACACTCAAAGTGTTTACATACAAGGGGGAAATCTCCTCAACCACCACCAATGTGCAGCATCCACCTGGATGATGCCACGGCAGCCATATTGCGCCAGAAGAGGAAGAGAGGTGGCTGGTATCCAAGGAAGGACTGAAAGGGAGTGAGCCCGGTGATACGCTGAGTGAGGGAATTTTGGGCGTATTCCGCCCAGGGGAGGTATCGGTTCCAGCTGTCTTGGTACTGGTGGCAATAAGTTCGCAGGTAACGTCCAATCTCCTGAATCTTCCGCTCAGTCTGGCCGCTAGTCTGCGGATGATATCCTGATGAGAGGCTGACAGTGACCCCGAGGAGCTTGAAGAAGGCGTGCCACACCCGGGAGATGAATTGGGGTCCCCTGTCCGAAACGATGTCTTCTGGAATGCCGACATTTCTGAATGCGTGATGAAACAACGCTTCAGCTGTTTCTAAAGCCGTGGGTATACCAGGTAAAGGTATCAACTTGCAGCCTTTGGAAAATCTATCCACAATGACAAGCACACAGGTAAATCCACCGGATCTAGGAAGGTCAGTCATGAAGTCCACTCCGATGTGTGACCAAGGTCGTCTGGGTATGGGTAGTGGCACAAGTTTACCCTCAGGTAGTTTTCTGGGCGTGTTGGAGATGGCGCAGACTGAGCAGCCGCGGACGAATCTGGCGACATCTTCGGCCACCAGTACCGCTGACGAAGGAGCGAGAGGGTACGCTTGTTACCTGGATGTCCAGAGCCCCGAAGATGTTGAGGTACGAAAGTACGCCCTTCTGGACCTCCCGGCGGAGCAGGATGGTGAGAATTTTCCTGAGAGATTTACTGGTCGATGTCCCAGAGAATGGGACTGAGGATTAAGGCTGGAGGAAGGATGGTTTCAGTACTGAGGTCCTCTGAAGATGAATGATGGAGTCTGGAGAGAGCGTCTGCCTTGTAATTCTTACTTCCTGGACGGTAAGTAACAACGAAGTTGAATCGAGTGAAGAGTGCCCAGCGGGCCTGGCGAGGATTCAATCTTCTTGCCTCACGAAGATATTCCAAGTTGCGATGATCTGTAATTACTTCAAACTGGTGATTTGCTCCCTCCAGCCAATGTCTCCATTCTTCTAAAGCCAGTTTTATGGCTAGCAGTTCCTGGTTGCCGATGTCTTAGTTTTGCTCCGCCGGGGACAGCTTTTTGGAAAAGAAGGCACATGGATGGAGTCTGGGATGCTCACCCTGCCGCTGTGACAGCACCGCTCCAACCCCTGTAGAAGACGCATCAACCTCAACGATGAAGGGAAGTTCAGGATTAGGATGGATGAGGATTGGTGCTGTCGTGAAGACTTCTTTGAGGCGATGGAAGGCTTGGATAGCGGTGGGAGTCAAGGACAGAGACTTGGGACGATTCTTTAATGAAGATGTGAGCGGAGCACTGATGAGACTGTAGTTCTTGATGAATCTTCTGTAGAAATTTGCAAAACCAAGGAATCTTTGAAGTTCTTTAACAGATGTGGGTAATGGCCAGTCTTGGATTGTTTCCACCTTCCACTATGCTGATCAATTATATAACCCAGGAACTGAACAGAGGTGATATGGAACTCACACTTCTCCAATTTCAGGTAAAGCTTGTGTTCTCTCAGTTTCTCTAGTACTTGAATGACATGACGATGGTGTTCAGCAATTGAGGATGAATAAATAAGGATATCGTCAATGTAGACAATCACAAAGCGGTTGAGGTACTCACAGAACACTTCGTTCATGTACCCCTGGAAGACCGCTGGAGCGTTTGACAGCCCGAAGGGCATAACCTGATATTCATAATGGCCAGACGGGGTGACGAACACTGTCTTCCACTCATCTCAATGCCGTATACGGATCAAGTTGTATGCACTCCGAAGGTCTAGTTCAGAAAATACGCGAGCCCCACGCACCTGCTCCAAGGCAGCTGGGACCAGAGGAAGGGGATAACTGTATTTGATGGTGTGAGAGTTAAGATGACGATAATCGATGCACTAACCAGGGGCGTCCCAGGATGAGCTCAGCGGTGGACACCTCCAGCACCATAAAAAAAATCTTCTCTGAATGAAGACAACCCACGTGCAGCGTCAGAGTAGGTGAACAGTAACGAATTCAACCTCGACCCAGCGGTTTTCCCTGGATGGTTTGTATATGGAGGTCTTGAGAACTGCGATGTTTACGGATGTTCAATTTTTGGAGAAGCTGAGTGGAGATGAAATTCCCCGCCAAACCAGAGTCAATAAGGGATTGCGCTGCGACACAAATGCGAGAGGTTAATACATATACTGTGGTGCGATTTAACGCTTCAATTTTAGGTGAGACCTGAATTGTGCTTACCGCTGCGACTGGAGGTCGAACAGGACAAGTGCTGAGAAGATGATTATCAGAAGCACAATAGAGACTGAGTTTATGAAGAATTCGTCGTTGACGCTCTGAAGCTGGAAGATGGGCGGAGCCAAGATCCATAGGCTCTGGTGCTGGAGGAGTGACTGATGGAATCGAGGGCGGAGAACATACAGTGGGAGTCGGAGAATCACAGGCTGATAGTCTTTGCGAAATTCGGATGGATTTTTGAATTAATTTCTCAATTCCCAGACTGTCGTCGTAAACCACCATCAACTGACGAGTGTTAGGATTCAAACCATGACAAAAAGCTGTGATCAATGCTGCCTCATTCCATCCACTGGATGCCGCTAAGGTGCGGAATCGTAAGGAGAAAGTACTCACAGAAGATTGACCTTGACGAAGATTGTAGAGTTGATCATGTACTGAAAGATCGGCAGCTGGTTAACCGAAAACTTCTTTGAAGTGTTGAGTGAACCCGGAGAGTGATTTGACGGCTTCCGAATTCGAATTGCACAGAGACTGTGCCCACTGAAGTGCTTGCCCAGATAATAGTGAAATGATGAAAGCCACACGAGCTGAATCGTTAATGAATTGATGTTCTTGCATGGAGAAATACAAAGATACCTGAAGAAGAAACCCACTGCAGTCCTCCGCCTCACCGGAGAATGTGGCTGGTCGGGCCATGGGACACGCTGAGGCAGTGAACAAAGCAACAGGCGCTTGATGAAGTGAGGCTGAAGATTTGGGTTGATGAATGGTGGTCGGATTGACAGGTTAATTCACCGCGGATTCCGATGGATTCTGCATGGTGGTCTGATCTTCTGTCAGGTTTGGCATAGACGAAGCAGACAGAATGGTAAGTTAATGCCTTTAATTTGCAGAATGGATCGGTACAGCGAAACAGGTGATTAACCAGTAAGTTGTATATCAGATGAATGCTTAACTGAAGTTTAACCAAGTCTCTCTCTCTCTCTCTCTCTCTCTCTCTCTCTCTCTCTCTCTCTCTCTCGGTGCATGCTGGGAGTGTTGGGGTGCGTGTGAGGGTGCTTACGAGGAGAGGACGGTTGATTTCAGGTTTTCTTTTTTCTCCTTCTGTTTTCTAAAAATGTGTTGCTGGCAATCGGGGAAAAAGTTGGGTATGAAAACATTACTACAGCATCAAGGATGAATAAAGCAGTGGTGGTTTTTGTCGAGAAGGAAGACAGTAAATCAGTTGATTAGCGACGGAGTTGTGGTAAATGGCGATTTTCTTATTATCTCACCGCTTGTTGCTCCGACAACTAGAGTTACGATATCCAATGTGCCGCTTTTTATTCGAAATGTTGAAATTGAGAAAGCTTTGACGCGATATGGAAAAATGGCCAGTGAGATTAAGATGATTCCGCTAGGGTGTAAAAAACGCCGCTCTAAAACGCTCTTCAGGCAGCAGGTGTTTATGTTCTTAAATGAACCGGAGTTGGACATTTCGTTCAGAGTCATGCATGAAGGGAAAGCATGTCCACACAAGGCCCTGGTTAGTGAAGTGGAAGTTAGGCCTAGTACTTCTACAGCTGGTGAGAGTAGTAAGTCAGTTTCTGAGGATGTGCAGCCTCAAGCTGGATCACAGAGCAACATTGACAGTGATGGATTGATTGAAAGTCATACTGAGAATGATCATGAAATGGTTGAATCTGGTAGAAATCATGATGTTTCTGAACTGGAGGACGCTAGTGTAACTAATGATGATGCAGCTAAGGTTAGTGTTGAAAGGGTTTCTAATGGAAATTCTGAAATGCCCAATTCTGGTGAAATGAGTAGTGATGCTGATTTGGTGATGAGAGATGATGATGCTTTCTCTGATGTATCTGACATTGGATCACAGTATGGAAGTGTGGACGATGTGTATACATTGCAAGATATAAATAACTTCCTGGATGGGACCTTTGGTAGAACTGTTGAAGTTAAAGATTTTTTTCCTGATGAGAATAAATTCATTCATTCAGTGAAACTGTTGCATAGAAATGCTAGCTATGAGGCTTTAAGTAAACAAAAAAGGTTCAGGTTGGAGAAGATGTTAACAAAGTTAAGAAGAGATAAAGTGAATGCTTCGCAAAACAGATCAAATGTTTAAGTCACACAGTGTGAATTTTTCTCTTTGCTTTTTTGTTCTTTTTCTATCCTCTTTATATTTTCTTTCCTCTATGGAGCTGTTGAGGGTGGGATCTTTAAATATAAATGGGGGTATGGATAGTAATAAATTAGCAATGGTTTCAGAGTTATTTAGTATTAAAAAAATAAATGTAGCTTTCTTACAAGAAACACACACGAGTGTAGATAATGAATCTGAATGGAGTAGATGGTGGGAAGGAAAAAGTGTTTTAAGTCATGGGACAAATACAAGTGCTGGGATAGCAATTTTATTTTCTAAAGGAATGAATGTTAATATTTTGGTTGTTAAAGAAATTGTAAAAGGAAGAATATTGCTGTTAAAAATGGAATATGAAGGATCTGTGTTTGTACTGATAAATGTGTATGCACCCAATAATGGACCTGAGCGTGTGAGGTATTTTTTTAAGTTAAGGAGTGCTATTCAGAAAATTGATAACAATGTTTGTACTATTATTGGAGGTGACTGGAATTGTACTATCAATTTTATTATTGATAGAAATGGAGAAGAACCCCATCATGAATCAAGTGTTGTATTGTCAAATTTTTTAAAAGAGTTTGAATTAATAGATATTTGGAGAAGAAGAAACACAAGAATCAGACAGTATACTTGGCTCAAAGCATCTAACAATAGGGTTAGTGGAGCTAGATTAGACAAATTTTATATAGGTAGAGAATGGAACAATACAATTACGGATGTTTCTATTTTACCCGTTGGGTTTTCAGATCACCATTTGATATTATTTGTTTTGAATATGAAAAGAACTACAAAACCAAATTATTTTTGACATTTCAATACTAAACTTTTGCAGGATGCTTTATTTTGTGAGAATTTTAAATTATTTTGGAATGACTGGAAGTTAAAAAAGGTTTATTTTGAAAATGTGCTTATGTGGTGGGGAGGTTGGTAAAGCAAACATAAGAACCTTTTGTCAAAATTATAGTTCACATTCTACTTCTACGATGAAAGCAGCGATACAAAAACTTCAAAGGGGTATAAGGCTATTCTTGTGATAAATAATGATGGAAATATACTAAATGAACATTTGAATAAAAAGAAAGAACTTGGTACATTATTACAAGAACAAGTGAAGGGAGCATTAATAAGAGCAGGAATTTGCTCTATTAAGGACATGGATGCCCCTTCCTCATATTTTTTTAATCTTGAAAAGAAGGGTGTCCAACAAAAGCAAATTTTTCATCTTCGGAGGCCTGACGGGGTCATAACCATAACCTCTGACCCATTGGAAATAAGGAAGCTGGCAGTTAATTTCTATACGGACTTGTATGATGTTGAGACTTGTGATCTTGAATGTGTTTCTGATTTGCTGAGTGATCTACCGAAGCTGTCAAACGAACAGAAATACTCTTTGGCTGGACAGATTACTTTTCAGGAGATCACTGAGGCTATGAGACAGTTATCACATGGCCATTCTCCAGGAATTGATGGTTTGCCGGCAGAGTTGTATCAGACATTTTGTAATGTACTTGGAAGTGACTTATTGGAAAGTATAAGGAATAAGCTACTTCCTGTGAGTTGTCGAAGAGCAGTCCTTTCTTTGCTCCCTAAAAAAGGAGATTTGTGCCTTCTAAAGAACTGGAGACCTGTCTCTTTACTGTGCATGGACTATAAAATACTTTCAAAATGTTTAGCAAATAGGTTGAAACATGTTTTGGAAGTTTTAGTTCACAGAGATCAAACATATTGTATTCCTAATAGGTCAATTATGGATAATCTTTTTTTGTTAAGAGATGTCATTGATCTTAATCAATTCAATAATGTTAACCTGGGTGTGCTTTCGTTAGACCAAGAGAAAGCTTTTGATAGAGTCAATCATACATATCTTTTCGAGGTTTTAAAAAGTTTTGGGTTCGGGAAGAATTTTATATCATATATTCAACTGTTATATTCTGAAGTTTTTGTGATTGTGAAAGCTGGTGGAGGATTGAGTGCACCAATACCTGTGTTAAAAGGGATTCGGCAAGGCTGTCCACTGTCTGGACAATTATATATCCTTGTTATTGGGCCATTGCTGTGCAGGCTAAGAAGGGATCTCAATGGAATTAATGTCATGCATAGAATCTCGATATCAGCTTATGCTGATGATGTTACTGTTTTTATTTCAAATCAAAAATGATGTGAATATTTTAACTGAAACAATGAAAAATTATGGAAAGGCATCATCAGCAAGGGTAAATTGGGGAAAGAGTGAGGGACTTATTATTGGTCAGTGTAAAAGTAGGCAAGGACCTCCAAAATTACCCGGTGGATTGTTGTGGGAAAGAGATGGGATGAAAATGCTAGGGTTTTTTTTGGGAAATAAACAATTTCAGACTAAAAATTGGGAGGGAATGCTGGAAAAGGTGTCTGTCCGATTGTTTAAATGGAAATCGCTATTACCACTGATGTCATACAGAGGAAGAATACTGGTTGTGAATAATCTGGCTGCCTCAACTTTATGGCATAGACTCATTGTAATGGAACCACCTGAAGATTTGATTTGCAAAATACAGAGGACATTTGTGAATTTTTTTTTGGAGTGGAGAGCATTGGATTAGAGCAGCAGCAGTCTACCTTCCCGTCTGCGAGGGAGGTCAAGGTCTGGTGGATGTGCGGAGTAAGATCTGTGCTTTCAGAATACAAGCAGCACAGAGATTCCTGTATTATAAGGACTTAACTTGGACTGAGACTGCAAAAACAATTCTACAAAAGGCAGGTGGTCTTAAATTAGATCGACATCTGTTTTTAATGGAACTGGATAAAGTGAACTTGTCTGAGGTTACATCCTTTTACCGGTCAATGTTGCACTCTTGGTGAACTGTTTTTAAAGTGGAAAGAGATATTGATGAATCTGGGAGTTGGATACGGGAGGAATGTTTGTTTTTCAACTCGATGATTCAGACAAGACTTTTGTCATCTGTGAGCGTGCGTGCATGTTTACAAAGACATGGCATTGTCAAGCTGGGGCAACTTTTAAATAATGACCGATGGGAATCCGTGGAAATCTTGAATGAAGTGACAGGATTAAAGTCTTCGCGCTTGACGGAAAAGCTGGTGGAGGAAATTGTCAACGCATTACCAAGTGGCTATAGGAAAAACAACATTGGACAAGGTTTTCCGTCAGACATAAGTAATGAGCTGAGCTTTCCAAAAATAAGAGTTGCTGCTGTCGTCGGCGAGAGACAAGAAGATGAATCTGCAGGTTCAATTTTGTCTTTTAAAACTCCACAGCTGGACTTGTTTGAAACGACATCAAAGAAAGCCATATATAACACTGCAGTTAAAGTTTTGCATCAAGTTTCACTCCGAGGACAAAAGATCTCAAGGTGGCCAGTCTTGTTGAAGCCAGAATTTCTTGTAAGAGATAGATGGAGAACTCTGTAAACCTCCAGTCAAGAAAAGAACAGCGGATCTTCAATGGAGAATTCTTCATGGTGCAATAGCCACAGACAAACATGTGGCGCACCTGAACCCAGCAGCAGTAGGGGTGGGGTGTAGCTTTTGTGGGGAGGAAGAGAATTTAGAACATTTGTTTTTAAAATGTAGAAGATTGGAAGGTCTTTTTGATGTTCTTAATAGATTGTTTCAAGCTTTTGGTGAAGAATTCTCAATGGAAGTTTTTATAGGGGGTGTGAAATAGGCTATAATTTTTTTTAAAGAAAGAAGATGTGTCTGTTAAATTATTTAATAGGAACTGCGAAATTGGCAATATGTAAACCAGGAAAAATCAAGGACTACAGCTTAATAGTATCAATGTTGAAGTGATGTTTACGAAATTTGTAGCTGGTAGACTAAAGATAGAATTTGCATACTATAGTCTGGTAAATAATGAGATTGGTTTTAATGATCTGTGGTGTGTTAATGATGTTTTGTGTGTTGTTTCTGATGGACATCTGGTTTTGGAAATGTAATTTTTTTATTGATTTTTTTGTTATTCTATTTGCATATATATAATGTGAATTGTTGAAGATTATGAAGTATTGTTTTAAATAAAGTTTTGTAAACCTCTCTCAGACAATGACTGAATGTTTGTAGCAGGTATATAAGGGTGAACTGATAATGAGGTCCAGGTGACGGTGATTAGTAATCAGGTGACAATGAGCGTGTGAATGACTGAGTGGGCGGAGTGAGGGAATGAGTGGAGGGAGATGGTAATGGAATCCTGACAGTATCTTTGGCAAAAGTGAATTGGAAGAAATGTGAAACACTTTTGGTTGGTAAATGGAAAGATGGTAAACCAAAAATACCTGAAGGTTTGGTCTGGGGTAAAGTAGTGTTGGGCAGATCGAGGCTTCGTGAAGCAATGAAACAGTTGAACCAAATGGGCCATATTGTTTCGAGGCTTCGAATCAATCCGACACCCGTCTCAACGGTGACACCTAGTGGTCACTTGCAGGTGTTGATCTGCCATAAAAAAATGTGTTGTTTTTTTATTATTGTATTTTTCTAATATGTGAAGCTTTATATTGTAAGCTGTTATTTTGGTCCTGCAAAATTAATATTAATAAAATAAATCGAGCCTAATTTTTAGAGATTTTTATTCAAAAATATTAATTTCTCTGCTGTGAATTAGTGGATCATGAGTTCTGGGCAAATCCGTATCGTTGATGTATTTTTTCACTTCCACTGTGGCATCAGCTGTAGCATTGTGTATCATCTGGGTATGATGGATACGAGTATCAGAAAGTTCCCATAAACTGTCCTGTGTTTCTACTGGTGTTGATGGTGATGGTGATGATGGGGTCTGATGTTGAAATTTCTGGCTCTGAATAAAAATGAAAACAGCAATTAATAACAAATCCTAAACTGATGGCATATGAAGTATATATTACATGATTCAGATTACATAACATAACACAGACTGAAACTGCTATTAATGTGTCACTATATGTAGGCTGTACTCTGTCTGTCTCTAGCCTATCAGTCAATGTGTTGTGTAAATTGAAATGTAAGCCTAAATAGCCTATAACTAATCAAATCGCACTATGTCACTATATCACCAAAAATCCGCTGTCTCAAAATCAAACTCCTCTCACACAAACCCACGAGGTCATTATGCGTTGACTTGACTTTTATACAGATGTCCGATTGTATGGTCTGTTCCCGCCCGTGTCAATCAAACGCTGATTCGGCGGATCACACCTGATGAAACACTTGTGAAACACTTCGAGGCTTCGTTTGGCCATAGTCACGTGACATGGGTGTTTTGAATCACGCTTCGGATCAGTGTTTCGAAACATCTGCGCTTCGGGATCTCGCAAAGCTTCGGAACGAGTGTTTCACGTCAGCCATCCCTAGGGTAAAGGTGGTTTAAAATATTTGGGAGTTTTTTTACGTGATGACACGACTCAACAAAATAATTGGGAAGGAGTTGTTGAAAAAATTAAAGGACGTTTGTAAAAATGGAAGTGGCTGCTCCCTAAAATGTCATATAGAGGACACATTCTTGTTATCAACAACCTGGTTGCGTCTTCACTGTGGCATAAGTTGGCGTGTATTGATCCTCCTCCTCAACTGCTGATGAAAATACAAGCGATTCTTGTAGATTTTTTTGGGGATAAACTACACTGGATTCGACAGAGTGTTCTTTATCTACCGAAAGAAGAAGGAGGACAAGGACTGATTCATTTACAGAGCAGAACTGCCGCTTTTCGTTTGCAGTTTCTGCAGAGACTTTTAGACGGTGCATCGGATGTCAGCTGGAGGGCAATGGCCCATATTGTTTTGCAAAACTTTGGAGGTCTCGGACTAAACAAACATCTGTTTCTACTAAACCCTTTAAAAATGGACTTACTTTACTGGCTTCTGGAGGAACCTTTAATTCTTGGGGCCCGGTTGGATGTAAATGACAATAACAGTTTTTTAAATTGTGGTTTTAAGCTTAAATAATCAAAAGTGATTATTTTAAGGCAATTGCTGGACATATAGCTGGAGAGAAATTGGACAATGCTATAAAAGTAGCTGAATTTTTAGGCACTAGATCTATTCGATTAGTTGCTCTTTTTTTTGTTAAAGTCTACCCTCTACTCTCTCTCTCTCTCTCTCTCTCTCTCTCTCTCTCTCTCTCTCTCTCTCTCGTGTGTGTTGCATGCTGGGAAGCGAGAGTGCGGCATTCGTGTGAGAGCGGTGCGCTTGAATTAGTTTCAATTTTCCCGTTTTCTTTTTCTTTATGGTGGGTGTTTTTTTCTTTTTCGTTATCAATTTTATATCTTTAAAGGGACACTAAGTATCTTTTTAGGTATTTTATTATCTAAAATCAATATTTTTATTCATAAATATGTCCTCAATGGTGTACTAATACCTCGGCCAATTATCTGACTTATCCTTATAAATGAAGAATTTATTATCTTTATATACATGGGACGGGTAGGTCCACGGAGGCTTCCATGTAGTTCCGCCATCTTGCAAAA
Source organism: Phoxinus phoxinus (assembly GCF_949152265.1). Lineage (NCBI taxonomy): Eukaryota > Metazoa > Chordata > Actinopteri > Cypriniformes > Leuciscidae > Phoxinus > Phoxinus phoxinus. The sequence continues at coordinate 8,773,972 of NC_136888.1, read as the reverse complement.
CTATAATAGCAGAGAGGGACAAAAAGTACTGAGCCAACGCGTTTCCACAACGCGTTTTCGTTCAGAGCCAGCCGAAACCAGCAGAAACACAGGTGCTTGAAACTGCAGTGCTTGAAACCAGCAGTGAGAGGCGCTTGAAACTGCACCGGCAAGTTTAAAAGTCTGGAAAGTTTAAAAGACTGTTATTATGGACCATACATATGCCAAGCCACAGGAGAAGAAAACATTGTCGCCAAAAAAGTCAAAAATAGAACGTAAAATGCGTGGGATTTCCCCCTTTCTGGTCAATGTATCCCTGCCTCTGCTTAATTCTTTTTTTATCCCCGGTGGGGATAAATTTATCCTCCCCTCAAAGTGATCATAGTGCTACTACATAGTGGCGAGACGGATCACAAAACTTATCACGGATCCGTGGTTTGATTAAAGTCAATTTTATTTTAAAATGATTACTCACTCATCTTTGAGCGTCTGGCGGGAGTGATTTCAATGTAAAGACATTGTTGCATTTATGCGCATCTAGAGGTCTCGCGGCGCGGTGTTTAGCGTTTATCAGTGGTTGTATATCAAGCAGCGACACGTTTGTGTGCATTATGTTTTGTAGACGCGAGCCTCATTCTACTCCAGTTTGCGCGAATGAGGCGAATTGCTATCACAGATAATGTCTTTTCTATCATTTCACTGTAGCTCAGCATCGCGATGTAAAGTTAACGTTATGGCATGATCACAGTTCATATGTGTGGGGAAAGATAAGCTATTAGAGTAAAAATATTGCGTTAGGCTACTTCAGTTAATAAGAAAAAAGATTTTACAATTCCTGCAGTGATGAAGTTCATGTTCTCATGATTTATTTTTATGAATAAATATAATGTTTCAAAACTTCTGGACAAAACATCTGGTTTCTCAATCAAGAATGGATGTAGAGTTGCTTCGGATCAAGTGTTTACGGTAGAAGATGTTCTACTAGCAATGGGAGAAATGGTAGGACATGGAAAAATTGTCTCGGCCTCTAGAATGAACAAGGCCGTCGTGGTTTTTCTGAAAGAGGAAAATCTAGTGAACAGGCTTGTTGAAAACGGAATTGTTGTGTTCGATACTTTGGTGCAGGTAACGCCGTTGTGCGCACCTGCTACTAAAGTGACGATCTCAAACGTGCCTCCTTTCATTTCTAATGAAGAAATTAGCAAAGAACTTAGTCGATTTGGTAAGTTGGTAAAAAATCCCTCGTGGGTTTGTGTGAGAGGAGTTTGATTTTGAGACAGCGGATTTTTGGTGATATAGTGACATAGTGCGATTTGATTAGTTATAGGCTATTTAGGCTTACATTTCAATTTACACAACACATTGACTGATAGGCTAGATACAGACAGAGTACAGCCTACATATAGTGACACATTAATAGCAGTTTCAGTCTGTGTTATGTTATGTAATCTGAATCATGTAATATATACTTCATATGCCATCAGTTTAGGATTTGTTATTGTTAGAAATGAATTGACTCCAACAAAAGTGTCCCCCCAGTCTCTGTCTTTATTCAGGCAAATGAATAAACAATTCGTCCAGCGCTGGCGGAGAGAAGATTCTCTAAACTCAGACAATGGCTTAGCACAATATATAGAAGGAGTATAAGGGGAGTATTACCCCTTCAACCAATAAAACCATACATTACATCATATAGCATAGTTATATAACACATCCTAAATATGGTCAGTTTCCTGTCAAAGCTCCACAAAGACATGTGTATCCGAACGGGACCCTCCAATGCAAAAGAGTGGAGACCCTCAAACCAGCTTCTCCACTTGAACAGAGGGGGCCAGCTTAATGCATAACAGATGTTGACCATTACATTAACATAAAGGAATGCTGCTGCATATATGCAGTTCTGAGAGCATGCAGGGATATATAAAACAGATATTTCTAACAATGGCCCCTTTGATAGAGAATTATCATATAAGAGAATTATCATATCATATCAGTTTCTGCATGCTTATTCTTATACAATGAACATCCTTCAAACATTTCTTTCAAAGCATTAACACTTTACAGTTCTTGAACTTCGGGAGTTGCCCATCCATAAGCAGTCATAGTGGATAGAGGGGCAGGAGATTGTTTCATACATTCTTCCGAGTTAAATTGTCCTTTTCCCGAAATACAACTCATACAACAGGGTTTGTTTCGTATTTCACAATGATAATATGTTCGATTACATTTACTCTCAGGAATTAAACCCATTTTCATAGTTCCTACTCTTCTTTCAAGACATATCAATGAGTCAGGAATTGAACCTACAGTTGCCACTTTAACATGTACTTGTACTGCAACAGTCATTGTCCTGTTACCACCACAACTCCATACTGCAGATGAGTTTTTGGGTGCAATCAATCCAGTTATACTAACGAATAAAGGACATTCCAATTCTTCATTCGTTGTTGGTGATCTAACACTTACGTGTGGTCCAGAAGCACTTTGTGGCATTTTTGTGCACACATAACAGTCACCTTTTTTTCCTCCGGCTTTAGCAGTGAAGTTAGCTAATCTCCACCACATATTAGTTGCAAACGCATGTGGCTCTTCTTCGTACTTCAGCCAAGTTTCATTACCACTGCTAATAAGGGCTTGTGTGTGTATAAGTACATTTATCAGCACGAACAGGTACAAGATCAATTTTGCAGGCATGGCTGACTGGATTCAATGATAATTATTGCTGATTCTTAATTAGCAATTTCTTTTCCTCGTCTTCTTCCACGTTTCTTGGTCCTTCCGCTCAGTGCTGGATGTCCACTCTGCATAGGCTTATGCGTTCCCCAGGGATGGAGCTGCCTTCACTCTGCTAGCATGGATCCACTGCGGCTGGAAATCAGTCAGCACACCGGTCCTCGTCACAGCAATCACCGTGGCAGGCCCCAGATAATTTGGTTCCCCGAGTTTCGTGGGTTTCAGACACCTGATCAACACTGGTTGTCCTGGAACGAAAGGATGAGTCGGCTTTTCTGATGGAAGAGGGAGAGAGAGAGAAACATCACCATTTATGCCATTCAAAGTTCTAACTAGGGAATCCACGTAATCCGCGATGATCACCTCCGTGTCACCTGTGGAAAGATTGCCAGCGCGACCTCTGACCCAAGGGGTCGGGAAAGGTCTACCCATAAGAATTTCAAATGGAGACATTTTTGTGGTTGCTGATGGGGACATCCTTATTTCTGTTAATACGGCCGGCAACAAATCAACCCAATTTCGACCCGTATCTAGACACGCCTTATTAAGACGTTCTTTTATCGTTTTATGGGTCCTCTCTATGTTGCCCGAAGACTGCGGAGCGTAGGGAATATGGAAGTGCCAATTAATATTAAGCTCTTTGGCTAGTAATTGTGTGACTTTTGATGCAAACGGAGTTCCATTATCACTTGCTATAACGGATGGAATGCCGAATCGCGGTATAATTTCTTTTGCAAGAACCTTTACTACCGTCTGCGCATTTTCTTTACCGCACGGAAAAGCTTCAGGCCACTTAGTAAATCGATCAATAATCACGAGCAAGTATTTGTGATTCCCACATGGTGGCATGTGTGTAAAATCGATCTGCAAGTATTGGAAAGGAAGTTCAGGATGCGGAAGAGCGTCATGTCTGGTTGCCTTGTGCCTGTTTGTTTGTGCGCACACCAGACAAGCATCCAATATCAACAAAGTATTCCTTCGAACATTTGCTATGCAGTATGATTGATTCAAATTTTGTATCACTTTTTCTTTTGACACATGTGATACACCGTGATAATGTCTGCACAGCATTACAACGGCGGATGCTGGTAGTGCGATTCTACCTTGTTTATCTCGTAAAATGCCAGATTGATCTGGTTTTACTTCATTGGCAGCCCAATGCGTCAAATCAGCTTGTGTAGGATTAGCTTGTAGTACTTTAATGTCCAAATCATTGATCAGTGATGAATTCATCATCGGCACTACGGTGCTTTCTTCTTTTACATGCGGACTAAGTATTACATCTTTTGCGGCCCATTTCGCTACTTCATCTGCCAATCTGTTTCCTCTAGCCTCATTCGATTCACCGGTTGCGTGACCAGCTACTTTAATGACAGCAAGTTTCGATGGTTGCTGTGCTGCACTAATGAGCTCGGAAACAATATTATGGTGTGAAATTGGTTTTCCATCGGAGGTTTTGAAGTTTCTTTCCTCCCATAATTTAGCAAAATCATGGACTACGCCGTACGCATATTTGGAGTCAGTGTATATATTGATGCACTGACCTTTTGTCAATTGACAAGCTCTCGTTAAAGCTATCAACTCTGCTACTTGTGCTGATTTGTATGGCAAAGAATACGCCTCGATTACACGATCAGGTAATTCAACAATAGCGTAACCACACAAGTATAAATTGTCATTTGGCTTGAAGCAGGATCCATCGATGTACCAATGTCTCCCCTCCTCCAGGACAGATGTAGACACATCTGGCCTGCAGGCAGTCGAGGTTTGGATTCTGGACAGGCAGTCGTGGTCGTCACTCTGAAATTCACCCTGTGTCAGCAACCTGTGCAAATGTACAGTAGGGCCATGAATAACAGAAGTTACTTTCAAAGTTAAATTAGCAGTAGCTAACAATATAGCCTCATAGCCTGAGCGGCGTTGGGCAGTCATGTGTTGAGTTGAAATGTTATGCATAATGGCTCCCACCTGATGAGAAGTGTGTACTGTGAGTGGATGTGATAAAACAACCCTTTCAGCGTCCTGTACCATGATCGCAGTCGCAGCCACTGCACGCAAACAGGCAGGGAGTCCCTTAGCCACAGAATCAAGGGTTTTAGATAGATAAGCTATAGGACGAAATGTACCCCCATGGTCTTGGGCCAGGATTGCGGCGGCCGTTCCCCCACCCTCGTGCACGTACAGATGGAAGTCTTTTGTGTAGCATGGGAGGCCAAGGGCAGGAGGCCTCAAAAGGGAGGATTTCAAATGTCTGAATGCTTGATCCATCTCAGTTGTCCATGTAATGTCCTCTTTATCACCCAGCGTAGCTTCTCGCAGGATTTTGTCATACATGGAGCAATTAGGCACCCATCCTCGACAGTAATTGACCAGTCCCAGAAAGCTTTGCATTTGCTTCCGTGTCGATGGATGCTTGAAGGCAGCAATGTCTTTGACCCTGTCCGCAGACAGACAGACTTTGCCTTGTGACAGTTCATGGCCCAGGTAGGTGACTTTTCTTTTCACCCACTGGAGTTTCTCTTTAGATGCCTTGAAACCAGCCTCAGCTAGAATGTTGCAGACAATTGTGGAGGCAGCAGCACACATGTCCTCCGAGGCACCAGTGACTAATATATCGTCAGCGTACAGGAGAAGACAGGTGTCAGGAGGTAGCTTGGCATCTTTCAGAGTCGCGTGCACGATCGCGGAAAAAACGGCTGGCGCGTCCTTTAACCCCTGAGGCAATCTCGTCCACATGTATTGACAATTCTGAAAACAAAATGCAAACAGTGGCTGAGCCTCACGATCAACAGGAACACTGAAAAAGGCGGAGCTTAAATCAATGACAGAAAAGAATGTATGCTCCGAAGGGATAGAATTAATTATAGTTTGTACATCTGGCACAATAGGAGCAAGTGGTTTTATCAAATCATTAATTTTTCTCAGGTCTTGCGTTAAACGCCAAGAACCATTTGCCTTCCTGATTGGATTAATTGGTGTGTTATAAGGTGAATGAGTGCGGACCAGAATGCCTTGAGCCAGTAATTGATCAATGAGGGGTTTAATTCCCTCCTCTTTTTCCTTTGAAAGCGGATATTGCTTTTGAAACACAGGCCTATTCGTTGTCAAATTGGCCTTGTAAGGTGGTACATCAATGAGGCCTACGTCATCCTTGTGTCCCGCCCACAATTTGGGATTAACATCAGGTATTTCCTGTGTCAGCACAGTTGCAGGCAGATCGTTGAGGAGAGCACTTCCTGTGTCAGTCAAAATGGAAAAGGCTGCAGGAAACATAAGAGTCAGAGAATCAGCGTCAAATTCAAGTGTAATACCCAATTTATGCATCAGATCTCTACCTAGCAGGCAAAAAGGAGAATTTGGAATTATTGCAAAATCATGCATTTTGAACAATGACGGTATGTCATTAGAAGTAACCGGCAAAGTTGGTGTCATTTCACATTTCACGGGGACGTTATCGATTCCCACAGAGTTGATTTTCTTCCCCGTGATGGAGCCCGAGTACCTAACAGATGAGATTGAAGATATAGAAGCACCTGAATCGATCAAAAAGACATATGGTTTATGATCAACGTTTAATTCAATAAATGGCAAAACATTTGTTCTGTTAGGATAACTCATGGAAATCATTGAGAACTCAGGCTCGGTGATCTGTGGATAGCGTCATTGTTTCATCCATTCTGTGGCAAACTGCTGGCCAGAAGAGCGCAAGGTGGGGGCTTTTGGCCCATAGCCATCCGAGCGCCGGAACATCTGGTTCCTATTAGGCTGCTGCATCTCAGCTTTGCTCCTACAGAACCTGGCGATGTGCCCAGAACGGCCACAGCAATAACACTTTATAGGGTTTTTATTATTCGCTAACGGACGGTTTTGAACGGCGTTAACCTGAAGCATTGCTGGAAGTTTTCCTCTGGAGGAATCAAAAGCTCCGGCAGAGGAAAGTTCCCGAAGTCTCCTACCCAGATCATCTATATTCATATTAGAAATGTTCGTTGTTGTAATTCTAATCAATTGTGCAGTTTCATTGTGCATGTTATTTAGGAACGTGTTCACAAACAACAGACAATTATCGTCATCAACAGGAATGGCAGACTCTTCGATCCAGGCACGCTTAAATCGATTAAAGAAAGCAACTGGACTCTCGCCAGCTCTTTGTTTAGTATTAGCTGCATGTGAAATGTCTTGTTTAGCAGACGACAACTTCAGCAAAAATGCAGTTAATTGTTTGAAAAAAAGTTTGAGCTTACCCGGACTGGCCCACGCCCATTCATTGAAGAATTCATCATCTTCATCATCTACCAATCTCAATTCGCGATAAGGTCTAGACAAATCAATCGGTTCTGAATCTTTTATCACAATGTTGCGAGCAGGCGGTGCGTCATTTTGCGGGTTTAACAGTTCCACTCCGTCAATTAGCTCCTCTTCTGTAATTTCGGCAGGCAAAGTTTTAGTCAGAATGAAGCGGTAATCTCGACCAGTCAATTGACTGTATGCTGTTAAACGTTTCAATACCGACACATAGTGATGCGGAGATCGAGCAGGGTCTGGTAATTCTTTGCAAATTGCCATCACTTCGGTGATGTTAAGAGCGTGGACTTTAAATCCATCTGATGTTTCCACGAAGGGAAAAGCAGTCGCCGTCTTTAAATCTGGATACAACTTATTCTTTACAGGTTTAGAGACTGCAGCAGTCTGTATGCTCTCGTATTGGGGAGGGAGCGGCATAGTCACAGAAGGCTGTTCTGCCTTTTTTTCCTCTCGCTTAGCCGGGTGCACAGCGGACGAGACAATCTGCTCTGTCTCACACCGTGCAGCCGGAGAAGCAGAAAGTTTTCCTTCAATATTCCTGGCTGGACCACGGTTCCAATATGATTTCATGTCATTCCAAATTTTATAAGAATGTTTCATATATTCGTAATCCCAATTTGGATCTCCCCAATTTCCACAGACCATATCTTTTGCTGCGCGCAAATCGTCATCTTTAAATGAACCCTCACTGGGGAACGGAGACAATTGTGACTTGCCAGCCGTCCAACCCACTAAATTTGACAAATATGGTTCTGTGAAGAACGCTTGATTATTTCTAATCATAAAATCTTTTGGCGATTCATCGAATAATGGTGGACTAATTTTATTCCCCATTGTTAACACACAAAGATTTCTCTTCTAAATCAATTAAACTAAAACAACTTTCAAAATAGCCAAATAGAAAACAAAGAAAACAAATCTGGATTTTGCAGATTAATTGTGTTAGTACATTAGACAAAAAGGAGAGAGATAAAGAGACAGAGAAAAGAGAGAAAAAAAATTAAAAGTATTATTCATTCATAGCCCAAAAGACAGAGACTTCACATTGAAATAGGCTTTGCGAGAGAGAGAAAAAAAGTCTCAGCTCCAAATCTATTTTCTTCTTACGTCCCCGTCGTAGGGATTTCACCAAACGGAGGAAAGTGATCAATTTCCCTACACGCTCTTCCCACATTTATTCAGAATGCGAGGATAGCCATCCCGTAATGATTACGAGGTAACCAAAAAGAGGAGATCAAATCTCTTTTTGCGTTCTTCCCGTGTTTAATTAAAAACACGAGGATACCTGAGTTTACCAAATATGGCAAAAATCACGGCACTATAATTATCAAAAATATTTTCTCAACAGATAGTAAGAATCAACCTTCTCTTTAGAAAAAATTTAAATTCCTACCATCTGGAGATATCCCGGAACAAGCCCCCAAGTTGTTAGAAATGAATTGACTCCAACAAAAGTGTCCCCCCAGTCTCTGTCTTTATTCAGGCAAATGAATAAACAATTCGTCCAGCGCTGGCGGAGAGAAGATTCTCTAAACTCAGACAATGGCTTAGCACAATATATAGAAGGAGTATAAGGGGAGTATTACCCCTTCAACCAATAAAACCATACATTACATCATATAGCATAGTTATATAACACATCCTAAATATGGTCAGTTTCCTGTCAAAGCTCCACAAAGACATGTGTATCCGAACGGGACCCTCCAATGCAAAAGAGTGGAGACCCTCAAACCAGCTTCTCCACTTGAACAGAGGGGGCCAGCTTAATGCATAACAGATGTTGACCATTACATTAACATAAAGGAATGCTGCTGCATATATGCAGTTCTGAGAGCATGCAGGGATATATAAAACAGATATTTCTAACAGTTATTAATTGCTGTTTTCATTTTTATTTAGAGCCAGAAATGTCAACATCAGACCCCATCATCACCATCACCATCAACACCAGTAGAAACACAGGACAGTTTATGGTGTACTAAGATCGACGGAAAATGAAAAGTTGCGATTTTCCAAGCCTATATGGCTAGGAACTACTCTCATTCCGGCGTAAGAATCAAAGAACTGTGCGGCCGTACCATGGGTGCAGCAGCGTAATGATATGACGAAGCACTTGCCGTCAACAAACCAACGTGACAACCTGCTTGCACAGGGACGAGCGTGCCTTGTAGCATGGAGACATTTGTGAGAGACGATTTAGATAACATCTAAACAGACCCGAACACCATACAAGGGTTATACGCTACCTCACCAGAACTCTACAACAAAACTACTAACGTTATACTGTACAAGACGAATGATCGAGGAAACCTATAGCACTCACTGATTGCATTTCACAGGAAGATAACAACGGCAGTGCTTTTACAAAAAGTAAAATTGTTATTCAGTACTTCCAGTGATGCGCGGGTTGATCCAAAATTAGCGGGTGCCTGTGGTTACCCGCGGTTACGAGTCATCCAAAAATATTTTTAATGATATTCGGGTCGCGGCCGGTCGGGTCGTTTGAAATAAAGATGCCAATTAAACCTTTGTAATTTATATAGTACTAGACTCAATGTTCTATGAAATACATAGGTGTACACTTTATTGGGTGAATAACTGCGCGAGGATGACGCACGAGCTCAGTCAGAGATGACAGTGGGAAATCCTTATTTACCTTTTTAATGTTGAGCGCGTTATTAACTTTTGAATAAAAGCTGACGCTGGACAAAATGCCCGATTTCCCAACGCGTTGAACTGAGCAATGCCATTGTGCCATTTTAATAGGCTACTTTTAAACGCATATAGCTCAGTAATGTCAGTTTTATGTATTTGCTGAGAGGGGGCGGGGTTTTTGTTGGGAAAGTCCGGGGAGAGACGCACACTTCGATTAGACTAGATAAACACATGCAGCATCTTAATTGTTAAGAAAATGAAACGAAATAAATTAATAAATCAAGCCTTTATTAAAAAACACTAGGCGATATCATACAGCATTCAGAAAAATGTGCACCCCTCCGTCTATGGCCCATGACGCTACGATGAGCATTTACTAGCTAAGTTACTTTTTAAAAAAACGCGGGTCGGGTACAATATTTTATTTATTTATTTTGCGGTCCGAGTTGCGGGCGGGTTAGTTGAAAACGTCGGTCGGGTGCGGGTTGTTTATACATTGACCCGCGCATCACTGGTAGGCTACTTACAGCCATGGGTGATGATGATGATGCACTTGGACCTGTCTGTACATTGAAGATTGTTGGGATGGCTGTATCCTTTAGACGCTGTACCGTAACGTTACTGTCCGTGTTTTCTTTATAGTCATCTGGTCCAAAATGCTTTCAGCAAACACGCCATTTTTTGATAGATTCTATCGGCGTTTTTAGATCAATGTTCAGAGCAGTCAACCATTGATTTTTTAGTTTCTTTTTGTTCGTTGGTATTCGGTGTAACATTACGGTAGAATATACCTTCGCCTTACTATCACAGCCCTTTACTACGCACAGAACCATGGCTAATCGCACAGGAAACCTAATTTGCCACCTAAAAACTACACAAACTTAGTCCCGGTCATGTTGGAAGTTACCGAGCTGGGGACTATTTTCAGGTGCTTCGTCATATCATTACGCCTGCTGCACCCATGGTACGGCCACACAGTTCCTTGATTCTTACCGGGATGAGAGTAGTTCCTAGCCATATAGGCTTGGAAAATCGCAACGTTTCATTTTCCGTCGATCTTAGTACACGGTTTAACTACAGAAGAGTCAAGTTTTAAATAGGAAAAATATTGAAACTCGTTGGTCGTTTGGAAAGAAATGCTAATGGTCCCATCAGAATCAATGATCTATGCTAAGCTATGCTAAAAGTGGTACCGTCAGAACCGGAGTTCGGCTGAATGGATTCGAAAACGGTAAAACTCAACTGTTTAACTCTGGGGGAGTTGTAAAATGAGCCTATTTCCAAAAAAAGTGGAGTATCCCTTTAAAGACAATAATGTAATATGTTTACAAGAAACGCATAGTGACTCAAATAATGAATCTGAGTTGAATTTGTAGTGGGAAGGGAAAAATTGTTTAAGCCATTGCACAAATATCAGTGCTGGAGTAGCTATCCTATTCTCCGCTAATCTTGATGTTAATATTTTATCAAAAATAGAATTGGAGAAAGGACGTCTTTTGATTGTGAAAGCTGAAATTCATAGTCAAGTATTTGTTTTCATAAATATTTATGCTCCAAATAGAGGCACAGAAAGAACTTTGTTATTCAGAAAGTTGGGAAATATTTTAAAAAGTTTTACCCTGGATGAATTTATAGTTGTCGGTGGTGATTGGAACTGTACTCTTAATTTTCTTTTAGACCGAAATAATGAGGAACCAGATTCTGTATCAGCTTCTTTCTTAACGTATTATTGTTCAACATGATTTTATAGATGTGTGGAGAGAAAAAATTATGTTGCAAAACAATATACTGTACATGGACAAGAGTTTCACAAGGGAGTCTACTCAAGTCAAGTCACCTTTATTTATATAGCGCTTTTTACAATACAGATTGTATCAAAGCAGCTTTACAGTGATAACATGAAAATAATACAAAAAACAATTTTATCATCGTCCACCTTTAAGGCAGATCTCTAATATTGTTGAATATTAAATGTCCCCAACTAAGCAAGCCAGAAGGCAAGGCAACAGAGGCAAGGAACCAAAACTCCATCAGGTGACAGAATGGAGAAAAAAAACCTTGGGAGAACCCAGGCTCAGTCGGGGGCCAGTTCTCCTCTGGCCAATGAGTGAACAGTGTATGAAGTTCAGAATGAATCAGAGTATTTGTCCAGTACCGGTTGGTTGAAGTCGGAGTGGAGAGGAGGAGAGACTGGTTGACACTTCAGGTCAGCGGCGTCGTCGTGTCCTGGCGCTGGTCCTTCATCAGATCTGGATACGGCCTGGTAAACCTCGGGATAGACAGAGAGACTAATATTAGCGTAGACGCCATCCTTCTTATGATGTACCAAGTACATCAGGATTTACGGGAAGTGTTCCCGGTCCCGGCTGTTCTAAACTATGCAGCCTAACATTGAATTATATAAGTCTATAATGTGTTATGTGTATGCTAGGCCGAAGAGATGTGTTTTTAGTCTAGATTTGAACTGACAGAGTGTGTCTGCTTCCCGGACAATGGTAGGAAGACTGTTCCAAAGTTTTGGTGCTAAGTAGGAAAAGGATCTACTGCCAGCAGTCGATTTTGATATTCTAGGTATTATTAACTGGCCGGAATTTTGAGATCGCAGTAGACGTGAAGGACTATAATGCGTTAAGAGTTCGCTCAAGTACTGCGGAGCTAAACCATTTAGTGCTTTGTAAGTGATCAGCAATATTTTAAAATTTATACGATGTTTAATAGGCAGCCAATGCAGTGTTGACAGAACGGGGCTAATATGGTCATACTTCCTGGTTCTAGTAAGAACTCGAGCTGCTGCGTTTTGAACTAGCTGTAGTTTGTTTATTAAGCGTGCAGGGCAACCACCCAGTAGAGCATTACAATAATCTAGCCTTGAGGTCATAAACGCATGAACTAATTGTTCTGCATTATTCATTGAGAGCATATGACGTAATTTAGATATATTTTTAAGATGGAAGAAAGCGGTTTTACAGATACTAGACACATGACTTTCAAATGAAAGATTGGTATCAAAGAGCACACCCAGGTTCCTAACCGACGGCGAAGACTTAACAGAGCAGCCATCAAGTGTTAGACAGTACTCTAGGTTATTACGTGTGGAAGTTTTTTGTCCAATAATTAGAATCTCTGTTTTTTCTGAATTTAGTAGTAGGAAATTAATAGTCATCCAATTTTTTATATCAGCTATGCATTCCGTTAATTTTGTGAATTGGTAGGTTTCGTTAGGTTTTGAAGAAATATACAGCTGAGTATCGTCGGCATAACAGTGAAAGCTAATTCCATGTTTCCTAATGATATCTCCTAATGGTAGCATATACAGAGTGAACAGCAGCGGTCCTAGTACTGAGCCTTGTGGTACGCCATACTGAACTTGTGATTGATAAGACATCTCTTAATTTACTGCTACAAACTGATAACGGTCAGATAAGTATGATTTAAACCATGCTAGTGCAATTCCACTAATGCCAACATAATGTTCGAGTCTATTTAAAAGGATGTTGTGGTCAATGGTGTCAAATGCAGCACTAAGATCAAGTAATACTAATATAGAGATACAACCACGATCGGATGATAAGAGCAAATCATTTGTGACTCTAACGAGAGTTGTCTCGGTACTATGGTACGGTCTAAATCCGGACTGAAAATCCTCGCAGATATCATTTCTTTCAAGAAAGGAACACAGTTGTGAGGATACTGCTTTTTCTAATATCTTTGACAGAAATGGCAGATTAGAGATCGGCCTGTAATTGACTAGTTTTGTAGGATCAAGTTGCTGTTTTTTAACAAGCGGTTTAATCATAGCTAGCTTAAAGGTTTTTGGTACGTATCCTAGAGACAAAGATGAATTAATGATATTAAGAAGAGGATCTATGACATCTGGAAGCATCTCTTTCAGCAGCTTAGTTGGTATAGGGTCTAACATGCACGTTGTCGATTTAGATGATTTGACGAGTTTGCAAAATTCTTCCTCTCCTATAGCAATGAATGAATCAAATTTTCCCTCAGGGAGACTACAATGCACTTCCTGATGCGATACTGTATTAGACGGTTGCATAGTTATAATTTTGTCCCTGATATTATCGATCTTATAAGTGAAGAAGTTCATAAAGTCATTACTGCTGTGTTGCTTGGAAACTTGAAGCTTTCTTTTTCGTTAGTTTAGCCACTGTTTCAAATAAATACCTAGAATTATGTTTATTTTCTTCTAATAGGGTTGAAAAATAAGCAGATCTAGCAGCTTTTAAAGCCTCTCTGTAAGCAATCGAGCTCTCCTTCCATGAAATCCGAAACACCTCTAGTTTTGTTTTCTTCCAGTTGCGCTCCATTTTTCTGGCTGCTCTCTTAAGGGCCTGAGTGTGCTCGTTGTGCCACGGCGTTGGACTATGTTCTTTAATCTTCTTTAAGCGCAGCGGAGCAACTGTGTCTAAAGTGCTGGAAAAGAGAGAGTTAAAAGTTTCTGTTGCAATATCAAGTTCTTCTAAGCTATCCAGGATGTTGAGATGATGAAACTGATTAGGAAGATTATTGATAAAGCAATCTTTAGTGGTAGAAGTGATCGGTCTAACATATTTATAACACGGAGTCGGCTTTGCAGCCTTGGCTAAATGTAATTTACTCGAGACTAGATAGTGATCTGAGATGTCATCGCTCTGCTGCAGTATTTCAACGGCATCAACATCTATTCCATGTGATAGTATTAGATCTAGAGTATGATTACGACAATGAGTAGGTCCTGACACGTGTTGTCTAACTCCAATTGAGTTTATAATGTCTTTAAATGCCAATCCCAATGCATCTTTTTCATTATCTATGTGTATATTAAAGTCACCAACAATTAGTACTTTATCTGCAGCCAATACTAATTCTGATAGAAAGTCATCAAATTCTTTGATAAAGTCTGTATGGTACCCTGGTGGCCTGTATACAGTAGCCAGCAGAATTTTCAAACGTGATTTATCGTTTACACTAGATATTTTTACATTAAGCACCAACACTTCAAAAGAATTATATTTACAACTAGATTTCTTAGTGGTTTTGAAAATATTACTATAAATTACAGCAACACCTCCTCCTTTGCGTTTCAGACGAGGTTCATGTTTATAACCGTAATCTTGTGGGTTTGACTCATTTAAAGCAATGTAATCGTTAAACGATTAAACAGCACATCTAGGTTATAATCTGTAATCATATCATTAACTATTAGCGCTTTTGAAGTAAGAGATCGAATATTCAGCAACCCAAGCTTTATCATTTGCTCATCCGTATTATATCTGTTTTTTATTTGTTGAACATCAATTACATTTTTAACCTTAGATGGGTTTGAACGGTTTTTGGATTTCCAAGTTCGGGGAACAGACACAGTCTCTATATGATGATATCTAGGTGAAAGAGTCTCTATGTGATGGGATTTATCTGACCTTGGTGACGTGAGGCCGCTAGCAGACGGTCGGTTAAGCCAGTCTGTCTGCTTCCTGACCTGAGCCCCAGATTGTCATGTTTTATCTCTAAGACTATGAGCCAAATTACTAGAGAGAAGAGCAGCACCATCCCAGGAGGGATGAATACCATCTCTTTTTAACAGGTCAGGTTTGCCCCAAAAACTTTTCCAATTGTCTATGAATTCTATATTATTCTGCGGACACCACCCAGACAGCCAGCCATTGAGTGAACACAATCTACTAACTTTCTCATCACTCCTGCAAACAGGATTAGTGCAGCTAGACTTGACCGGCTCTATATCAAGCGTACAGAAAATAATATTAATGGAGTGTAACATTTTTCCATGTTGTGTATCAGACCGTAGCCTAATAGAAAACGCATTTTGGCACATCATTTCAACATGCTGCTATTTAGCCTACTACTAATGAATGCCTATTTCACCCTATTTTTTTAGCAAATAGATAGAAAGCTCGAATAAAATAACAAGTCATTTACATTATAGGCAAATTCTACGCACTGTTATGTCAGCGTGACAACTAACGTTATAGGACAGCGCCGCCTCTCCCACCATTTGAGTATAGAAATGCAGACATCCCAAGTCTCCCGGGAGTCTCCCGCATATTGATAGTGGCTCACTGATGCCCGCGAATTAGTTAAAATCTCCCGGAATCTAGAGCGAGCGCGCCCGCGAGACATAGACTGTGCTCCAAACCACGTAGCGCGTGCACGGCAGAGAGGGAGAGAGAGCAAGAGACCGCGCGCGTGTGCCTCATGAAGCGCATGCAATATCATTCCCCTTTTTTTTTGGATGTAGGTATATATAGTCAGATCTACCTATAATAATAATTATATTAATAATTAATTAATAATTAATACTATTAATATCCCTAATAATATGGATAATACCCCCGGCTTGTGCATGCGCGCATGTAGATCTTTCTCCCTCTATCGTTGCGGATTATTGTTTGTGTGTGTGGGTGTGGGTGTATGTATGTGTATGTGTATGTGGGTGTGTGTGCATGCGCATAATGGCACGGATGAAAACAAGTACTATAGCCTATGGAAAAACATTCCTGCTTATCTCTGGTGCATTTTTTAACATGCATCTTTTTCTTATCGTATTGTATCTGATTTTATTTATTTTTGTCATGTCTGCCCCTTTTTATTTTATTTTAACTGCATCCTGCACTTCATTTTAGTTCTCCTGCTCTGGATTTGTTGTTGGGTTCTTGTATTGGGCGGTCCACCTCTTACGGTTTTATGGCATTTGTGTCTCTGATTAATTATTTTGTGAATTACTTTGCTAACCTGTGTTTTTAAAGGTGCTATAAAGTTGCTATAAAGTTGTTATTATTATTGTTATTGCTGCTGCTTTAGAGTGTTATTGTAAAGCCTCGTCCGCTGTAGTCAATTGGAGCAAAAGTGATGCTTTGTGGTGTGGAAGGGTTTCTAAAGGTCCAATAGGCCTACTTCCTGGTGGGTTACAGTGGGGGAGAACAGGTTTTAAGTATTTAGGGTTTTTTATAGGAATAGAGTATAAGAATACAAATTGTGAGGGCCTTGTGGAGAAAGTGTGTGCCAGGTTGTCTCGCTGGAACTGGTTGCTACCCCAGCTGTCCTATAGGGGGAGGGTTCTGGTATGTAATAATCTGGTTGCTTCTTCATTGTGGCACAAAATGATGATACTAGAACCCCCTGAAAAGCTGGTGAAAGAAATACAGCAGCGGATAGTAGACTTCTTCTGGTCGGGACAGCATTGGCTGAAGGCTGCTGTGCTATACTTACCAAGGCAAGAAGGAGGCCAGGGGCTGATTGACATCAAATCGAGACTAAAGGCTTTTCGAATCCAGACAGCAAGGAGATTAATATATGGTGTGGACGTAAGCTGGGCTGAGATCGCATGTGCTCTCCTGAGAAGAGTAGGAAACATGGGACTAGACCGTCACCTGTTTCTGATGGATTTTAACAAACTGGATTTGTCTGGACTGAGTCTCTTTTACAGATCACTCTTTAAATCATGGGCACTTTTTAAGATCTCACGGGATGGAAGTGACAATCAGAACTTGAGGCTGAATGAAGAGCCGCTTTTCTTTAACTCTGCTCTGGATGTGGATGTTCTTAAATCGGATACTCTGAGAAAAGCCATGTGGGCAGCAAACATCTTAAAGATTGGACATCTACGAGTCAATAAAGAATGGATTAACCCAGAGAATTTAGCTGAAAAATTGAGAATTAAATCTATCAGACTGATAAAGAATGTGCTGACTAAGATAATTGAGACCCTGCCTCAGGATTACAAACTGGCAATGGAAAGTTTTGAAAAAGAGACTGATCAATGTAGTTTTCCTGAATGGAATGGTACATGGCAAGAGAAAGAAGGTTGTCTGCTGTTCTTTAAGACTCATCAGCCAAAGTACCTTTGCAATGCTGATAAGACGGACATATACACTATGTGTGTGAAATCATGGCATCTTAAAGCACTAGAGACTGTTAGCGAGTCTAAATGGCAAGAGTTTTTTGGGCCAGGCGCCTCCCCTAAAGCCAGCTGGAGGGCCCTGTACAAACCGCCCACTGAGAAGAGGTCTGGAGACCTGCAGTGGAGAATAGTACACGGGATAATAGCTACAAACAGGCACATAGCACACCTTGATCCACAGGTAGGGGAGGGATGTCCTTTCTGTGGGGAACAGGAGACAGTTTTTCATTTGTTTTTAAAGTGTTTAGTTCTTTGTATTTTGGAAGAGTGGTCTCATAAATTAGGAGAGATCTTTACACCAGTTTTTTTTTTTTTTTATGGTCCAAAATACAGTAGAAGGAAGAGGGAAGTGCATGTGTTAATTAATTTTCTTTTTGGAAAAGCCAAACTGGCAATTTGGCTATCAAGAAAATATCGTTTGAACGGGGCTGGGTCAGATGATATTGTGTCCATTTTAAAAGGACTAGTAAAATCTCGAATTAAAATTGAGTTCACATATCATAAACTTGTAAATAACATGGAGAAGTTTAAACATAGATGGGCTGTGAATCAGTGTATTTGTGATATTGATGATGACTGTTTGCACTTGTATATTTAAGCTTATTTTATTTTAATTTTTTTCTTTATTTGTTTATTTATTTATTTATTCTAGATGTTTTCTGGGGGGGGGGGGGTTTCTTTTTCTTTTTTTTCTCCCTGAACAAATAATGTAAAATAGCATTTTTAATATTTGTTATAAATTAATGGTTTTGAGCCCCTCTCTCTCTCTCTTCAAAGACAATATTCTAAAAATGATGATCATTTAATAACATGATAGAAAAATAAAAGTGGTTAAACGTCTCTCTCTCTCTCTCTCTCTCTCTCTCTCTCTGAGGATTGTGGGTAGCGGCGAGAGTGTTTGGATCAGAGCACGTTGTTGTTCTGCGGCGTTCTCTGTTTTTTCTTTTCTTCTTAATATTATAAATTGCCTTGTAAAATTGTCTGTTTAACTTCGGAGCGCTGACTACGGTCAGCGCAAAATCGCGCGCGGGTATGGAGCTGGGAAGCGATTTCTCACGGTTGACCCTCGACCATGGTTGCAAGTGTACACCGGACGATTCTATGTCAATTGAGGACGTACTGATAGCGATCAGCGAACAGGTCGGTGGTTTAAACATTAAATCTGCCTCAAGAATGAACAGAGCACTCGTTATTTTTCTTAGAGAAGTTTCAATGGTTGATGAACTGTTAGTGAAAGGACTTGTTGTGAATGATACTTTTTTACCGGTACTGCCTTTATCAAATCCTTCCAAGAAAGTTGTACTTTCAAATGTACCACCGTTCATAAAAGAAGCAACTTTGAAAGAAATTCTTGAAAGGTACGGAACATTAACTGCTCCGATCAAGATGATTCCTTTGGGTCTTAAAAATCCAAACTTTAAACATGTCATGTCTTTCCGACGTTTCACGTACATGATTCCAAATGCGCAAAATGAGCCGCTTAATCTGGTGCTAAAAATAGCAGTAGAGGGTAAAGATTATACAATCTTTATCACTTCAGATTATATGCGGTGTTTTTCGTGTGGTGAACATGGACATCAGAAACAGACATGTCCCAAACAAGAGAGCGTAAACATTTCGGCAGGTTCACAAACAACTCCCAAAAACAATGTTCAGGAGAATAATGCGGCCGTTCAGGAAAAGAATGCGACCGTTCAGGGGAATAAAACTGCGGTAGGCCTACTAGAAAATAATACAGCCGTTCAAGGGGAAAAAAAATACCATTCAAGAAAACAATGCAGTTGTTAAAGAGAATAAAACTCCCGTTCAAGAAAATAATGCAGCTGTTCAAGAGAGTAAAACTGCCGTTCAAGAAGTAAGAGATGAAGCTGTTGAGAGAACTGTAGAGATAAATAATGTAAACACTGGAGATGACCAGCCAGTAGATGGCGCTGCATGTGCTAAAGCTGTGGACAAAGAAAATGAAAGTACAGAAGCACAACAAATAAGTCTACCTTCTCAGTCTAAAGACAGAGAGGAAGATGTAGTGATGGAGTATGTAGAAACTAATGACAAAAATGATGATAAATCAGATGAAGTAAATGCAAACTGTAGTCAGTCGTTTACAGCCGGCTCTAGTGTCGCCAGGTCTGATAGTGAGTCAGATGATGAATGTGAGAGTGAAGGGAGTTTTTTCGAAATGGGAGACATTAATTCTCAAACAGGCACATCAGAATTGAGTGGCTGTGAAACAAAAGTTTATTCTACAAAAGAGATTAGTGCCTTCCTTGACGAAACTAAAGGTGTACGGAATCCACAATTTGATATGTTTTTTCCAGATTTGAGAAGATTTTTAGTGTCTTGTAGAGAGGTGATGATAAATACAACAGTTGAGGAGTTTAGTAGACAAAAACGGTATCGTCTTAAAAAAATAATGACCAAAGTAAAGAAGATGATTCATCAAGATATGGAAAAGAGTAGCCGCTAAGAGTTTGGAAGGAGACAGCCTTGTGTAGATATCACCTGCTGCATTAAGATATTATGACATCCATAAATACTGGATCTTTAAACGTAAATGGGTGTCGTAATAAAGAAAAGAGAAGTGCACTTTTCAAATTTTTGGCTTTTAAAAAGTCAAGTGTGATATTTTTGCAAGAAACACACACAGATGCATCTAACCAGGCAGAATGGCTGAGCGAATGGAAAGGACAGGGTTTTCTCAGCCATGGTTCCAGTGTAAGTGCTGGAGTTGCTGTTCTCATATCGGAAGGCGTTCAGGGTAATGCTTCCAATATGATAGAAATTATTCCTGGGAGAATGCAGCGGGTAGATATTATTTTGCAAGGTTTGTCTTTTTCTTTTATTAATGTATATGCTCCTAATGTTGGGTACGAACGAGTTTTATTCTTTAAGAAATTACAGGATGCTATGATTAGTATTCCTCGTGATAACTTGATTATTGTGGCTGGAGATTTTAATTGTACACTTGATCATGCAGTCGATCGGAATCATGACGAACCGCATCCTAACTCCGCCGATGCTCTTAAGAAAGTAATAACTTTTTATTCTCTTGTAGATGTGTGGAGAGAATCTTTCCCCAAAATTAGGCAGTACACATGGTTAAAAGTGAACTCCAATAAGATATCGGTTGCTAGACTAGACAGAATATATGTTCAGAAATGTCGGAGAGGAGCAATTTTTGATAGTAAAATTGTTCCTACACCAATTTCTGACCATTTCTATGTCTCTGTTACAATTACAACATCGAGTACTACTTTTAAATCTTATTGGCATTTTAATAACCTTTTGTTGCGAGATTGTACGTTTGTACATTTATTCGCTTTCTTTTGGAGAGCTTGGAGAGAGAGAAAGACAGAGTTTAAATCCCTAAGTCAGTGGTGGGACATTGGTAAAATCCACATTCAGTCTTTTTGCCAGCAGTATGTAAGAAATAATACAAAAGAAATTCAGAAGAAAATCGAACTGCTGGAACAAGAAATTATGAGATCGAATAGTTCCATAAGTGAAAGCGGTGGAACAAGTGTGGATTTGCTTGAACAATATAATTTCCTCCTGAAAAACTTGCACGAAGAAAGAGATCAAGGGACAATAGTACAAAAAAGATTCACTCAGCTTAACAGCATGGACTCTTCAACATCTTTCTTTTTTTCTCTGGAGAAAAAGGTTCGAGAAAGGAAGTCAATTAATCATCTTAAATTGTCTGATGGAAGAGAGACAACAGATAAGAGAGAAATTACTTCACAAGTTTTGTGTTTTTATGAAGAACTGTATAGTGCTGAACCTTGTGATTCTGAAGCAACAGACTTGTTTCTTACTGGAACTCCAAAGCTGAACGAAAATGAGAAGACACAACTAGAAAAGCCACTTTCACTCGAAGAGCTGAGTGAGGCTGCTAAACAGCAGTCTGCGGGACGGTCTCCGGGACTGGACGGACTGACCTCCGAGTTCTACAAGGCTTTGTGGTCATTGATTGGACCAGATCTACATGCTGTGTTTCTTGAATGTGAGAAATCAAGAATTCTTCCTCTCAGCTGCAGAAGAGCAGTAATTACGCTATTGCCGAAGAAAGGAGATCTAGGACTTGTAAAGAACTGGCGCCCTATCTCCCTTTTAGGGATAGATTATAAAATACTTTCAAAGGCATTAACAAACCGCTTGAAAAATGTTATGGCTTCAATCATTTATAAGGACCAGTCTTATTGTATTCCAACACGTTCTATTTTTGATAACCTTTTTCTTGTACGAGATTTATTGCATTTCACAGAGATTTATGGACTTGACGTGGGCCTGCTATCACTCGACCAGGAAAAGGCATTCGACAGAGTCGACCACGAATACCTTTTTAATGCCTTGTCATCCTTTGGATTTGGAGAACAGTTCATCTCATGGATCAAGCTACTTTACACAGATGTGTTTAGTATGCTGAAGATAAACGGGACATTAACAAGAACTTTTCCTGTGCGTAGAGGTGTAAGACAAGGATGCAGCCTCTCGGGACTCTTATATGCAATATCCATCGAACCTTTATTAAGAGTTCTAAGAGAAAAGCTACAAGGTATTTCAGTTCTCAATCCCAATATATCCGAAACCACTACAGTAAGGCTTATTGCCTACGCTGATGATGTTACGGTCATAATAAGATCTCAAGAAGATATTCTTCAATTGAACAAGTGTCTGGACTGGTTTCAGAAAGCATCTTCAGCAAAGGTAAACTGGAACAAAACAGAAGCATTACTTTGTGGTCAGTGGCAGGAAGAAGTCCCACCTCATCTTCCGCAGCAGTGCCGCTGGAACACAGAGGGGTTGAAGATCCTCGGAATCTTTTTTGGCACTCAACAATATATGACAAGAAACTGGGATGGAGTGGTTGAAAAGATTTTGGGACGATTGAAGAGATGGAGTTGGATTCAGCCACAGCTATCATATAGAGGCAGAGTCTTAGTGATAAACAATTTAGCCGCTTCAATGTTGTGGCATCGACTGACTGTTCTAGACCCTCCAGCTGGACTTTTACAGCTACTCCAGAAACACTTTGTGAACTTTTTCTGGGGAGGACATCATTGGCTTCATCCAGGCATACTAAGCTTACCTGTGTTTGAGGGCGGGCAAGGTCTCATTGATCTAACCTCTAAATGGAAAGCCATGAGATTACAATCGGCTCAAAAACTGCTGTATAACACTGATCCACAACCATGGATTATGTATGGTTTAGCAGTATTACGAGCTGTTAGTAAAATGGGACTTGATAGACATTTATTCCTGATTTCTAACAATGTAACCAAAAGTTTGGGTATTAATGGATTTTATCAGTCTGTATTACAGTTTTTTACAATCGCTATGACAGTTTTTTCAATACATTTAACAATTTTCCTAAACTCTTAACACACCAACACACCTAAAACACACAATTGGCAAAACAGTTAATTTCATGCTCAAAATCACACATTGTAAACTAAACTCCAAAACTAATTTTCAAAATACAATAATACACTAACACAATATCTAACAAAACACTGCAAACATGTTTCAAAATCAAATAATTATTCAAAACACTAACACATGTTCTCTTCCAACAGGAACATTTAGTCAATCATAACACAATGACAAAAAAAAACACTAACATTAGCTGAAATTACAGAAACTGTATTATGTTATGTGTCAGGTCTGCCCTTATACAATAGACAGTATATTGAATATACAATTTTCTCTATATTTTTGTTTTGTTGAGTTTAGTAAATGCATACATTTCTTTTCTTTTTCTGCAGAAATTCAATACAAAAAAATTATGACCATCTCAGAGTAGCTTTATGTACAGTTTATGAAAAAAAAAAAAAAAGACAGACACAGAATTGTCTGAAGTAAAGACTTTATTTGCCAAAGAACATTACTGCAAGATATACCTCTCCCTTGTCCTGGTCCTTGCCCCACTCCTCTCCCTTGTCCTGGTACTCATCTTCCTCTCCCTCGTGTAGGCATTTTTCTTTCTTTCTTTCTTTCTTTCTTTCTTTCTTTCTTTCTTTCTTTCTTTCTTTCTTTCTTTCTTTCTTTCTTTCTTTCTTTCTTTCTGTTGATATTGTTCCTCTTCCACACAAGATCAGTCCAAAGAGTCCTCTTTTACATTATAACATATGGTCATGCGATGCGATTGAAATACGTAAACTCAACACCTGAGTGTAATTCATTGGATATCAGCTGTAATTTATATATTTGCAAAACTTCAATAAGCTGTTTCTCAGTAGCAATGGAATAAAATACAGGGAATATATTTGTGTTTCAATTCACAATATGAACAGCTGTTGACTTTGACTTTAGCCTATAAGTTATGTTTAGAACAAGATGTTATCTGTTCTGACATACAGTGTGAAAGCATTTGTAAATTTGGCAGTAAAATTACATTGTTTTGGTATTGGTTGAGATTGTGTGTAAAAGAAGTTCAAGTATTTTAAATTTGAGTTAACTGTATGCATTTTGTGTCAAAGCAACAATAAATGTGTTAATTGTATAGCCTACAAAGACTGATGTTATGCTAACTGTGTTAAGAGTTTAGGAAACTTGTTAAATGTATTGAAAAAACTGTCATAGCGATTGTAAAAAACTGTATCCAAGACGATGCAATCAAGAACTGTGATGTCCCTGCACCAGCATCCATGGCTTCAAGGAGGGACATCTGGTCATGTGGCTGATGGTCATAAACCGTCCACCTCCATGCAGAAACAAACTCCTCTATGGGGTTGAGGAAAGGTGAATAGGGTGGAAGGAAGAGACTTACCAGTCTTGTGTGGACTTCAAACCATGTTGTTATTGCTTGAGAATGATGGAAAGCCACATTGTCCCAGGTAATTACAAAGGTCCTCATGTTTTCATGAGAACCAGGCGCTGCTCTAGAACCAGGCGCTGGTGGAGATCATTGAGAAAGGCAAGGATGCGCTCGACATTATAGGGTCCACTGGCTCACTGCATCTCTCACTGGGCCTGCTCTTCTCCCTTCTCCTCCTTTTACTGAATAAGTGTCAATGTAATAGAAAAAAATATCCCCTGCCACTCTAAGCCAGACTGGAATCAGCTGTGGTTGGCACAATTTACCCAACATAAATCAGCTCTGTGTCAATTATTCAATTGTTTGTTTATTATCAGCTGAGATATATTGTCTTTGAACTGATCATTGCAGAAGCAGAGGTTTTTATACTGTATCTAAGGTTTGGAATATTGTTTTTGCTATTGTGGGATGTTGTGTGTTAACATTCGTAAATACTACAAAAACAATCCATAGTTTTGTTGGGAGGTATATAGCTTGTCTGTTAAGAAAATGTAAGCATTGTGGAAATGTGTTCACTGACTGCATATTGTGTGAAAACGACATGAAATGTGTGAATGGTATGGCCACAAAAGACCGATGCTGTGCTAATTGTGTTTAGAGTTTTGAAAATGTGACAACTGGCTGGACAAACGCTTGTTAGCGACTGAAAAAAACTGTAAGAGCATGGAGTATATTTAAGATGGAAAGAGAGGATCATTTTGGTCTTGAGGAACCACTTTTTCATAATTCATGGCTATGTCATCCGTCTAACTTGCCAAGTATTGAAATCAACACTTTTATTTCATCTGGTGTTTTGAAAGTGGCAGATCTAGTTGACACAGAACATAATACGTGGTTTTGTGCACAAGCAATAACTAAACAAATGGGCAGGAAGTCAGAAAGGATAGTGAAGAATGTTCTAAGCAAGTTAAAATCATTGTTTCCGGTATTATTTAACAAGTTTCTTGAAGATTTTTTTGTTAATGGTTTAAATCAAAGTTTTTTTCCCGAGTTATTTGTTACGCCACAAAATTGGCAGGATAATGGAGATATGAGACAACTCTTTTCCTTACAAGAACTTCAACATATGTCATTTTCAGAAAGCAGTAAGCGACTTTTGTATATAGCTTGTGTGAAGGCAAGATTCTGTGAACATTTTAAAAATAAGACGGATACAAAATGGAGGAGTTATCTATCTGTCCCTGATGTTCAATCACCTTCATGGCATGCGTTTTATAAAAGTCCATTGCCCAAACGATCAGGAGATCTACAGTGGCGTATCCTGCACTGTGCATTAGCAACAAAAACATTTTTGTTCAAGTGCAACTTTAGTACATCTTCAGTTTGTAAATTTTGTAATGTATTAGATACTGTGTTTCACATCTTTTTCGAATGTTACAGAATCATACCTCTTCTGAATCTCTTAGAAAATATATTTGAAGGCTTTGGTTGGAACTTTTCAAAAACAGTATTCATTTTTGGGTTTAAATATATTAAGTCTCAGAGTGAGTTCTGCACCTTCTCCAATTTTCTAATTGGTCAAGCGAAGCTAACTATTTGGAAAGCTTATAAAATCGAAAATGAAGATAAAAGAATTAATATAGTAGAATTGTTTAAAGATGGTGGAATCTAGAGTTAAAATAGAGTATGAATTTTATAAAATGAACAATGATATGCTTACTTTTAAAAGAAAGTGGTGTATAAATGCAAATTTTATTTTTTTGAATGATGATGAAAAATTAGTGTTTCAGTGGTATTGTTGAAATGTGAAGGAATTAATATTGTATTTAAAATGTTATTTATTACTCGTTGTTAAGTATTGTTACAATTATGAAAATGTGATGATCATTTAATAACATGATAGAAAAATAAAAGTGGTTAAACGTCTCTCTCTCTCTCTCTCTCTCTCTCTCTCTCTCTCTCTCTCTCTCTCTCTCTCTCTCTCTCTCTCTCTCTCTCTCGGTGCGAGTGTTGGGAGTGTGTGGGAGTCGAGCGCGCGTTTGTGAGAGCGATTGCGACTTTCTCGTTTCCAATTTCTCTCTTTCCTTTTCTTTTCTTTTCTTCTCTTTTACTTTTCTTCTTTCTCCTTTTTCTTTTTTTCCCCCTCGCCCAAAAACCTTATTGTTTCCTTGTAAATTAGCTTGCGCGGTTTTCAGACGCCGGTATGGCGTCTGTTTCCGTGCAAGGAATGTCAACCTTGTCGCTCCGTAATGGCTGCAAGTGTGTACCTGAACCCGGAGTGACAGTGGAAGAGCTGCTGGTGGTTATAGGAGAGCAGGTTGGTTTCGAGAATATCATTTCAGCCTCACGGATGAATAAAGCTGTCGTCATATTTTTGAAATCAGACTCCTTGGTCAATCAGTTGACTGTGAGCGGAATGTGGGTGAAAGAAAAGTTCGTTTCGATAACCCCATTGTCCGCTCCAGCAACGAAAATCATAATCTCGAACGTCCCACCTTTTATACCTAACGAGATCTTAACGAAAGAACTGCAGAGGTTCGGAAAGATTGCAAGCCCCGTTAGAATGATTCCCCTTGGATGTCGAAACAGCGCGCTAAAACATGTTCTTTCTTTCAGGCGTCAAGTCTTAATGTTTTTGAGTTCACAGGATCGTAACTTAGAAGTCTCTTTCCGCGTCAACCATATGGAGAATTCGTACATGGTTTATGCCAGCTCCGAGAGCCTAAAGTGTTTTGAATGTGGTGAGTTGGGGCACAAACGCTTCGCTTGTCCACACAAAGATGATCAGCGCGCGTCCACATCTGACGCGATCAGTGGTGATGTAAACAACACTGAGATTAGGCCTACCGACCAGCAAACGAGCGAAAGTGATGAACAGAGCAGGGTGAAGGAGCCACAGAGCAGGACAAGATGGAGGAGGTGAGTGAGATTAATGTCAATGCTAAGAGTGTGGAGCAACCTGGGTGCAGCTATGTTTCTGGTAAATCTAGAAATGTATTAGACACTGTTGATAAGAGTGAGGCTCAGAGTAGTGTGGACTTTGTGGGTGAAGTTGATGATGTAGTACAGGCTGAAGACGCAGAGGAAAATATGGCAGATGAGATGGATAGTTATTCCCAGTGTACTGATGATGGAGATGATGATCAGTGGTCAGAGAGCTTAGGAGGAACTGATAAAGATCTGTATACTGTTGAACAAATTAATGCATTTCTTGATAATACAAAAGGAAAAGCTGGTGTTGAAGTAACTAATTATTTCCCTGATATTGACAAGTTTATTGCTTCTGTTTTACGGGCTAGAAAAATGAGCAACTATGATGACCTTTCGCAACAGAAGCGGTTTCGTCTTAAGAAGCATATTACTGTTCTCAGACGAGGTAAAAGGTTGGAGAAAGCGAGGGGGAAAACTAAATAATCTTAATGGCTTATACTTTTTCATTCTGTTTTTTTCTCTTTCTTTTCCCCTTGTTCATGGAGATCTTGCGGGTGGGATCAATTAATATAAATGGATTGAGGGACAGGAGAAAGAAAGGGTTATTATCAGAAATTATTCGATTGAAAGATTTGAGTGTTGTTTTTTTGCAAGAAACCCATAGCAGTGAAGACAATGAGATTGATTGGGGCTTGTGGTGGGAAGGAGATAGCATTCTAAGTCATGGGACTAATGTAAGTGCTGGAGTAGCTGTACTTTTTTCCCCTGCTCTCAAAATAAATATTTTATCCAAAGATGAAGTGGTACCAGGGAGATTTTTGACTGTAAGGGCTGAAATTATGAACTTTAATTTCTTGTTTGTAAACATCTATGCCCCTAATATAGGAGCAGACAGAGTACTGCTCTTTACTAAATTAGAACAGATCTTAAAAGAAAAGCAGGATGGTGATCTTATTGTGTTGGGGGGAGATTGGAACTGCACTCTAGACTTTGTACGAGACCGGAATGGGGAAGAACCCCATTCACAGTCAGCTACTTGTTTAGCTAATATAATTAAAAATCTAAAATACTCAGATGTATGGAGAGAGCATAATTTATTAGTACGGCAGTATACATGGATGAAAGTTGGCAATGGCAGCGTTTCTGGAGCACGTTTGGACCGTTTTTATACATCACAAAACATGAGAAATAAGATTGTTAACACAAATATCATCCCTACGGCCCTTTCTGATCATAAACTTATTACATTTGAGTGTATTCTGACTGAAAGGAAGCATACTAGTTATTACTGGCACTTCAATGTTAAACTTTTGGAAGATAAAATTTTTTGTGAGAATTTTACTTTTTTTTGGGAAAACTGGAAAAATGAAAAATGTCTTTATGAAAATGTTATTCAGTGGTGGGAAGTTGGCAAAGCGCACATAAGAGGGTTTTGTCAGCAGTATGCTTCTCATACCTCTTTAATTTTGAAAAAGACACTAGTACTGTTGGAAAAAGAGATCATGGACATTGAAAAGAGTATGCATGACAATGATGATAGAGATCTACAAACACTGTGGACTGAAAGGAAAAATCAGTTGAGCTTCGTTTTAAATGAAAAGGTTAAAGGAGCTCTTGTAAGAAGTCGGTTCTTAACAAAAAGAGACATGGATGGACCTTCTTCTTATTTCTTTAACTTGGAGAGGAAAAAAGGGCAAGAAAAACTGATGCACGTTTTAAAGGACAATAATGGACATAACACTTCAGACCCGGTAGTGATGCGCAAACTTGCTGTGGATTTTTATTCTAATTTATATGCTGCTGAAAATTCAGATGAACTGTGCAGAAACCAACTACTACAAGATCTTCCTGTCTTAACATCAGAACATAAGGACTTTTTAGAGACTGAACTCACCTTTGAAGAGGTCACTGCTGCTGTTATGGGACTTTCCTCAGGACGTACCCCAGGACTGGATGGGTTACCCGCTGAATTTTATAAGTTTTTTTTGGAATATCATTGGTTATGATTATTTTGAGGTGATACAAAAATGCATCAATGAAGGAATTCTTCCTTTGAGTTCTCAGAGGGCTGTCTTAACGCTACTCCCAAAAAAAGGTGACCTAACTCTTTTAAAGAACTGGAGACCTATAGCAATTCTCGGCTCTGATTACAAAATTTTTTCAAAATGTCTGGCCAGCAGGGTAAATAGTATACTATATACGATTATTCACAAAGATCAATCTTATTGTGTAAAAAATAGGTCTATAATAGATAATTTGCATTTGGTACGTGACATTTTTGATTATGCTTCTTTCAATAATGCCAATTTGGGTTTTCTGTCATTGGACCAAGAAAAGGCCTTTGACAGAGTTGATCACACTTTTCTTTTTGATACTTTAAAAGCTTTTGGATTCGGGGAGAGTTTTATTTCCAAAATAAGACTGTTGTATGCTGGAGCACAATGCATGATTAAAATAGCTGGTGGCCTTAGTATTCCTGTAAAAGTTAACAGAGGCATTAGACAAGGTTGTCCTATTTCAGGTCAACTTTATAGTATAGCCATTGAGCCCTTACTATGTAAATTACGAGAACATCTTACAGGTCTACAAGTAAATACACTGGAGTTTAAGAGTCTTATTCAACTCTCTGCATATGCAGACGATGTCACTGTTTTAATTAAAAATCATAGTGATGTTCAGTGTTTGAAAATGGCTTTGGAATGTTATGGGAAAGCATCTTCAGCCAAAGTTAATTGGCAAAAAAGTAATGCTGTGTGGTGTGGTCAGGACTCGAGTAGTCCTTCACTTCCTGGTGGTTTGTTGTGGGGGAAGGCAGGTTTCAAATACTTAGGAGTTTTTTTAGGGACAGAGGAATATAGGAATAAAAATTGGGAGGGCCTAGTGGAGAAAGTGTGTGCTCGGTTGTCTCACTGGAAATGGTTGCTGCCCCAGCTGTCCTACAGGGGGAGAGTCCTGGTCTGTAACAACCTGGTTGCATCATCTCTGTGGCACAAAATGACGATCCTAGAGCCTCCAGAAGAGCTGGTAAAACGAATTCAACGGTGCCTAGTGGACTTCTTCTGGTCAGGACAGCACTGGCTGAAGGCACCAGTGCTCTATCTGCCACTACAGGAAGGAGGACAGGGGCTGGTCGACATTGGAGCCAGAGTCAGAGCTTTTAGACTCCAGACGGCTCAGAGACTGTTACATGGGGAAGATGTAAGCTGGGCTGGAATAGCCTGCACCCTCCTGAAGAGAGCGGGCAACATGGGATTTGACCGCCACTTATTTCTTATGGACATTGAGAAAACAGATCTGAGCGGAATGACATCTTTTTATAGATCAGTGTTAAAAACATGGACACTTTTCAGTTTCTCTCGGCAACAAAATGGTGTGAAAGGCCTGTGGGTGAGAGAAGAACCACTGTTTTTTAATCCTGCACTGGATTTAGATGGTTTTAATTCTGGGTCCCTCATTAAAGCGATGTGGAATGCAGGTTTCACCAAAATTGGACACTTTGTTTCTGAAGCAGGATGGATTTCTGCTGAGAACCTGGCTTCAAAAATGGGTTTACGGTCAGTTCGTGTGGCAGAGAGACTGTTGACTCAAATCTATGAGTTTTTACCCAAAGATTATAGAGACTCTTTAGAGACACCTGTTGGAGAAGAGGAGACTCCTGTCTTTCCAGAGTTGCTTTTCTCACCTGACATCAGAACTTGGCAAGAAATGGAGAATGGTCTGCTCTCCTTTAAAACACCTGAACTTGGACTTTTTAGTAATGCTGGAAAGAAAACGATGTATGGGCTGTGTGTAAAGGTGATACATCTCCTGCAGTTGCAGAGTGTGAGAGAGACTAAATGGCATGAGATCTTTGGGCCAGGCGCTTCCCCTAAAGGCTGCTGGAGGACCCTGTACAAACCCCCCATTGAGAAAAGAACTGGGGACCTGCAATGGAGGGTTGTGCATGGTATAATAGCTACGAACAGACACAGAGCACACCTTGATCCACAGGTTGGGGAGGGATGTCCTTTTTGTGGAGTACAAGAAACAGTCTTCCATTTATTCCTTAATTGTGTGAGATTACAACATTTATTGTTGAAAATGGAAGAGTGGTGTCAAACCCTGGGGGAAGATTTTTCACCTGAAAGATTTGTTTATGGGCCTAAATATAGCAGAAATAAAAGGGAGAATCATGTTTTATTAAATTATTTATTTGGACAAGCAAAGTTGGCTATATGGTTGACAAGAAAAAGTAAATTGAGTGACAAGGGTTCAACTGATGTTATTTCAGTGTTAAAGGGATTAATAAAATCCCGTATCAACATAGAGTACAGTTATTATAAGTTGATAAATGATCTGAAGATGTTCAAATATAGATGGGAAGTTAATCGGTGTATTTGTGAAGTTGACTCTGATGAAGGTTTGCTAATTTATATTTGAGCATTCTTCTCTTGTAAAACAATACTAATAATTGTGTGAGTTTTCCCTTAATCTTTTTTTTTCTTTTATAATGTTCATGTAATTTTTTAATTTTTGTATTAAAGAGACCCTTAAAGTCAAGTCTCTCTCTCTCTCTCTCTCTCTCTCTCTCTCTCTCTCTCTCTCTCTCTCTCTCTCTCTCTCTCTCTCTCACACACACACACACACACACACACACACACACACACACACACACACACACACAATTGGGCCTCAAAAGACTGTTATTTTAATTTTTTTCTGAATAGTAGTGTTAGACCTACCCAAAAACTCTTCTCTTTATTTATCTTTTTGTGTACATGTTTACATCTTTATTATTTTAAATGTTTGCTGCTTTTTTCAATTTAATTCAAAGATTGAAGTAAAACATTTAGGTGAGATAAATGTAATAAAAAAAATTGTCCACATTTTTTTTCTAAATCGTCATAAATATCATTATGGCAAATATTCTTGAAATATTGTGATATAATTTTGAGGCTATATCGCCCACCCATACCGTGAATATACTTAAATTAAAAGCACATTTTTGATTCATTATTTTTTTTAACAACCCATTTCCACAACCACATTTACCATTTTTTTAGGTTTCAGAAGGTTTTTGACCAAACAGCTAATCAAGAGGAAATCTTTGAGACCATTGCAAAGCCTGTTGCTGATAAGTGAGTTGACTTCTTTTTTTTTTCTTTTTTTTTTGATGAAGCATGCTTTTAAAGCATAACAATTCACAAACATGTTTCTTTTTAAATGAGTAATCAATATACATCATGTATACTATTAAAAAATGTATAAAAAGTTTTTGGACACAAATGTGATGAGATATGCCAGTAGGTAATGTACTGAA
Source organism: Phoxinus phoxinus (assembly GCF_949152265.1). Classification (NCBI taxonomy): domain Eukaryota; kingdom Metazoa; phylum Chordata; class Actinopteri; order Cypriniformes; family Leuciscidae; genus Phoxinus; species Phoxinus phoxinus. The sequence goes on along the minus strand of NC_136888.1, from coordinate 8,741,401 downwards.
CTACATCTTTAGGACACCTATATACATCTAGTAAAAATAACTTTTGAATAAATTAAGGATCACTTACATATATGTTGTTACAATAAAGCTTGTATGTGTAGCTCGAGTGTCTTTTTGTGGCCATTTTAAGATACCGACATAAAATCATTTAGAGGCCTGATGTACTTCAGCCGTCTAGTGAGACCTACATAGTTAGAACTTTCTAAATTAGAAATCATATGCACTGTAAAATCATGATATAATTTCAAGTTAGAACATCCTCCATTTCAATCAGTAAACATAGTGTCTCTCTGATGTCGCACATAAACTTTAATTATAAGCTCCCTTTTAAGTTTAAACCCAACCCACAATGACCTCTGAGGTATGATAATTGTTTGGCCTGATTGTGGACCACACAGTGACAGTTTAATGTGCTGGAGAAAGCAGGCGAAGGCGAGGATCTATCTGCAGGGTTTTAAGAATTAACACATAGAACAAATAATAAAGAACACGAGGGACAAAGAAACAAAACCACGAGAAGGACCGAGCTAAAAGCAACCATACATGTACAGTACAACAACTGACAAAGTAACAAGTGAAACACAATGGCTATAAATACACAGGGGCAAACAAGCTTAACTAGATAATGAGGAAACAAGATACACCTGGGGAGACGTCAGACGAATCAACATGAAAAACTACATAGGACTAAACTTAGCACAAGACAGGAAATGACAAAAGTACACAAGACAAGTGGAGTTGAGATGAAAATGATTAATGAAGCTAAGCTGTTATAGCTGTTACATGTCTTGTTCCCTTACCACTGAACAGAGCGCTGCTACCCCAGCAGATGAGGCTTATATATTTATCAGCAACTTCTTCTAAAACTTTAAAGGAGGCTATTGTGAGAGTTTTGGAGGTTTTGTCTCAGGAGACAAGTCTCAATTTAATGTTAAAGTAACCTCATCTGTCTAGGAGAAACATTTGAGATGTTAAAGAGATTTTAGATGTTTTATATATATATATATATATATATATATATATATTGTATATATATACAATAATATATGCAGCCTAACTATCATTTACATGGATGTGAATTATAGAAATGTGAATATGACTCATGGTCATATGGTCTTTCCACCAATGTACTGTGTAATTTTACCCAAAAATAATGTCATGCGTGCCCAAAACACAAAGATGAAAAGTATTCAGATCCCATAATTTTAAGGTCAAAGTACGAGGGGTGTACATTGTTGGAGTACAATAATGGAAGTAGTAAACTCTGGTAGTATCACTCTGTTTTGTTGTTTCTTTATCACAATCTATAATTAAAAAAGAAAATTATTAAAGGATGACGTTTGCAAAATGTTTTGTGGTTTAAATGTTACAGTGTTGAGAATCAGTGCAAAAATGTCCTTAACTAGCAAATAATATTGGCCACACCACACTGCATTATTCTAGTTCTTAATTTTTTTTCATATATAAGTTAAATGGCAAAATGCTTTATGAGCCAAAGTATTTCAGAAAAAATATTGAAACGTGAAAATACAAAATTGATAAAAAAAATATTCCATAAAACGATTAAAATGTAATTGTGATGAATATGAAAGCCTAAGGCTTTCATATTCAAAAATATGACATGCAAATTAAAACCATTTAAGGAGCTCTTTTGTATTACACTTATTCGTAGTGACACATAACACACACACATAGCACAGTTAGCAATATTTTCTTGAGAATGTCACACCTTTAATAGGTTTTGTAGCTATTTTTTAGAAACTTGTCATGAGAACCTTGCATCTTTTGATAGTGTGCTGGCAGGTTATAATGGCACCATCTTTGCCTATGGCCAGACCGGAAGTGGGAAGACCTTTACAATCACTGGAGGTGCAGAGCATTATAATGACAGAGGGATCATTCCCAGAACTCTTTCTTACCTTTATCATCATATCAGCAAGGTCAGTAGACATTTTCATGTATCATGCTGGAACCATGGATTTAGATGGTGAAGGCTGGCAAATATTAATGCAAAGCATTCTGTTATTCCAACTGGTAGTAATATTTTAGTTTTTAGTTAATAATTGGTCTGTTTTGATGTATTTATTAAAATAGTTGTATATCTGTTTGCAGGACAGCAGTATGGTCTATACAACCCACATTTCTTACCTGGAAATCTACAATGAGGCCGGCTATGATCTGCTGAATCCCCAACATGAAGCATATCGTCTGGAGGACTTACCGTCAGTCTCTGTTTTTGACCCTTGTTCATTTTCAATTCTCATAATTGTAGATTAACATAACTCTTCATTATATCAGATCTGGGGCCGTATTCACAAAGAATTTTATCTTACCACTAGGAGTACTCCTAAATCGCACTAAAAGATTTTAGCTAGGAGTGTTCTCTTAAAAGTTATTCGCAACGCCTTTCAGACCTACTCTTAGTAAGGAAAAATGACAACTCCTAAACTAAGAGTGAGTCTTCGTTGCTATGGATGACGTCAATTCTCATGCACGAGCTTCCTCGCAATGATCACGGTGATTGGTTGTTAGATGACAGGGCCATCATGCGAAACATAACACAGACGCACCAAATCATGGAATTACGACATCTAAATATGTCTGTGTCCTACACAAAATAATAATAATAATGTCATTGAAATGCATATATAGCCTAATGACATGTTTGTGCAGGCCCCAGTGAAGTGTAATTCTAAAAAGGCAGAGAGAGAGAGAGAGAAAAGTTGTGAATTAAATTAAATTAAATCAAGGTAGCCTAATACCCTAATGAAAACCGCCACTTGACTAATAATGAAAAATGACACTTGCATTAACACTTGCTTGGTTAATTGACATCCTATTAGCCTAAATAGACTACTTAAAGCAAGGAAATGTTGCTCCTATTAAAGTAATGTAATAGTTGAATGACGGTGGATTATGAACTCGCCAAAACGGAAAAGAAAGCCCAACTGGACGCAGGATCAGTTACTGCTGCTGGCCCAGTTGGTGCTGAAAAAGAAAAAAACATAATAAAAGGGAAATTCGGCACTGGGATACAACATCGAGAATTGTGAAGTTTGCATCGAACACAATCTGGGTATTGATTGAGTGGGTTTTCTTTCTATTCACAAACACGTCCTCATCCTGGCGTGGTGCAATTATTTTAATATGCACCGACCACTCCGGGCACACCGGCAATATCCATAAAGCTGGCTTTGTTTCTTTGGAGTTGGCGAATGTCCAAAGGAAAACTTATGAACTGTCGAATAATATGGGGTCTACAGAGTGCATTGATGGTTTGGTGGATGGATCTGCTTACCGATGGCTGGAATATCGCTAGATCGTCATTACACAATTGCATTTTCCCCGTTGCCAGGTAACGAAGTGTTATCAAACATTTCAATTCGGCACTGATTTGGTTGTTGCGATTAGTTGGCGCTGTTATTGCATGCCTCACAATATCCACAACAATCAGTATTCCCTCACGATTAAGGCGGTATCTTTGTAATAACTCCGTGTCATTGAGTGTCTCCAACACACTGTGTCGCGCGGCGATTTTAAAGCTGCAGTCCGGCACTTTTTTGGGTTTAAAAATATCAAAAAATACATTTTTGGAAAAAAACGTAACCAGCCAGTGTTCAAAACGATCTGCTTGCCTTACCTCGATTAAAAACGGTAAGCTTGTAATAATGATTTTAATTCCAGTGGTACTGGTGGATTTCCGCGGGAATTTCGAGCATGTCTTTGCGTCATTACGTCACTTCTTTACACATAGAGAAGGAGTCCCCGGCTAGCGTGTGTGTATGATGGAGGTGGAGATTTAGCTTAGCACTTGGTATGGCGGATCCCGAAAGTTTAAAGCGACAATCACCAGTGACAACTGGAGATTCACCAGTTGTAAAACACAAAGACTTTGGACTTTCACGTTTTGACGTGATATAAGCAATCGTAATCGTTAGATTTAATCAGCATGATATAGCTCCTGCAATGCTGCCCCCACCCCCCGAATTTGGTCAGAACAAAAGTGAATGTTACTTACTTGTTCAGATGACATTTACCGATGAAAATTCTAATGTTGACACTTTCAAAAAGTATACTTTGAGATTGCTGATGACAGTACAGTATCCACAGCGACGCGACAGGTTCTCCTCAATACATTGTGTTCATCCGCGCTGTTTCATGCCGATTTACTACCCACGCACAGTTAATAATTCCGCGAATAACTGCAATTGCAGATTTCGAACAGAGATGGCGACAAAGAGGAAAAACGACGGACTGCAGCTTTAAGATCCTTTGTGAATAGGTCTTAGTGAGTTAGGAGTCCTCTCGACTTCTTTTAAGCTGTCCCAGACTTAGGTGCTACTTTTAGGGCTAAAATGCTTCGTGAATTACTCTTAGTGAAAAAAATTAGGAGTCCTAAAGTTAGGAGTGACACGCCCATTATTTTTAGGAGTTGCTCCTAAATTCGCCTGTTAGGAGCTACTTTTAGCCTTAAAATTCTTTGTGAATACGGCCCCTGATCTATCGTGATATTGGTCAAACTACTTTGAAAATAGACAATGTCCAATTCCTTAGCACACAAGCTGAACTTTAAAGAAGTAATGGCACTTTAAATCCACTGTCACTGTTACTAGCAGTATTGCTTCTCACTTTTTCTCTCTATTTTTGCTGTTACCTCTCTGTTTATTCATCCATATCTTTGTTCATATTTCTATTTCTGTGCAGTTCAGAAGAAAACGTATAAATTAAAACGTCCAACCGGCTAACTGAGCAATGTTTTATTGATTTCATGTTAGTGTCAAAAAGAAAAGGAAAAAGTTCAAATATATTGATTGATTTGGTTGGTATCCATCTCTGATCTGTTTTTGTATTCAGTGATTAACAAACTAACAGACCTTGAATATTGAATTATTTTTATTTTTCAATAGACTTGAATACTTTTCCATGTTGTTTAGTTTATCACTTAGCCTGATGACTTAGTTTTTGTTGTAATGCTGACACTTCTACAAAAAAAGAAATACATAATTTTAGATTATTAGTTATTAAGCTCAACCCTTCCTTCTGGTTCTGTTCTCACTCTCACTCTGTTCTCACTCCACACTCTCATGAATGTTCGAGCTTCAGTTTTTAAGTTTTAAGCATTGTTGACAGAATACCACAGATGTTGAGCTTAAAACTTCTATTATATTAACATGTAAAGACAGTAAACCCAATAATGTTAATATGAGTGCAAGGATGCCTGAAAAAGGAATTTCCTGTCCACCCACAGCAATTATGCCAAAAAAGCAAAGGTGCATTGCATTGAGTAGTCCTGCTGAAAATGCATGCCCATATTTTTCACATTATATGTCCTCCGATTAAATGATTAATTGTGCATGCGAGTGTGTTGAGTATATCTCTGGCCCTGCTGTCTACACGGCTGAGGTTAATGATTTGATGAATACCTACTTCCCACACTTGCATTATACTCTGTTTGCTTATCTTCTTAATTTTTTGTCATTGATTTAGGAGGGTGACAATAATGGAAGACTCAGACCAGAACATTCACCTCAAGAACCTGTCGTTGCTACAATCAGCCAATGAAGAGGAAGCTTTGGATTTGCTTTTTTTAGGAGACACAAATCGTATGATTGCAGAGGTGAGGACATCAGTTTGTATGTAAATGTTGATTCAGCTCTCTATAGGCATCATACTCTTTGGCCATGTTTAGTTCATGTAGTCATTGTTTAGGATTGACAACTGTTTTTGTAAGACATTTTTTAAAAACAAAAAAACATTTTTTATATTTTCTAATCATTTTAAGTGTGAACAAAATGTCTTTACATTTGGCACATTTTACTTATTAGATATCTCCAAACCAATAGCAGAAATCCACCCATCCACCCATTCTCCAAACTGCCTTTATGTAGGGTAATAACAGCAGTCTTGTAAACACACACAGGGTATGTGTACACAGAGAGCCGCTTCACAGGCCAGTATCAAAATGATTGTTTTTTTGCATTATTGCTCACTTGCTCTCTCATGGAGCTTGGTGAGCGGAGCACAAATAGTGTAATAATCACATGTTGTAACTACGTTACTTGCATTTTAAGACATTAAACAGAAAATATTAATCACAAATTAACACGTTATTTTTGACATCACTTATACAAAAAAAAACATGGGCTGGGATCTCAGATAACAAGAAAAAAAGTAAAACAACAACAACAACAGTAGTGTATATGGGGCACCTTGTGTCAAAATATGATTTATGACCCTGATTTATGGCTTTATGACAGGAAATGTCCATATTTGGGGGTTTTATGACCAACAGGTGGGTATGTGACCTTTGACCATGTGTGGTTCCGGAATGTTTATGGCTGTTTGTTTATGATAGTGATCTGCTTGTGCGACAAGGTGGTGAATGTTTTTCGGGGTGTGTTTTTATTACAGGGGGGATTATGTATTAATATATATTTTATTATAACAGGATAATTTTCACAGAACGTTGAAATTATGAACATGAAGAGATATGTCATGGATTTGATTTTCAGATGGCACAGCATCGCCCGTAATGCCTGTGGGAGAGAATGAAAATAAGTTTAAAGAAATAGCATTGATGCCAAATAAAGCATATAAAATAACAGATATATGAAATAATAATATACAATTATCAAGTATAAGTATTTTAAAGTAAGTAAGTTAAAGTACTGGTTAAAGTCACAAATCCTTAAATCTTTCAGAGCAGATGAAATGTCACAAATTAATTTTTAAGACATAAAAACCATTGAGGTTAAATAAAACACATAAAATAATGAATTAATGAAATAAGATGTTAATTTTATTAAGTATTTGAATCTAATACATCTGCGATATATGATCATCATGTGGACACCACAATATACTGGCTTACGCATAAATAAAACATAAAATAGTGAATAATAGTTCATATTATTTGAAATAAGATGTTCAATTATCAAGTCTAAGTATTTTAATCTAATACATCAGTGATAGGGTCATCATGTGGACACCACAATATACTGTCTTACACAGATAAATAAAACATAAAATAGTAAATACTAGTTCATATTATTTGAAATAAGATGTTAAATTATCAAGTATAAGTATTTTAATCTAATACACCACAATATACTGGCTTACACAGATAAATAAAACATAAAATAGTAAATACTAGTTCATATTATTTGAAATCAGATGTTAAATTATCAAGTATAAGTATTTTAATCTAATACACCACAATAAACTGGCTTACACAGATAAATAAAACATATAAAATAGTGAATAATAGTTCATATTATTTGAAATAAGATGTTAAATGATAAAGTATAAGTATTTGAATCTAATACACCACAATAAACTGTCTTACACAGATAAATAAAACATAAAATAGTAAATACTAGTTCATATTATTTGAAATAAGATGTTAAATTATCAAGTATAAGTATTTTAATCTAATACACCACAATAAACTGTCTTACACAGATAAATAAAACATATAAAATAGTGAATAATAGTTCATATTATTTGAAATAAGATGTTAAATGATAAAGTATAAGTATTTGAATCTGATACACCTCAATAAACTGTCTTACACAGATAAATAAAACATATAAAATAGTGAATAATAGTTCATATTATTTGAAATAAGATGTTAAATGATAAAGTATAAGTATTTGAATCTGATACACCTCAATAAACTGTCTTACACAGATAAATAAAACATATAAAATAGTAAATACTAGTTCATATTATTTTAAATAAGATGTTAAATTATCAAGTATAAGTATTTTAATCTAATACACCACAATAAACTGTCTTACACAGATAAATAAAACATATAAAATAGTGAATAATAGTTCATATTATTTGAAATAAGATGTTAAATGATCAAGTATAAGCATTTGAATCTGATACACCTCAAACTGTCTTACACATATAAATAAAACATAAAATTAACGAAATAAGTATTTTAATCGAATACATCAGTGATATCATCATGGGGACACCACAATATACTGACTTACACAGATAAATAAAACATAAAATAGTGAATAATAGTTCATATTATTTGAAATAAGATGTTAAATTATCAAGTATTTTAAAGTTAGTTTTAAACATGTGTCGAAGTTAACTTACAATCGGTGAAATTAGGAGGTCTTTTTGTCTCTGGTTAAAATCACAGATCCTTGAATTTCTGAGCAGAAGAGATGTTGGCGCTCCGTTTGCTAAATTGAAAATGAAGATTGTTTCCATCATAGCACTGACACCGGCCCTCCCCTTCCTCTATGTGTAGTTGCTATGTATTAGCTTTTGCAGTTTGTTTCAGGAAACACCAGACAATTAAAAGATAGGCCGGTCACCTGGTGTTTTACATTCAAAGACCACAACTGTCTCCTATCATAAAATCTCCTTATCTGAAGCCTTACTGTCTGGCGACCCCAAAATGTGACCATTTTGCCACTTCACACGGACCATGCTGTAAGATCAATCGTCCTTCCTCCCTGGGGGATCGGTACCCTATCCTGTTTTTCTTGGAGAAAGCGTGAATACAATAGGCACCCCAAACATCAATTCTGACACCTTTTGAAGATCAGATTTCTTTTTCTACCATTTAAACTTGTGTACATTTATTTAAAGACTGCATGTAGGCCTACCATTTTGACGCTTGTGTTACCTTACGTCTTTGGCAATATTAAAGGTTTTCTAACTTTTTTTTCAGCACATGTATAGTTACAGAAAATAATAATAGTGCAACAAACAAGGAGATTATGTTTTATTTCTTTTAATCAGGTTTGTTAAAAGTATGTTTGAATGATGTTAGTTCATCTGCGCTACCATGTATTTGCTATAACAATAAAATTAAAAGTTAAAATCCAGTAACGATGCAATCCTTTAAATATTAACTTTGAGTGCATCAGAAATAAATGGATGTAAAATTATTATCATGTCACATGTGACATTTATTTAACATGACAGAAAAGACAGTAACACCAATGACACACAAAAAGGCCAAATATTCTTCAACCATAATTAAGTAGATGAGACTAAATTGTTACATTTGGCATACAATCTAAATGAATAGCTTTGAATGAAGTTTATCTGTAAATGGGAGTCACCGGTGTTTACAAAATGGATACTACGAGGTATCAAACCACAGCTTGTCAATCATGGTATACTAACTAAATTAAGTAGTGCAATACATAATTATTCTAGTTTTTATTTATTTATTTATTTACTACAAATCCCTAACAATAAAGTAGGTCAAACCAGTGAGTTCAACTAAAGCTTCATATGAAATCACGAGATAAATGAGAACATTTCTGATAACTGAAAAGAGACATACAGTGCTGTGGATATACCATAGATATTCATGAATTTGAAAGAAGGAAAGTCGAGTGATCAGATTTTTATGTCAAAATATTAGATATTTAGATGTTTAACGGTAACACCATGTGACAGAACTCCAGGGGTCTACTACTTTCATTAAAAATTATTTTATAATATTTATGCAGCATTTTTTTTTTAATATCATTTACATAATATATTTGATTGTTATGTATACATTATTGTATTTTATATCGGGGATAAACTTGTCATTGATATCAAATTAAAGCATTTTCCCTCTGTACATGACTGTGGGGACGAGCACATCTGGTACTTGGAATTCTATATAATTAATTAAAAATCAAATATTGCCACATTGATAGCTCAAGAAGGTGTAATTGTACAAATACATTTTACATATATATATATATATATATATATTAGGGCTGTCAAACGATTAAAATATTTAATCGCGATTAATCGCATTAATGTCATAGTTAACTCGCGATTAATCGCACATTTTTATCTATTCTAAATGTCTCTTGATTTCTTTTTGTCCCATTATTTTTTTCTCATTTTAATGCTCTTATCAACATGGAAAAGTGGATCGGCTTGCTTTGTGCAAATGTTGTTGTTGTTTTTTTAAACAACATTGGCATACTGTGTTCAATTTCACACTAACATTCTCACTTGGAGCAAATAATCTCTCACACAATGTGACACTGTCCATCAATAAAAGAGTGAAAGAAATACTGACGAGGTAACGTTACTAATATTGACGAGTGGCCGTAGAAACGCATCAGCTGAGTGTGTGTGTGTGTGTGTGTGCGCGCTTGACTATCAAGTGGTATTTAGCCTGGACGTGCTGCGATGATAGCTCAGTTCACAACGACACAACACACAGATCACTTTGGTCTTGTCAATTGAACCATTTGGCAACTTTTTAAAAGTAAACTTTCCATTCAGAATCTTATTGGCCTCCATTTCGGCGTCTCGCGCTCATCATTCATCCACTCAAAACGTAACGTTCAGACGAGAACCGCCGCGTCGCGCAGCGGCTCGTATTTAAAATTCGAACACATTATTATATGAGTGTACACACACCGGCGGCGCCATTCAGCGTTTTTATTGCTGGCCATAAACTGAGAAAGTGCGCGTCCGATGTGCTAGACGCGCTCAGTTGTCCTAGACGCGGCTCAGCGCTGTGCTTCTCGTCCTCTCTTTGGCCGGTTCGCATCGCAAGCCCAAACAAGTGTGTGCGGCGTGCCTGTTGTTTTGTTTCTGGTCTAGCTAGATCCGGTGTGGTGTTGTAGTTTTAATAACGTTACTAGTTGTTGCAAAAGCATGTGAAAAAAACTACAAAGTTTGCTAGGCGTTAATCTCGCGATAAAAAAATTGACGCCGTTAAAATGGGTTTGCGTTAACGCCGTTAATAACGCGTTTAACGGACAGCCCTAATATATATATATATATATATATAAATGTAAAGAAATTGTAACCCTAAAGTGTTTTTCAAGTGTGATATTTCTGTAAAGGCTAGGGACAGAAAATGTAAATTTCCATAGAATGACCCAGAAATAAATCTTATTTATACAAAGATATTCAAGCAGTATTTCGTCCACCGACACACACCAGCAATCTGTATTCATGTTACCGTAACTCTTTAGCCGTCTGCACTATCAAAACATTGCAAATTGCTGTATTTCGGCAATATACGTCTTATTACGGTAATTTCAGGCTTTCTGTCAGCAAATGACAGCAGCTTTCTGGCAGAGCGGATCGGAAAGATTTGAACAGGGATACCATAAAATAATAAAAGAGAAAACGAACAAAAACATGGCGATTCAAGCGGTAGCCATCAGAAGAGTCGATTAGGAATATTTTTGATGAAACATGGGAGGTGGATGGCCGAATACTCTTTCACGTATCTTAGCATGTGGGGTCGTGCGTATGTAGCGTTATGTATGTATTTGTGTGCGTGTATGAAACTATCCTAAATAAAAACAACCCCGTGTCACAAAAAAAAAAGACTTTTATTTTAGGTTCGTTTTTTTTCCCCCAACTTTAAAGTGATCGTTTCTTTTATTTGTGATTTTTTAAAGATTTTTTTTTCTAAATAAAAATCAGTAAATTTATTCACGGTTCTATTATTTTTGTCTATTTAAATTCTATTTACAAACTCACCATACACACTAATGGCCAATAACGGTAATTTATTGAACGTCATCTTTTCTCAAAAGATAATACCTAGCACATGAAGATAGCGCATTGTTTTACAATTTTACAGTCCAAAACTAAATATGTGAAAATCACCTATTTTAGCTTCAGATTCTAAAGGGTTGAGTTGTGTCTTTTAGAAAATCAGCACACATTTTTAGAGACGAGATGTGCCTCTGTGGTCCATGACGCAACAAAAGTAAAGTTTGTCTTGAGTGAATATTTCATTTTACTCGTGTTAAGGTCTTCAGAAGTCATAACTTCAGGGGTCAATGGGGCTCCTGAGAATATTTAATTTCCCTTAAAAACCAAAGATTAAGCTAAATGACTATAGTTTCCAGTGTTCACTCCCAAAATCAAATATACAATTTGTATTACACTATTTTCAAAGGATAATCTAGCTTTAAAGTTAGAATAAAAAAGTTAAAACCAATCATATCTTCATACCTGGTGGGTTCTGACACAAAGCCATTCACCGGTTATTTTTGTGTTATAAATGTACTTATCTACAAATTTCAAACAGATAAATATAGTAAATACACAATGAAACAAGAGAATAATGCTATCAAATACGTCTGACACTATGTTTTGAGAAAAAGCAGTGTTTTAAAATTCAGAGGATTTTTCTTTTGACAAACATACATTTTAAATATATCCCATGGTGTTTAACATCCAAGAAGTAGTTCTTTACGGAATGGCTAATTAACTAAAAAAAACAACAGCAATACAAATAGTTTAAGTCGACATAAAACACCACCAGACCCCCTCCATAGTTGTAGTAAACATTTACAATATGTAAATATATTCTGTCAGATTTGTTAGAGTGTCTGTACCACATTATTGTAAGGCAATCACATTTGAGGACTAACGTTACCTGTCCCTTGTAAAGGTTATGGACAAAATTCAAGCATAATCTTTATGCAACAATCACGTAGGCACAATTTACTACAAAAGTGTGTACGGTGTATAAGAAAAGAGCCATTTAGCTGTAATGAATACATAATACAGAAACCCTCTCTTCCGATCTATTGTAGAAGTTTGTAACCATGATTGTAAAAAAAAAAAAAAAGATTTTCCCACCAGCGGATGAAACTATTTTTATCTTGTTTCTTTGTACAGTTTTAGACGAAGACTACTCTTTGAGCACTGTCAAACTTGTTCATATAGGAATTAATGAACAAATACAGCATAAGCAAATTACAAACATTTTATTTGTAATTTATATCACAGATTTAAACTGTGATATTCTTTTAGGTCTGTCTATGAAGCGGTCACAAAACACATAATAGGCCCTACCTCAACATGCAATCTTGATGTTTTTCTGTTACATATACGACTGTTACACTTAAAACAAACCTAGCGAATATTTACACATTACAAGTCAAGGTGCCACAGACACACAATTAGTCATGTTTGTCTTCACATGTTTTTGTCCCTCATCAGTGACTAGCAAATTGTTTAACATAGCTCAATCTCCCAAATATTTACAATTGTGAAAAATTTATTAAATGTTTCTTTGATTTTGTTCAAATTTTTCTAAAACAAACTGTTTGAAACTGTTTACCACGGTTTTCATTTTTAACATCGCCATTCTTATTGTATTGTCGGGTGTGATTGTAATGTTTGTGGGGGGTTTTCTTTACACTTTCCCCCTGGATATCTGTTTTCTACAGTTATCAGCAATGCACTCTAGGTGTTCTCGTCTTCTCTTTGTTCATTTACGACAGCATCCCCATGAATTGGCTTGATTTAATAAAATGGCGGTTTAAACCATCATCTTCACTTGAGACACGTTTACATTATATTATCAAACTCTACTCTATGGCATTTTTGCCCGCCTCAAAGAATCTGTATGTTACAGACGTAATAATGGTTTATTCAGAATGTAGATTACTGTTTAAAAGTAGATGTGTAGGGTTATATACAATATTACAATGCTTTTTAATTTTACTCTAGACAATTTAATAAAGGGACTGAACTTTAACATTTTAATCTTTGGTAATTGTTAACTTAAAGTACGCACAAAAGAAATGCCATCCTATCTACTTTCTAAATGCGTGTTATGGATCTATTGTGAACAATTGTTCGCACATGCATATGTTTTTGACCTTGTAATGTTTAAATCAAAATTTTGTTGGAAAATCTAAAATATATGTTGGATTTACTTAACTTTTTATGTCAACAGGTTGTAACTGGGTTAAGTTGCATTTAATAAAACATTGTTTATTTCAGTAAACTTAAGTTTATTACATTAGGTTAATTCAATGCCATTTAGTTGAATCAGGTTAACATTCTTAATTTTGTCCAAACTATTAAGTTCAATTATCCTAAAATTAATTTCAAACAAAAATTAAAACAAATGTATAATTGATTCATTTATTTAGTGATTGTGTTCAACAATTTTTACAACCTTTACAAATGTTATATAATAAGATAACCTTTTACAAAAGCTTGACTCCGTAAAGACTCTTAATGTTAGGCATTTGCTAGAAGACGGTTTTGTTACGTCCAATGCATGCCCAAAGTAGTTGTTTTTATTATAATTAAAACCAGTTTAATTGTTGTTAGTACGTCATTACCCCAAGCACATGGTCTACACTTCACCACAATAGTAACCACCAAAACACTAACATATCAGAAACTCTTTTAAATATAAACATAAAAGAACATTACCAAGTCATCAATTTGTTTTATCTTGATGAAAAAACACTTAAAATAACATTTTATTTCAAATGTACACCCCTACCCAGCCGTGTGCAATGCATGATGGGAAGGGGAAATCCTGTTCCTAATTTCTATAATGCCATTTTAACACAACTGAATTCATTTATGTACTCTCAACTCAAATGGATTAAGTAAAGTGTTTGAAAAGAATCGTGTTGGATTAACTTCATTTACTTAAGTAAATAGAACAAGCATCAAATATTATTTTGGTCTACTTAACTATATTAATATTTTCATGTTCTTGCAACATGAAAATATTGAGTTAAGCCAAAACGCAACTGTTTCAAGTCAGTGTAACGCAATGCAACTGTGTTTGAATGAGAACGCTAATGGTGTTCAATGAAAATTATTTTTTAAATAAACTGAACGGTATAGTAAAATCATTTTTGAGTGAATTCTCTCTGGTGGCATGCAGGGCTTGTTGCGACTTCTGTACCATAGTGAATGTAATTTACATAGTTATTTATGGCCTTCTGATGACAACCCCCAGTACACACAGCAGGGGCTAGGGCGGACACCAATAGCTGTCCTGATAAACTCTACACAGAGCTCAGCCTCAGTTATCGCACACAATCCCGGTTTTCCTAACTGAAGGATCTAGCTCTTCTAGCTGCGGACGGCTGAGCTACTGCAACATCTCATTGATTAGAAATTGAAGGACCAATGTCTGCTTGTTACATGGACTGCCCAAAGACCACTTCAACATTCCTGTTTATTTGAGTCTGACGCAAGCTAAGGTTCTTTGACTTCTGACCCAAAACCCAAACTTCAGAGCGTTAACGTACAAGGCCTGGACAATTGTGCTGCAAGGACTCACGGGAGATTCCAGGACCTAACCAAATCTTTCATCATCGAATAGGGCCCCATTCGAAAATCTAGAAACTTCCGAAATGGAAGAACGAAACCCATTGAGTTCTGGCGATGCTGGGCAAATCCAGCCGGAGGTGTGTGAATGCGCTACGGGGCAATGAGTGTCGTTTAAGAACTACGATAGACTGTATGTTTAAAGATCATTTTAGAGGCCAGATGGCTGGCTTGATGCACAGGACTATCGATGCTGCGTGTGATATGAATAACGATTGGGCGGGGGATACCAAACGTGAAACAAATCTCAAGAAAGAAATGTGCTCTATAAGAGAGTTGGTTGGCTCATGGACAAATATTACACCCGTGTTTTTTAACAGAAAAGAACCAATCGGGGTAATCCTCAGAAAAGTTCTGGATGTGCTGTGTGAATGTAGTGACGAATTTGGAGTCACCGAAATACTATGTATGTGTACATTTGTAACAGATCTCTGTGTGTCACTGGTGTCAAAAAATGCAAAAACTGACGTTGATGAAATAGTTGAAAGTCTGGTCAGCTATACCCTTGACCAAAATATGATAGCATGTCGCGATTTCCTATTCTGGCTCGAACACATGTAAATAAAGTATTGTTTTACTTTATGTATGTAATTTTTTGTAAAGAAAAATATTGTTGAAATAAAAGGTTGAATCACTTATTGTTTTTTATACGACCGTGTCTGAGCTAGTTAAAAAATGGTAATATGCATCTTGATTCTTACAAATTGATAACTTATTGATCTTCATTCTTTGTTTTGCTGCATTTTAAAAAATACTACATTAATTAAAAGATGAAACATTTCAGAGATCCCATGCCACCAGAGAGAATTCACTCAAAAATGATTTTACTATACCGTTCAGTTTATTTAAAAAATAATTTTCATTGAACACCATTAGCGTTCTCATTCAAACACAGTTGCATTGCGTTACACTGACTTGAAACAGTTGCGTTTTGGCTTAACTCAATATTTTCATGTTGCAAGAACATGAAAATATTAATATAGTTAAGTAGACCAAAATAATATTTGATGCTTGTTCTATTTACTTAAGTAAATGAAGTTAATCCAACACGATTCTTTTCAAACACTTTACTTAATCCATTTGAGTTGAGAGTACATAAATGAATTCAGTTGTGTTAAAATGGCATTATAGAAATTAGGAACAGGATTTCCCCTTCCCATCATGCATTGCACACGGCTGGGTAGGGGTGTACATTTGAAATAAAATGTTATTTTAAGTGTTTTTTCATCAAGATAAAACAAATTGATGACTTGGTAATGTTCTTTTATGTTTATATTTAAAAGAGTTTCTGATATGTTAGTGTTTTGGTGGTTACTATTGTGGTGAAGTGTAGACCATGTGCTTGGGGTAATGACGTACTAACAACAATTAAACTGGTTTTAATTATAATAAAAACAACTACTTTGGGCATGCATTGGACGTAACAAAACCGTCTTCTAGCAAATGCCTAACATTAAGAGTCTTTACGGAGTCAAGCTTTTGTAAAAGGTTATCTTATTATATAACATTTGTAAAGGTTGTAAAAATTGTTGAACACAATCACTAAATAAATGAATCAATTATACATTTGTTTTAATTTTTGTTTGAAATTAATTTTAGGATAATTGAACTTAATAGTTTGGACAAAATTAAGAATGTTAACCTGATTCAACTAAATGGCATTGAATTAACCTAATGTAATAAACTTAAGTTTACTGAAATAAACAATGTTTTATTAAATGCAACTTAACCCAGTTACAACCTGTTGACATAAAAAGTTAAGTAAATCCAACATATATTTGAGATTTTCCAACAAAATTTTGATTTAAACATTACAAGGTCAAAAACATATGCATGTGCGAACAATTGTTCACAATAGATCCATAACACGCATTTAGAAAGTAGATAGGATGGCATTTCTTTTGTGCGTACTTTAAGTTAACAATTACCAAAGATTAAAATGTTAAAGTTCAGTCCCTTTATTAAATTGTCTAGAGTAAAATTAAAAAGCATTGTAATATTGTATATAACCCTACACATCTACTTTTAAACAGTAATCTACATTCTGAATAAACCATTATTACGTCTGTAACATACAGATTCTTTGAGGCGGGCAAAAATGCCATAGAGTAGAGTTTGATAATATAATGTAAACGTGTCTCAAGTGAAGATGATGGTTTAAACCGCCATTTTATTAAATCAAGCCAATTCATGGGGATGCTGTCGTAAATGAACAAAGAGAAGACGAGAACACCTAGAGTGCATTGCTGATAACTGTAGAAAACAGATATCCAGGGGGAAAGTGTAAAGAAAACCCCCCACAAACATTACAATCACACCCGACAATACAATAAGAATGGCGATGTTAAAAATGAAAACCGTGGTAAACAGTTTCAAACAGTTTGTTTTAGAAAAATTTGAACAAAATCAAAGAAACATTTAATAAATTTTTCACAATTGTAAATATTTGGGAGATTGAGCTATGTTAAACAATTTGCTAGTCACTGATGAGGGACAAAAACATGTGAAGACAAACATGACTAATTGTGTGTCTGTGGCACCTTGACTTGTAATGTGTAAATATTCGCTAGGTTTGTTTTAAGTGTAACAGTCGTATATGTAACAGAAAAACATCAAGATTGCATGTTGAGGTAGGGCCTATTATGTGTTTTGTGACCGCTTCATAGACAGACCTAAAAGAATATCACAGTTTAAATCTGTGATATAAATTACAAATAAAATGTTTGTAATTTGCTTATGCTGTATTTGTTCATTAATTCCTATATGAACAAGTTTGACAGTGCTCAAAGAGTAGTCTTCGTCTAAAACTGTACAAAGAAACAAGATAAAAATAGTTTCATCCGCTGGTGGGAAAATCTTTTTTTTTTTTTTTACAATCATGGTTACAAACTTCTACAATAGATCGGAAGAGAGGGTTTCTGTATTATGTATTCATTACAGCTAAATGGCTCTTTTCTTATACACCGTACACACTTTTGTAGTAAATTGTGCCTACGTGATTGTTGCATAAAGATTATGCTTGAATTTTATCCATAACCTTTACAAGGGACAGGTAACGTTAGTCCTCAAATGTGATTGCCTTACAATAATGTGGTACAGACACTCTAACAAATCTGACAGAATATATTTACATATTGTAAATGTTTACTACAACTATGGAGGGGGTCTGGTGGTGTTTTATGTCGACTTAAACTATTTGTATTGCTGTTGTTTTTTTTAGTTAATTAGCCATTCCGTAAAGAACTACTTCTTGGATGTTAAACACCATGGGATATATTTAAAATGTATGTTTGTCAAAAGAAAAATCCTCTGAATTTTAAAACACTGCTTTTTCTCAAAACATAGTGTCAGACGTATTTGATAGCATTATTCTCTTGTTTCATTGTGTATTTACTATATTTATCTGTTTGAAATTTGTAGATAAGTACATTTATAACACAAAAATAACCGGTGAATGGCTTTGTGTCAGAACCCACCAGGTATGAAGATATGATTGGTTTTAACTTTTTTATTCTAACTTTAAAGCTAGATTATCCTTTGAAAATAGTGTAATACAAATTGTATATTTGATTTTGGGAGTGAACACTGGAAACTATAGTCATTTAGCTTAATCTTTGGTTTTTAAGGGAAATTAAATATTCTCAGGAGCCCCATTGACCCCTGAAGTTATGACTTCTGAAGACCTTAACACGAGTAAAATGAAATATTCACTCAAGACAAACTTTACTTTTGTTGCGTCATGGACCACAGAGGCACATCTCGTCTCTAAAAATGTGTGCTGATTTTCTAAAAGACACAACTCAACCCTTTAGAATCTGAAGCTAAAATAGGTGATTTTCACATATTTAGTTTTGGACTGTAAAATTGTAAAACAATGCGCTATCTTCATGTGCTAGGTATTATCTTTTGAGAAAAGATGACGTTCAATAAATTACCGTTATTGGCCATTAGTGTGTATGGTGAGTTTGTAAATAGAATTTAAATAGACAAAAATAATAGAACCGTGAATAAATTTACTGATTTTTATTTAGAAAAAAAAATCTTTAAAAAATCACAAATAAAAGAAACGATCACTTTAAAGTTGGGGGAAAAAAAACGAACCTAAAATAAAAGTCTTTTTTTTTTGTGACACGGGGTTGTTTTTATTTAGGATAGTTTCATACACGCACACAAATACATACATAACGCTACATACGCACGACCCCACATGCTAAGATACGTGAAAGAGTATTCGGCCATCCACCTCCCATGTTTCATCAAAAATATTCCTAATCGACTCTTCTGATGGCTACCGCTTGAATCGCCATGTTTTTGTTCGTTTTCTCTTTTATTATTTTATGGTATCCCTGTTCAAATCTTTCCGATCCGCTCTGCCAGAAAGCTGCTGTCATTTGCTGACAGAAAGCCTGAAATTACCGTAATAAGACGTATATTGCCGAAATACAGCAATTTGCAATGTTTTGATAGTGCAGACGGCTAAAGAGTTACGGTAACATGAATACAGATTGCTGGTGTGTGTCGGTGGACGAAATACTGCTTGAATATCTTTGTATAAATAAGATTTATTTCTGGGTCATTCTATGGAAATTTACATTTTCTGTCCCTAGCCTTTACAGAAATATCACACTTGAAAAACACTTTAGGGTTACAATTTCTTTACATTTATATATATATATATATATATATATATATATATGTAAAATGTATTTGTACAATTACACCTTCTTGAGCTATCAATGTGGCAATATTTGATTTTTAATTAATTATATAGAATTCCAAGTACCAGATGTGCTCGTCCCCACAGTCATGTACAGAGGGAAAATGCTTTAATTTGATATCAATGACAAGTTTATCCCCGATATAAAATACAATAATGTATACATAACAATCAAATATATTATGTAAATGATATTAAAAAAAAAATGCTGCATAAATATTATAAAATAATTTTTAATGAAAGTAGTAGACCCCTGGAGTTCTGTCACATGGTGTTACCGTTAAACATCTAAATATCTAATATTTTGACATAAAAATCTGATCACTCGACTTTCCTTCTTTCAAATTCATGAATATCTATGGTATATCCACAGCACTGTATGTCTCTTTTCAGTTATCAGAAATGTTCTCATTTATCTCGTGATTTCATATGAAGCTTTAGTTGAACTCACTGGTTTGACCTACTTTATTGTTAGGGATTTGTAGTAAATAAATAAATAAATAAAAACTAGAATAATTATGTATTGCACTACTTAATTTAGTTAGTATACCATGATTGACAAGCTGTGGTTTGATACCTCGTAGTATCCATTTTGTAAACACCGGTGACTCCCATTTACAGATAAACTTCATTCAAAGCTATTCATTTAGATTGTATGCCAAATGTAACAATTTAGTCTCATCTACTTAATTATGGTTGAAGAATATTTGGCCTTTTTGTGTGTCATTGGTGTTACTGTCTTTTCTGTCATGTTAAATAAATGTCACATGTGACATGATAATAATTTTACATCCATTTATTTCTGATGCACTCAAAGTTAATATTTAAAGGATTGCATCGTTACTGGATTTTAACTTTTAATTTTATTGTTATAGCAAATACATGGTAGCGCAGATGAACTAACATCATTCAAACATACTTTTAACAAACCTGATTAAAAGAAATAAAACATAATCTCCTTGTTTGTTGCACTATTATTATTTTCTGTAACTATACATGTGCTGAAAAAAAAGTTAGAAAACCTTTAATATTGCCAAAGACGTAAGGTAACACAAGCGTCAAAATGGTAGGCCTACATGCAGTCTTTAAATAAATGTACACAAGTTTAAATGGTAGAAAAAGAAATCTGATCTTCAAAAGGTGTCAGAATTGATGTTTGGGGTGCCTATTGTATTCACGCTTTCTCCAAGAAAAACAGGATAGGGTACCGATCCCCCAGGGAGGAAGGACGATTGATCTTACAGCATGGTCCGTGTGAAGTGGCAAAATGGTCACATTTTGGGGTCGCCAGACAGTAAGGCTTCAGATAAGGAGATTTTATGATAGGAGACAGTTGTGGTCTTTGAATGTAAAACACCAGGTGACCGGCCTATCTTTTAATTGTCTGGTGTTTCCTGAAACAAACTGCAAAAGCTAATACATAGCAACTACACATAGAGGAAGGGGAGGGCCGGTGTCAGTGCTATGATGGAAACAATCTTCATTTTCAATTTAGCAAACGGAGCGCCAACATCTCTTCTGCTCAGAAATTCAAGGATCTGTGATTTTAACCAGAGACAAAAAGACCTCCTAATTTCACCGATTGTAAGTTAACTTCGACACATGTTTAAAACTAACTTTAAAATACTTGATAATTTAACATCTTATTTCAAATAATATGAACTATTATTCACTATTTTATGTTTTATTTATCTGTGTAAGTCAGTATATTGTGGTGTCCCCATGATGATATCACTGATGTATTCGATTAAAATACTTATTTCGTTAATTTTATGTTTTATTTATATGTGTAAGACAGTTTGAGGTGTATCAGATTCAAATGCTTATACTTGATCATTTAACATCTTATTTCAAATAATATGAACTATTATTCACTATTTTATATGTTTTATTTATCTGTGTAAGACAGTTTATTGTGGTGTATTAGATTAAAATACTTATACTTGATAATTTAACATCTTATTTAAAATAATATGAACTAGTATTTACTATTTTATATGTTTTATTTATCTGTGTAAGACAGTTTATTGAGGTGTATCAGATTCAAATACTTATACTTTATCATTTAACATCTTATTTCAAATAATATGAACTATTATTCACTATTTTATATGTTTTATTTATCTGTGTAAGACAGTTTATTGAGGTGTATCAGATTCAAATACTTATACTTTATCATTTAACATCTTATTTCAAATAATATGAACTATTATTCACTATTTTATATGTTTTATTTATCTGTGTAAGACAGTTTATTGTGGTGTATTAGATTAAAATACTTATACTTGATAATTTAACATCTTATTTCAAATAATATGAACTAGTATTTACTATTTTATGTTTTATTTATCTGTGTAAGACAGTTTATTGTGGTGTATTAGATTCAAATACTTATACTTTATCATTTAACATCTTATTTCAAATAATATGAACTATTATTCACTATTTTATATGTTTTATTTATCTGTGTAAGCCAGTTTATTGTGGTGTATTAGATTAAAATACTTATACTTGATAATTTAACATCTGATTTCAAATAATATGAACTAGTATTTACTATTTTATGTTTTATTTATCTGTGTAAGCCAGTATATTGTGGTGTATTAGATTAAAATACTTATACTTGATAATTTAACATCTTATTTCAAATAATATGAACTAGTATTTACTATTTTATGTTTTATTTATCTGTGTAAGACAGTATATTGTGGTGTCCACATGATGACCCTATCACTGATGTATTAGATTAAAATACTTAGACTTGATAATTGAACATCTTATTTCAAATAATATGAACTATTATTCACTATTTTATGTTTTATTTATGCGTAAGCCAGTATATTGTGGTGTCCACATGATGATCATATATCGCAGATGTATTAGATTCAAATACTTAATAAAATTAACATCTTATTTCATTAATTCATTATTTTATGTGTTTTATTTAACCTCAATGGTTTTTATGTCTTAAAAATTAATTTGTGACATTTCATCTGCTCTGAAAGATTTAAGGATTTGTGACTTTAACCAGTACTTTAACTTACTTACTTTAAAATACTTATACTTGATAATTGTATATTATTATTTCATATATCTGTTATTTTATATGCTTTATTTGGCATCAATGCTATTTCTTTAAACTTATTTTCATTCTCTCCCACAGGCATTACGGGCGATGCTGTGCCATCTGAAAATCAAATCCATGACATATCTCTTCATGTTCATAATTTCAACGTTCTGTGAAAATTATCCTGTTATAATAAAATATATATTAATACATAATCCCCCCTGTAATAAAAACACACCCCGAAAAACATTCACCACCTTGTCGCACAAGCAGATCACTATCATAAACAAACAGCCATAAACATTCCGGAACCACACATGGTC
Source organism: Phoxinus phoxinus (assembly GCF_949152265.1). Taxonomy (NCBI): domain Eukaryota; kingdom Metazoa; phylum Chordata; class Actinopteri; order Cypriniformes; family Leuciscidae; genus Phoxinus; species Phoxinus phoxinus. Next base: position 8,718,186 of record NC_136888.1, on the reverse strand, counting down.
AAAGGTCACATACCCACCTGTTGGTCATAAAACCCCCAAATATGGACATTTCCTGTCATAAAGCCATAAATCAGGGTCATAAATCATATTTTGACACAAGGTGCCCCATATACACTACTACTCTTGTACTCTGAAGTTAACAAAAAAGAGGAATAAAGTTACAATAAAAAATAGATGGAAAACTAGTCATCCTGCAAAAGGTTTTGCTGGTGTCATTCATTTCCACGACTGAACTGTGCATTAATATAACTGTTGCTTTGAGGACATCAGTTTGAATGTAAAATTTTATTCAGCTCTCTGTTGGTATCTGTAACGATGAGTCAGCGGCGTTGGTATCCATGTGTAGTTTTATTAAACAAAGTAATAGTGGTACAAAGAGTCAAGGGTCAATCGTCAGCAACCGATATATATCCAAGGCAAAACAGGAGGCAGGTACAGGGTCAGGGCAGACAGCAAACAATACAGAGTATAGCAAAATTACAAGGGCAGGCAGTGAAGAGTCGAAACAGTCCAGGGTCAAACATAAAACAAACAGATAACTAGGAGACCACTCAGAATTGTCAAAGCAGGACAAGACTTTGCAAAGAATGCATGAGAAAAAGCTGAATAAATAGTCCAGGGAATGAGGATCAGGTGTGCAGGCAATCAGTACCAGATTTGGGGTTATGGGAAAGGGAGTTGAGGGAGAAAGCCAATACTCAGGTGAGGGAGCCATCTGGTGATTAGCAGGAGGAACCACAGAGGCTTCTTGGACACAATGACGAAGCTAGATACAGCAGGTGACTTGAATGGATAAATATAGCCTTGCTTTAATGCCTCACTGATATACTCTTTCATTGCTCATTGTTCAGGCGAAGACAGGAGATAAACTCTCCCATCTGACAAGGAAGCACTTGGAAGCCAGTCAATGGTTCAGTCAGTCACAAGGGCCATGAGGAGGAAGTTGAGAGGTCCACTTGGGGCTAAACACATTGTGGAACTAACGGTACTATTGTGGAATAGAGATGGATTACTTAATAAAAGGACTCTCAACGGTAGTGGTTCTGAGGTGAAGGTTGGAGAGAGCTCGTCACCACCTGAGAGGGAGGAAGGTGTTGTGCGAACTGTAGACAGCTATGGAAACATTGATTTACCCAGGCACAGATCTCGTTTGTGAACCAGGACAGCACAGGAGAATGTTCGATGAGCCAGGGATGGCCGAGGATGAGGTCTGAGCCAGCAAATGAATGGTTACAGAGAGTAGGGTGCTGGCCTGAAGTGTGAGATGAGCAGTTTGGAAAGCCTGGAAGCTTGACAGCATTATAATATGTACTGTAACATTTTCTTAGTGTAAGAGATTGAGGTCTTTAGCTTTATATCAGTATTGATGAGTTATTCCATGTTTCACTCTCTCTCCATCACAGTGTGTTATTTTAATCTTCAGAAAATAAATTACTCAAAAAAGTCACCATATGCTTGGAATGAATTAAAACCTATGAGAGATTTAGAATAATTAACTTGCACCTTTTTTTAGGTTTTGAAGAAGAGATACAGTTGGTCTTCCAATCAAAAAACAAACAAACAAACAAACAAACAAAGATTTTGCTTGCTCAGATGATCTGTGTTTTTTAGGGGGGGTTTTTTCTCTTTTTGCAACATCTGAGGAAAAGGATAAAGACTCCTTGCACTTTTTCCATCTTTTTGTAGACTCCCATGAACGAGGCTTCTACACGGTCTCACTGCATCTTTACCATTCACCTGTGCAGCAAAGAGCTGGGCTCAGCCACGGTACGGTGCTCGAAGCTGCACCTGGTGGACCTGGCTGGGTCTGAAAGAGTGGGAAAGACAGGTGTGGGAGGTCAAATCCTAACAGAAGCTAAATATATTAACCTCTCTCTGCACTACTTGGAGCAGGTAGGAGGACTTTCTTTGTTACAAATGTTTTTTTTTACGGTGCACTAGGGAATTTTGGTCTCTCCAACACAACCTCTGTTCGAAGCATAGAATCGCAAGTTACTTGGATAATTGTTTTATGTTTCATGTTGTGCATTCAGCTCTTTTGCGATGAATTTAATGGTTTGAGATTAGATGCCTGTGATTTCTATATCTGAATAGATCTGCATTCATCTGGTCTGGAAATAAAACCAAACTGCAAAATAATATATGTAATGTAGCTTATATATAATTTGGAAAGCCGAGTATACCAGCGCAAAATAAAAACACACCCACCTAAAAATGTAAAATGTAAATGCGAAATAAAAAATGTCCACCCACTTGGAGATTTCTGGCCTCGCCACTGGTTCACAGACATAACGCAAACGCATAAGACAGCGTGAACCGTAAACATAAAATTGGTCAAATCCGACCTAACAACTCAAAATATACAGTAAATCAATATTCTAAGCTTACCTTAGCTTAGAGAATTGGGGCAAAACACCGTTTTTAATACTTCATGCATTTACTCAATAATACAATTTTGTTAATTTTTACCTGAATTTTCCATGGGGTACACTTAACCACAAATTATGACTTGAAAAATATTATTATTGTGAATACACTTTATACTGACATGACCTTTCTGTGTTTTAAAAGGAGTTTGAGTCATATTATAGAAATTTGGTGGGCTCATTTTGCTTTCTGGTTTAGGTCATCATAGCCCTGTCAGAGAAGAATAGGTCCCACATCCCCTACCGCAACTCCATGATGACCTCTGTGCTTAGAGACAGTTTGGGTGGTAACTGCATGACTACCATGATCGCTACTGTGTCTGTGGAGAAGAGGAACATTGCTGTACATCTCTTAACCTCAATTTAAAAAAAATAATTAGCATGGAAGGGAATATTATTATTTTTTAATCTTCACATCACTCATGCACATCATTCCCTTCCTACCCTTCCTCCTTCTCTCTCAGGAGTCTATGTCCACCTGTCGTTTTGCTCAGAGAGTGGCTTTGATTAAGAATGATGCTTTGCTTAATGAAGAACTGGATCCTGCTCTGGTGAGTCTTGCATTATCATTTGACCTTATTTTATTTCTTTAAAAGGTAGTGTAATTTTACACATGTTAGAGTATTTTCTTGAATCCCAGTATAATGGGCAGGGGTAAATATAAATATAGACATTCGTAGGTTAAATTCCTGGAATTGCTGGAACCCTATTGTGTTTGTAGTGTACTGATATTACTCTTCTCCTTTTTTTCTGCCATAAAAGTGTATGGGTGTTGAGGTGCAGTCATATTTACCATTGTTCTCCAAAATGTTGCAGGCAAATTCCAGTCATTTCAATAGGAATCCACAGGAGAGTTTCAAAAAGAGAGACAAAAAAAACAAAACAAAAAAACAGATCTGAGCAAGCAAAATGTCTGTCTGTTTGTTTGTTTTTTGATAGGAAGACCAAATCTCTTATTCTAGACCTAAAATCTTAAAAAAGTGCAAGTTAATTATTCTAAATCTCTCATAGGTTTTAATTCATTCCAAAGAAGAATTGGAAGATGTTTTCACTTTTCTCCTAGCAAATACTAGCATTTAATGGAATACTTAAATGCTCTGTCAATGTTTACTCATCCTCATGTCGTTCCAAACCTTTATGGCATTCTTCTTTTTTCAAACAAAAGCATACAATGACTGTACTGCTCTCCTTGTGTGTTTCCATATGTGTGAACACAATTTAGCAGCAAGCCAAACTCCCTTCAAATAAAGACTGGAGTCAGGGTGCAGTTTTCAAAAAACTCCTGATGTTTACTCCAATATGCTTCAAAGGAGAGCTAAACTATCAAAAACAATACACAAATAAATTGCTTTTAGTAAAAGGAATACAAAATATATACACAATATAAAGGCTGACAGAGCAGAGTTACCAGTTGAGCAATTGGTGTATAAAACAACACTTAATTATTACCAATATAGCATAGGAAATAAAGAAAATATTCTCAATTTACACATTTAACTATAATTACTTACTGACAATGCTTTCGAAGGCATGAACATTAAAGAAAACTGGAACGGCAGTCACATGGAGCTTAATGCATGAGAGTGCTGAGCAACCTGAACTAAAATGGCTGCTCTCAGGTAATTTTCAAAATTAGAGTCCCAAGTAAGAAACCTAAAACACTTAATCCAGTCAACATAACAATGACTAAGATTCAAAAAGAACGCAAAAGCATCATAAGTGTATTCCTGATGCCACTTGGCCTCCAGTCATAGAAATAGCTCAGTCATTAGCCACGGTTTATCCAATTTTATTCCCTTATCCTTTATCCTCTTAGTCACAAACTCACTGGTCAAAGCAAGGGACTCTACTAAATATATGTAATAATTAGTTATAATCAATAGTGAAAATTCTTGCTGGTATTTGTCAAATTAATCAAGGCTTTCATTGTCTGAAAAACAAGTGATCTCACTTTTATCTGTTGCGTTTACTTGCACTGCTGCCAGAATATTAGAATTCATTTTAGAAATAAGTGCTGAATTCGAACCGACTTTGAAAAATTTAACCACAAACTACTTATACTATTTCTGCCATAGAAAGATTGTAAGAGTAACATGATAGTATGCGGTTCTGAATTCAGCTAATGACAAGTCAAGTCACCTTTATTTATATAGCGCTTTTAACACATTGTTTCAAAGCAGCTTCAGAGTGATAATTGGAAATTACAGTAACAGAGATTGTTTTGGCTTTAGCAGCTCTAGAATAAAGTTATTGTCCAGCTAAAGTTTTTATTGATTCACTTCCGTTGCAAACATCATTAGTTATTAACTTAGGGGCCGCTTACACGACACCATTCTAACGGAAAACCCTTAACATGCTCCGGCCCGCTCATTCGCACAACAACAGTGCCTGGTGGCTCGAGAACGCAAACCTTGAAATGGGTTCCAAGGTGCAAGCCTTGAAACATTTTTTTAAACAGTTATCTCCGCATATGTGGGCAGGTGTGTAGTCTTTCTTTACAAATTGACCTCAACAAATTACTTGCCTGGCCTTAAAAATTTATAATACAGAATTTATTTTTTATCGCTTCCACGTGTGAACTGGAATTATTTTGACAACGATTTATTTAATGTGTGACTCGCCCGCTATTTATGGTGCTGAAATGTTTGTTGTTTGTCTGGAAGCTGATTGTCCGTTTGAAGAAGGAGATTCAGTCTTTGAAGGAAGAGCTGGCTCTAGTGACTGGAGAACAAAGAAGTGACAAGTTAAACCAAGAAGAGATCCAGCAGTATGTACCCATTCATTCCTCAATTCTCAATCTGTCAAAACATAAACTAATAATGAATTGAGATTACTGGTGGCACTGTTTATGAGCATGCAAGATAATAGATCAGACTGAACGATTTGATCACGATTTGGGTTAATTTAGTCTCAGCAGTTAAATAAATACAGAAATACATAAATACAGAAGACTAAATAATTGACATTGGCTAGTTGTTATGGTTGCTGGAAAGAGGAAAGGAGTTGAGCTGTGGATCTAACCCGCACGGAACAGAAAATACTAGAACAATGAGCAACTACAAACGGATACAGTTTGACAGCAAAAAAATAAAAATGTCGCTTTTACATTTTCTTTACATTTCTTTATCGCTGGAATATACTCAAGCCACACAGCCAATGGTAGTTGTTGCTCATGCCACCTTAAACGGCCAATTCATATTGTTTTGTTGTTGCAGTTTGCTTTCTTTATGTGTTAATGCATTTTAGTGTTTTACAGTAGGAGACATGAGTATTTTTACTGTTTTGTAGGTTGGAAGAGCAGGTAAATGTGTATCTGGAAGACCCTGACAATGAAGTAACATTAGACCTGGGGCCTGATATGAGGAAAATCCACTTCTGTTTCTTTCTGCTAAAGGTACAAGCTCTTTCCGATATTGTGTGTGTGTGTGTGTGTGTGTGTGTGTGTGTGTGTGTGTGTGTGTGTGTGTGTGTGTGTGTGTGTGTGTGTGTGTGTGTGTGTGTGTGTGTGTGTGTGTGTGTGTGTGTGTGTGTGTGTGTGTGTGTGTGTGTGTGTGTGTGTGTGTGTGTGTGTGTGTGTGTGTGTGTGTGTGTGTGTGTGTGTGTGTGTGTGTGTGTGTGTGTGTGTGTGTGTGTGTGTGTGTGTGTGTGTGTGTGTGTGTGTGTTCTCCTTAGTCTTGCAGTCTTCAAGTCTTTTCTCCACATTATTATTTAATATTGGCTTTTTTCTATGAAAACTGTCAAAATTAAGTTTCTGTTCACTAAACTTTAAGCAAAAGCATGGTTCGAATAATAGATTTTCCCACAAGTTTTACTTCCAAGGTATGCAGAGCACAGAGAAACAATATTCACTTAATTTGTTTTGGCTTACACTGAAGCCAGGGGCCCATACCATGATGGTAGTTGAAGGGTTACAGGATTAGTTTTGAGTTGACAAAACCAATCCAATCAGGCTTTGTTGGTACCACAACGCTGATCATCAATCTTTCTTTGTCAACTCCAACTCCTCTTTGTCAACTTCATGCCTAAATCATACAAAATTATTATAAATAATCATTGCCAGGGTGGGAAATTAATTTTTTGATGCCCAATTTTACCAGCCACTTATATCTTTTACCAGCCACTTTTTCCAGAATTCAAATTTATAAAAGAAAGTGCACTAGCATATTTTGAATTGCTTCAGTACACTATTTTTTATTATTATTAATTAGGGCTGTAACGATTAATCGCGATTTATCGAAATCCAAAATAAAAGTTTGTGTTTACATAATAAATGTGTGTGTATTGTCTATAACTATTTTGTATATATAAATACACACACATGCATGTATATATTTGAGAAATATTTGCATTTATATACTGCATATATATTTTTATATGATTTATATGATATATAAATATAACTATTTTATATATAAATAACATATTTTTATTAAATATATACATGCATGTGTGTGTATTTATATATACAAAATAATTATACACAATACACACACATTTATTATGTAAACACAAACTTTTATTTTGGATTTCGATTAATCGCGATTAATCGTTACAGCCCTATTATTAATACATATTTTATTCATATAGGCAAATAAAAAGTGATGAGCCTGCCATGGTAAAATTGTGTTTGGTCATATTCTACAGTAATTTTAGGCCTACATGTTAAAGGGATACTCCACTTTTTTTGGAAATAGGCTCATTTTACAACTCACCCAGAGTTATACAGTTGAGTTTTACCGTTTTCGAATCCATTCAGCCGAACTCCGGGTCTGATGGTACCACTTTTAGCATAGCTTAGCATGGATCATTGATTCTGATGAGTCCAGTAGCATTTCTTTCAAAATGACCAACGAGTTTCAATATTTTTCCTATTTAAAACTCGACTCTTCTGTAGTTAAACCGTGTACTAAGATCGACGGAAAATTAAAAGTTGCGATTTTCCAAGCCTATATGGCTAGGAACTACTCTCATTCCGGCGTAAGAATCAAGGAACTGTGCGGCCGTACCATGGGTGCAGCAGGCGTAATGAAAAATTTCTTGTCTCAAATACAAGGAGACCACATTCTAGTTGCATGGAAGTAATTCTCCAACATTTAAAAGTATTGCATATCAAACAAGTTTCCTTTCTCTTCAGGTGAAAGTGCGAGAGAGACACTCTGCTCAAAATGGCGTGAGTAATGGCAGCAGTCCTCCTTTAAAGGGCATGTGTGATGGAGAGGACAGAAAACCACATGATGAACTCCAAAAGCTGCGGGACACCGTGACCCACCGTGATAACGAGATCAGTATCCTTTACTCAACTTAATAATATTATAGTTATTTTATAAACCTCAGATTTTGTGTCTCACTAGGTCTAATTTAAATATGATGCATCTGAGGTGCTAAAACAGTCTAATGATCTCTTATTGCTTTATTCTCAGCCCGAAAAAAGTAGGTACACTTAAATTGATTTCCAATAAAGTATAACAGTCTGGTTAATGTATATTATGAATAATGAAAAATGTTATTCAAACGTATGCAAATAAAATCCCAAAAATCTAATAACTGGAAGTTTTATATAGTTTGTTTATATGTTTTAATCGTAATATTATTTATATCATGATAACTCTCTAAAGATTTTAGCATGGTAGTGAATATGACAATGTTAATCTATTTGGTCTTGGCGGAATAGATCTGCTACGCTGCTGCTGCAGATATTGCTGCTGTAGTTGTAATTATTGCTGCTGCTGCAAGAGCAAGTACATGGGCTTGCTACTGCCTATACAAACACTGCTATACAAACACTATACAAAAACTGCTGTGGCATGTAACACAAATAGCATGTATAAAATTGCCTCCAACACAGCTGAAAACTAAGAAAATTAACAAGACAAGCCAAAATGTGCATTTGCTGCTTTAGAATGTTGAACACACTGCTGCTATATGATAATATAGCAGGAGACAAGATAAATGATACCGCCCCCTAAAACAAGCAGATCAATCGCCATGACATACTGTATGTACTGCTGCTGCTCCGGAGAGCCATAAGAACTGCAAGTTTGCTATCTTTGTGTGCCTGGACCTGCTTTGACTAATGGCGTAACACTAGTGGACTATTGCAGTGTGTACCTGGTCGCTTGACCAGACTACTAGTGACTTGACTTATGTGTATCTGGGCTAGTAAAGCCCAGGCAAAATATCTAGTGGCTTTGCAATGTGAACCTGGGTGCCATAGCCTTAGGTTTTTTTAAGTAATGACCTCTATGTGTGCCTGAGCAATATAGCTCAAACTTAACTTGTTAGAAACACTATGGGCCCTATCTTGCACCCAGCGCAATTGACTTCGTACACCGACGCATGGATCATTCCTATTTTGCACCCACGCACAGCGGACTTTTCCTTCCACAGACGCACGTCGGTAAATTAGGGAATGAACAGTGGCGCGTTGCGCGTTAGTCATATGCTATTTTAAGCGCGCTTGCTTGGCCATAATGTAGTGTGTGAACAACGCGCATACACTTTGATTCTCTAATCTAAACGGACACAGCAGTTTTCATTTTTGCAAATCATACATTATTACAAGGAAAAATATTAACACGTGAGGGAAATCATTGTTGTGTCCGTAAAGATGTGAAAAAAATAGGCATAAATCTAGCTTACACATTTACCCAAATTATTATACGCCTGTTTAACCGAAGCTAATTTGGGTGGGTTTCTCCAATCATCCCCATACAATGTCACTTCTCTGTGTTTTACAGCTCTGACGAGAACGTCGGTCTCCTCGGCTATAAACCGCTCCTGGCGTGCGCTGGCAAACCCGCCGTTATAATAGCAATCCGCCATGGAACAAGCGCGCCTGCTCTTAAAGGGAATGTGAGAGGACGCTCTGATTGGTTTATTTCACGTTACGCCCAAACCACACCTATGAATAATGAAGCTACTTCAGACCAACCCATTTTAGATTTGCGCCGGGCACAAGTATCAGGGAACAGAGGGGTCCAGAGACAAAAGCAGGTAATATCCTTTAATGGATAAATTAGGCAACGCCACTCAGGCTAAATAAACAGAAAGTCTCTTCACAAAAGGTAATTGAACGGTGTTCCGCTGCTCTTTCAAACGAGTACAGATGATCTTAGCCGGAGACCCGGATGGCTCTTGAGCGGCGAGGTGAGACGAGGAACCCACTGCTATACTCCAGGGAGAAGACTGGTCACAGCACCGAAGCGGTACACACAGCAGTAGATAACGGTGACGCTTACAGACAATTAAGACAGGACAGGACAGGACAGGACAGGGGATAACTTCAGAGAAGTAACGGTGACAGGACAGGACAGGGGATAACTTCAGAGAAGTAACGGTAGCAGTCAAAAACGTGCATGAAGGTCAAACAATAATCCGACAATACAGACAAGAAAGAGAGAACAAGATATAGCGTGGACATAAGGGGAAAATAGAGAACAGGTGTGCTGATGAGATGAGCATGAGAGCCAGCTGATGGTAATGAGAAGAAGAGGCAAAGGGTGTGTGCGTGAGAATGTAAGGAAAGAGAAGGTATGACGTAATATGACCAGCAGAGGGAGGCAGAGGGAAGAAAACAGAGAAGGAAAGAACCAGGATCATGACAGCAAGAGTTATTTATCCCGCCGGTATAATAGCAACAGCGCCCGGGATCCGCCCACAAAGTTACTTGTGTTTCGCATTTGATACTTGCGTTTCAGATCGTTAAAATAGGGCCCTATATGTATATGTAAAAAGAATATAGAATAGAGATAACCCCAGGCAACCACCTGAGCAAATAGTTTTAAAATTAATTGTCATTAGATAGTTGTCATTGTCATTATCCACTTACCAATTCATGTTTTTTTTTCTGATTAATATTCTTAGCAATGTGATGTAATCAGACACGCAGCTCTGATTTTGCATGCAAAACAATGTCACCCTTTAAAAATTAAAAATCATTGTAGGTTTTGCATGAGATTTATGTTGAAATGTGAAATACTGCCACTTCTGTACTGCAACTGCTCACTTTACATATTTCAAATAAGTTAAATAGATACGGATGGTGGTTATTTTATGGTTTCAAAATAGTACTAAAGTGGCTTCCTGTGGCCACATTCTAATTTTCTGACCGCCAGCTTGGCCTGTCTCAGCATAACAACCAGGTGGTCAGAGTTGCCAATATGATGGAGGGGGGCTGCTTTACATGAGTCCTTAATGTTTGCATAGCTACATCGGATCTAGTGTGCTCTTCCCCCTGGTTGCGTTATTCACATGCTGATAATGAATTTAAGGCAGAACAGATTTAAGGCATTTCCCTTCGTTTGTGCCCTTCGTTTACACGCAAACGGAGAATTCTCCTCTGGAAACGATTCTTTCTAAAAACTCCAGCCAGAGTGGAGATTTTGGAAAACTTTGTTTGCACGTTTGCATGTAAACTGAGAAAAACTGAGTTTTAGGCAGCCGACGTCACAGTATGTGACTAATTTCGGGATTCTGATTTGCTAACGTGGACTTGAGCTTCGTGTTACACTGCCACTACAGGTTTGGCATGCTCTAGACGGCATATACACGGGTTCGTGTAACAAACACTTTTCTGAAAACTGACAGGTGTGCACGTTTATTTTTGAAAACGGAGAGGGGTGAAATGTCCGTTTATGAAAAAAGCTGTCCACGTGTAAACGTAGCCTAAGACATGCCTGGTTGAAATCTCCAGCTGCAATGAAGAAAGCATCTGCTGCTTACTGATGTTATTGTAAAACTCTGACATTGCCTCCTTCATGTTAGCACTCGGTGGTACATAAACAGCCGTTATGTTGCCGTCACGTTATGTCAGCTCCCGCGGCATGCAGAAGGGTTGGCATTTTACAGTCATTAGCTCTACATGGAGAGAGCAATAAGTAGAAACCACCACGGCATTTTAACACCACAATTTGTTGACGTACACTGCCAGGCCTCCCCTTAGCTTTCTGGCTAGCGAGGTTATTCTGTCCGCTCTCTGTCCACATCTCAGTGAAAACATAGACACCACAGTCCCTCACTCTGCATTGCGAAGCTCTTCACAGTCTGATATAATCCAACTTGTTGTCGAGGGAACAAACATTTGCCAGCATGAGTGTAGGTATGGCCGGCTTGTGTGGATTAGCGGTTAGCCTAGCACATACTCCGCTTTTGCCACGCTTCCGCATCCTATCAGCTGTTGCACCCGGCATGGCCGTAGATTTCCTTAGGCCTGCACAGTGTATGAGTCCAATCTCACCCAGCACACTCATAAAATGTTCTTCGTAACAGAAGACTTTGTTTTACGAATGTCCATCAATTGTTGTCGCTCATACACACGTTCCTCATTCACACTGCTTCATGAACGTACAATAGCACTACACTGTCACTAGGAGAGGTCGCCGCAAACATTGGTTGCGCTGCCATGTTTTAAAGTGCTTCAAAAGGATTGTGCAGAATAACTGAAGGATGTTTTTGCAGACATTTTGAATATCTCACGACGTTGATCGTGGGGAATATTCCCTTCGAAAACAAAACTCAGCCACTACGTCTTCAGCGGTTTGGATTTAGGAGCATCAAAATTACTGCTTTTTTCTTTATTACACCCAAGAACAGAACACCACAATCGCTTAGACGCCATTCTGGTCCAGCGTATCCACAATGGTGGACTATGATGACAGCTCGCTCAGGGCGGGTCTGTGTTGAAACGCTGCTGTCAATTAACAATCGTGGGAGGGGCTTGTGACGTCACACGGTCAGGCGGCTCGATTTGAGACAGGGGAAAACATATAAGGAGATAAATAAAAAAAACACTGGATGGATTTTTATCATTATGTGATGGTTGTGTACAGGGGATCGATGATTTGTTTTTTTGTGAAAAAATCAGGGATTTCCTTTTTAGGCCATAGCTGAACTCCAGGGCCGGATTTGCGGAGCCCTGCACTAGCATTCCTGTAACAACTGGTCAAAAATGTAAAGTCATGATTTTGAATCTTCAGAAACTCACACCGTTTTTCAATTGATTGACTGTTTTGCATTTAATTATCATTGTAACACACAGATCTCTAGGCCGAAACAAATCATTATCCTTAATTTAAGCTTCTCAGGTATATTAGTGAGCATGCTCAAGAGAGAAAAGAGGAAAGTTCAAGATGTTACTTCCCAGCTGGCACAGTTACACAATCAAAACCCATCAACCTGCAGTTCATCACGGTCACCCACAGCCCTACAGGCGGAGGAGAGTGAAAAATGTGACACCTCTCTTGATTACACACATGCTCATCATTTTATTACCAGAAAAAGGGGTGAGTTACCACAAACCAGATATTTATAGCCATATATTACATGACACTACATATTGCATGCTTTCAATTGCCTAACCACTCAAACAAAATGTGCAGATTCACTGCCACTTACTCAACTGGATAATGCAGCTGTTAAAAATGAAATTAGTCAGGCTTTAGCGAAAAGAGGTGGCGTGTTCCGATGCAAACGCTCCCTGGTGCTATTTTGGAGTTTAAAAAACAATTCCACCACTGACCAGAAAAAACCGAGTCTAAAGACAGTGGCAGTGACAGTTTTGGGCGATAGTCATATGCTATTTTAAGGGCGCATGCTTGGCCATTATGTAGCGTGTGAACAATGCGCATACACTTTGATTCTCTAATCTAAACAGACGCAGCAGTTTTCATTTTTGCAAATCTTACATTATTAAAAGGAAATATATTAACACACGAGGGAAATCATTGTTGTGTCCATGAAGATGTGAAAAAATAGGCATAAATCTAGCTTACACATTTACCCAAATTATTATACGCCTGTTTAACCGAAGCTTATTTGGCTGGGTTTCTCCCATCCCCATACATTGTCACTTCTCTGTCTTTTACGGCCATGACGAGAACGTCGGTCTACTCGGCTGTGAACCGCTCCTGGCGTGCGCTGGCAAATTCGCCGTTATAATAGCAATCGGCCATGGAACAAGCGCGCCTGCTCTTAAAGGGAATGTGAGAAGACGCTCTGATTGGTTTATTTTTACGTTACGCCCAAACCACACCTATGAATAATGAAGCTACTTCAGACCAACCCATTTTAGATTTGCGCCAGGATCCACCCACAAAGTTACTTGCGTTTCGCGTTTGATACCTACGTTTCAGATCGTTAAAATAGGGCCCTATATCCATAAAGGCTAACATTTTTTTTTTTTTTTTTTGAAGAGTGGAGAATAGTCTTAGTCTTTGCCATCTAGTTAAAGCACATGTACTGTTTTAAATATCCTGTGCATAACGCTTCATCATTTGTATCATTAGATTTCAACAACAAGAAAACCGAGCGCCCATATTGCTACAATAAACTTTATATCCTGTAAGTTGATGAAAATTTAATGCTTTGCCTCGATGCGACTGTTCCAGTCATTTGCTGATCAAAAAACTTGGAACTTCATTTGATCTTGATTTTCATAACCATAGCTATATAAAGCCACTATACCAACTTCAACGACAATGTTTAATTAAATATGAGGTTTCCGCCTGACAGCGACGATATGTAAATTTGTTTTATCATCAACAACAACATCAAACAGGCACCTGGGATGCAAAATAGCCTTGATGTCGCCTGGAGCAAACTCCAGGCACCCATGAGATATAGAGAGCACCTGAAGATCTCCTACTCTCCTCAGAGAAGTAATGGCTAATAAAAAAGCTACATTGAGGGAAGGTTCTTGGCCTCAGCCGACTCCAGAGGTTCGAAGGGGGCCTCGACCAGCCCTTCGAAAACCACTGCCAGGTCCCATGTGGGAACTCTGGTCCGAGCCGCAGTTCTCATCCTCCGAGCCACACGGAGGAAAAGTACGGCCAGCTGATGACTCTCCAGAGGCCCATCACCCAGAGGAGAGTGGAAAGCCGCAATGACAGCCACGTACACCTTGAGTGTGGACGTGGTAAGACCTGCCGATCTTGGAGGAGCTTCAGCACTGAAGCCAAACGGGCAGTTAACTGGGTCCACCTCACGCTCTCTACACCAAGTGAAAACACATTCCACTTTAGGCCGTACAATCTCCTCATGGAAGGAGTTCTGGAACTGAGTATAGTCTCGACCACTCCAGCCGACAGGCCAGCTTCTAGGTACTGAGCCCCCTCAGGGCCCAGGCCCAAATTTCCCACAGGCCTGATCGAGGGTGGATCTGCCAAGGCTGGCCTGCCAGGAGTGCTATGATGTCTGAAAACCATACTCAGGCCGGCCAGTACGGGGCTACTAGAAATAGGCTGATCCCTTCTCGATGGACCCCGATGGGGCTGGATGGGTGAGAGAAAACCACAGTGGACAGTGGGATGTCCCTCGAGACGCGAACAAATCCACTTCCACTGGGCCGAACCTCTCGCATAGCGGCTTCACCACCTCGGTGGGAAGTCTCCATTCCCCTGGCCTCAGCCCCTGCCTCAACAGAATGTCTGCTCCCTGGGACGTGCATTACTCTGAGAGATAACAGTTTCCCAAGGGACCACAGGGGGATCTGATGCGCCAATCTGGAAACATGGCCCGATCTCAGAACCCTCTGATGAATCAAGTCAGAGACCACCGACACATTGTCTGTGTGCCTCTCACCCAAACAGTATTATTTCACAGATCGCGTGTGTCCCTTTTATTGCAGACCCATAATCTACGTGCTGCCTCTGCAAACGCGAGATTCGAGTCGTTTACAATATAAGAAAGTCAACGGGCGCGAGGCTGAAACACACGACGCACGGCTGTGCGCGTCGAGATATTTCTCAATGAACACAGCCAGCACCCTCAAGAGCTGACTGTGCATGCCTCGCACCCACACAGAATCTTTATTTCAGAGTAGACTCGTAAACTACGCGTTGCCTCGGCAAACACGAGCTCCGAGCCACTAGATTCTGTATTGCAATGCAGACCTTAAACCTACCTTGGCAAATGCCTTGGCAAAACGAGATTCCAGCCACAGAATCTTTATTGCACAGTAGACTCGTAACATAGGTCCTGCCTCGGAAAACGCGAGATCCAAGCCACTCTAGATTCTGTATTGCAATGCAGACCTTAAATCCACACGCTGCCTCGGCAAACGCAAGATCCCAGCCACAGAATCTTTATATAGCAGAGTAGACTCTTAATCTACGTGCTGCCTCGGCAAACGCGAGATTCGAGCCACTAGATTCCATATTGCAATGTAGACCTTTATTTGGGACAATTCTTATAGGACAAACAACACCAAATAGGACAGACAGTTTGACACAGGGCACTTGCTGAAGAGCAAAAAGCTAACTCTGTTTTGTGCCAGCGTCCTTTTGTAGCTTCCGTGTATGCTGTCACATGTTACGTCATGACGGAACACCAATCAGGATTGGATTATTTTCATTCATACTTCAGATACGTTTACGCTAAGGGCGTTCCCTAAAGTGTCGGTAGTCAACGCAGTTCGAGTACCCTCGAAAGGGAACTGCTGTGTCAAAAAAAAAAAAAAAAAAGGTTGGGAAACACTGTCATAGAGTGATATGCTACATGGTCTCCCAGGGTTAGGATGCTAGGGCTTTGCTTGGGGTAGTGTTTTTTGTTCTTGTCTGGTGCTTGGTTTAGGAAAGTGCAATGTCTCAATCACAAAGTGCAGAAGCTTTTAATTGAGTTAAAAAATAAATCTAAAGAGATATATAAACTGCCCTGAGGGCAGAAAAACAGTCCAGACATGCACAGACATCGTTGGATTTTGCAGGGTTAACGGGACCATCTACACAGCAAACCAACCACACCAATCTGGCACACAAGGAGAATAAATAGGGAATAACATTTTGAGGGTAATGAGAAAACCATTTTATTATATATAATGATATGTTCACAGGACCTTATTAGAGACCATATTTGCATGATCTTAGTAGATTACAGTCTCATAACTTTAACTAACTATGCACTCTTCTCTTTCAGTGTCAGAATTATCTGTTGGTAAGCAGACAGCATTTGAAGTCTTTCTGAGGGACCATGAAGACCGTTTAACAATTGAAGATAACAGGGCTGTCTTGCAACAAAGGTCGGTGTGTGCTACAGTGTCAGGATCCTACCCTGACTGTCTTGTTTTCTGAATTGTGCTTGTGTTTAGTGTGTCTGAGTTTGTTTTGTGCCTGAGAATATGACTCTTTATTTTTGTCTGTCATGTGCCTTTTTGACTGTTGGTAAGCAGACAGAGTTGTGTGATGGAGGAGAAAAGTGGCCGGCTAAGTGAAACATTGCAACTGTTAGGATTGTAGCGGCGTTTGATGAGAAAACAGTCATGGGAAGAATACTGTGAGATGTGGATAATTCCTTTTAAATCAAATAGCATTGACAATGCTGTGAAGCAAAGAGCTATTCTCAGTTGGAGAATTTGTTAAAGAACATTCCTACCCAAAGCCGAGCAAAATAGTTCAACGTTTCAAGTTTGACTCGCGCTCAAGGAGGCCTGATGAGACAATAACTAACTTTGTGGCTGAGGGACGCAAACTCATACAGGATTGTAATTATGGTGATATACTGCAACAGATGATGAGAGACAGACTTGTGTGTGAAGTTAGTCCAAAGAAGATAATCAAGCAAAATCTGACCTTTTGATAATGCAATGAAAATAGCACTCTCTATTAAAAGCATGGCAGCAGCATGTCACAAGCTGTGCAGCAAAGCAGACAGCAGTGTGAGCTGTGAAGAAGGAATGCAAGCCAGTGCAGCATTTAAGTCCTGTTATACATGCAAGAAAATAAATCACTCCTGATTGTAGATTCAAAACAGAGAAATGTCATGCATGTGGTAAAATTAGTCACATATCATCAGCTTGTAGAAATAAGGGTAGAACGGCCATTAGAGGGAAAGAGAGAGAAATCAGACATGAACGAGCCCTGGACGACGTCATTGCATAGAAAGTGACAGCAATTAGTATTTTAATACATTCACACTGGGTTGAATACAACCCATGAACATGCAAAGTGACAGGCACAAAATGAACCTAGAAATAGATTCTGGATGTAGTCTTACTGTTTTAAATGAGGATACATTCAAGGAATTGAGGAAAAAGTGGGAAAAAACTAAGACAGACTGGAATGAAACTGGAAACCTATACGGGACAACAGATCGAAGTGAGAGGCACTTGCCAGGTTGCTGTGGAGTACCAAGAGTAAAAGAAAACACCCCCTATTGGTGTAGTGACTGGCAATGGTTCAAACTTGCTGGTTAGCAGAATTAAAACTATCTTGGGACCAGATTAAGCATGACAGACAAGTACTGCAAATTCAGTTTTTTTTTTTTTTTTTTTGGTGGAGGGTACTGATTAAACACAGTGAGTACATTGGATACATGTCCAAGTCTGGTGGTCCACTCTCCCTTTCATGACAGAGGAGGCTGTCCCTGTCAGTCCTGTCATGGCTGAGGAGGCCGTCCAAGCCAGTCTTGCCATGGATCCTTTATTACACTCGTATTCCTATCTCTATTTATTCTGCCTGTGTGCTCTGTTTTGTGCCAGATTGCTGTGGATGTTTACCCTGTCTACTGTAGGTGGTCATGTCTTTTCGTGTCTGTTTATGCCTGCCGTTTCTGTGTCCTGTGCCCCAGTCCTTCTGCAACTTGGCCTGGCCCTGGACTGTATTAGATCTCCTTCAATCTTTGCTGCAGAATATGCACCATGCCTAATCAGCTCAACTGGAATCCTTGATCAGTGTTCATTGATGTTCTATATACAGGTGAAATTTGAAACATTTTAATATCGTGCAAAAGTTAATTTATGTCAGTAATTCAACTTAAAGGGTGAAACTAATATATGATATAGACTCATTACATGCAAAGTGAGATATTTCAAGCCTTTATTTGTTATAATTTTAATGATTATGGCTTACAGCTTATGAAAACCTTTTCACAATTGTAAGACTTTGAGAGCCACCAGAGGGCACTCCACATCAGACTATTATCACTCCCTCACAAACTACATTTCCCATAACTCACTGCCTGGACTCATAATCACTGATTGCATTCACCTGTGTCTCATTAACCTGTTAGTCTCAGCCTATTTATACCATGGTCACTCATTCACTCACTGCGAAGTTTTGTATGTTGTTGCACTGCATTTCCGAGCATTTTCCCTGGCTTCATGTCTCTTGGTTTTTGGATTTCTTGCCTGTTCCGTAGTGATGGGCAGATCGAGGCTTCGTGAAGCAATGAAACAGTTGAACCAAATGGTCCATATTGTTTCGAGGCTTCGAATCAATCCGACACCCGTCTCAATGGTGACACCTAGTGGTCACTTGCAGGTGTTGATCTGAAACAACCTTGACGAGCCATTAAAATTGTTGTTGTTTTTTTATTATTGTACTTTTCTAATATGTGAATCTTGTAACATATAGGCTCATCACTGTGCATAATGTTATTTTGGTCCTGCAAAATGAATATTAATAAAATAAATCAAGCCACAATGTCTCACTTTTTTAGATATTTTTATTCAAAAATATTAATTTCTCTGCTGTGGAAGGACTAGCCTACTTCTTTTTTTTACAGATAATTTCTCCAGCCTTTGAAAAAATCCTCTCACAAGTGACACTTGTTGCTGGAAAGCAAAGATATTTTTTAGCCATGGCATACAAATGAGGAAAGATTACTGCTCTCTCTTTCCAGTAAGTTAGTGGATCATGAGTTCTGGGCAAATACGCATCGTTGATGTATTTTTTCACTTCCACTGTGGCATCAGCTGTAGCATTGTGTATCATCTGGGTTTGATGGATACGAGTATCAAAAAGTTCCCATAAACTGTCCTGTGTTTCTACTGGTGTTGATGTTGATGATGTTGATGGGTCTGATGTTGACATTTCTATCCCTATCTTTAATCTATCTATCTATTAATCTAGCTGTCTATATATATTTATATATATATGTATCTATTAATGTGTCACTATATGTATACTCTGTGTCTCTAGCCTATCAGTCAATGTGTTGTGTAAATTTAAATGTAAGCCTAAATATAACTAAACAAATCGCACTATAAATGTCGTTATATCACCAAAAATCGGCTATCTCAATATCAAACTCCTCTCACAAAAACCCACGAGGTCAATATGCGTTGATTTCACTTTTATACAGATGTGCGATTGTGTGGTCTGTTCCCGACCGTGTCAATCAAACGCTGATTCTGCGGATCACACCTGATGAAACACTTAGTGAAACACTTCGAGGCTTCGTTTGGCCATAGTCACGTGACATGGGTGTTTTGAATCACGCTTCGGATCAGTGTTTCGAAACATCTGCGCTTCGGGATCTCGCATAGCTTCGGAACGAGTGTTTCGCGTCAGCCATCCCTACTGTTCCGTGGATTACTCGTTTGCCTCTCACACCTGCCTGTTTTGTTTGTTTGTTTGGATTGCCTACCTGTGGTTTGACCTATTGTCTGTATAATGGATCACGTGTCAGGATTGCCCCTTAAATAAAGCTGCATTTGGATCTCAACCTTCGTGTCTCGGAGTAGTTCGTAACAACAATATTCTAATTTTGAATTTGGGGTTTTCATAAGCTGTAAGACATAATCATCAAAATTATAACAAATAAAGACTTGACATATCTCACATGTAATGAGTCTATATAATATATTAGTTTCACCTTTTGAGTTACTGAATTACTGAAATAAATTAACTTTTGCACAATATTCTAAGTTTCACCTGTACATACAAGGATTTTCAAATGCAACATTGCTCTTTCTGGAAAAAAAATAGGGCACTTTTTGACAATTTGACAATCAGTCAGTATTTAATAATGTTCTCCTTGATCAGTATTCATTGATGTTTTGCATACATACAAGGATATTCACATTGGCCATTTCATTTTGCAGGTTTGTTGAAGCTAAGACACTTGGTGAGCAAGTTAACCAGACCAGGATCAGAGTCAGTAAGTAAACTCTACACCTTTTTATAGTCAAGTCAAGTCATCTTCATTTATATAATGCTTTTAACAATGTGTTTCAAAGCTGCTTTACAGAGATAAACATATAATTTAAGGTAACAGAGATTGTTTTGGCTTTATAGCGGTTCTTGAATAATGTTATTTTCCAGCTAAAGTTAGTTTTGATTGATTCACTTCAGTCAAAATGATCATTTGTTATTAAATTAGGGGCCGCTAAGACGACACCGTTCTCTCTACACAGACTTTAAATGCAAATCTGTGATAAACGCTGATGGCGCTCACGTGCGCATCAAGAATTGATTCTATAGTTATGTGCATTTGAATATATGTGCGCAGGTTTGTAATTCCCTACAAACCAAGCCTATACAAACTACTTGTCCTGCCTATAGATTTTGATACATAATTTTATTTTATCACTTCGGGGTAGGTACGCGAAACGAATGATCCCACAACACTTTATCTGTAGAGTGGTAAAGGGATCCTCCAGGCGAAGGGCCTTCGTCAGATCTGGATACGGCCTGGATCCGGCAGGCTGCGTGAAAACCTTGGGATAAACAAAGACACTAAAATTAGCGTAGATGCCATTCTTCTTATAATGTAACGAGTACATCAGGATTTAAGGGAAGTGTTCCCAGTTCCGTCTGACCTAATCTATGCAGCCTAACATTGAATTATAGAAGTCTATAATGTATTATGTGAATGCTAGGTCAAAGAGATGTGTCTTTAATCTAGCTTTGAACTGACAGAGTGTGTCTGCTTCCCGGACAATGGTAGGAAGACTGTTCCAAAGTTGTGGTGCTAAATAGCAAAAGGATCTACCCATTGGCGTATCCAGGACATTTTTACTGGGGTGGCCAAGATGGGACACAAAGCTAGTGTGGGGTGGCCATATCTACTATAAAGTAATCGTATGCAAACCTTCAAACTCGCATGAACAATAGAGGATTCTAATAATAGTAACAAAGTGCAATAGAGGTAGCTCTTGCTTTTGCTGATTCTCCTGCTACAAAATGCTTTCACATAGGCCAAAAGACCACAAGACAAGACTTAAAGTCCAATAATGCCAACTGGTGGAATGGTACACAGAAGTCACGGTTCGGTTCAGACATCACGGTTCTGTACGAATTCGGTAACATGGAGGGAAAAGCAAAACAAAAATGCAGAAGGCATTTTTATTTTATCGTGCATGTCTCAGTCTGTACCACCTAGTGTCATACAGTCCCATGAGCAGCTGCAACAGCTGGCCCTGAAGTGTGTAAAGTAAGATGTAAACAGTAAACAATAAGTATGCCACATTATCTCCTGACTCCATTTGTAACTTGTAAACAAAATAAGACAATCAGCCATAAAACTGAAAATAGAGCATCTCTTATTTATGTGCTGATTGCCTAATCTTAACCCCACCCCTAATCCTAACCTTGCGTCTAAATGAGTTGCTTACATTAACAAAATGAGCCTACAATAGCAGACATAAGCCCTTTAAATAAAAATAAATGGCCATGTTTTATAAAAAGGTTCACAAAACTAAATAAAAATGTTTAGAAAATATGTAACGTTAATTTAGTTGTAGGTTACGTTCTCATATCCATTTTTTCTCTTTAAAGGGATAGTTCACTTTAAAATTTAAATTCTGTCATCATTTACTCACCCTCAAGTTGTTTCAAACCTGTATTAATTTATTTCTTCTGCTGAACACAAAGAAAGATATTTTGAAGAATGTCAGTAACCAAACAGTAGTCTGTACCCATTGACTTCCATAGTAGGAAAAAAAAATACTATGGAAGTCAATGGGTACAGACTACTGTTTGGTTACTGACATTCTTCAAAATATCTTTCTTTGTGTTCAGCAGAAGAAATAAATTAATACAGGTTTGAAACAACTTGAGGGTGAGTAAATGATGACAGAATTTAAATTTTAAAGTGAACTATCCCTTTAATGTCACGGAATAATCTGGTTTACTGCTTTACACGATTCTTTTGTAGTGTGGTTTTGGTCTACTAAAGTGTTGTACTTAAATAAACATTCACGAATGTACCTTACTACTTCTCGCCGCTGATTCCTCATGATTTAGAAGGCAATTACACCGAGTCACCCTGTCGTTTCAAAGAATAGTACACCGGCGAGCGCGAAGTAAATGCCTCGTCCATTTGGGGAAGCGCGCGCGCAGTTAAGTTTTATTTATTTTTATACCATGTATTATCCGTGTAAATTCATGCACCGAACCGTTTCAGTTCAATACGAATACATCTACCGTTCCACCCCTATGCCAACAGACCAAATATAATTTAAGGATTAAGGTGCTTCTTTAAAATGTAACTTTTGAACATTGTACTGGCCCTAAATCAGTTGATCAGCTGTCATTGACAGCATCTCTTGTTTCTTGTGTTGATGAACATGCAACTACCTATCAGATCTGGGGTGGCCACAGGGGTGGCCAATGAGCCGGCCACCCCAGGCCACCCCCTAGAATCGCCACTGGATCTACCGCCAGCAGTCAATTTTGATATTCTAAGTATTATTAACTGGCCGGAATTTTGAGAATGCAATAGACGTGAAGGACTATAATGCATTAAGAGCTCACTCAAGTACTGCGGAGCTAAACCATTTAGTGCTTTGTAATTAATCCGCAAAATTTTGAAATGTATACAATGTTTAATAGGAAGCCAATGCAGTGTTGACAGAACGGGGCTAATATGGTCATACTTCCTGGTTCTGGTAAGAACTCGAGCTGCTGCGTTTTTAACTAGCTGTAGTTTGTTTAAGCGTGCAGGGCAACCACCCAGTAGAGCATTACAATAATCTAGCATTGAGGTCATGAACGCATGAACTAATTGTTCCGCATTTGTCAATGAGAGCATATGGCGTAATTTAGATATATTTTTAAGATGGAAAAATGCGGTTTTACAGATACTAGATGCGTGACTTTCCAATTAAAGATTGGTATCAAAGAGCTCACCCAGGTTCCTAACTGACGACGAAGACTTAACAGAGCAGCCATCAAGTGTTAGACAGTACTCTAGGTTATTACGTGTGGAAGTTTTTTGTCCAATAATTAGAATCTCTGTTTTTTCAGAATTTAGTTGTAGGAAATTACTAGTCATCCAATGTTTTATGTCAGCTATGCATTCCGTTAATTTTGTGAATTAGTAGGTTTCGTTCTTAGGACTTCGTTCTCCATTTTTCTGGCCATCTCTTAAGGGCCTGAGTGTGCTCGTTGTGCCACGGCGTTGGACTATGTTCTTTAATCTTCTTTAAGCGCAGCGGAGCAACTGTGTCTAAAGTGCTGGAAAGAGAGAGAGTTAAAAGTTTCTGTTGCAATGTCAAGTTCTTCTAAGCTATCCGGGATGCTGAGATGATGAAACTGATTAGGAAGATTATTGATAAAGCAATCTTTAGTGGCAGAAGTTATAGGTCTAACATATTTATAACACGGAGTCGGCTTTGCAGCCTTGGCTAAATGTAATTTACATGAGACTAGATAATGATCTGAGATGTCATCGCTCTGCTGCAGTATTTCAACGGCATCAACATCTGTTCCATGTGATAGTATTAGATCTAGAGTATGATTACGGCAATGAGTAGGTCCTGACACGTGTTGTCTAACTCCAATTGAGTTTACAATGTCTTTAAATGCCAATCCCAATGCATCTTTTTCATTATCTATGTGTATATTAAAATCACCAACAATTAGTACTTTATCTGCAGCCAATACTAGTTATGATAGAAAGTCTGCAAATTATTTGATAAAGTCTATATGGTACCCTGGTGGCCTGTATACAGTAGCCAGCAGAATTTTCAAACATGATTTATCGTTTACACTATATATTTTTAAATTAAGCACCAGCATTTCAAAATAATTATATTTAAAGCTAGATGTCTTAGTGGTTTTGAAAATATTACTATAAATTACAGCAACACCTCCTCCTTTGCGTTTCAGACGAGGTTCATGTTTATAACCGTAATCTTGTGGGGTTGACTCATTTAAAGCAATGTAATCGTTTGGTTTTAGCAAGGTTTCAGTCAAACACAGCACATCTAGGTTATAATCTGAAATCAAATCATTAACTATTAGCGCTTTTAAAGTAAGAGATCGAATATTCAGCAACCCAAGCTTTATCATTTGCTCATCCATATTATATCTGTTTTTTATTTGTTGAACATCAATTAAATTTTTAACCTTAGATGGGTTTGAACGTTTTTTGGATTTCCAAATTCGGGGAACAGACACAGTCTCTATATGATAATATCTAGGTGAAAGAGTCTCTATGTGATGGGATTTATCTGACCTTGGTGACGTGAGGCCGCTAGCAGACGGTCGGTTAAGCCAGTCTGCCTGCTTCCTGACCTGAGCCCCAGATTGTCATCTTTTAGCTCTAAGAATATGAGCCAAATTACTAGAGAGAAGAGCAGCACCATCCCAGGAGGGATGAATACCATCTCTTTTCAACAGGTCAGGTTTGCCCCAAAAACTTTTCCAATTGTGAATTCTATATTATTTCGCGGACACCACCCAGACAGCCAGCCATTGAGTGAACACAATCTACTAACTATCTCATCCCTCCTGCGAACAGGAAGGGGGCCAGAGCAAATTACAGTGCTTGACATCGTACTTTCAAATTCACACACCTCTTTAATATTAATTTTGGTGATCTCTGACTGGCGGAGTCGAACATCATTAGTGCCGACGTGAATAATAATCTTAGAGAATTTACGTTTAGCATTAGCCAGCACTTTTAAATTTGCTTTGATGTCAGTTTTAAAGAAGATTAAAGAAAATAGTCCGACGCCATGGTACAATGTGCACACTCAGGCCCTTAAGAGAGCAGCCAGAAAAATGAAGCGCAACTGGAATAAAACAAAACTAGAGGTATTTCGCATTTCATGGAAAGAGAGCACGATTGCATACAGAGAGGCCTTAAAAGCTGCTAGATCTGCTTATTTTACAACCCTACCCCTTGGAATTTATTTGAAACATAATATTAGGGTATATTAGGGAGTATAATATATATGATAAAATTATAACTGTGCAACTTTCTACTACAGTATCACATCAGGCAGTGCATTGTAATCTTCCTGATGAAAATTTTTCATTAATTGCTATAGAAGAGGAAGAATTTTCTAAACTTGTTAAATCATCTAAATCGACAACATGTATGTTAGACCCTATACCGACTAAGCTACTGAAATAGATGCTTCCAGAGGTCTTAGATCCTCTTCTTAATATCATTAATTCATCTTTGTCAATAGGATACGTACCAAAAACGAGCTGGCTATGATTAAACCACTTGTTAAAAAAACGCAACTTGATCCCACAGAATTAGTTAATTACAGGCTGATCTCGAATCTACCTTTTCTGTCAAAGATACTAGAAAAGGCAGTATCTTCTCAACTATGTTCCTTTTTAGCAAGAAATAATATCTGCGAGGATTTTCAATCAGAATTTAGACCATACCATAATACTGAGACAGCTCTCATTAGAGTCACAAATGATTTGCTCTTATCATCCGATCTTGGTTGTATCTCTCTATTAGTGTTACTGGATCTTAGTGCTGCATTTGATCACTGACCACAACATTCTTTTGAATAGAATCGAAAATTATGTAGGCATTAGTGGAAATGCACTAGCATGGTTTAAATCAAACTTATCTGACCGTTATCAGTTTGTAGCAGTAAATGAAGAGATGTCTTATCGATCAAAAGTTCAGTATGGTGTACCACAAGGCTCAAGGATCACTGTTATGCTGATGATACTCAGCTCTATATTTCTTCACGCCCTGATGAAACTTACCAATTCACTAAATTAATGGAATGCATAGCTGATATAAAAAACTAGATGACTAGCAATTTCCTACTACTTAATTATGAAAAAACAGAGATTCTAATTATTGGACAAAAAACTTCCTCACGAAATAACCTAGAATACTGTCTAACACTAGATGGCTGCTCTGTCAAGTCCTTGTTGTTGGTTAGGAACCTGGTTGTGCTCTTTGATACCAATCTTTCATTTGAAAGTCACGTGTCTAGTATCTGTAAAATCGCATTTTTTCCATCTTAAAAATATATCTAAATTACGTCATATGCTCTCAATGAAAAATGCAGAACAATTAGTTCATGTGTTCATGACATCAAGGCTAGATTATTAAAATGCAGTAGCTCGAGTTCTTACTAGAACCAGGAAGTATGACCATATTAGCCTGGTTCTGTCAACTCTGCATTGCTGATTACTTCATCATTGGGCGGGCTTTTTAGGCGTGACGATATTTCTCCACAGTACTCTTTCTTTTGACATGCTGGTCAGCTCTCCGTGCAGCCGTTCCTTATCTAGGTCTAGATGTTCGTAGTGTCGATAAACGTAGTCCCTGTATGATATTCTTGGTCTACCCCGCCGGTTCGATGCGACTTCCGACTCGTAAAGAACATATATCTGCGCTGGTTCATTGTTTCCCATGCGAAGACAGTGTCCGATGAACTGGTGCTGCCTTCTCCTGATGATATCACTAATTGGCTGTTGACCTGTTGTGTTGTATAGTTGTTAATTTGTCCTGTGAGACTCTGCTTGGTTGATTCCCAACATGATTCGGTAGCACTTTCTAGCAAAGATGTTTAGCTTTTCTTCAAGGGATTGAGTGAGTGACCATTATTTGCATCCGTAAAGAAGCACTGATATGCACGATGCATTGAATTGATGCATCTTGAACTTTTCATTGCGGTTTGGGTGATCTCAAAATGGTCTTGAGTTTTGTGAATGCGACCCAAGGTAAAGCTATACGGTTTTTGACATCTTTTTTGGTCGACACTATGTATGATCCCAAGTACTTAAACTCGCCCGCAATTGCAATCAGCTTTCCATCAATTGACAGATTGGTCTTTATTTGGGATTTATTGTTTAGTTAGACTTTAAACGTTTTTTTCATTGCTTATCTCAAGACCGACAGCAGAGGCATTTTGCTGCATTACTGTTAGCTGCTGTTGTGCTCGGGTTGGATCGTTCTCAAGAAGCGCTATGTCGTCTGCGAATGCGAGGTCGTTGAGTTCACGTTCGGTTGTTGTCTCTTTTCTCCCTTTTTTAGCACAAGATCGTTGTGGCCGTGCGTTTTCCGATCGTGCTGGGGTACCCTTGTGTGTCAGGTAACCGAAATCGCCTGCTGATTGCTTTGAAACATAGTCGATGACAATTATGAATAGGTACGGTGCAAGGACATCTCCCTGTAGAACTCCTGTTGTGATTTGCAAAGGACTTTGAACGCTCTCCTCCAACGTATACTTGGCTTGTCGACTTGTCATACATGATTCTGATTGCGTTTACAATTTCCGATGGAATTCCGTAATGACGTAGGATGGAAAACATCATCTCTCTGTCAAATGAGTCAAACGCTTTCTTGTAGTCGATAAAGGTAGTATACATTGGGATGTCTTGTGCGCACGCTCCATGCATGGTCCTACGGAGGATGTGCATCTGTTAAGCACATCCCCGGCCTGTTCTGAAACCTGCTTGGTTGCTTCTGAGCAGTTTATCGACCGGGCCTCTTATGCGATTGAGAATTACTCTGTTGTAGACTTTGGCTGCTATGGACATTAGGCTGATTCCTTGATTATTGGTCATGAGCTGTGGGTTACCTTTCTTCGGTTTTGGCTTTATCAAGCTTGATGTCCATTGTGTTGGTGCTGTGAGATGTTCGTAGACCAACTGACAGATGTTGTGAAGTTGATGGACCACGAATTCACCTCTGTCTTTTAGTACTTCAGCTGTCATGGCATAATCTGGACCGGGTGCTTTGTTACAATTGAGTGTAGTGATGGCGTCTTCAACTTCTGTTCTTGTTATTTTACCCAATTTTATACCTGGGATGTCTGCTGTTGGAAGTGGGCGGTTGTTCGGGTTAATTTTGGAACTCTTGTTGTTCAGGAGTGTTGAGAAGTAGTTGGCCCATTCTTTTAAAAGATCTTCGTTCGAACTTGGGATGTCGCCCTTCTGACTTTGGTAGAGGAAGTATCTTTGGGCTTTTCACTGATTTCATGGATAAGTTTCCAAACTTTGTGATGTTCGTGTTTGTTGACTGCTCGCTCTAGGGCATCGAGTTTAGAGATGATATGTGCCTCGTTGTCCATGTCGAATGCTTTCGAAACCTCTTTTTGCGCCATTCCTCTTTGTCTTTTAACCCCCTGGGGTCGGCAATCACGCCGGCGTGATTTGCGCGTTTTTTTTCACATAGCAGCTGAATAAACTTAAAATACTCCGTCATTTGTGGTCATACAGACTTAATAAAAATGAAAAAAGAATCTGTGAGATGTCTACTTTTGTATGTGTCCACTTACAATCAAAACAAAACGTTGTGCTTTTGTAAAATAAAGAAATTAAACAGGGTGTGCTTTCTGCCTCTCCGTCTCGTGAACTTTTTTTTCTTGAGCACGTCTCTAAACATTTAAAAAACTCAGCGAATACTTGTCACACATTTGTGAGCTCTATATATTTATAATCATTTAAGTGTGTAGTTTTAAATTATCTGATTCAAAACGAAAACAAATATTCTCTGTTTAAGTAATTTGTATAAAACCAACAAGATATTCAGTTTCTCTAACCCTTCCTCATTAGTTTTAATGTGACCACACCCACACGCGCAAAACATATAGAGATGCAAATCGTCCATGTGTCGCGCGAACGCCCCCATTACCTCAACAACAAAGCGGCAAACTTTATCAGTCCTCTTCAGTCGTCGAGTTTGGAAGACATGCTGTGAGATTATTGGGTTTACATCTGAAGAAGAAGATCGCGATTTGAAGACAAGAACGATTTTAAGGTAAGAAATAATCCTGAATTATATTAGTTAGTGTTATTGTTGCATAAACTTCATATTGCCATTGAACTGTTGCTCGATGCTTCAGTGAATGTCCCCTGCACGCGCTGTGAGAGTTTGAAAACGCAGTCGCGCGACGTGCGTTTGAAAAGCAAACCATGATTTTACTCCAATCTCATTTCATAACGTCATATCGATGTAAACATTTGAAGTAACATATCATAATCAATATGTTTTTCTCTAGTGTAGTGTTACTGAAGTGTTCCTTTTTAACTATGCCTGCTATACTGTTCTTATTATTTGATTCAGCCCTGCTGCAAAAAATACTTTCTTAGTTAGTATTTTTGTTTTGTTTCCAGTCCAAATATCTAAAAATTCTTAAACCAAGAAGTGTTTACTAGAGAAGTAAAATGACATAAGAAATTCTATTTTGTTTTAAGATAAAAAGAAAGTAATTTAAGTAATTTTTGCTTAAAACGAGCAAAATTATCTGCCAATGGGGTAAGCAAAAAATTCTTGGTTTCCATTTGAATTAAGATTTTTTTTCTTGTTTTCTATTCGAATTCAGATTTTTTTGCTTACCCCATTGGCAGATAATTTTGCTCGTTTTAAGCAAAAATTACTTAAATGACTTTATTTTTATCTTAAAACAAAATAGAATTTCTTATGTCATTTTACTTCTCTAGTAAATGCTTCTTGATTTAATAATTTTTAGATATTTGGACTGGAAACAAAACAAAAATACTAAGTAAGAAAATCATTTTTTGCAGTGCAGGTATATGCCTACAAGGCACAACAAATATATATATATATGTATATATATATATATATATATATGTGTGTGTGTGTGTGTGTGTGTGTATTTTGTAAATTTTAAAAAGGAATTTTCACCAGAAATCTAAAATGTATTCCCACAATCATGCAGCCCTGGTTTCTTCTTGATATCAGCATGCTCACAGCTTTTTTATATATATATATATTTTTTAGGTAGCTACCCGTCCTGCTGACTTCAACATGAGCATGAGGAGGTAAAGTGAAAAATCAAACACCTTGGAAATGACAGGTATGCACTATGTTTCAGGAAAGGAAAGGTGTGTGACTGGTTAAGTCTCTGTCTTTAGTTCAGTGTGTTAAATAATGTGCTTTTTGCCATTTGTTGTGTATCTTTGGATGATGTTGTGTTGTAAATAAATTCAAACAATCAAAAAGCCATTTTTTTTTAAATCTCCTCATTCTTTGTGCAAGGTAATGTAATGATAGTGCCTGAGAGCTCCTAATAGGGCCATTATGGGAGGCTCTTTGTCTCTCTCAGGTGTGAAACACTCAATATTCATGGTGGTTAACGCCTCCTCGCATAAAGCTTTCTTACACAAAACATGTCATACAAATTTTAAATCAATATATTGTCTTATCTGAATGAGTATTCAGGATGATTTTCACATAGTTTTGGAGCAAATATTCTAGGCTACGTGATACAATTTTCAAAAGCCTTGCGACAAAATAATTAGTTTGTCTTTCATGACATTATTTCAGTGACTTTTTTTTTGGTCATTTTCACAAACCACGCATAAATGTTATTATCTCAAAACTACAAACTTTTACATACATGCTGCTGACATATTATTGTAGCAGAGTTTGTGCTGAATGCAGTGTAATAATACTTTAGTCATGAAAATGTCACAAGTAACAGAAATAAGCACAAATGTTAGAGCATGTCAGAACACCTCCAGGACCCAGAAAACACCTCGGACCCCTGAGGGTTAAATTTTGTGTGCGCTTGTATCTTGCATTGAGATCTCCTTCTTCGTTGATTAGCTTGATGGTGTTGGGGCTAATCCAGCTTGGTTGTTTGGATTTCGGCCTTTAACCCTCTGAGGTCGGCAAACGCGCGGGCGCGTTTTGCTCGGTTTTTTTTTACATAGCAGCAAAATAGACCTAAAATACTCCGTCAGTTTTGGTTATACAGCCTTAAGAAATATGAAAAAATAAGCTGTTAAATGTCTACTTTTTTATGTGTCCACTTACAATTGAAATAAAACATTGTGCTTTTGTAAAATAAAGAAAGTAAACAGGGAGTGCTTTCTGCCTCTCCGTCTCCGTGAACTTTTTTCTGAAGCACGTCTCTAAACTTAAACAAAACTCAGCGAATACTATTCACTCAGACATGAGCTATATATCTCTATAATCATTTAAGTGTGTAGTTTTAAATTATCTAATTCAAAACTAAAATAAATATTCTCTGTTTATGTAATCTATATATAAAGAGCGAGAGATCAGCCGTTCTCATTATAGTTCTGGCATCTCATTACTCTGCTAATGTGACACGCCCATCGAGAGCGCGCCGCGTGCTATTCAGACGCAGATCTGAAGCAACACATGCAAACCAGTCAACGCCCACAACAGCTGGATAACACACTCGCTGTGAGGAATAATAATATCGTGATAATCCTGGAAATTTTACCTCAAACGTGCTGGAGTAGCCTAACAACGGATCCAGCTGCAGATGATCAGTAAGTGCTTTGTTCTAATCGCGATATGAAATGGTGTCTGTAAACCGCAAAAGACTGTTTAAATTTGAATCGCGTTTCTGTGTTTGAATGAATGAACGAACGGCACAGACGCATGTTGTTGTTTAGCTAGCAGCTACTACAGCTCGCGCGTGTCTGTGTGTGAATGAAACTATCTATATAATGAATATCGCTTTTAGCAAACTATCTATATTGCCTACTGAGATGAGTAAAAATCGACTGAATACGTTGAAATAAAATGTCTTTGTATAAGCAACATATTAAACTGCAAATTAACATTTATGCCCTAGGCTAATATACATTAGCCTATAAAAGACAATATGTTACAGACGAAATATGAAAGACAACATTTAGTTTTGGATAGATTATAAAGTTTTTACTGCCACATCAAAACCTAATTTACAAGGTGCAAACAAAATCTTAAAAGATCAATATAAGCCTTCTCTTTAAATTATTTTTGTGTTTTATTAGTGACAAATTTGGGGAGAGGATAGCCTACATCCAAAACTTTCTGAAAATACGAATGAGAATTAACTGCACAATTACTAGAAATGTTTACCTTGGATATTATACAATTTGCAAGCATACACAGTTTGTGGAAAAATACACTTTTTTCAAGATGTTTCCAACTCTGAACCAATTCTGTAGTTAAATATAGATATTGTATGTATGTATGTATGTATGTATGTATGTATGTATGTATGTATGTATGTATGTATGTATGTATGTATGTATGTATGTATGTATGTATGTATGTATGTATGTATGTATGTATGTGTATGTGTGTGTGTGTATATTTATATATGTGTGTGTGTATGTATATACACTTCACTTTGTCTTCAGGTGTGAATGAGGACATTATTCATGACCTTGTTGGATCATTCACGCCCACCTGCATATTGCATTTCCAAACAAAAAGTGTCTTACAAAATTTAAATCAATCTATTGTTTAATGTGAACGATTAGCCCGGATGATTTTCAGATCATTTTGAAGTAAAAACTCTAGCCGACAACATCCATTAGTCAAAAGTATTGTGGGAATATGTGAAGTTGGTCGTTTGTGGTCTTATATCAGACAATTTAAGTTTGAGTTTTTTGAATAACCACGCATAAATAATATTCTCTCAAAAATGCAAACATGTACATACATGTTGCTCACATATTATGATAGCCATGTTCGTGCTAAATAGAGTGTAATTACACCTTTGCCATTAATATGTTTATAAGCAACTGAAAAAAATACAAATATCAGGTCATGTCAAAACATCTCAAGGACCCCAAATAATAATAATAATAATACATAGGTTTTATATAGCGCTTTACAGGGAAACTCAAAGACGCTTTACAAATAATCAAGGAACAAAAATAAATAAATAAAAATGGGAGAGTGTAGTTTTTATGAGTTGTAGGCTAGTTGAAACAGATGGGTCTTGAGCAGTTTTTTGTAGGTGGTCAGTGAGTCAGAGTTTCTGATATGGATGGGAAGTGAGTTCCAGAGGGTGGGGGCAGCGATGGCGAATGCTCGATCCCCCAAAGTTCGGTGCGTTGGTTTGGTGATGGGTTTGAGAAGGTTCAAGTCAGCAGAGCGGAGGCGTCGGGAGGGTCGATGGTGCTGTAAGAGGTCTGTGAGGTATGGTGGTGCCAAGTTATTGAGGGCTTTGAAGGTGATGAGCAGAACTTTGTAGTGGATGCGTTGTTGTACGGGGAGCCAGTGAAGTTGTTGAAGGACAGGGGTGATGTGGTGTCTTGAACGGGTGTGAGTGAGGAGGCGAGCAGCTGAATTTTGAACGTATTGGAGTTTTTGTAAAACAGAGGAAGGGAGACCATATAAGAGGCTATTGCAGTAATCAAGTCTTGATGTGATGAATGCATGGATGAGGGTTTCAGCAGCAGATGAGGTGAGGGCGGGGCGTAGGCGGGCAATATTTCGTAAGTGGAAAAAGGCAGTTTTGGTAATATGACGGATGTGAGGCTTGAAGGTGAGTGAGGGATCAAGAATAACACCAAGGTTTCGGATCTGAGGAGAAGTGGTAACTGTGTGGCCATCAACGGAAAGAGTGAAGTCTTGGGAGGCGGGTAGTAATGATTTGGGGCCAATGATGATGATTTCCGATTTATTGCCGTTGAGTTTAAGGAAGTTTGCATTCATCCAAGTTTTTATTGCAGAGAGGCAGTTTGTGATGGTTAAAACTGTAGAAGGAGTGATGGATCTGGTGCTGAGGTATAATTGAGTGTCATCAGCATAACTGTGAAATTTTAGTCCATGATTTTGAATAATGAGTCCGAGGGGAAGCATGTAGAGGATAAACAGAAGGGGGCCCAGCACTGAGCCCTGAGGGACTCCATGTTTGACCGGTGTGGTGTGAGATGTACAGTTGTTAATGGATATGAATTGAGATCTGTTAGTGAGGTAGGAGGTGAACCATGAGAGAGCTGAACCAGCGATGCCGAGGTGTTGTTTGGATTATCAGGATCCAAGCCAGGTTTTTTAAGTATTGGTGTGATAGTGGCAGCTTTGAGGGAAGAGGGAACTGTTCCAGAGGTGAGAGAAGAGTTTATGATTTCCATGATAAGTGAACTGATGCAGGGGAGGCAGTGCTTGACCAGTGCAGATGGAATGGGGTCCAGTGGGCAGGTTGTAAGGTGGATTTTGTTGAGATGATTAGTGAGATCAGCTTCTGTAATTACTGATAGGGAGGAGAGAGTAATGTGGAATGGAAGGGGTGCGTCAGGTTGAGGGTCTGTGCTGGAAGAAATATTCACAGAGAGTTCTTGGTGAATGCTGTCAATTTTGCTTTTGAAGAAATTAATGAAATTATTACATTTGTCCATGGTGAATGACTGAGTGATGTTGTCAATGGGTTTGAGTAGCTTATTTACAGTGGTAAACAGTGTCCGGGGGTTGGAGGACCCAGAGTGAATGATTCTAGAATAATAAGCTGTGCGAGCTGATGTAAGTGCTGATCTATAGTGATGACTGTGGTCCTTGTAGGCTTGTAGATGTACAGTGAGTCCAGTTTTCAAATGACGGCGTTCCAGTTGTCTGCGTTCTTTTTTGAGTTTATGCAGTTCAGGGGTGAACCAAGGAGCTGAGCGGGAGAATGTAACGGTTGCAGTTTTCTCCGGGGCAAGAGTATTTAGGCTGGATGTGAGTATAGAATTGTAATGATTTACTAGATCGGCAGTGCTTGGGTTTTCACGGATGCTCGGTATGGATATTTTGTTAGCGATATGAGAAGAAAAGGAAGTGAGACATAGGGACTTTAGATTTCGGTATGATATGGTGCGTCTCTGTTTGAAATGGGGGTTGGGGAAATTAATGTGAAATGTTATAGCGAGGTGATCAGATATAGCCAGGTCTGTGTGTGAGAGAGTATCAATATTGAGTCCAGTAGAGCAGACAAGGTCCAAAGTGTGTCCACGGGTGTGGGTGGGGAAATCAACATGTTGTATGAAATTAAAACTGTGTATAATGTCCAAAAAATCCATGGTGGGTTTGGAGGTGAAACAGTCGATGTGGAAATTGAAATCACCTACAAGTAATATGGTTGATGAAGTTGTGCAGAGTTGAGTTATAAATTCTGCAAAATCTGACAGGAAGGAAGGATTTGGTTTGGGAGGGCGATAAATTGTTGAAATGGTCAGCGGAGTGTGGCCTAGGAGTTTGAATGAGAGGTGTTCAAAAGATGGAACGGATGGGATGTGGAGAGGGCAGATCTTGAGTTTTTTTCTGTGGATGGCAGCAATACCACCACCCCTGCCTTCCGGGCGAGGTTTGTCAATATATGAAAATCCAGTGGGGGTGGCTAGGTTGAGGGAAAAATAGTCATGAGGTGTTTGCCAGGTTTCAGTTAAACAGATTAGGTCCAATTTTGAGTCCAGGATGAATTCGTTGAGGATGGTGCTTTTATTATTTAAAGATCTTATGTTTAATAGTCCGAGCTTGAGGGACTCTTGTTTTGAAGGGGGTGAAGCGGAAATGGATACTGACCGGAGGTTGAAATAGTTCACGTGACGTTGGCTCTGATGACGCTGAGCATTTTTGTTTTGATGCCGGAACGCAGAGGTGAAACGATGAGGAGATGTTGTGCCAAGGCTGTCATTCCCGGTGGTAATATGTATTAAATTTCTTCGGGAGCTTCTGTGGATGTAGCGATGGCGTTGAAGTAG
This sequence comes from Phoxinus phoxinus, assembly GCF_949152265.1. Taxonomy (NCBI): domain Eukaryota; kingdom Metazoa; phylum Chordata; class Actinopteri; order Cypriniformes; family Leuciscidae; genus Phoxinus; species Phoxinus phoxinus. The sequence goes on along the minus strand of NC_136888.1, from coordinate 8,682,380 downwards.
TCCGAAAGTTTTTATTTTAACAGTGAGCTCCGGAGTAGCCGATGGATAGCGATTTAGCTGGAGTAGCTGTTCAGCTGAGTACCGGAGAGCCATGAAGTTGTTAGTGGAGATTTGCAACCAGGAGTGCAGAATGGAGAGCAGAAAGAGAACTTGGACCAGGCACTGCATCGTCCGAGTGGGAAGATTGAGTCGTCTTTGGCAGGAGAAGTTAGCGTAACCGCTCGAAAGTGCGGGTGTGTTAGCCCGATCGATCCAGCAGCGTTGCCAGCTTTACAGTCCGTAATCCAAAAACGCAGCCGAACCAACTGGTTCGGGTCCCTCAGTGTCAAAGACGTGCAGGCAGAATGTCCAGGTAAGTGCTGAGGCAGTTTCTGTTCGTTAGAGGTTTAATTTCACGAAGGCAGAAGCGGCAGCCAAAACGCGCCAGCGTCCTCTCACCTTGTACCCTTCCACCAACATGGGCACCTTAGACCCCAGAGGGTTAAACCCAAAAACACCTTAGACCCCAGAGGGTTAAACCCAGAATTTTCTCACAGGCTCCGATAAGAGCAGAGTCTAATGCGTTGGTTCGCTGTTTTATGGATTCCGGTGAATCTAGGCATGCTGTTTCATCGAAGAGTACTTCAAATCGATTCCAAACCTCAACATTGAATGCGTTTTTCAATTCTGAGTCTTTCAGTTTTTCAACGTTGAAAGCTGATTACTTACAAAGCACTAAATGGTTTAGCTCCCCAGTACTTGAGCGAGCTCTTAACGCATTATAGTCCTTCATGTCTATTGCGATCTCAAAATTCCCGCCAGTTGATAATACCTAGAATATCAAAATCGACTGCTGGCGGTAGGTCCTTTTCCTATTTAGCGCCAAAACTTTGGAACAATCTTCCTAATGTGACGGAGCGGTAAAGGATTTCAATAAGTTACTTTAATTATTGTGATAATTGTCGACTACGCCACCCTGAATAAATCAGGGAATATCTAAATAACCCAGCAGTTAGCATTAGGTCACACAGGTTCGTGTGTGTCAGGGAGGTTAGAGACAAGAGTACAACATAATTACAAAAAGGTCTTTTATTGACATACAAAAATAGTTAAAAACAGTATCTTCTTTTAAAACAAAGGCGCACAGCGCTCAATGCACAAATGTCAAGGCACAAAAACAGGTGCTCACAAGGGGGCAATATGAGTGGCACACACCGACATAGTCCTCTACCCACGAGGGTAGGAGGAGTTTGTCAAACAAAAATTAAACAAAACAACCAGGCTGAGCTTACCGGCGGAAGGACCACTTAATGGCTTTTCCAAAAGCATAATTCTACTCACACACACACACGTCACCGTGCACAAATGCACTCGAAGGTCCTCCCGCCTGGTCACCTCAGTTCCTGGTAGAAAACAAGATAAACAGCTGAATTTGTAAAACCCAAAAATAAAATATAATAATCAAGGTCCACAACAACACACAACAGTAGTTACAGAAACAAAATCTAAACAAAATAAACACAGCTGAACTAAAGAAACAGAAAAGAATCACAGCAGATAGAGCTGGTGCAGCACACACACACATACACGCGCGTGTGCACACACACGCACTGGTTCTCGTACAAATAACGGTCAATTATTATTAATCATAACTTTTCTAGCACACTAAAAATAAAAGGAAGTAGACGGTATAAATCCTGTGCCCTTATGAATTCCCGCCGGCACGATCAGCGCGACACGGAGGGCAGCGCAATCACCGTGGTTATCCAGGTGGACTCAAGTTCATAGGAACACGGAAGAACGAGAGGGAGACTGTGCAGAGAACCAGCACAATGGTCCTGAGGACGAAAGGGAGGACCTGCGCCTCATGAACGCCTTAAAGAGAAGCAGCGGGATGTTAGTGCCTCTTTCCACTACAACCTTCCAAACATCTTACATGACACTTACCAAAAGACGACATTACCCCACATGTAATCCCCACAGGCTACTGTTTACCGCGATCATCACAACCACCGATTAACTGGGGTACAGGAAGCAACGCATTAACAGTGACATAGCGACTCAGTATACCACATGCCATCATAATCACCACTCAATACAGGGACAGTTTACATACCTGAAGGGTGGGCAAACACCTATTCTGAGCTGATGAAAATGCACCGTCGGACAAGCGCTTAAATGAAACGCTACAATTAAAAAGATAACATATCAGTGGCTTTCTAAACACTCGATTTAAACCACACGCTACCAGCACATACCTGAGGCGAAAGCGGATGACGCAGGAGGGGGAGGACAAGACATGACGCATCTCAGAGTACAGCCAACCAGCGTTAAATAGACCGTACTCTTTCCTGATAGGACACCAGGACTGTCAGTCACTTACCTAATTCTGCCACACTAACATTGTCCGGGAAGCAGACACACTCTGTCAGGTCAAATATAGACTAAAAAGATCTCTTTGGCCTATCGTACACAACACATTATAGACTTCTATAATTCAATGTTAGGCTGCATAGTTTAGATCAGCCGGAACCGGGAACACTTCCCATAAATCCTGATGTACTTGGTACATCATAAGAAGGTTGCTGTCTACGCTAATATTAGTCTCTCTGTTTATCCCGAGGTATACCACAATCCACCGGATATAGGCCGTATCCAGATCTGATGAAGGACCTGCGCCTGGACCCGACGACAACCGCAGTCCTGAAGTGTCAACTAGTCTCGACTTTTAACCAAGACTAAAAAACGTGACCACATTACACCGGTATTGGCCTCACTTCACTGGCTTCCTGTTTGTTTTAGAATTAAATTTAAAATAGCATTAATTGTTTTTAAAATCTTAAATGGGTTATCACCTCCATATTTAACGGAGCTTATACATGTCCACACACCTGCCAAAGTACTCAGGTCTTCCGATCAGATGTTCCTCGATGTGCCCAGATCTAGGCTAAAAAATAAAGGTGACCGAGCGTTTTCAGTGGCTGCTCCGAACATCTGGAATAGTCTACCCATTTACGTAAGGAAAGCTCAGACTATCGAAACATTCAAGTCTTTGCTTAAGACGCATTATTATGTTTTGGCTTTCAATTCTAGTTGAGCTTTGACATCTTAAACTGTGGGTTATTTTATTTGTACTTTGTGTGTTATTGTCTGTATGATAATTTGTTCTAAAGTCTTTGATGGATCTTGTTAAGCACTTTGGTCAATTACGATTGTTTTTAAATGTGCTATATAAATAAAATTGAACTGAACTAGTCTCTCCCCTGTGAAAGCCTCCCTCCCTTCCCTTTACCTCTGTACAGATAAAACGTTGTCGGGATAATTCCGGTTTACGTGTCTATGCGGAAGCAATAAAAAAAATCTGTAATATACTTTTTTCAAGGCTAGTACCTTGGAACTTAGTTCATGGTTTGCATTCTTGAGACACCAGGCACTGTTTTGTGCAAATGAGCGGCCGGATCGCATTAAGGATTTTCGGTTAGAACAGTGTCGTGTTAGCGGCCCCGAAATTGAATAACTAATGATCGTTAGTTCATTAGTTCGAAAACTAACTTTAGCTGGACAATTAATTTAATCTAGAGCTGCTGTAAAGCCATAACTATCGCTGTTACTTTAATTTCCTATTATCACTGTAAAGCTGCTATGAAACAATCTATATTGTTAAAAGCACTAAAAGCCCTTTAAGACCTGCAAGGACCCAATACATTGGAACACATCTGATTTCTTTTTACAAACAGTTTAAGTTCATTAATGTGGACTGTGGAATGAAGTGAGGCACGTGTCAGAGAGGGTTGTGCTGCCTGAATATGTGTGGCCTCTATCAATGTCTGCTGACTAGAAAGGGAAGCATACTGCATACTGCATACAACATACTGTTGATGGCATACTGGTGCATGATGACCATTCAAAGGATTTCACATGTTTCATAATAACTTTAAATTGAAGAGATCAACAGTGCATATCATTTTCAAATTTATCTTTCTTTATCTCCTTCACATATTTCCCTCACTTCCAGATGAGCTGAAGACCCAGTTGAAAATTAGACGAAAGCAAATGGCAGCCCAAGGTTGGTGACTTTCAGAATAAGTCCTCTAGTCATTAAGTATTAAATTCTTTTTTCTTACCACATCCTCATCCTCTTCAGTCAAAGATGGGTCAGTTTTTGCCATGGGTCTTTGCAGCAACTGTCTTGGCTTTTTGATCAGGTTAAAACATTTTACACACATTTTTATATAAAAAAATATTTAAAAAATCAATAATCCATATTCACCTTTCAGATTTCACTTCCAAAATATTAATTATGTTTAAAAATACAACCTATAATAGACCTGCAAAAGACATACAACCTGCAATTTTCAGTCAATTTTATCCCGCTTTACAAATTCGCTTCCACAAATGAAGTGGTTCAAATTCGACAGAAAATTCTACGTTTCACATCCGGAAACTGCAGGAAAAGCAGTAGATTGCCGATGCATAATCTCTATCTGCTGTTAGTCGATCTCACCAGCAAGTGGTGCAAGCGTATGTTGACGAAGTCCAGGGCAACGGGTAGAGAAAGACATTCATATGTTAAAACGGATTTTCAGAAATGGAGAAAGCAGTAAGTCTATGTGATGATTATCAGGGACAATATATATGCGAAAAAGATGATAAAGACAAAAGCTAAGTTTATGTTTAAAGCAACACGGAGGAACTTTTCCTCTGGGGTCGCCCTACAGGTTCGAAGTGGAATTGTCCATTACCGGTGTCATAAATAATTTAGCCTACCGCAGCCTACTGTCGCACGCACACTATTTGTTTATCTAGCACCGGCTTTGGACTGAACGATGTTTCACAGACAAGGTAGAGTATGATGCATGATTTTATGAAAGTATGATGTATTGCGATATCAGAAACTAAGAAAAACAAAATAATGACTATTGTAACGCTTAACGTAAAGCAAGTCAAATTTGTAGTTTTTCTTATGTCTCATTATAACTACAGAAACACGACCCGATCTGGCAATCTTACATAGTGGGGTTATAGCAGATAAAGGACCGCAAAGCGGAGGCATAAGTGCATTTCACCCTGTTACAACTTAATGAACCACTAAAACGATTTTGGAAACTACTCGATTACTATCATAACCTCAGTTCCCTGAGAGTAGGGAACAAGTATTGCGTAGCTATACACAGTGGGAAAACTCCTTTTCCTCGATTTACTGAAGCTAAAAATGTAAAATGCATTTTGCAGCTGCACAGCTATCACAGTGAGTGTCTGGCTCACTCATTGGCTGTGCTGCGGCCAGTATTGGGGGAAATGCATTACAAGTAATTTGAGTTACGTAATTGGATTACTTTTTCAAGTAACTAGTAAAGTAACGCATTACTTTTAAAATTTACAACAAAATATCTGAGTTACTTTTTCAAATAAGTAACGCAAGTTACTTTGTTTTCCCATTTATTGACTGACAGCTCTCCTGTCCTCATGTTGAGACAAATCAAAGTGCAGAGGTGTGTGTGTGTGTGTGTGTGTGTGTGTGTGTGTGTGTGTGTGTGTGTGTGTGTGTGTGTGTGAACATGATGTTTATTGTAGTTCTAGACTAAATGTGAGCATTTACTCATCTCACTTGCACAAAAAAAATATTCAATATTCCTCAAAATTAATAAAAGCAGTGAATTGCAGAATCAGAATACTACGCAAACCTCCAAATAACTAAATATGTTAAATAAAACATAATTTTTATGCATTTAATCTCACTTTATTGACCAACGTACTTGCTTCTGACCTTCGATGATTCAGTTAAATAAGCAAAAATGACTTAAGATAGATAGAAAGGTTTGCTTGTTTGCACATTTCCTTCAGCCTGAGGATTATTATTTCACTTTTAGTGTGAAAGGGTCTTTACATTTGCCCAAAAATATAACTTTGTGTTATAAAAAAACAAGCCCAGCCCAGGTGGGGGAAAAAGTAACGCAAAAGTAACGTAACTCATTACTTTTCTAAAAAAGTAACTAAGTAATGCAATTAGTTACTTTTTAAGGGAGTAACGCAATATTGTAATGCATTACTTTTAAAAGTAACTTTCCCCAACACTGGCTGCGGCAACTGCACATCCAATGGCGTGTGCGCCAATGAGCGAACATCGCGCCAAACCACGTCACAGGCGTGACCTTAGCCTATATTAGTCCCCGAAAAACGCCATTTTAGCAGGTTTAAACGACTGAAGCGACAACTTGCCAGGTTACTATAGTGCGGCTGGCTACACAATACTCGTTCCCTACTCTCAGGGAACTGAGGTTACGATAGTAACCGGGTAGTTCCCTTTCAAACGGTCATTTCGTATTGCGTAGCTATACGCAGTGGGGACGCCATGTAAAATGCTGCACTATAAGTAGCATGGTTGGCTGCTGCAGCTCAGGACCCCTGAGCTCACAGAACAAGCCAGAACCCACAACATATAATAACCAGACCAGACACCGTCGGGTCTAGTAATATATATACAGTCATGGCCAAAATTGTTGGCACCCCTGGTGAATATGATCAAAACTGGCTGTAAAAAATAAATCTGCATTGTTTATCCTTTTGATCTTTCATTCAAAAAATTGCCAAAATTCTAACCTTTCATTGAAGCAAGAGAATTGAAAGTGGGGCTAAATCACATTATGAAATAAATGTTTTTCTCCAAAACATGTTGGCCATAATTATTGACACCCTTTTATTAAATACTTTTTGCAACCTCCTTTTGTCAAGATATCAGCTCTGAGTTTTCTCCTATAATGCCGGATGAGTTTGGAGAACACCTGACAAGAGATCAGAGACCATTCCTCCGTACAGAATCTCTCCAGAACCTGCAGATTCCCAGATCCATGTTGGTGCTTCTTCTCTTCAGTTCAGCCCACTCATTTTCTATAGGGTTCAGGCCAGGGACTGGGATGGCCATTGCAGATCTTGGTTTTGTGCTCAGTGACCCATTTTTGTTTAGATTTTGATATTTGTTTAAATGTCATGAATAAGTCGGGTCGGGGATGCCATATCGTCCCTTTTGCCTGTGTGAGGAGATCTTTCCTCAGCGGAACAGGCCAGGGGACTCTGTCCGATAACTGAACCAGCTCTGGAAACCACGGTCTGGATTCCCAGAGTGGGGCCACCAGAAGGACTGGGCCATCCGCTCTCCCTGACCCGTTCTATGACCTGGGGGATCATGGAAACGGGGGGGAAATGCACAAAGGGGACGGCTGGGCCAGAGATGGGCCAACACATCCCTGCTCTTCGAGAAGAACGCTGTGCAGTGAGTGTTGGTTTTTGTGGCGAAAAGGTCGACTTCGGCCTCGCCGAACACACTGCTTATCAGACTGATCGTCTGTGAGTTCAGGGACCACTCGCCTAGGGGAGTGTTGCCCCGTGAGATCATATCCGCACCCAGATTCTGAATGGCGGGGATATGCACCGCTCTCAGAGAACTCAGATTGGTCTGTGCCCACAAGAGGAGGTCTCTCGCTATGGCGTACAGGTTGCCCAACCTGATGCCGCCCTGTCGATTTATATAGGCCACCACTGACGTGTTTTCCGTGCGGACTAAGACGTGGTGCCCCCTGAAGTTTGACAGAAAAGCTTTGAGGGCCAAACAAATTGCTTTTATTACCAGACAGTTGATATGTAAGCTCTGCTCCATGCTCATCCAAAGGCCGGAAGCAGGCTTGCCCTCGTGCAGCGCACCCCAACCTTTCCCTCCTGGAAACCATGGTCACACCCTCTTGGTACCAGTCCTTAGCCCGCCAGGGAATCAGGGTCCGTAGACAGCCATGATTAACCATGATGCGCAGGCTGCCTGACTGCCATGTAGGGGTCGGCACTCAGCGTTTGAGCCAGTGCTGGAGCGGGTGCATGCGCAGTAATCCCATACGGAGTACTGAAGATGCTGCTGCCAGGAGACTGAGAAGTTTCTGAAAAAAATTTCAGAGGTGCGCGCTCTCCAGCCTTGAATGAGGCTGCCATCGTTCGCACCGAGAGCGCGCGCTCTCTTGTAAGCCGCGCTGTCATTGTTATAGAGTCGATAACTGTTCCCAAAAAGACCACGCTCTGGCTGGGGTTCAGTTTGCTCTAGGTTACATTGATATTGAGACCCAGGCATTTCAAATCCCATCGGTTGGAATTAATGGTGCTATATAAATAAAATTGACATTGACAATCTCTGTTATACCTTAAATTATACATTTATCTCTGTAAAGCTGCTTTGAAACAATCTACATTGTTAAAAGCGCTATATAAATGAAGATGACTTGACTTGACTTGACTTGACTTGCTTTAATTCAATGTCCTCACGGTTACTTTCCCTGTGTAGCAGCTTTCTCTACCGTGAACAGATCAAACGTTAAATCAGAGGTAGACATACATTTCTCCAACAATATTTGGCCAACAAAAAAAAACACCAGTGTTTCGCTACTTACCTGTGTTGTCTCCTCCTTTATGACAGTAATGTATGTGTATGAACTGTTTTGTCATTTTTAGTGCATTTTGATAAAGTAATGTACTGCTGTGCCAAGCTGAAAGTTGGTAAAGAAAACTTTTTTCAAAATTTGAGTTTTCAAAAAGTGACCTAAGTTACACATTTATCAATATTACTTATTGACCCAAGTAATGAGAAATGTCTCCTAAAGACAAAAAGGAAAGAAATACAAAACGTAATAAAGCAGCACAAAATAATGGAACTATTCACCCATTATTTGAATTAAAATATAAAGCAAATTGAGGTTCTGTCTCTACTCTGTGTTAGTGAATCATTTAAATACAAAATCGTTGTTTGTTTCATATAAGTACATTATGTAATAATTCTCATTTGACTCTATGAATAACAATTTTATATTTTATATTGTACACCCGTTTTACACTCCCGTCTCGGGATAATACCCTAGCGCCATCATGGAGAGGACTCTCTCTCTCTCATAGTCGCACCTGTTTTCTATCTCAATGGCCAGAGGAGAACTGGCCCCCGACTGAGCCTGGGTTCTCCCAAGGTTTTTTTCTCCATTCTGTCACCTGATGGAGTTTTGGTTCTTTGCCGCTGTTGCCTTACCTTCTGGCTTGCTTAGTTGGGGACATTTAATATTCAACAATATTATAGATCTGCCTTAAAGGTGGACAATGATGAAATTGTTTTTTGTATTATTTTCATGTTATCACTGTGAAGCTGCTTTGATACAATCTGTATTGTAAAAAGCGCTATATAAATAAAGGTGACTTGACTTGACTATCTCCCAATCACCTCACACTGTGTCCTAACTACATGCAGCGCGACGCCGCGGCCCCCGATAAAAGGTATCTTTTCCATGTTAATCAGAGTTTTTGTCCTAACCAGCCGCGACAAGCGACGATTCTATTTTAAAAATGGTTTCTATTTACGTCGCGCTGGAACAACAAACACAAAGTATGGCAATGATAATCTCAGGTACTGTTTATGTGCTTTATTTAATATTAAAAGCGTGTCATGTGACTTTGAATATATAGTGCTCCTTGTGACATACACTTTGTGGGTGCATTCTTCAGTTACCTTGAAGGTAACTGTAGCCTTCTGCCAGGAGCAGATGTCGTCAGGTGGTACACAACCTTCACTGGGTGTTTCGGCCCTCAACCACAACACCCTCCAGTTGGTGGGCCGGCAGTGATGGCCAAGTCACTGCCCATCTGCTCCTGGCTTCCAGCTTTCCTCCTCCCTCCTGTTCCATATCCAGCAGGAGGCACGTTCTGCCTCCTCCCCCATCCGACGTGCTGCTTGTTTCTTTCTCCTCTCGTCCATCCCCAGAGCTGATAGTAACCGCCAGGTTGATTTGGCAGGGAAACCTCTGCAGCCGACCTCCACCGGGAACAGCCACACCTGCCATCCCTTGTCCTTGCAGTCCTGAAGAAGGGACTGGTCCTTCAAGGCCTTCCTCTCGTGGGCAACCTCACATCCCTCCTCCCAAGGCACCGTCAGCTCAACTAGAATTATTTTCTTGCTCTCCTTTGACAACAAGACAATGTCTGGACAGAGGGCTGTGAGCACCACCTCTGGGAATTGCAGCCTTTATCCCACTTCCACCCTCATCTCCCAGGACCTGGCGTTTTGAAGGAGATTGGGTTTTAATGATTTGGTTGAAAACGGCCTTTCTCCCTCCTTAATAAAGGTGATCGCCCTCTTCAAGCTCATACCGGCAGGCCTCTTTCTGCATCTCTCCTGCTCCAATATGTCAGCAAGGGCCAGTAACACTTTGTCATGACGCCATCAATACCGACCTTGGGTGAGAGCACCCTGATAGTATATGTGCCAGTGTTCCCTTTTGCCCACAGAGCTTGCAGTTAGGATCTTCCCTCAGCCCCCATACATGTAAGTGTGCTGGAGTAGGAAAGGTGTCAAAGACAGATCGCAGTAAGAAGGAAATTCGGTAGAGCTCCAGTCGCCACAACTCTTGCCAGGTGATCTTGCGCTTGGGAAGGTCCCATTTTGTCCATGCGCCCTGGGATCCTTGTTCCACTGCCCTTGCCATCCGCCTTTCCTCCTCACGGGCCCGCACCTCAGCCTGAACCATCTCCTGCCTGCTCTTTACACCTGCGCTTCTCCATTGCTGGAAATGTGCAGAGCCGAGTCCTCTCCGTCCGACGCAAGGGCTTCCAAGGATATCTCGCATCCTCAGAGCACTCTCCGCCTGCTCTACAGCTGTGCTGGCTGCCCATTTGCGTCCAGACCTGGTCATGACCCCTACTTGCCTCACCACTTCGTCTTTGGAGTCTCTGGGGCTAAGAAGGACTCTACACTTTGCCACTTTAACCTGGTAACCGTTGCCAGAGCGAGGACGCACTGAAGCGTTTTTTTTTTTTTAAAAGTTCAAATCAGATTTAATGTTATTACCTTGACAAACTATACATCATTAAAAAGATATAAGTCTCACGTTTCAGTATTTGACCACTATTGTATTCTGAGAAACTTATAGTGACAGTTATGTCTTAATTTGTGTCAGGATTTATGTAATGAAAAAATTAGTCGATACCTTTAATATGAATTATGAGCGTCAGCCGCGTCCATTCATAAAAAAACTCCCGTGCTGTTGTCATGAGAACGCTTGACAAAACAACGTCCCTCAGGGCTTTTGGCTCAAAAATGTGCAGATTTGGAGAAATATTGATAGATTCTCATAGGTTTACATCAGATTTATATAGACAGGAATAATATTTATTGAATTTATATCAAAATGCGTCGATGTAAACATAAAGAGCGCTGGATTCTCTGATGTACTGTGTTTTCAATCCATACCAGCAGCCGGAGGGCGCTCTATGCACATGTTTTTTGTCCAAATATGGGAGCACACGAAGAAGAACCAATGATGCACATTCCAGGACGTCACTCACATAAACAGAGCTAACAGAGATCGCTGTAACATGCAGACAATGATATTTGATTTACCTGTGTTCTTCGAGCCATGTCAGGTATTTTTATAATAATAGATTATATTTATAATGTAATGCTAATCGATATAGACTTTATCTTCGTGCAGAATACTAATAATACTAATAAAATAATACATTTTCTGTCTGATTTTTTTATCTGAAGCCAAATAAGCTCGCAGAAGGTTATTTAAAACACTCGACTTGAGCTATAAAGTAAGTTTGGAGCACAAACATGGTTTTAATCTCATAAATGTTGTGTATTGATGGTGTGCTAAGCTAACATGCTAACGTTAGCTAGCTCATGTGCACCTGCCATCTAACGTTAGCTGTTATTTTTATGATTTTTTCTAAATAGGAATGCTTACTGAACTGTTTCTTTATTCAAGAAAGGCATTTGATACAGTTTCAATGTGAAGTGAGAACTTTGATACAACAAATAAGGGGGTGAAACAGCGTGAATAGCCAGTCGTTAGCCATTATAATGCAAACAAAAGAAATGCATATTACCAGGGCCATAACCAGGGCCATAACCAGGCTGGAGATGTGTGAATGTGAGCAGGAGAGACTGACACTGAATGGGGCTCGTTTGCACCACAAAGCAACAGAGACAATAGACTGAATAGATGCTTATAGATGACAATAAACACAAGTTTGCATTTTAAATTCTAATCAAATTAAAGTCATATGACATGATCTTGAAAAACATTTAACTAAATGCAGAGTTTTAGACTTATCACCTTCAAATTTTAAATATAACATGGTCAGACATGTGGCTTTAGCTGGAGTGCAATTCTAGATTGCTCCAGTGCCAACTTCAATTTAATTTTCATGAAGATGTTTCATAAAAATAAATTTCTAATAACTTACACAACTTTGAAGCTATTCATACTTTTTTTTTTTCATTATGACAATAATTAATTCTACACTTCCAATAAAGTGCCAGGTGTCAGCTTTCAAATGAGACCATACTTGTGCTTTTAGTACAAAGGGTCCATAAACACTATCTGTTTTAGTTTGGGTATGCCTTTTCTGGGGATTTTTCAAAAGTGGCGCTGCAGGCCAACAGGTTAAACTCTTCTACGACGGAGGACAAGGGGAGTTGCAGTTGTCCTGAGCGTATGTAGAGGCCCACTGAGGAAAAACTTGGGGGAATCCCCAACCACCTTCGCAGGTGCTTGTTAGTCTTCCTCTCTATCCCCTCCACAGCCATCATGGGGAACTCATAGATAGTAAAGAGCCAAAGAAGCCTGGGCAGAAGACCATGCTGGTACAGCCAGGTCTTGAATTTACCAGGGAGTCTGGACTTGTCGATCTTCTTTAGCCATTCCTCGGTCTGCTCCACCGTGTTTTTTGCATTGGCCCGATCTGAGAGGGACACGTCAAACCACTTTCCCAAACACTTCACTGGATTCTCTTCAATTGATGGAATGGCCTCACCCTGAACATGAAGACTGAACCTCCCTGTGGGCTTGCCCTTCCTGATTACCAGACTCCTGGACTTACTGGCCTTGAAAGACATCCCTGCCCATGTAGCTACGCGCCAAGGGTTTCCAAAACCCATCTTGCTTGGACGTGTGTACCAGTTGTTATTGTGATATCGTCCATGAACGCACAAAGCACTGGCTGGAAGATGCCTGACTCTAGCGTGGGACCGCGGGTTACTCCTTCTGCTGCTGCAACCAGAAGGTTCATGCCCATGACAAACAAGATAGGGGAGATGGTGCACCCAGTAGGAATCCCCTTTTGAAGATCTTGCCAGTTGGTTGTAAACTGCCCTGCTGTAAATCTAAGCTTAATCCCTCCAAGGTAGCTGGAAATCATGTCACAGATAGCCATCGGGATATGATAGTGGTCCAGTCCTTCTTGAATGAGGTCATGTGGAACTGATCCGTAGGCATTTGCAAGATCTAATCAGATGACTGTCAGGTCACTTTTCTTCTGCTTTGCCTCTCGGATCAGTTGGCTGATCATTGAAGTGTGCTCCAGGCACCCTGAAAAGCCTGGAACACCTCCTTTCTGTATGGAAGTATTGATGTAATGATTCTGAATCATATAGGAGGTCAGTCTTTTTGCAAGCACAAAGAAGAATATCTTGCATTCCACACTCAGTAAAGAGATTGTCCTAAATTGGGCGATTGAGGAGGAACCCTCTTCCTTAGGAACAAAACAGCCCTCTGCTAACTTCCAGCTTGGTGGGACTGAACCTTTTGCCCAGATCTTCCTCAGGATCCTCCACAACCTTTTGAGAAGTTGTGGACATTGCTTGTATACCTTGTATGGTATGCCACTCGGACCTGGGGCTGCTGAAGCCTTGGCTTTCTGGATAATATCCTGCATTTCCTGCCAGTTTGGCTCCTTCGTATTTAGCTCCACTGATGGTTCTTCAGGCTTCCTGATGCTATGGTTTTGTCCGAGACCCCCGCCCCTGAAGGGGTCACTGTGTGCCTCTCTCAGAAACTCCTCTACCTCTGATTTTGAGCTGGATAGTGTGCCAGATTTTAGTTGACCAAGAAGAGTCCTAGTGAAGCTGAACGGGTCCTTGAGAGTTTCTTTCCTTTCATTCACCTCTTTGCTTTCTTTTTCCTCTGTTGCCGTAGATATTCTGCCCTCCGAAGTTTGCACATCTGATCCCGCAACTTGGTTGTTATGTCCTTAATACCCTCTCTTTCCGCCGGTGACCCGATTTGAAGGATCTTTATTTCGCTTCTTAAGCGACGAATCTCTCTTTCCCTCCTGTTTGGATGCCGTGGTGCCTGGGGCTGACTTCTCTGCTCTATGAGGCCAAATCTCTCCTCGGCCAGATTGTACGTTATGGCTGTGAGGGAATCGATCTTCTTGTGCACAGGACCACCCAGAGTGGCTTCCAGGATACCATTGAGGTCATCATCAAACTGCGTCCATGCAATGCTGTCAGACGATGTGGGCCACTTGATCCTCTCTCTTCTTGACGATTGGATTGGGGTAACCGAAGGGGAACTCGCTCGATCTATCCTCTGGCTCTATGCGGCTCAAGTGCGTAGAGATCTTCAGCACTGTGGGGTGCTACCTGGCTGGAGCTCTCCTTCGTCTCACCGGACACTGCGTCCGTGCGCTGCACTTGGGTCACCGACCTTCCACAAGAAGACCTGCTCTGATGTATCTTAAGCCCTCTGGTGCCTTTGCATGCCTTCCCACAATGGCACTTTGTCACGTATTCCTCTTCGGTCAGCGTTGTTTGCTTTAGCTTTCTCGTTGTCTTTATTCCTGTCCTGGCCGTAATCAAAATATTCGTCCTGTTGAGTCTCTCATTCCCCCCCCCCCCCCCACCCCCCCTCGGGAGACTCTGGGGGTATTGCTCATTTTGTTCATTCGTAGCAAAAGTGGTGCCCTCTTACGAGTGCTGCAAACAGGGTTAGCCTTGAGGGTTGCTAGCCTTGAGTGTCCCAGCTTTGTAGCTGTAAAAGCAACAATGGGTAATTCACCTCAGATCTTGAAATGAAACAAATGGAAACAAGAATGTTCAAACTGTAAAGAAACAAATGTATTATTTGACAAATATTGTTTAGTAACAGTAGCCTATGTATTTTAATACGGTTTAAATGGTGTAATATTTGTGAATTTGATTATGTAGCCTACAGCCTACTTATCCATTTTCTTGCGATTGCCGTCAAGATTAGGCTACTCTCTGGTGGTGTGCACTTGCAGCGAGAGCCCGCCTACACGCTGTTCTGATTGGCTGTAGGTTTTGATTGATTTGTACGCATTTCGCAGTCGTGTCTAGTGTAGACAGACACATTATTTGGTGCTGGATCTTATCCACTGGTCTATATAATGACTGGATAGCTCCTGACGTCATAAACAGTGAAGCCACCGCGCTGACATATTGGTATTCCCTAGTGAGCTCACGCGTTCTATTGAATCAATAGGATTTTTTATGATTGGACTGAGAAAACATTGCCTAAGGAGACACCGTTTTTAAATCTAAAGTCTCCTGTACATTCTTATAACACAAACATCCTAAGCATTTAAATGGGTATTTGTTTATAGTCTGAAAATTTTCCTGCTTATTAAAAATTGCTTTTAAAAGCTGGGCAGATGAGCTTGGAGAGTGTCTGTAGGCTACAGCAGGTGGCAGTAATAAAGTGTTTTATTTTGTGATTTGCTGTTTGAAAGGAAAATAAGAAGCTTACCTCTTCGTTAAAATGCATGTTTAAAATGTAATATTTAATTGTTAAGTGTCCAGTGTTCGTTATTCACTTATGGGACTTCCAGCTTAAGATCAGTGGTATAGCTATTTAAAACCCCAAAACGTTAACTAAAACGGCAATTTATTTGCAAAAGGAACAAATAAGTCGTCGTAACAACTAATTATTTAGATCAGTGGACTGGGCGCATATAAGAACGAGCAGAGAGAGAGCCCCGGCCGCGCGCGCCATCTTCAAACACCACGAGCACTGTATGCTCTCTCTCTCTCTCTCCCTTGCGCATATCAATATACGATAGTAAAAGGTATAATACAAATTGTATGGGTTAATGTAAGTAACGGTAAAGGACTATGCACAAATCTCTTTTGAAGCTGTCAAATGGTGTTGCTATTGGACACTTAATTGTGATTATTGCTGCTCTGAGGTTTCTTATAGGCTACTGTTAACTGTTTTATCGTTGTTGTTTTTAGCATTACTCTTGCCTCTGAGAAAACAACACTGGAATAGCGACAATTGTGCATATAAATTACTACTTATAGGGCTTGTATTACAACCTGTTGCCAATTTTCTACATCCTTTTGTGAACGTCGTTTTAAACTTGTATGCTGCACAGCGGGTCATCTTAAAAGTGCCGTCGGAGCTACCAATCTCTGTATAACACCAATTGGAGCCCTCTGCTGGTAGGGAATCGTAAGATGGCCGCTCGAACACTTCCGGTGGCTTCACTGCCTGCTGGCAGTTTAGAACGTCATGAGCTATCCAGTCATTATATAGATCAGTGATCTTATCGCATCGTGTCTGGTTAGGACACGGTGTCAGACTATTTAACAACGGAGTGCCGGGTGCTCAGTGTGAAGTTTTGTTTACCATAGGTGTGATAGCAATCCGTCAAAATTTTCATCTTTGTTGCTTCTTCATCTTTGGGTGAGCGTGATTTACTCGAATAACGTACGAATCATCTTTTAAGCAAAGTTTGATAACAAAATTAACTGGAAAAATGTTACATGGTCAAAAAACTGTATCGCTCCAATATTGCATCACAAAAAACTAACTGTCATTGCCAGAAATTACCTCATCGTCAATACAAAATATTATATTACACATATACAATTATTTACTCCTAATTATTTACTGATTTTTTAATGCAGACAATTATTTATTCCACATCTATATAAAGAAATGTGACTTATGGCTCTTACAATAGGTAACAACTCTAAGCGGTTCTCCCCTGGTGCAATTTACCTTTTATCTTGCTTGTCTACCCTTCGGTATTTTTGCCTCATAGTTTATTTGGACTGATTATTCTTGTTTTGACCCTGCCTGTTCAACTAGATGTGAATGTACTCTTTGTGACTGATTAAGTCAGCCATTTACCATTGTGGGCCCTATTTTAATGATCTGAAACGCAAGTATCAAATGCGAAACACAAGTAACTTTGTGGACGTATCTCGGGCGCTGTTGCTATTTTACCAGCGGGATAAATGACTTTTGCGCCTGACGCAAATCTAAAAGGGGTTGGTCTGAAGTAGCTACATTACTCATAGGTGTGATTTGGGCGTAACGTGCAATAAACCAATCAGAACGTCATCTCACATTCCCTTTAAGACCAGGCGCGCTTGTTCCATGGCGGATTGATATTATAACGGCGGATTTGCCAGGCGCATGCAACTTACTTAATGGTAAAGGTGATTTAGCAGTCTTCAGAATTTTGTTTCCTGGTTCTTGATGGACAACTCACTTTGTCAGATGCCCTTACCCATGTGGCTTGCCACTATTAATCAAACAGGTTTGATCCGTCATTACTACAATTAGCCTGAAAAATTTGGGTAAATGTGTAAGCTAGATTTATGCCTATTTTTTCACAACTTCATGGACACCACAATGATCTCCCTCGTGTGGAAATATTTTTTCTTGTAATTATGTATGGTTTGCAAAAATATGAACTGCTATGTCTGTGTAGATGAGAGAAACAAATGGCATTGCGCGTGCACACGCTACATTATGGCCAAGCATGCACCCTTAAAATAGCATCTGAATAACGCGACACTGACTTTAGACTAGGTTTTTCCTGGTCTGTGGCAGAATTGTTTTCTCAAACTGCAAAATAGCACCAGGGAACGTTTGTGCCGGAATACGCCTCCTCTTTTCACTGAACCGCCCGAGCGCAAGTTCATTCCCTAATTTATAGACGTGCGTCTGTGGAGGGAAAAGTCCGAAAGAGCATTCATATTTTGCACCCGACGCACAGCGGACTTTTCCCTCCACAGACGCATGCGTCGCGTACAAAGTCATTTGCACTGGGTGCAAGATAGGGCCCTGTGTGTTTAATAAAAGCTCTGCAAATGGATAGGAACATGAATTTGCCTGGCGTCCTGCAACCAGAATCTGACCAAACAATTAGATATTGGATTTTGCTGCTAACAAAAATCTGGCTGATAACCACTTTATCAGTTGATGGTTTCTAAAACGAATAAACTAAATGAAAATGATGGGTACCAACCGGAGTCCGTTTGTTCGGAGTCCGAACTGTTTGTTACTTAAAGAAACTATCGGTCTCAATAAATCAGTAAAACCAATATCAGTTGGCCTCTACAAACAACAAACCCAATAAGTACATGCCTTTTTTTAATATGTGTTACTGTGAATATTTACCACTACAGAATTTCTGGAGGACCTAGCCATGCTTTCCATAAGAATTTCAGAGTATTTTGAGTACTGGAAAATTTGTCAAACTTGTTGTTGTCAAGCAAGCATTGTCAAATAGTTCTGGATTATGTCACGTCTTATTGTATTGTTCTCTTCTCTTTAGTCTTAACAGGAAACCAAACAGAATCAGAGTCAGACTCTGTTGAGGAGAGAATCCTTAACCAGATAGAGGAGCAGAAGAAAAAGTGTGTCTCATTTTACTACTAAATTATCTGTAATTCACTCTGCAAACCTTATTTCATCTGACAATCTATAAGTAACAGTTTAAAAAGTGTTTTATTTATTTTTTTGAGTGTTATGAACTTTATGAAATATGTATTTTATGCATTACTCACATTGTTTTTTTTTTCTTTATAGTTACACGATCACATCTGGATGTTTAAAAGGGTTGAGGACAGAGATTGAGCATCTACAGCTGTTGCGTGAAAAGTCAAAAGTGAAACTCCAAAGGGACTTTGAGAACTGGTGGATCCAGGAGGGTGCTAGACTACAGGTTTTATTGTTCATATATAGCAGCATGCTCTGTTACTCCTTGATATTTTGCTAGTTAGTAACTTTACAGTTCAGTCCAGATTTCTCTGAAATGCAATGATTAACAATATGTCACTAGCTCAATTGCTGGGTGATTACATGTGACAGTTTGTGGTCATTCTTGACTTTGACTGTCATGTGGTCTAAGCTGTATAGCCCTTGACTAGTGTGAATGTGCTTTGTCTCTCTGTCAAGTCCAAGCAATATATATTTTTACAAACTTCCAAAGAATAGAAACCATCAGGGGCGTGTAGTCCACGTAAGCTGTGAGTGCTCTGATTCAAGCCATTCATGAACTTGCTAATTAGTATTAATTAGTATTATTAATACTATAAATTCCCTTGTTGAGTCTGGTGAAGACCGGCGATTTACTTGACAAGCTCCGCAATTGGCGTTGGTTGAGCTGGCTGCATGGTGGCGTGCTGAATTCTTTGTCGTGGGTTTTTGGGCTCTAGTGTAAACAGTTCCAATAAAATGACGAAGAAGTCAGTGTAAGGAAAACAGGTCAATTTAGCTCAAAGGGAATTATTACCTAATTGGTAACACTTTATAATAACTGCACGCTATTAATCATTAGTTCATCATTAGTAAACTGTTAATTTATAAAGCATTAATAGACATTGATAAGCAGTTTATAAATACAGCTATAAATGCTTTATTCTTGATTTAAAAGCATATCTATAATGTGTTTAATAATTGTATTTTCATACTTTATTAATGATCAATTTATCATTTCTAAATGAAGTATTATATTATTTACAGACCAGTTATCTAGGAGTTGTCAGTGGTTCATAAGATCACTTAGAAAGTGTAAGTAAATGATTAATAAACTATTTAAATGTACATTCATACATCTTACTACTGCAGTGCCCGTGCAAAATCAGTTTTGTGTGTGATTTTAGTAATTGTTGGTGTGTTTGAGTGCTCATTGTTACAATTACACAGCAAAAGTTCAGTGACATTTTTATTTGTGCATGGTAGAAAGCACACAGTGAACTCAGAGAAAACGCTATGCTTGAGCAAACAGTTTGTGAATAGGCTACTATAAATGACGGCTGTGAAAGAGACTGTTAATGCATTGAATAGGATATGTTTAGTTGGTGAATAGCATAGGCTACTATTACACAGTAGCGATAATGTTAAGCGCACCAAAATTAAATATAATATTCAGAAGTAAACGGCATAGGTTACTTACAGATTCAGTTAACATCCACAAATGAATAATAAGCGTGACGATTCAGGGAGCAGGCTACACAGTCGCAGGACACATTTCTCAATACTTAAGTCACTTTTTCAAAACTCTTCACACAGTCTCCTAACCAACTTTCAGCTCGGCACAGCAGTTAATTTCACATTCAAAATGCACTAAAACTACAAAATCACTTCATACATGTCTCAAATCAACATATTGTTCCAGAACACTAGCAAAGGTTGACAGCCAACAAACGTCTCAGGTTACGTATGTAACCCTGGTTCCCTGACAGGGAACGAGACACTGCGTCGAGATGTGGTGGGAATGCCCTGCGTGATTGCGTCGTGAAGCACGTGTATAATCATTCCAATGGAAAGACGAGATGTCATAGGTGGGTGACGTCATCGACCAGGAAGCTATAAAGCACCCCTGAAAACAGACCGCGACAGCTTCTGAAAAGCAAGCAAGTCGATCACAGGCATGCAGGGAGGATGGCAAGGCGACGCGACGCAGCGTCTCTTTCCCTCACAGGGAACCAGGGTTACATACGTAACCTGAGACGTTCCCTTTCAAGGGAACTCGAGCTACGTCTAGACGTGGTGGGAACCCTATACCAACGACGAAGTCAATGCGCACACTAAGAAGCAAGCACCCTAGACCCTGGAGTGAAGCCAAGATCCAAGTCATTAAATCTAACAAATGTATGGGGTGAGGACCAGCCTGCCGTATCACAGATGTCATGGAGGGAAACCTTTATTGATAATAAAGCCTTAGAGGCAGCCATACTCATGGTAGGATGGGCCCGGACAGCCAAAGGTGAAGGCTATCCGGCCGCTTCATAAGATAGCCTCAACTACTCACTTGCTCATTATCTGTTTAGATGCAGGGCAACCTGTATTAGGTAACCCGAAGCAGACAAATAATTGCTCTTATATACGCCACAGGGCAGCTCTGTGGACGTGAGCATCCAAAGCCCGGACAGGGCATAACAGATTAAGTTTTCCTGATATGGGGTATTAAGGTGGAGGACAGAAGGCCTGCAAGCACAAAAGACCCACAAATTTAGTAGGGACCTAGGAATACAACCCGGCCTGGGGTTAAGAAAGACTATCACCATACCAGGTGCAAATCCAGGTACGTGCAGGCCTCAGCCTCGTACCACGGAGAAGACGAAATAAGGATCTGTCCTCAGAGATAACCCAGCAAAAAAACATTCATTGCTGAAATCAAGTACTGTACCATAGGGCAGATAGCAAGATTCAGAAGGCGTTCTCCGCACCAGGCAGAGAACAGTTTCCATTGCAATGCATATGCAGTCTTCTCTCGGAGGGAGCTCTAGACTGGAGTATAGTCTCCATGACCTCAGTCGAGAGACCTGAATCTATGAGCTGGGCCCCCTCAGAGGCCGAGCCCACAGTATCCATAACTCCGGATGAGGGTAACTCCCGGGTGCAAAGATATCGGGAAATGCGTACAGGTGTAGCCTCAACCACACCTAATACAACGCATCCAGTCCAAGCGGAGCTGGATGCGTCAGGGAGAACCACATAGGGTATTGTATAAAACGATGCAAAAGGTTGACTTGATTTTTGACCAAAGTTTTCCCAAAGAAGCTCCACCACCTCAGGGTGAAGTCTCCATTCCCCGGGCCTCAGCCCCTGCCTCAACAGGATATCTGCTCTAATATACGAGACCATCACTGTGTTGTCCGGAAGGACAGGCACATGGTGACCTCTCGGGTGACCTCACATGGTGACCTCTCTGACAATTTTGCGTATCTCCCCGTAGTGATAAAATTAAATTAAATTCTGTATCAAATTTATAGGCAGGACAAGTAGTTTAAGGCTTGGTTTGTAGAGGATTACAAACATGTGCACATATATTCAAACGCACATAACTATAGAATTAATCCTTGATGTGCACGTGAGCGGCATCAGTATTTATCACAGGTTCGCGTTTAAAGTCTGTGTAGAGAGAACGGTGTCGTCTTAGTGGCCCCTAATATAATAACAAATTATCCTTTCCCCGGAAGTGAATCAATCAAAACTAACTTTAGCTGGAAAATAACATTATTCAAGAACCGCTATAAAGCCAAAACAATCTGTTACCTTAAATTATACGTTTATCTCTGTATAGCTGCTTTGAAACAATCTACATTGTTAAAAGCACTATATAAATGAAGATGACTTGACTTGACTTGACAGGAAGTATTAAGATTCTTGGAATACCGCCATCACTTCTAGCCAATTATGTGCCAAAAGGAAGATGGTCCTGCCAAAGACCCTTCGCCAAGTGACCACTCATGATCACCCCCCACTTGTGAGGTAAGCATCCGCCAATAGCATTATGCGTCAACAAGACGCCCCCAACACTGGGCCTGGGCGAGGAACCAAGGTTCTTCCACATGACCAAGGTACGTAGGCATAGCCGCGTGACCTTGATCATGCAAAAACGGATTTCCCCTCGGAGAAAACCCCTTGGTCCTGAGCCAGCAGTGCAGGAGGGGTCTCATGTACAGAAGGCCAAAAGTAATTACGTTGGACGCAGCTGCCATGAGACCTAACAGTCTGAAACTGTTCCACAGTGAGTGACTGGCCTAGTTTAACCCATTTACGGCGAATCGTTGTCGAATCCCATAATACACCTAGAAAAGTAGTCCTCTGAGCTGGGAGGAGCACACTCTTCTTGGCGTTGAGTTGCAACCCCAACATCTTTAAATGAGACAGAACAACATCTTGATGCCGAACTGCCATCTGCACAGATTGAGCTAGGATCAATCAATCGTTGATATAGTATAATACGGGAATGCCCTGGAGTCTCAGAGGAGCCAGAGCTGCCATCCACTTATATTGTAAAGTTGCGGGGTGATAAACCTAGGCTGAATGGAAGAACCCGATACTGGTATGCTTCGCCCCCGAAAGCAAACCTCAGGAACCTCCTGTGATGAGGATGGATAGATAAGCGTCCTTCAAGTCTATTGTGACAAACCAGTCCTCTGACTGAATCTGTGACCCAATCATATTAGCGTATTTAGCATACTTTGAACTTGAGATTCTGAAACCTGCTGTTTAATTGACGCAGGTCTAGAATAGGACGCAACCCTTCATCCTCTTTCGGAACAATGAAGTAACGGCTGTAAAACCCTGACTGTCTGCTGGGAGGAGGAAGCTCCTTTTGCTGAAGTGTCAGCTTCCTGCTCCATAACCAGAGCCTCGGTGCCCTGAACGGCGAACTGGCAGGGAACAACCGAACTGGCAGCTCTGCGACCCTCTTCAGAGTCGCACCCCAGAGGGTCCCGAGGAAAAACAATTTCTCAAAACTGTCCCTGCCCCGGAGGAACCTTCAGAAGCCTGATAGCCTCAGCGTCAGGACTTCTTGTCTAAGTTTTATTAGAGATTACGACAGTCCTCAGATCTTGCCTACCTCTAACTAGCTTAGTTCCTACGACCCTCCTCGGAGAAATGGAAAAAGCAGGCACCTCGGCGCCCCAAAACGGCGAACCGGCAGGGAAGCTGAACTGTCTGCTCTATGACCCTCCTCGGAGGATCGTTTGGGAAACTCTTTAACCCGAGGCACTGTCATACCATGACACTTAATACCCATAACATTACTATAGTAGAAGTTTGGGGATTAAACACATAAAATAGAAACCGGTTTATTCCACGATCTCGACACCTCGGTGTGGAGATAGGGGAAAAAAACGGCATTCCCTGACGAGGAGGCTGAGATATAGAGTTTTCCTTATATTCTCACTCTCATAATGTTCGGCTGGCCAGTAAATATTTAACTTAGCAACAGCACTAGATAAAACCTCCTTTTATAAGCTCCTCTTTATTCAACAGAGTTATGAGCTGACTTATTTATTTATTGAAAACTCATAAACATCTGCCTTGTCCTCCTTGAAGAACGCCCGGCGGGAGCGGAGCATGGACAGCTTCTCGCAATGCTGTATATTGCAATATATTGCAACTTGACAGACAACAATAAATATGACAAGGACAGAATACACAGATTGCTTGCTGAAGGCACAGAAGCTGTCGCGGTCTGTTTTCAGGGGTGCTTTATAGTTTCCTGGTCGATGACGTCACCCGCCTATGACGTCTTGTCTTTCCATTGGACTGATCATACACGTGCTTCATGACGCAATCACGCAGGGTGTTCCCACCGCGTTTCGACGCAGCTCGAGTTCCCTTGAAAAGGAACACATTTTATCACCCACATTTTAAAACAATGACCTAAAAAACACTAACAACAGGTAACTTTATACAATGTTTTCCTCTGTAAATGCTTTCTTTCTTCTACCTCTCTACTGTTTAGAATTCACTGCAATATATGTTACTAGAATTAATCAGACATGATGCAGTATGCTTCAATACTTTTTATATTTGATGTCCTTTTTTTTTCAAATTAGTAATTCCAAAGTACAAAAATGTGTCTACACACCATCCACCGATACAGATACAATCAGCTGTGGTTGGTCCAGTTGTCCAAAATTAAAATACCATTTAATTTTTAAATTCGAAATATATTTCATTACAATATTACTGTAGAAATATGGCAAAATGCTGTCGTATACAGTTTTGTATTATGTTATTGTTTTGAACTTAAGTTTAACAGTTTTGGAGGTTGTTGTGTCGAAGTGAGAAAAGAGTTGTAATGTAATTTGAAAGATGTAGTCATTGAATACATTTTGTGCCAAAGCAATGATAAATGATCCACAGTTTAGCCCACATATACTTCTGTTGTGCTCACTGTGTGAAGAGTTTTGAAAAAGTGACCTAAGTATTGAGAAATGTGTCCTAGCGATGTAGCAGCTAATAAAGCTTGTTGTCCAGTTTGTAATAAAGTTTGCACATTTAAAGCACTAATATTCAATGGTACCTCTTTGAATAGATTTATACGAGCATTTGCGTCGCCTCCCGGGTACGCCGTAGCATTAGGTAGAGCCGTCAAGGTGTAGGTACAGCGAGGTGACAGATACTGCACAGACCCTTCTGTATTTCATCCAGCATGATCAGGTCTTTGACAATTCATGATCCCAAAAGTTGGCCATGTTGGATTGTTGGTGGGTTTATTATACAGCACCCATAATCGCTGTCACCAGAGCCTCTTAGTTAAAGCAGCAGCACCACGTGCAGGTGAGGTTGACGGTTGGTTTTGAGAGGCTATATATTGCGCATTAAAACCCATCGCTGCACAATATATATACATATAGGTCTATATTGTCTAATTTATCATTGTAGCCCTGTTTAAGTTGATTTTCTGTGGGTGTTTTTTTTTTTTTGGACTAATAGTGGTTAATAAAGTCCAATAATGGTATGAGAGGGTCAGTGGTTCCTGTTGGCCAGTGTTAGAGGAACGGTGTAACAACTGAGGCTTAGCCGGCCCTGGACCAGGTTAGTTCTCTTACGAGAGATACTCTCGTACTGCGTTGTCGTAGCAACGCATTGGGGAAAATCCTTTTCCACGAGAATACTGAAGCAAAAATTATCCTTAATTGTGTATCTATGTAAAACGCTTTGCCCCAGCATACAGACCTAGGCGAGACAGCTCGCGCGCCTATTGGCTGCTGTGCGGCAAAAGCTTAAGCCAATCGAGCGAGCCCTAGAGTGACGTCACACCCAATGAGGGCGCTTTGCGCCCTCCTGCGTCACGTCCCGCCGAAACGGGCGTGGCTTAGGGCTATATATTTCGCTCACAGGCTTATGAACTCTGTTTTTTTATCCTTCAGCGAAGACAACTCATCGCTGATCCGAGTGAAGAAGCTGCGCCGTCGAGAGAGCACGTCAGCGGGAGAAGTCACGACAAGCTGCTGGCACCGCCGCCTACGTCGCCTTCCAGCTGCGCGTTCCGGCGCCTATTATATCCTTTCACTGTGTTGAGTGTGTGTGAGGTCGCCGGCGCGACTCACACTTATTTCTAACTGTTGTATCTGAGGGAGCGGCGTCTTTCTCAAGATGCCTCTTTGCGGTTCGTGCAAACAAACCACGCTCAGCGACGGGGACCGCCACGTGATTTGCGCTTCCTGCCTGGGCGAGGAACACGCGGCTATCGCTCTTGCGGATGGCGGCTGCCATCACTGTGAACTGCTGCCTCTGGCGACTCTGCGGACTCGCCTGGCTTCGTTCCAGGAGCCCTTCGTCCAGGAGCCCGTGTTCTCCGCTGTTGTGCCGCGCCGTAAAAAGCGCCGTGCACAGCGGAACCCCGAACCTCCATCAAGCCGCCAAAGTTCGCCGGCGCGCCCGCGAACTGTGTCTCCGGCTTCCTCAGCCTCGATACCCGGTGTATTTTCTGGTGTCCCGGCCACGGCCGATGGTGTTTCTTGTGTAGTAAATCTGCCCGCTGTAATGTGCACATCCCTACACACAAACACGGCCCCACACACAGGGCCAGCGCACATAAAATCGACTCAGTTCGATTGCGCGTTAAAAGTAGCACACGTGCCCACTACCCAGTGCCCACTAATGCTACCTCCTGCTCATCGCACGGTTTCTGTAAAAACGAAACCTGCGTGCAGGCGCTCCGCTCCGGCGAGCGATGCTATAAAGGTGGTAAACGTGCCCGGTCCCCAGTGCCCGCGTTCCCACACAAGCATTACGGTTCCTACGGAGACCGTCCAGCCCTCCCTCTCCCGCCTGAAGGCTGTTGAAGGGTCGAGCGCGGACATTCTGCCCGCTTTCATAAGCACGGCCCCGGCCTCAGATGTTGCGAGCGAGACATTTCTGTCGCAGCTCACGAAAGCCGCTGTATCGCGAGTCGATCAGAACGCGCTTTTCACTCAGCCCCTAGCTACACGTGCAGATGCATGGGAAAAGCTTCCCAGGGTTTCAAAATGGGTGATAAACATCATAAAAGAAGGCTATTCGCTACAGTTTCGCAGACACCCTCGCCGCCACACGGCGCGCGTCGAGACTTCGGTAGATTCGAATGTAGCACATCTACTTCGAGCCGAAATTCAGAAACTTCTGAGAAAAAGGGCTATCGAACCTTTATCTCAGGCTCAGAGCGAAGGGGGGCTTTACAGCAGATACTTCCTGGTACCCAAGAAAGACGGGGGTCTCAGACCCATACTAGATCTGAGGCAACTGAACAGAGCGCTTGTGAAACGCCAGTTCAGAATGCTAACGACCAGAAAAATCCTCGCGCACGTTCGCCAAGGAGACTGGTTCGTGTCAGTATATCTAAAGGACGTGTATTTTCAAATACAGATTGCGTCACGTCACAGGCGATTTTTGAGATTCGCCTTCGAGGGCCAGGCATACCAGTACAAAGTCCTGCCGTTCGGCTTGTCTCTAGCACCCCGTACATTTACGAAGTGCATGGACGCAGCACTCGCTCCCCTCAAACTGCAGGGTGTTCGAGTGCTGAACTATTTGGACGATTGGCTCATTCTAGCCCAATCTCATTCAGAGATAGTGGCGCACAGAGCCCTGCTGCTGAGTCACCTCGAGAATCTCGGTCTCACAGTAAACTGGGAAAAGAGTTCGCTTTCCCCCAGTCAGAATATTTCTTTTCTGGGACTGGAACTGAACTCGCTGTCGATGACAGCGCAGCTGTCACAACAGCGCGCGCTGCGCATCCAGCGCACAGTCAGCTCATTTCGCTGCGGTGCTGTTCTCCCTCTAAAGAGATTTCAGAAAATGCTAGGTCTGATGGCCTCAGCATCTGCAGTACTGCAGCTGGGTCTGCTGTGCATGCGCCCGCTGCAGATATGGCTCAAAGGGAGGGTGCCCTGCAAAGCATGGGCCACCGGTCGGCTTCGCCTCAAGGTCAATCAAGCTTGCGTTGCAGCTTTGATACCATGGAGGTCAAAAGACTGGTACCTGTCAGGTGTAAGCCTAGGGACTTCCTCGAGTCTGAGGGTGGTGTCTACGGACGCATCCAACGCAGGATGGGGAGCGCTGCTCGAGGGCAGACCGCTGTTTGGCCTTTGGTCAGAGTGGGAAAAGCTCCTCCACATAAACTGCCTCGATGTTAGCAGTGTGCAAAGCGCTCACTCGCTTTCGTCCCCTGATTATGGGCTGCCATGTACTGATACGTTCAGACAGCATGTCAGTGGTGTCATACATAAATCGCCAGGGCGGCCTCAGGTCCCTGTCGTTATACAGGCTGACCAAACGCCTTCTGATATGGGTGCGCTGCAACCTCTTTTCACTAAGGGCGGCGCACGTGCCGGGGCACCTGAATGTGGGACCAGACGTACTGTCCAGGAACCGCGTTCCGGCAGGAGAATGGTCATTACACCCACACACAGTACAACTGTTGTGGAAGAAATTCGGCAGAGCGGAAGTGGACCTCTTTGCGTCTCCAGAGAACGCTCACTGTCTAGAATTTTTCTCGAAAAGCAAGGACGCGCTGGCTCATCAGTGGCCATGCCGCCCCCTTTATGCTTTTCCCCCTGTCTCCCTCCTGACCCAAGTGGTGGAGAGGGAGGAAGGATGCTCAGTGCTGCTAGTAGCGCCGCTCTGGTCGAATCAACTCTGTTTCCCAGCTGTGATGCAGTTAGCCAGCACCGCCCCGTGGCCAGTGCCTCTGAGGAGAGATCTCCTCTCTCAAGCAAATGGTTCGATTTGGCATCCTCACCCGGAGCTATGGTCCCTTCATGTGTGGGCCATCAACGGGTATCCGCTGACCTCCCTCAGGGAGTGATAAACACGATCACACAGGCTAGAGCTCCGTCTACGCGACGGCTCTATGCGTCCAAATGGTCAGTTTTTTCTGGCTGGTGCACGTCTCGTGGCGTATCACCCCCAGATTGCGGAGTAACAGAGGTTTTGTCCTTCTTACAAGAGATGTTGGATAGCGGGAGATCCCCTTCCACACTCAAGGTATATGTGGCGGCTATAGCGGCTTTTTCTGAAACCGCACACGGCCAGTCCATAGGAAGGAACGATTTAGTCATTCGGTTCCTTAAAGGAGCTAGGAGACTTAATCCACCCAGACCTCCCACAGTTCCCATTTGGGACCTTTCCACGGTGCTGGACGCCATGAAGGGTCCTCCTTTCGAGCCTCTTCAGGAGATTGATATGAAACACTTGTCGCTCAAGACGGTGTTTCTCCTGGCTCTCGCTTCAGTGAAGCGTGTTGGGGACTTGCACGCGCTCACTGAAGCGCGTCGTGCATGGAATTTGGGCTTTATGACTCCAGAGTCGTGCTCAAACCTAAGCATGGTTACGTTCCAAAATCCCTAAACACACCGCTTAGGGCGCAGGTTATTTCCCTGTCTGCCCTTCCGGTCATCGGGGAGAATATGGACGAAAATTTCATCTGCCCAGTGAGGGCATTGAGAGCTTATGTGTCGCGCTCGTCCGCTTTCAGACAGACAGAGCAGCTTTTCGTTTCATTCAGTAGGCGTCTCAAGGGACTGGCCACTTCGAAACAGAGCCTATCCAGATAGATAGTGGACGCTATAGCTCTAGCGTACGCATCCAAAGGCATTCAGTGCCCTTTGGGTGTTAGAGTGGGCTTGGTCGAGTGGGATTGCCTTACAGGATATTTGTATGGCGGCAGGCTGGGCCTCACCGTCTACATTTATCAGGTTTTATAACCTCGAGGTACCCGCCTTACAGGCCAAGATATTGTCGGTTTAAATAACCGTATTTGTTAGACTGACTTTTCAGTCGTCTATTATGGCATTATTATGCTGAACTGCTAAGCGCAGTTAATTCTGTACTGATCTGCTAAGCGCAGTCTACTCTGTACTGATCTGCTAAGCACAGTCTATTCTGTACTGATCTGCTAAGCGCAGTCAATTCTATACTGATCTGCTAAGGCAGTCATTTTTGTGAGAGATGGTGGTTAGAGCCCACCTCTTTCAGGATTCTCTGTGAGTCCTACAGGTGATTATGTACTATATGAACCCCAGCTCAGTGCTCTGGGTCTATGGTGTCGGATCACTGCACACACGGCGTCTTACAGGGTGTTCCCCAATGCGTTGCTACGACAACGCAGTACGAGAGTATCTCTCGTAAGAGAACGTACTTGGTTACTAACGTAACTTCGGTTCTCTCTAGAGAGAGGAACGAGTACTGCGTTTCCTGCCGTGTATGCGCTCTGGTTGTTTCGCTTTAAAAATCAGAGTTCATAAGCCTGTGAGCGAAATATATAGCCCTAAGCCACGCCCGTTTCGGCGGGACGCATTGGGTGTGACGTCACTCTAGGGCTCGCTCGATTGGCTTAAGATTTTGCCGCACAGCAGCCAATAGGCGCGCGAGCTGTCTCGCCTAGGTCTGTATGCTGGGGCAAAGCGTTTTACATAGATACAAAATTAAGGATAATTTTTGCTTCAGTATTCTCGTGGAAAAGGATTTTTCCCAATGCGTTGCTATGACAACGCAGTACTCGTTCCTCTCTCTAGAGAGAACCGAGGTTACGTTAGTAACCGAGTACGTTTCCCAGCATTAGTTACCATGGTAACTGAGTTTGAACTATTTTAAGTTTGTTTTATGAAACAGAATCCACCGACAATAAGTCTGACTAACCAAAATAAGCCTGGCTTGTATTCTAATCTTGTTTCATGGAGCAAACCTCTGATATTCAAAAAGCTTGTAGAATATTATTATACATTTTCCAAGGTTTGATATTTGCCTGAACACCCTTTTTTACTTTTTACTCCTCCTATAAAGTGTGTCCATTCCTAACCAAAATTAGCTTCTCAGACCATTTTCAGAACAAGCCTCACCAAAGACACTTAATTTTGTTGTTGTGTTACAAAGAAATGTGATTGTGAAGATGCAAAACAGGAAGTCTGTCATTATTTTGGAAAAGATTTAAATTACGCTAAATATTTTTGTATTATTGCCTCATCAAACTGATGATACCATGTAAATCAAGTAGTTGAGACTATTTGGCTGTAAAAAAAAACTGCTGTCACTAGGTGGTGCTATAATATTCAAAATTCTGAATTGTATGCAGTCAGTGTACGGTTCCATTCATTGATTTACTTTATGATTTGTTTTTAAAAGACTATGAAAGTGTATGGGAAGCTAGAATTTTTACATTGGCATAACATATATATTTGTATCATTCTTCATCAGGGTCACAGCGCAGAGAACACTGGAAGCAGTCTAAGTCACGTCAGCCCTCTCAGCTGCATGTTAACCAGGTGACAATGTTGTATATATTTTGTGCGTGCGTGCGTGCGTGCGTGCGTGCGTGCGTGCGTGCGTGCGTGCGTGCGTGCGTGCGTGCGTGTGTGTGTGCGTGCGTGTGAATATGTACATGTTTGTATGGGGTCCCATGCTGCTGAAAGTGAAAAAACAAACAAATGAGAATTAGTTATAGAAAAAAATAATAATAATTATATATATATATATATATATATATATATATATATATATATATATATATATATATATTACATATAATATCTTGCCATACAAGAGAGATAGTTCATGAATTTTCTTGGCAATGATTTTTCCAGGGTAAGTCACCAGGTCTTTCCTCAACCCACCCCATTACATGGTTTGGGACAATTTAGCGTTTCCAATTCACCTATATTGCAAGTTTTTTCGGATTGTGAGGGAAACCCACGCTGATGCTGGGAGAACATCCAAAATCCACACAGAGAGGACTCCTGGCTCAGTCGGGGCTCCAACCGGGGACGTTGACAATGCTACCCACTGAGCCACTGTACCAATGAATTTAATTTGTGACAAAATGCTTAAAAATAATGTTGCTTCAGTTATTTTCGCAAAGCAATTTGAACAAGAAGATTTGTTTCTTTGCAACCATACCTTGACCAATATTGTTTTTTAGTTTTTTTCATTATTATTGTGATCAATAATATTTTTTGCATTTACCAAGGGTCCTTTTCATTCAGGAACAATAATCCAAAAGGTGATGACACTGATACTCAGGAGAGAAGACAAAGGGAAAGAGATATGAGACAGAGGTAAGAAATATAATTTTGCATAACAAATAAAAGTTAAGATTCAGGGATGTTAAAGGTGCTGTATGGAGTGTTTCTACTAAAATGAATCCATTTTTTATTACCTGTGTGTGAAGGGATTGTAATCTCACAATAAAATGATCCACTTGGCAGGTTTTTCTATTACCTCTGAAAGCAAGTATTCCTATTTTTATGTGAAGGCTCCGGGTCGGATTTGCCGCGAAATCCAGTGACGTGACTGAGACCTGCATGCACGCTCCCAAGCGTCTCGCCTCTCGCCTCGTCTACTGACTTTGCACTCAACAGCGACGACACTGCAACTTTATGACATGGAGTCTGCTAATACTAGGAAACGACTAGCACAAGACAGACTCCAACACAAACTCCACATAATAATAAAAAACAAAAGAAAGCACGCGCACGAGCACTCGCATGTAAACGTTAGGGGTGGGGAAAAAAATAGATTCTTAGATGCATCGCGATGCGGACGTGGACGATTCTGAATCGATTCACAAATGCCAAAAATCGATTTTCAAAAAAGAAAATCGATAACGTAATATTGACGGAACGCAAAAGACGGAACTCTGAAGCGTGGAAACAATATTGTCAAAGCTTCCACCCGGCCCGGAAAGGGCAAAGCGCATTACACAATCAATCGCAACTTTTATTGCCAAGGATTTGCATCCATTTGCAAGATGTTGCACACTTTGGAGCCGAGATACAACGTCCCATCTCGGAGATATTTTACAGACAGCGATCCCCACACTCTACAACAAGACCAAAACCGAAGTCATGGAATCACTGAAGAAAGCGGGTAGGATAGCTGTAACATGTGATGCGTGGACATCCGTATTTTATGTTAATAGAGATTCAGAATATGTTGAAGTTTGTTATAATTTGTTATTGTTGTGATTTTTACTGTAGTGAATTTACTGTTGTGAAATGGAAAATCAATAATCGAGAATCGTTAATAATCGAAAATCGACTGTAATCGAATCGGGACTTCAATAATCGCAATCGGGAAATCAGACAGATTAACCACCCCTAGTAAATGTATTGGTTGCAATCTGAAACATCACCGCTAGATGCCGCTGAAAACTCCATACAGCACCTTTAAGTATTTGAGTGATTGTACTTTATTACTTAACCCCCTGGGGTCGGCAGTTCGCGCTGGCGATACCAGCTCGCTTTTTTTCTTATCAGCGAAAAAGACACTCAAAATACTCTGTTGATTTTGATCTTACAAATTGTTATACATCATCATAAGTGTCTATTTTTGTTGTGTATACTCGCAATAAAAACAAAGTGTTGTGCTTTTTGCCAAATAAAGAAAAACAAACATGATGCGAGTTCTGCCTTCTCTCTGTCGGTGAAGTCCATTCTGAAAAGTGTCCAAAAATGAACTGTAACTCAGTGAATACCCAGTCACACAGGCATGAAGCTTGAATTCTCTTCTTTTAAAGCCTCTCTGTAAGCAATCGAGCTCTACCGAAATACCTCTAGTTTTGTTTTCTTCCAGTTGCGCTCCATTTTTCTGGCTGCTCTCTTAAGGGCCCGGGTGTGCTGTTTGTCAGTGACTGTTTGAGTGGTAAGAACACTGGCCTTGTTTTTCCTTCACTTCTCTGAGATTTCTCTTCTCAGTGCTAGAATATGATGAACGAAGGGCATGGAATGACGTAATGGGATTGCAAGCTATCTCAACTTCAGTTGATGTGAATCTAGCAAACTCCTTGAAACTTGGGAATTCTTTATTTTCATTTAGGCTTTGCAGTCACTTGTCGGTCCCAGCGTAAAGCTGCCCAGTCTGTTAGTTTGTGAACAAGCTTCTGATTTTCTTTACAGTCATTTAATATGTCGAGACCCTTGACATGAGGCATGGCATCTTGACAGGCATTCAGAAAATCTGAGAAGCGTACCAGTCCTTCAGCATCCTTTGATGGAATTCTCGGCCAGTTGGTGAGCTTCTCTCTGAATGCTCTCTGAAAGGCGAATGGCTGGCCAAAGCGACGATTTAGTTTGTCCCAAACGTCTTGGTAGGCTTCATTGTCATTTCGGTAGAAGTTGCCATCTAAAACCTGACGTGCTGGGCCACCAATGTATTTTTTCAGGTAGTATAGTTTTTCAGCTGGTGTGATTGCCCTTTGGTCAATGAGTGAGGTGAATGCTGCCTTCCATTCAATGAATTGTATGGGATCGCCATTAAAGACAAATGGCTCAGGAACAGGAAGCCTATTTAAGACT
Organism: Phoxinus phoxinus; assembly: GCF_949152265.1. NCBI lineage: Eukaryota > Metazoa > Chordata > Actinopteri > Cypriniformes > Leuciscidae > Phoxinus > Phoxinus phoxinus. Next base: position 8,648,257 of record NC_136888.1, on the reverse strand, counting down.
ATGTTGTCTTGAAGGATCTGAGCGAGAGAGGGAATGTCTGTATAACGGGGCGATGCAACTTGAGTGAGGGGCATTGTAGTTACAGGCACATTCTTTGCTTCCATGTTCCTTTCCTTTTTAACATAGATAGCATCCTTGTGTTCTGTCTCCATATCGTAGATCTTCAACTTGGCTTGAGCTGCCCGTATCTCTTTCTCTGCCTGCAATCGCTCCAACTCACACCTTTGTGCCTCTAGAGCTTTGCGTTGTTGTTCCTCTAACTCTCTTATGGATTCCTTTTGCCTTTCTTCCTCTAGCAGCATCTGATAATTTGCTTCTTTTACTGCTTGTTCAGCTCCTGTATCCGCGCGTTTTGCTGTCATGGCTGTAGTTATGTAGTGGTCGGACTGACTATGACTTATCAAAGAAGCTGCAGATCCATAGACATGGGGGTGCAGGATTGTTAATCGCCTTTCTTTCATATGGAGAGTGTCGGATAGCCAGCCTGTTGATACAGAACAGGCAAAGGCTTTCAGGATAAATCTTTCGATGTGTCCAAATGTAGGCCCTATAGCCTATTGTAGTTTTATTTATTGTATTTAAAGGTTTTTGACACAACATTTAAATTGAAGTGTTCAATCCAGTTGTTTCAACTGGTTTCGTAGAGTTTTAGAATGTTTGAGTTGTGTGTATGATTTTTAACAATCTGGCACTATCTGAATGGTGGTAGATTTCGCTGGTGCTACTCGAGCTTTACCCATCAAGAAAATAGGAAGGTGTCAGATTCAGCATACCACTGAAGACCTAGTACCCTTTCCATTGGACGCACAACATGGTTCAAGTCAAGGTCCTTTACCTCTTTCACCCTGTCGTCTTCTGTTATGGAATTCAGCACCTCCCGACTGTTGCTCATCCACTTGGTCAGATGGAATCCACCTTTAGCACACATTGCATGAAGCTCCTTATATAGTTGGATAGCATCAGATTCTATGGGCACTGAAGTAAGACAATCATCCACATAGAAGTGTTTCCGTATGACCTCTGCCGTCCTGCAATTAAACAAACTTCCATAATTAGAACAATTTGGGGATGAAGAAGCTCCGAACAGATGTACAACCATTCTGAATTCCTCCAAGTCTTTACTCAAGTCGCCATTTCACCACCACAGAAATCTCAAAAGGTCAGAATCCTCCACAGGAACCTTCACTTGATAAAACGTGGATTTAATGTCAGCCATTAAGGCGACAGACTCCATTCTGAATCCTGTAAGAACACTTATTAAAGTGCTTGTTAGGTCTGGTCCCTGAAGTAGTTGTCCATTCAATGACACTCCCTGAAATGACGCACTACAGTCAAAAACAATCCTGATCTTTTTCTTTTTCGAATGGTAAACCCCATGAAGAGGTATGTACCACACACGACCATCATGCCTCTCAAGTTCCTCCACAGGTACACTTTCTGCATATCCTTTGGAAATCACATCTTCCATGAAAGCAGTATAATCTGCTTGAAATGCGGAGTCTTTTCTGAATTTTCTTTACAGACTCAAAGCCCACTGTTCTGCAACTATTTTATTGTTTGGTAGGACCACATCTTTATTCTTGAGGGGCAAACCAATGCAGTAATGACCATCTATAAGTTTTACAGACTGAGATACGAGATCCATGAACTGATTATCTTCTTTAGACATCCCTACCAGTTCATCCAGAGCATTTTCAGGGAAATCGGTTTTAAACTGTTGTTCCCAAAGCTCATCCAATTTTGAGACACAGATCCTGTTAACAGTCACATGAGGTTGGTCATTACAGAAAGTTCCATTATTTTCCATTCCTTTAAGCGGTCCATTCACTGTCCATCCAAGTATGGTTCTTACCGCATATGGTCCATTCATTTGACTGCGAACAACCTGCCATGGCTCCAGTGTCTCTGGTACATTTGCTCCAATTAAGAGCTCAACTCCTGCATCGATTGTGGCCAAGTGTATGCTATTTAAATAAGGCCATCGAACAATATCGCTCAGCATGGGAATATTGGATTTAGAAACTGGCATACTTTTCTGGGAATACACTCCAGGAAGTGAACAATAATGTGTCTGATCCAATCCAGCAACTTCTAGATCCTTGAGAACATAACTGGAAACCAATTTGTCTTGATTCATGGTTTTAAGCAGAATTATTATAATTTTTTTGCCAGAAAGATTAAGCTTATTCATAAGACTTTCTGTACAAAAGTTCGCTGAACTGCCTGGATCTAAAAAGGCATACGTTTCCACAATTTCGTTTCCATTATTAGATTTAACACATATTGGAAGAATTGACATTCATTTCTTCTTCAGAAAGTCCAACTTCTCTTTATGGATTTTTTTTAGAAAGCACAGTACAGGAATTCAAGAAATTTTCTTTGCCACAACAAAGACAGGATACACTTCCTTCATTAGTTTTCCTAACGTCTTCCATACCTGGTACAGTAACAGTGGTAGCAAAACTACTTCCCTTAGTCTTAGAACGAATCATGCTTCGTCGTTGCTAACTTACTGTCCATCTGTTTAAATGGCAAATATATCAAATGTATGTTGTCTACCTTTTGGTGCAGGTGAGGACACATTCGAGCTGCACGCGGTGCAGTCTGAGCTGGAAGCTGTAGAAAAGCAGATCCGCGACCTTTTAGAGAGACAAGCCGAGCTAAGAGACTGGCGTTTAGCTCTTGAAACATCTCGCGTCGATGCACACAAATCAGTTAATAATCCGCAGACTCCGATTTCGTCCAGGCCGTGCGTCTCTCAGCATTGGTCCCGTGCGCCAAGGCCACGATCAGCCATGGTTTCATTCACTCCGGCTCCGACGCGCCGTCACGAAGCTTGGGTGGTTTCGCAGCGGAATACGCGAAGAATCTCTCCGCCCCTCCCGGTTTTCGACATTTCCACTCACAACCGCTTCTCCCCTCTTCACGAAACGGAACGCGATGCTGTGATCATCGGCGATTCAATTGTTTGGCACGTCCACGCTACGTCAGGTAAAAGTAAGGTGCGTAGCCACTGCTTTCCAGATGACCGTGTTTTTGATATCGCTGCGCGGGTACCCGAGATCTTGAACGGTGACGTGCGCGTCGGAGCTGTCGTGTTGCACGCAGGAGTGAACGACGTCAGGCTGCGGCAAATGGAGGTTTAGAAAAAGGATTATAGGAACCTAATCGAGACGGTACGCACCGCATCGCCTGAAATAACGATCATTGTGTCTGGGCCGCTTCCCACGTATCGGCAAGGGCATGAAAAGTTCAGTAGATTATTCGCGCTAAATTAATGGTTAATGTCATGGTGCAATGAGCAGAAACTGCTCTTTATAAATAATTGGAATCTGTTTTGGAAGTGTCATAGGCTCTTCCGCGCTGATGGCCTACACCCAAGTAGAAATGGAGCGGATCTTCTGTCGGATAACATCTCCAAGATGTTAAAGACCGTTTGACTAGTTACCAAAAATCCAAATCACAGTCTCTGCTGCACCAAATTAATTGATATAAATACTAGTGTAGAACATTTAATAGAAACTGTGTCTATTCCTCGTTTAGTGAGATCAAATAATAAATCTACTGTAGGATCTAGGAAAAATCGAATTGTTATTAAAACAGAAAATATCGCTATTAGTGAACAAAAACCATTTCTAAAGCTAGGTCTTCTGAACATTAGATCACTCACGCCTAAAGCAGCTATTGTAAATTAAATATTCACAGATAATAGCATCGATGTACTTTGCCTTACTGAAACCTGGCTTAAACCAAATAATTATTTCGGTCTTAATGAGTCTACTCCATCAGGATACTGTTATAAGCATGAGCCCCGTCTGATTGGTCGTGGCGGTGGTGTTGCAAAAATTTACAGAGATATTCTTAATGTAACTCAGAAAACAGGTGACAAATTTAATTCGTTTGAAGTACTTGTATTAAATGTTACGCTCTTAGATGTAAGAAAAATATCCCTACTATCTCTAGCCCTGGCTACCGTATATAGACCGCCAGGGCCTTACGCTGATTTCCTAAAAGAGTTTGCAGATTTTCTCTCAGATCTATTGGTCAACGTCGATAAAGCATTAATTGTTGGAGATTTCAACATACACGTAGATAATTCAAATGATGCGTTAGGGGCTGCGTTTACAGATTTATTAAACTCCTTTGGGGTCAAGCAAAATGTCACCGGACCAACTCATCGTCTTAATCATACACTCGATTTAATTACATCATACGGAACCGATCCAACCGATATAGATATCATTCCACAAAGTGATGGTGTCAGTGACCACTTCCTGGTAACTTGTATATTACGGACTACAGTACTATGTCACGCTGCGCCGCGTTACCGACCAGGCAGAACAATCCTTCCATCCACCATAGATAATTTCTCAAATTGCTTATCTGATTTGTCTCAGTTACTGCCTGAACCCAAACAAACAGATGATTTAGAGGAAGTAACTAGCACTATGAGCACCATTCTCTCTAGAACATTGGATATTGTTGCACCCATTAGATTAAAAAAGGTCAGAGAGAAAAGTAAAGCACCATGGTACAACAATACTACGCATGTTCTAAAGAGAGAAACCCGTAAATTAGAGCATAAATGGAAACAAACTAATTTAGAAGCCTTTAGAATCGCGTGGAAAGACAGTATGTCACGTTATAAAAAGGCCCTAAAAGCGGCAAGAGCTGAGCATCTCCGCAAACTAGTAGAAAACAACCAAAATAATCCAAGGTTTTTATTTAACACCGTGGCTAGACTAATAAATAAACAGACGTCACCTGACCAAAATATTCCGTTACAGTTTAGCAGTAATGATTTCATGAACTTCTTCACTGAGAAAATAGAAAGCATCAGAACCACAATTGTAAACTTTCAATCTTCAATCGTGCCTTATAATTCAGCCTCAATTATCACCCGGCAAGAACAATTACAGTGCTTTACAACTATAGAACAAAAAGAGTTAAATAAACTTATCACTTCATCTAAAACAACAACATGCTTATTAGATCCTATACCAACTAAACTACTGAAAGAAGTGTTACCTACGTGGAAGAGCCTCTCCTCAATATCATTAACTCGTCTCTATCTTTAGGTCACGTTCCAAAAACATTTAAACTGGCAGTTATAAAACCACTCATTAAGAAACCACAATTAGACCCACATAATCTAGCAAATTATAGACCCATTTCAAATCTTCCATTTATGTCTAAAATATTAGAAAAAGTTGTCTGCTCAACTGAGCTCTTTTTTTTGCAAGAAAATTACATCTTTGAAAAGTTTCAGTCTGGATTCAGGCCACACCATAGCACTGAAACTGCGCTCGTTAAAATCACTAATGATTTATTTTTAGCTTTGGACCAAGGCTGTATCTCAATACTAGTTTTACTTGATCTTAGTGCTGCGTTCTATACAATAGATCACACAATACTCTTAGATCGACTACAAAATTATATTGCCGTTCAAGGACAAGCATTAAGCTGGTTTAGATCATACTTATCTGACCGCTACCATTTTGTCTATTTAAATGGAGAAAAATCGATCATAACTTCTGTAAATTATGGAGTGCCGCAGGGATCTGTGCTAGGCCCTCTATTATTCTCAATATATATGCTGCCACTTGGAAATATTATAAGGAAACATGGAATTAGTTTCCATTGTTATGCCTGATGACACTCAAATATATATTTCATCACGGCCGGATGAAAACGCTAAATTATCAAAATTGACAGAGTGTGTTAAAGATATAAAAGCCATATAAAAAAAATAATATTTCATATGTTACAAAAACTGCCTTTTTCCACCTTAGAAACATTTCTAAGCTACGTAATATGCTATCAGTTTCTGATGCAGAAAAGCTAGTTCATGCATTCATGACCTCGAGACTAGATTACTGTAATGCTCTATTAGCTGGTTGTCCTGCATCCTCAATAAACAAGCTAAAGTTAGTCCAAAATGCAGCCGCTAGAGTTCTTACTAGATCAAGAAAATATGATCATATAACACAGATCTTATCATCACTACATTGGTTACCTATAAAGTTCCGTATTAATTATAAGGTATTGTTACTGACTTATAAAGCCCTAAACGGCTTAGCTCGAGTCTATTTAACGGATCTTCTATCGCCACCAAAGGTGGGAGAGCATTTTCACATTTAGCTCCAAAACTCTGGAATAGCCTTCCTGATACTGTTCGTTGCTCAGACTCGCTCTCCCAGTTCAAAACTAGATTAAAGACGCATCTCTTCAGCCAGGCATTCATATACATTTTTTAATCTTACAGTTAAATCCGGCCTCTAGTTCATAACCGCCAGAGGAGAACTGGCCCCCGACTGAGCCTGGGTTCTCCCATGGTTTTTTTTTCTTCATTAGGTCACCTGATGGAGTTTTAGGTCACCATTAGGTCACCTGATGGAGTTTTTCGTTTCCTTGCCACTGTGGCCTTTGGCTTGCTCAGTTGGGGATGTTCAATTTAATGAATCAATCAATAATACTATAGATTAGCATTACCAAACATGGACGTTTTATTATTATTTTAATTTAATACTGTGAAGCTGCTTTGATACAATCTGTATTGTGAAAAGCGCTATACAAATATTCTTGACAGTGACAGTGACAGTGAATAACCAATAATAAATATCAAATAATTAATGGTCCTACATTCCGGCCCCATGATTATTACAGACAAAATAAAATAATAATCATCATCAATTACCACCAATAATAAATACATACATTAATTGTACAATATGTGTAAATATTTTGTAATTTCTAAAATGATTTGTATATTCTACAATTAATGTATGTATTTTATGACAGTATGTGGCAACATGTACGTTAAAAGTGCATCTTCTGCACTAAACGGACGATATTGTATACTCTTATGTGTATCTAACTCCACAGTTACTCTTCCACTTCAAAAGACTACATTTTGTCTGTATTTTTGTATTTTCAAATTACAAATAACTTGTAGGCCTATTTGAATTAAATACTTTTTTCACTCCAGTATTTTGTATTTTATTTAAATACATTTGATGAGTAAGTTTTTGTAATTTTTAATTAAATACTTTTTTATGTATTTGTGCCCATCTCTGCTTAATGACAAGTTTGGGTGAGTAAGATCAACACTCAAAAGATATAGTACGCATCCCTGAAGTGTCAGCAGAAACTGTGTCAACTAGACGCTCCACTGTGAAGGCCTCATTGTCACGACAGCCATCGGCACTGATCCTCAATAAACCCGTCTCCATACCAGCGTGATTTTTAACCAGATGGAACTGGATAAATATTCTGAATGTTCTGATCCAACCTGACTTCTGACCTGTAATGCTGCCTGAATTAAAATCATACCCTGTTCGTTAGTTGGCCAGAGAAGAACTGGCCCCCCGACTGAGCCTGGTTTCTTCCAAGGTGAACCTGTCACCTGATGGAGTTTTGGTTCCTTGCCACTGTCGCCTTTGGCTTGCTTAGTTGGGGACATTTAATATTCAACAGTTTTATTGATCTGCCTGCATTGACATCATTATATATATTATATACATTATATAGGTTGCTGCTGGAAGAGGTATTAGTGAGGCCAGCAGGGGGTGCTCACCTTGTGGTCTTTGTGGGTCTTAATGCCCGGGTACAGTGACGGGGACACTATACTGTCAAAAGAGCACTGTCCTTCAGATGAGACGTTAAACCGAGGTCTTGACTCTCCGTGGTCATTAAAAGTCCCAGGATGTCCTTTTTAAAAAGAGTAGGGGTGTAACCCCGGCAACATTTATACAACATTTATACTAAATGTAAAAAAAAAAAAAACGTTTTTTACATCGTTAATGTACACACTGACTCCACCCTGTGCTGCAAGATACATTTAGTTTTACATTAATTTACACAAATCAGCTGATGTTATCGGATTTTCAGGTGAGATTCTCAATTACTTCAGTTAATGTAAAGTGTTCAAGTCAAGTCATCTTCATTTATATAGCGCTTTTAACAATGTAGATTGTTTCAAAGCTGCTTTACATAGATAAACGTATAATTTAAGGTAACAGATTGTTTTGGCTTTTATAGCGGTTCTGGAATAATGTTATTTTCCAGCTAAAGTTAGTTTTGATTGATTCACTTCCGTCAATCAACATCAATTATCATTTGTTATTAAATTAGGGGCCGCTAAGACGACACCGTTCTCTCTACACAGACTTTAAACGTGAACCTGTGATAAACACTGATGGCGCTCAAGTGCGCATCAAGAATTAATTATATAGTTATGTGCGTTTGAATATATGTGCGCATGTTTGTAATTCTCTACAAACCAAGCCTAAACAAACTACTTGTCCTGCCTATATATTTGATACAGAATTTTATTTTATTTTATCACTACGGGGTAGATACGCAAATTTTCCACAATGTGTTGAGCGGTAAAGGGCTAGTTGGCACTTCAGCACTGCGTTGACATCGGGTCCAAGCGAAGGTCCTTCGTCAGATCTGGATACGGCCTGGATCCGGCAGGCTGCGGGAAAACCTCGGGATAAACAAAGACAAAAAACAAAAATTAGCGAGATGGCATTCTTCTTATGATGTAACGAGTACATCAGGATTTAAGGGAAGTGTTCCCAGTTCCGGCTGACCTAATCTATGCAGCCTGACATTGAGTTATAGAAGTCTATAATGCATTATGTGAATGCTAGGTCAAAGAGATGTGTCTTTATTCTAGCTTTGAACTGACAGAGTGTGTCTGCTTCCCGGACAATGGTAGGAAGACTGTTCCAAAGTTTTGGTGCTAAATATGAAAAGGATCTTCCGCCAGCAGTCGATTTTGATATTGTAGGTATTATTAACTGGCCGGAATTTTGAGATCGCAATAGACGTGAAGGACTATAATGCGTTAAGAACTCGCTCAAGTACTGCGGAGCTAAACCATTTAGTGCTTTGTAAGTAATCAGCAATATTTTAAAATGTATACAATGTTTAACAGCCAGCCAATGCAGTGTTGACAGAACGGGGCTAATATGGTCATACTTCCTGGTTCTGGTAAGAACTCGAGCTGCTGAGTTTTGAACTAGCTGTAGTTTGTTTGTTAAGCGTACAGGGCAACCACCCAGTAGAGCATTACAATAATCTAGCCTTGAGGTCATGAACGCATTAACTAATTATTCCGCATTTGTCAATGAGAGCATATGGCGTAATTTAGATATATTTTTAAGATGGAAAAATGCGGTTTTACAGATACTAGACACGTGACTTTCAAATGAAAGATTGGTATCAGAGAGCACACCCAGGTTCCTAACCGACGACGAAGACTTAACAGAGCAGCCATCAAGTGTTAGACAGTATTCTAGGTTATTACGTGTGGAAGTTTTTTGTCCAATAATTAGAATCTCTGTTTTTTCTGAATTTAGTAGTAGGAAATTACTAGTCATCCAATTTTTTATATCAGCTATGCATTCCGTTAATTTTGTGAATTGGTAGGTTTCGTTAGGTTTTGAAGAAATATACAGCTGAGTAACGTCAGTGAAAAGCAAATTAATAACAGTGAAAGCTAATTCCATGTTTCCTAATGATATCTCCTAATGGTAGCATGTACCGAGTGAACAGCAGCGGTCCTAGTACTGAGCCTTGTGGTACGCCATACTGAACTTGTGATCGATAAGACATCTCTTCATTTACTGCTACAAACTGATAACGGTCAGATAAGTATGATTTAAACCATGCTAGTGCAATTCCACTAATGCCAACATAATGTTCGAGTCTATTTAAAAGGATGTTGTGGTCAATGGTGTCAAATGCAGCACTAAGATCAAGTAATACTAATAGAGAGATACAACCACGATCGGATGATAAGAGCAAATCATTTGTGACTTAAAGGAGAGCTGCCTCGGTACTATGGTTCAGACTGCAGACTTAGCAACGATTATATTTAATTGTACGCTTGTATTTTTAAATTGATTTTATTTAATTCGGCATTAGTCCGCAGCACCCAGCTACGACTTAGGACGCTGTTCAAAATCCTGCCTGCCGCGCCATTTACATAGTTTTATACAAAATGTACATTTATTTGTCTCAAATCGTTGTTAATGTACACACTGACTTCACCCTGTGCTGCAAGATACGTTTAGTTTTACATTAATTTACAGAAATCAGCTGATGTTATCGGATTTTTAGGTGAGATTCTCAATTATTCAGTTAATGTAAAGTGTTCAGACTGCAGACTTAGCAACGATTGTATTTAATTGTAATCATTAAAGTACAGACATTATCTTAATTTCATTTTTATGTCCTTAAAAATAACAATATTGCTGAAACTGAGAATGTGCATGTCTGGTGTGATAACCGCGAGTTAAATGTACTCATATACATTAAATGAGATAAATGATGGAGAAACTATGTAGCCGATCCTAACAATACCTCATGTCTTAATTTGTTTATTGTGTTTACAGAGCCTTGCCCTCAGCTGACCTCTCATTTACCTCTATTCCTTTAACTGGAGATAAACAGACTGATGCCGAGATACAGGCTTTCATCAGAGCCAGACACAACCTGCTCAACTGCACAGGTATTATTCATTTATTCATACACAAACACAGACCTAAGGAAACATTTTAAATATTAAAGAGAAAAAAAATTGGATGAAGTAAGTCTTAACTTTAAGTTTAAAAGGTTTGGGCATTAATAGCCACTTTTCCACTGTCGGGCCAGGGCTTTCAATGGGCCGGGCTGGGCTAATAGCCTTGGTCCTGTAGCACCAAACCCAGAACCACGTTGCGTTTCCACCGTCGAGCCAGAAGCTCCGCAGCGCTACACTAAAACCCGCCCTTAACACGCCTCTCTGGAACAATGTCACACAAACCCATAATTTCACCAACAAATGGAAGTTTTATCAAAAATCCAATCAGAAAAAAGATAAAACAACCAACATTTTTGTTGGTTGTCTAAAGATTTACAGGGGACATATCATGAAAATCTGACCTTTTCCGTGTTTAAGTGCTATAATCGGGTCCCCGGTGCTTCTACCAACCCAAAAAAACGTGGAAAGTGACAACACAGTAACTTTGTTTTGGGAAGAAACTAGCTTGAGCATCTGTTTTTTGGCATCTGTTTGTGTTGCCCACAGAAACCTGATCCAATGCAAAAAAAAAGTGGAAAGGTGTTGCCATCTGGTTTGCCTGCTGTTCTTCTATGTCAATAGCCACGTTTCCAGTGCTAGTGCGTGCCAGGGCCAGTCGTTTCCACTGTCACTCCCTGGGCTTGATCTTCCTTTGGGTCAACGGCCAGGGTTTTTTGGCCAGCCGAATACCTTGGTCCATATTTGGTCCAGCTCGGGCTTGAGGATTGGTCGTGAACAGAAGAGGAGTTTACCTGAGTCAGGAGACAGCAGCTATCATCAGCATTAAATACTTTTAAAATCCTTTTAGCTCAAAACTCACTTTCAGACAGAAGCCAGTGTTTGAAATAACTTCTGTTTGTGATCCAATATCGATTCTGTTCACTGTATAAGGCAGAATGCTAAGGCTATGCGCTAACGTTAACGTGGTAAATATGACCGTTTGAAAAAATCAGACAAATCATATAGGCTATCACAATAGTGTATTTATTGTATTTGTCAGTATGTCCCGTCTCTTTATACCTGACTGTCTGATATCCATATTTAACTAAGTACGTTTTTTCAGGAGCTTCCTCTGTTTCTCTGACTGAAAATATAATGTATTGGGATTGTCACTGGAGAGAGTGCTAAAGCTCCTCAGGTCAATTTTGGTGGAAATTTGTAGAAACTTTATTTTTTTTTTCTAAATGTGATATAAACATAATGTCCTGTGACTACAAATAAACAGAAACAGACGCGACTGAATAAGTATGTGTATCCTCTTTCTTTTGTGAAATAATGGTAAATACCACTTTATTTCTGTGTGACTAATGTGCAATCTTGACATAAATGAATGTATTATGGTCAATATATAATTTAGTGTAAAACATTGTTTGTTGCTTAGGTTTTAAAGGTGACATATATGTCCCTTTTCACAAGATGTAATATAAATCTATGTTGTCCCCAGAATGTGTCTGTGAAATTTCAGCTCAAAATACCCCCCAGATCATTTGTCAAATTTGCCCCTTTCCGGGTGTGAGCAAAAAGGCGCCGTTTTTGTGTGTCCCTTTAAATGCAAGAACTAGAAATGTAAATTTTCTGAAGAAAATGTGAGTGGTTTTGAAGGGTAAACTTTAGCATTAGGCAGTTGCTACGGTGTGTTTGTATGTAATTGCAAGGATGCCCGCCCTAATCTAACCCCCTGTTACATCCACCAGTTGGAGTGCCCTTGATCTCCACCTGAGGGCACTCCTCCCCACTCCTTTGCTCTCCCATTATGAACTACATTACCCATAATGCATTGCCTGGACTCTTTAGGATTTGATTTCTCCCACCATTAGTTCATTAGCTTGTTTGTATTTGCCTATTTAAGCTGCGTTCTCGTTTTATTTCATTACTTAATCTTTTTGTGTATCCACTGTAATTCTGAGCACATATTTGCTAAAAATTGGACTGTGATCCTTTTCCTATGTAGCGCCCAAACTATGGAACAGTCTTCCTAGCCTTGTTCGGTAGGCAGACACAATCTAGTCAGTTTAAATCTAGATTAATGACTAAAAGTATCTCTTTACCCTGGCATACACATAACACATTATCACACTTCATTAATTCAGATCCCCTAAAGGATTGTTAGGATGGATACATTTGGTCAACCGGAACCGGGAACAGTTCCCATAACATCCAATGTACTTGTTACAGTACATCGTAAGAGAAATGGCATCTACACTAATATTAGTCTGTCTTTCTCTTACTTATCCACTGTAGTCAGACAGATATGGTCCATATCCAAACCAGAATGTTGGCTTGCATCTAAAGACAACCGCAACAGCCCTGAATAATAGTGGAGGACATGACAACTATGAGACCTGACACATACCCCCCTGTGAAGACCTTGTTGACTTGACAGTCATCGGCGAAGACCACGAGAACGAGACGAGTCCTCTGCACAGACCCAATGGCTGGCTTCAACTCCTCCCACCATAATGCTAGCATGATGTACCCTAATTTTCAAGCAGAAGGAACAGGATGAAATATTCTGAATGATCCAATCCACAATTTGACTTGTAATGCAGCCTGGAATTAAACCACACAATGTTTGTTCGTCTGGCCAGAGAACTGGTGCCTTGCCTGAGCCTGGTTTCTCCCAAGTTTTATTTTTTCTCTCCATTTCTGTCAGGACCACTATCGTCAAATACGATTGACAATTAGCATATAGTTTGGATTGGCGGTATGGTTCCGTTCTGGGCGAGAACTCCCTGCGCATCCATGCAGCCTAGCATGGATAAGAGCAGGGAGAGCAGCAATAACCCCCTTAGGGTAAACAGAACAGAACCAACATGAATGTATTGCTGATATCATTAATTCAAGATTTTAAAGTACAACATAATTCGAGAATTTATTCTGATTCAAGGGGAATCAGAATGCCAAATCCTGACTGGGCGAGAGGAGGAGCTGGGGATGGAGGAGGGTAATTCGCTCCTGAGAAACGCGATAGCTGCTGATAATACTGAAGGAGCTTATACATGTATACAGTGATAGGCATCGTATTCCTATAGGTAGACTTGGATCAGCTGATGCGAGTTTGACTAACGTGACCTGCCAGAACTAATGCTACGCTTGATTTCTGTCAGGACCACTATCGTCAAATACGGTTGACAATTAGCATATATTTTGGATTGGCGGTATGGTTCCGTTCTGGACGAGAACTCCCGGTGCATCCACGCAGCATAGCATGGATAAGAGCAGGAAGAGCAGGAAGAGCAGCAATAACCCCCCCAAAACAAAACCATATGCCAATGTCCCTCAAACCCAACTGACAGCACAAACTGGATGCTTTTGTAGTTACCTGAGTGAGCCAAGGCAACAAGCATGTTGCCAATACCTGAAAAGCTTGAGCAACAGCATGTTACCAACAATATCGGAAAGCCTTAAGCAACAAGTATGATACCCTTACCTGGATGACCTAAATGAGTATGTTACCAATACCCACATAAGCCATAGCAACAAGCATGTTGTCAATACCCGAAATCCTTAGCAGTAAACATGCATATAGCAATGAATGACATATCACCTGAAATGAAGAAGTGAAAATTGAGATACCAAAAATTAATCAGCTGCTTGCTTGTTGTATCCGCAGTCCAGTTTCAGTTTCTTGAGTGACGACTGATCTAGAGAGGATAGTTGGAGATTTCCTTTTCAATTATCTTTTTAATTGGAAATAAGTCACAATGCTGAACTAATGCTGGTGGAAACTTCCGGTTCATACAGAATTAGCAACACATGTCATTAATACAGCTGGATGGTTTAATGCAACAAGCGTGAAGCTAATTCTTGGATATAATTAGTCACAAATATGTAGGTTTGTTGACGTGTACTGCGTACACTGTCACCTGTCAATGACGTCATAACCTTGTTATACTTGGTTGTAGTTTTTCTTCTGTAGAAACCAAGAAAAAAATATATTATTCTTTTTTTTATTAAATTTTTTACACAATACCTCCACCACGACTGAGACTGATAGAATGGTTACGTCCTGATGTTAGCTTCATATGTTGAGCACTATAGATCCAATCTTATGGGGGAAGCATCACCCCAAGCTGGAGCAAACAAGGACACATTGCAAAAAAGCGTGTTGCTGTAGCCAGTTTAACAATTGTATTTCTTTTTAAATATACACAGCTTAAATATACAATCATGTTGAATGTCAGCCTATAAAAATGCATGTCCTTAAATAACAATGCATTTAAATGCAAGTACGTTATACAATACACTATAGCTTTAAGAACGCTGTTTCCAATAACTAACGTTAGAGCAAGCGTGTCCGATTCAAGGGGGTAATCCATTCGCCGGAAACTGAAGCCTCCCCGGGAGCCGCCATTGTAGCAGTACTTCACCTGCTGTTAGCATTCCATTGACTCCCATTCATTTTGGCGTCACTTTGACAGCGAATAACTTTACATCTGAGGCGTCCAAAGACTCCATTTGTCCATTATTTATTTCTAAAGAAACTCGACAATGTATAAAAGGCTCCATTACCTTGTACCTTACGTTATTGCCCCGTAGAAGCCGTTTTTGTAAAAAATAGGCTAATGATTAATAGGCTAATGAGAGTCATAACCACGCGACTCTCTGTCGCACTGTAGAGAAATTACCGTATAGACCGGCGGAGAAGCTCGCAAGCAATCGGGGGGACGTTGGGGCATAAAGTCAAAGGAGTAGCCCACAGAGAGTGATAAAGTTGCTCCTGCTGCTAGCTCATTGACAGCTAATACTCACGCTCTCCGTCTCTGCGAGATTCGGAAGGGAATGATTTAGATTTCTCTCGGCATAGCCACTAGAAGACTGACAACTGTCAGACACGTTGCTCACGTCACCAAGCTCAGTTTGAGTCTGCGCAGTACGCCTGGCGATCAGGAAGTGAGTGCTTCAAATGGGCTTCACTTTTCTCCGTTGAAATCTATGGGGTCGCTGTGTCCATCTTATATACTGTCTATGGTCCGATTACGCTGAAGGGAATCAACTGAATAGTGACTGTTTACTGTCTTTTTTAGAGCTGTGCCACAGCAGAAATTGTTCTGTTTGCAGTTTGCACCATAAATGGTTAGTTCCTATCACCGCAAGCTGCTTGGATCTGAGCTGCATAGTGCTAAAGCCAGCGTGTGCAACGCGATCAGTTGCCAATGACAACAGATAGTAACGCACATAGCCAATATGATCGCATAAAGGCGGGCGTACACGGTGCGATTTTTTGCTGTTTTACGAGCTCGCAGATTATTTTTTCACTCGGGAGAAATCGAGTGCAAATCGGTGATGCTCGCATGGTCGCGGCTCGCAGCGTGTGAGAGGAATTACGAGCCGAGCCGAGCACGAGCCGTGCACGTTATGAGCACCTCCCCGACCTCCCGATCATTTTTAAACATGTTTAAAAAATTCGGGGAGTCGGCCCGATTTTCACCAGCGTATCTGTCCCCTATTGCCAAATCATACACAACCGCCTCACAGGCTAGATCGATGGGGCTATACCTCAGTGGCAGCAACCACACAGCGTGCGCATACACTCCCAGATAGCAAACTGACATCGAATCAATGTGGAAACGACGTTTCTCGTGACATTGAAACAACATCGTTTTGCTCATTGATTTAACATTGAATCAACGTCAGACACACCATTCAACCGCATTTCAATGTTGAATCGATGTTTTATTTTCGGTGTAATAACGTTCTTAAGTTGATTCAACGTTGAAATTTGATTGATGATTGATACTAACCTTTACAACTAAAAATCAACGTTGAATCGACATCGGTCTGCTATCTGGGCTGTCACACACACACACACACACACACACACACACACACACACACTCTCTCTCTCTCTCTCATGTTGTTGAACGGAATGGCTACTGTCACAGTATCTGCATTTGCACACACATTTCTGTCATTTTTCTATCTGAAGCTATTGCCTGAAACATTGAAAGCTCTCACAGAGACTGTGCTGTTTAACCGCCAGCTCGGGATAAAATTCGTGCAGGAGGACAGTCGTGCCGTGTACCAGCTGCTTTGACGCGATTATCAGTTTAACTGACTCGTAACGTGTGCAATATCTCACGACCTGTCTCACGAGTGTCCGAACTCGCACCGTGTACGCCTGCCTTAAGCCTAGCAAGAGCATTTTAATGAAAACGACTAAGTTTGATAAGCCCAAGCCACACGGATAGCCTTAGCAACAAGCATGTTCCCAAATACACCGATAGCTTTCAGTAATGAGTATTAAAAAGGAACTTAGCTTTGTGAAGACTTTCAGAGATGAATGGAGAATGAATCACGTCAAGTCCTGTGTCAATAATGCAGCAATGCAGACTGAGGTCACTTCCAAATCAGGCAGCTTATAATCAATGCAGCGACTCTCATGTTCAAGTTCACAAATTTGAATTAATCTGAGGTAAAATCCTTGTGGGGAACAAATTCCTCTCGCTAAATTCCCGATTGCACGATTCCTTGTGAGATGATGTGGTTTGCCTGCCGAATTTCGCCATTTAATTCGCTCATGAGAAACGCGATAGCTGCTGGTAATACTGAAGGAGCTTATATATGTATACAGTGATAGGCGTCGTATTCCTATGGTAGACGTGGATCAGCTGAGAGTCAGCTGATGCAATTGACTAGCGCCAGAATTAACGCTTGATTTCTGACTCCACGCGTTGTTGTACCCTTAAGGCTCCTCATATCAAGGAGCTCTTCTGAAATACAAAAATCACTGTCCACACCTCGCAAAAAAAATTAACAGCTGTGCAGTGTCTGTATCCACCATATTTATTTAAAAAAATCTTGAATATATCCCTCCATGGCATATTTAAAGGGATAGTTCACCCCAAAATTTTAATTCTGTCATTAATTAATTGCATTATTAGTTATTCCGTATCAGTCTCCGACGCGCGTTCACGAGAGCAACACAACGCATCCTCTGCTTGTAAACACAGCCCTGCGTTCCCGGGTCATATGTCAGAACGCCAGCTCCTGCGTCCTCACCACACGCATGCGTCGTGTGCTCTTGTGAACGCGTGTCAGAAACTGATATGGAAGGGAAGAAATTGTTGAATAAAGTCGTTATTTAGTTTTTTTGGCGAACAAAAAGTATTCTCGTCGCTTCATAACATTAAGGTTGAACTACTGTAGTCACATGGACTATTTTAACAATGTCTTTTCTACCTTTCTGGGCCTTCAAAGTGTAAATTAAATAGCTGTCAATGGATTGCAACAAGCGGTCTATTCTTATACATATGATTGGTTGTGGGATGTTTGCTTTTTCTATTAGACATATGGATGACCTGTTAACTATCATGTCTCTTTGTGTTTTTTTTTGTTTCAGGAGAGGCTAAATAAGAACAGTTCTTTTTCATGGAGGACTCTAGCAATGTTCGGCCAATCACACATTTTTACATACCTCTAGGCCAGATAAAAGGACATTTTAATGACTCTTAAACATGTCGAAACTCTCATGTGGCTCAGAAGGTGCTGTGCACATTGACTATCTAAATCACTTTATATCTCCATTTAAAACCTTGCTGCCTATTGTATATATCTGTTGTCTTTTAGTGGAAAACACTGCAAATTAGGAGCTAGAAATAAGGGTGGTGTAGTTGCATAGCAACAATAAACTGTAAAGTTTGTAAACAATAAAGCTGTCTGTCAGATATTTCTGGTTATTTCGCTGTTGACAAATGTTTTCTGCTGTTGAACTGTACATGTACCTCTTTTGCTTAATTCATTCACAGGAAATATCTGTACTTTGAGATATAAAGGTGTTTGAGGTGTAAAAAGATTTAGTTTTCAATCAATGGTAAACTGGCCTTTTTACTTTTACTGACAGTAGATGCAACTGGAGTGAAGATAATTCTGGTTTTCTTATTTAACAGTAAATAAATGCTGATTCTTGTTCTTTGCACACATCCAATACATAAAACGATATATTTCGTAGAAGCAATATACCAAGAGTGCTATTCGGTTTTACAGATACTCCTAATTGTATTCTTTGATTTCTACTGGCAACCGTATTCTGGGCTGCGTTTCCCTAAAGCATATTAAGCCTAAATTGATCATAAAGACCATTGGTGGTAATTGTTCTATGATCAATTTAGGCTTATGATGCTTTTGGGAAACGCAGCCCTGGTCACTTTTGTTTTATGATGCAATAGTTTGCATGACTATGAATAGATTTGTTTGTGCAATAAGGTTCTGAGCAGTCATTTGCATAAGGGAGCAGCACTTTTTTTTCATCAGATTGAACAGACATAATGTGGCCTTTCTTTGCTTCCTTCCATTATGTTATCTGAAATATGCCAGCAATATACAGATATCATGTCAAGATATATAGTTTAGATAAAAATATATATATAATGTAAAATCTGGCCAGGTCATTTAGTCAGGGGGCCAAAACTGATATTAAAACTTTGTCGGACACTTTTTGGTACAAGTATACAACCTATCCAGTATTAATATTTAACCCCTCAACATGTGTTCTAGCCAGGTTGTCAGCTTAGAAAATGTTTTTTTTGTCTATTTTAACACTATATTCTTAAAAGTGGTAAAAGCGGATTTTTTTCCAAAGTGCTTCCATTTTCTTCCATGTTACCTACTGTAATTTTGGGCAAATGTGCAATATAATCCAACTTATGTGCAAGCATGATCATTAAAAAGTAATAATCAACAAACACCACAAGAGTATCACACCACAAGGGGCACTGTTGTGTCAGAACAACTGTGATTTGGCAGCAGATTAAGGCAGCAGATCCAGAGAAGATGATCACAGCAGGTGTCAACAGTACAGTCTGAACAAAACTCTATAAAGGAGTGAATCACACAACAGATTAACTTGGTTAAACATTTACCTCAAGATTCTACCATTCTACCATCAAATGTTGCCAGAAACAGGTAAGCTAAACTGGGGTGCTGTATTCATAGCAGACATGGAACATCTGGCACAGACGGCACCCCAGGTCTACCAGGGCTTCCTAGATGGTGATTTTGTAGCCAAAGAGGCCAAACACAGCTTCAACAAGGTGCCATTTGATCTTTGCCTTGAGCACATCAACAAAACCGGAAAGGTTGCTGGAGGATTGGTAGGGATCACTCGAAATGAGCCAGCTAGAAACCGTTGGTCCATCACCTACAATGAACGTGCATCTTTAGCACAGGACACTAGATCCCTGTTTGGACTGACACATGATGGAGAAGATGATGAAGACAACCACAAAGACTGCTTTCCATCAAGACTCAGAAGGGATAATGATGATGTCATTCAACTTGTAGACCAACTCCAGAGATACCATGTCTTCCAACTGGAGAATATGTATGAGTTGGTGTCTTTGACAACCGGTGATGTTGCTTCAGAAGATATACTGAATGACCTAATAAATGCTGCAGAGTCTGGGAAACAAATGGTAACTGAGCTGGTGAAAAAAATAATGAGCACAATGAACACAAACTTCCATAACAGCCTCACTAAGAGAAAACTCAAAACATTCTCAAATCTGTACAGAACAGACAGCAAACTTGGAAAACTCAAATCCAAGTGTGTGAAGCCTGACAGGGATATTTTCCGTTGCATCATTGTATCAATGGACAGTGGCAGAGAGGTTAACATTGAAGAAGAACTGTGCGCAGTCCCCTTTCACTTGCCACAACAGAGTCAGTGCTCAGACCTACTAGCAAAGCTGACTTAGCCACCATAATACAAGCTGGTGCACAAGAGACGGGGCTAAGTCCATCTCTTGTGAGAACATGCACTATCATTGATGGGATGTCTTTAGTAAGAGCAATAGGAAAACCTCAAAATGCATCAACCTTTGGGGATTATGCTGACATTTTCATACAGAAAGTGACTGGCAATCTACATGGGAACATTACTAGAGTGGATCTAGTCTTTAATCAGTACCTTCAGAACTCCATAAAGGGTGGAACAAGAGCAAAACGCAGCACCACACAGCGAAAAATTCGCACCGTTGTAAGTAATGATGTAAAGATGCCAGCTAACTGGAATAGTTTCATTGAAATGGACGAAAAAAAGCCAACCTGACACAATTCATTTCAATTGAACTTGAAAGGCATGTCATTCAGTATGGTCTTGAAATTGTAATTAGTGGGGGATTTGATGATGCTGAAAAAGTGGCAATGGCAGCTGGGATTGATGTTTCCCACCTACGGGCTGCACATGAAGAAGCAGATACCCGCATATTGCTACATGCTGTTGATGCCACAACCAAAGGGTATGATAGGCCCATCATTCAGTGCAGAGACACAGATGTACTGTTGTTGCTTCTTGTGTTTGCACACCTGCTGAGCTCAGAAATTTGGATGAAAGCAGGAACTACCAAGAAACCACGCTACATTAAAGTGCATGATATTAAAATGTCAAATGAGATTCTGGATGGTCTGTTGGCATTTCATGCCATCACTGGATGTTACACTACCAGTCAGTTCACTGGAATAGGAAAAAGGACAACGTGGAAAGTGCTCCAGCAGTGCCCTCATCTTCTCCACAACTTTGGTGAGGATGAAGTACCAAGTCCAGCTGTTCTATCCTCAGCAGAACAGTTTGTCTGTAAACTGTATGATCCAAAAACGACCAGCACTTCAATCCATGATGTTCGCTGTGCCCTGTTTCGGAAGGTGAAAGTCAATGTGGATACTTTACCACCAACTCAGGATGCCTTGTCTCTGCACCTCATGAGGGCCCACTATCAAACAAAGGTTTGGAAACAGTCACTAGTGACCCATCCACAGTTGCCCTCACCAACCAGTTGTGGTTGGCACATGAAGGATGGAATGCTTGTCCCCCAGCTTTTAACCAAATAACCTGTACAGGCCAGGTGCTTGGAGCTGACGATATGTGGATGCAAGGAAAGTGGAAGTCAGTGCAGTACCAGGCAGTATCGATGTCGAAAAAGTGGAATATATTGCAGTGGGGCATGTGGGTGTGCCTGTGCAGCTTGGTGCAAGAATACTCAAGTACTCGCATCATTATTATTGAGCTTTGACACATTATATGCAACTATATTGTTTTAGATTATCTGGCATGATATTGTTTTTCCAGTTTTGTAGATTAGATTTAGATTATGCCCTTAAATGCATGCATGCATGTTTTGTGGTATTCATTATCAAAACAGTAAATTCTTCTTTTGTGTCCCTGACCAGGACTCAGACTGAGCACATGGACATGGTCTGTTGGCTGCCAACCTGAGAGCCACTGCTTTGATGGGGAAAAACAAACCTTTGCCATACGACTATTACAGAGTTATTACTACTAACTAGTTACTAACCCCTAACCCCAAAGAAGTGAGAGAGCAGTTTTGTTAGGATGGAATTAATACTATAGTGATATGTCAATTAAAAATAATTTGTGTTACAACCTGGTACACTAATTAAGTCAAATAGCACCATAGACCACCATCTACAGTTCTAAATTTCCGCCTTGACATTAAAGTATTATAACTTGTGCAGCATTGCACTGTCTCTCCCTACAAGCTTTAAATTTGGCTTGACTCATTCCCATAGATATGGGTACTGATTGATAGAGGTTCTGGGATACTAGGTTATGTTTCCAAGCTGATACTCACTTTGAAAACTGGTTCTCTTTAGGCGGAGATTGTTTTTTTCATGTTCTAGTTCTGTTGTCTCTTACATTGTACAATAAATGTTCATTCTGACACTTCAGCAGACATCACATGAGTGTTAGCTTTTATTTGATACAATTTTTATGAATATGGTCCTTGTGGTTGTGGAGATATTCAACATTTACTGTTGGCATGTCGTGTTGAGCAGGAAACAAAAAACTTGGCCTAAAATTGCTTGTACAAGTCACAAAAAAAAAAATCAGCTTGACAACCTCCCTAATATCTTACCTATGGGTGTCTTCTAACTAAAAAAATAGGGTGTCAGCTTGTACCAAAACATGTCAGCAAAAGTCTTAACGGAAGCCCTTTTCAGAATTGGCCCCCTGACTAATTCCCAAGTTTTAGACAAATTAATCAAACAGAATTGTATTAATAAGCTTTAAATTTAGTATATTAGGATATGTTAATTGTAAGAAATAATAACAATTCAGGATATATAGACAATAAGTCACACAAGTCTCAAATATCTTTCAAATGACATTAATGGTCAGCAGTAACATTTGAGATTAACAGTGAGCAGCCAGGTAAATATCTCCTAACTCTCAAAACTTCTCTATTATTTTAATAGAGTTTGATCTTTGATCTTTAAAGCCTTAATGTTTGTGCTTGAGTGATCTTTACAGGTCAAACACTTTAACCACTGTGTTGATGACAGGTGTGATGGAGAGACTCTATAGATGAGAGATCATTGTCATAAGAACAGGAATGGTTTACTCACACAACACAAGGTAGCAAACATCTACTTCAGACCAATGGGGAATCTTTCTACATTTCTTTTATACTGTGGGGAATATCCATTGCTGTATGGAGTGCTCTCAATGACACATTTCTTGTAGGACTTTAATTGAATTAGGAATACTTAATTGCTGATGTAAATCAAATTATCTAGTTGTTCATTTATCATTACTTCAATAAGGACAACCATTTTGTGCAGAATCAATTATATATATATATATATATATATATATATATATATTTAGAAGATAACATCTAAGGGTCAAGCCAGAAAGGTCAGAACATTACACTGGTTTATTTGAGCAGTCCGATGTACAGCCACCTCTTCTTACCCTAGCTGTGGACACTGATGACTCCGCTAACAGGACTGAGGTTTAGGTGGACTGCTCTTTTCATATTTGTTCATTTTGGTTACTTACTGCTGGGAGCCACCATATTACAATGGCTGGAGAGAGAGATGGAGAACAAACAGTTTCAGTGGGAGTTTCCTTAACCAGCGCCCCTATTTTTGAGAATTTTCTAAAAATTACATACCCAAATACAAATATATGTAGCTCTTAAACCCTATGGTCCACATTCTGGTAACTTTGTTACCCAAGAGTCATTTTAACACAAAGTAGCATAGGAACAGAGTAAAACAAGGTATAATTTACATGAAAGTGACTTACGATTTATTTTAATAAACTTAACTTAGGAAAAAATTGATCAGACTTTTATGTTAAAGGCCTGAAAACACCATAAAGAAAAAATTTAATGTCTGGACCATGTTTTGATTAAAATTTGAGGATGATACTCCCAAAAATGTAGTTTCTGTAAGCTTTTATTCCTGAAAAGTATAGTCCTTTCCAAGCGGCCATTTGGAGACTCCAAATGACATAAGGAGTAAACACTACATACTACATACATGTATCAATTCAGAACTGCTCTGCCAATCAAACCACACAAGAAAAAAAGAAAAATTCAGCAAAACATTTTAACAAAATACTCTTTATTTTGAACAATTCTAATAGCAAAAACAGTCAAATAAAACATTTCTCACTAAATGTATAGACATTCCAGAAGTGATAATTTTTCAACTAATGTATATATATATGTATATATATATATATATATATATATATATATATATATATATATATATATATATATATATATATATATATATATATATATGATCAGTTTATTGTAATTTATTTGAGAAAAATAAATATATATATATAAATTGTTTTAGAACATGTTCAATTACAACAGTGTTTTTTTCTCAAATAAATTACAATAAACTGATTATAATGGATATCCTATTACTTCCTAGCCTGGATGTCAGCCGAACTTAGCCCCACCCACAAAATATTTAGATCGGGAAGTTCGGTCTGGACTCGATCCGTTGAGGAGCTATTATGCCCGAACAAAAAAATGTTCGGACCAATCAAATGGTCAGGGCGGGCTTTATACGATGATGGACAGATGAGCAACGGTAACGTAATCATCCACGTTGAATTCATGGCTGCCGCTGGAGAATTGAGATGTGTAGATTCTGCTATCGCGTCTGTTATAGAAGATATAGACAGTGCATTAAGTTTAAAAGAGGAACAGAGAACCGCAATCAAGGCATTTGTCGATGGGAAAGATGTTTTTGCCGTCCTTCCTACGGGATTCGGCAAAAGTGTAATCTATCAGCTGGCCCCGATGGTCGCTAAGAAGATGGGGCACAATTTTATTTTTTATTTTTTTATTATCAAACATGTAATTAAAGAACCGGAACAAACACCAGTTGAGTACTCCCTTGCTCTGATTGGTTCTAGGTCTATCCAATTGAGTGCAGAGGCCTTTTATTTCCTGTTTCGGTTGAAACACGCCCATAATCACAGCCCAATGGAGTAGTATCAGACTCACATTCTGACTAGAATCTGAGTATGACCACGTCAGGCTAATAACTTTCTGCTGCTCTTCGTCGCTTCTCCTCTCCATAACACCACCAAACTCTTCTGCAGTCGACAATGTTCAGATAGAGATGTTCAGATATAAGCTTTTGAGTAAATCCGTGCGTTTATTCGAGCTCCGTGGGCGAAACAATGCGCTCTGTGTGTGCGTGTGTGCGCTATTGCGTGTGAAATGGCGAAAGCGCACATGTGAATGAAAACTTTGCGCACTTGTATTTGACGAATCTGCTTGCATGAAACATCTATCACTGCAATCGATTTTAATTGGTTAATACTCCCATCAATCAAAACTTTGCTGACTAGACATTGGCTGGCTTTATACAGGCTTTTATCCAACCGAGAAGCGCGAGTGACAGGTTGCGCAGCCTGTAAAGCGCTCCCTTTGTGTTTCAGTCAATAAAAAAGCCTGTGATTGAACGAGAGAAACAAGGGAGGGCTCAATTTACCCGAAAGACTACGGGGGAGATATGGCTTTTGAGTGTTGGAATACGGATTAGAATCGATATTTCATTCAAAATGAACATGATGTGAACTCTATCTCGAAAATGTTTTTAATTTTTTCCCTATTTTTTCATTGTTTTGGATTAAAAAGTGGGATGCATTTTGAAGCCATATCACCCTGTAGCCCAAAACCGGTTGCCCACTGAAGCTAAGCAGGGCTGAGCCTGGTTAGTACCTGGATGGGAGACTTCTGGGAAATCCAGGTTGCTGCTGGAAGAGGTATTAGTGAGGCCAGCAGGGGGCGCTCACCCTGTGGTCTGTGTGGGTCTTAACTTGACGGGAACACTATACTGCCAAAGAGCACCGTCCTTCGGATGAGACGTTAAACTGAGGTCCTGACTCTCTGTGGTCATTAAAAATCCCAGGATGTCTTTCGAAAAAGAGTAGGGGTGTAACCCCGGCATCCTGGCCAAAATTGCCCCTTGGCCTCTGTCCATAATGGCCTC
Source organism: Phoxinus phoxinus (assembly GCF_949152265.1). Lineage (NCBI taxonomy): Eukaryota > Metazoa > Chordata > Actinopteri > Cypriniformes > Leuciscidae > Phoxinus > Phoxinus phoxinus. The sequence continues at coordinate 8,622,417 of NC_136888.1, read as the reverse complement.
CTAGTCATCCCCATATACTGATTGGCTTCATTACCGTCTCCTCTCCACCAATAAGCTGGTGTGTGGTGGGCGTTCTGGCGCAATATGGCTGCCGTCGCATCATCCAGGTGATGCTGCACATTGGTGGTGGTTGAGGAGATTCCCCCTTCCATATGTGAAGCGCTTTGAGGTCTCAGAAAAAGAGCTATATAAATGTAACAAATTAAATTGAAGAGTAGAACCTTACATTGAAATATATGCTGGTGTTTCTTGTATTCGTCTGAACTGATCTGAACCATAGTAAATGAAAGACGATGATCAGTCCTTCAGGATTTCATTTAACCCTTTCCTCTCTGGTGTACTGATTGCAAAAACAAGTTCAGGACATGATTCTTGAGTGTTTTAGCTTTCAAATGATGCATATTTTTATAACAAATATTTGTTATAAAACAAAGGTAAATAAAAGTAATAAAAGCAAACTGATCCTGTCTTGTGAAATCATACATGGTTATGGAAACCTGGCCCCCAGTACCATGTTGGGGAAGGTGTTCTGTGTGTTTTATGCCCTGTGTGGGATCCCTCTTAATCTGGCCTTTCTCAACCTGGTGCGTTTAAAGAAAGTAAGACCTAACTCACTGCTTGCAATTAGCCTTATGTAGGCTATTTACCATTATCATAGTTAATTTACACAACAGAAAGCAATTATTTTTAAAAGCCATTAATATAATTTATATATTTTGTCCAGACAGAATATCAACCAAAAAATCCAGAACAAACACATTATATATAGGTTCTAAAATTGATTTGCATTTCAGTGAGTGAAATAAGTATTTATCCCCACGCAAAACATAATTTAGTACTTGGTGGAGAAACCCTTGTTGGCAAGCACAGAGGTAAGACCAGGGGGGCAGTGTTCCGAAAGACATTGAAGCCGACCTGGGCGCCGCCATTGGCTAGCGGACCCCCACCTGCTGTTAGCATTCCATTGACTCCCATTCATTTTGGCGTCACTTTGACAGCGAATAACTTTACATCTGAGGCGTTTAAAGACACCGTTTGTCCATTGTTTATTTCTAAAGAAACACGAAAATGTATAAAAGGCTCCATTACCTTGTATCTTACGTTATGGCCCCGTAGAAGCAGTTTTTGTAAAAATAGGCTAACGATTGCGTCATACCCGCGCGACTCTGTCACACAAGTCGAAAAATTACCGTATGGACAGGCAGAGAAGCTCGCAAGCAATCGGGAGGACGTGGAGGCATAAAGTCAAGGGAGAAGCCCATAGAGAGTGATAAAGTTGCTCCCGTTGCTAGCTCATGGACAGCAAATACCCACGCTCTCCGTCTCTGCGAGATTCGGAAGGGAATGATTCAGATTTCTCTCGGCACAGCTACTAGAAGACCTACAGGTTGCTCACGTCACATCTACGTCGTCAAGCTCAGTTTGAGCCTGCGCAGTTCGCCTTGCGATCAGGAAGTGAGTGCTTCTAATTTACTTCATTTCTCTCCGTTGAAACCTATGGGGTCGCTGTGTCCAGTTTATATACTGTCTATGGGTAAGACGTTTCTTGTAGTTGGTCACCAGATTTGCACACATCTCAGGAGGGGTTTTGCTCATGGCACCAACAGTTGTCTCCTTCTCACCGAGCTTCTTGCTGATGGTCTTGTAGCCCATTCCAGCCTTGTGTAGGTCTTCAATCTTGCCCATAGTGGTGGAGAGGTTGGAATGGAAGATACAGATTATGTGGACAGGGGTCTTTTATACACATAACAAGCTGTGTATTTTCTTAAAGTGACAGGACTAATCTGTATTCCACATGGGCACATAACCAATCTGTGGGAGGCAGAATTCTTGCTGGTTGCTAGGGGATCAAATACTTATTTCACTCGATAAAATGCTAATCAATTTATAACCTTTAAATAATGTTTTTTTTCTGAATTTTTTGGTTGATATTCTGTCTCTATCCGTTAAAATAAATCTAACGTAAACAATTATAGATCCTTAATTTCTTTGTAAGTGGGCAAACTTACAAAATCATCAGGGGAGTTTAGCTCCAACCAAACACACCTGAACCAGTCAAGGTCTTCAGGATTACTAGAAACCTCCATGCAGGTGTTTTGGAGCTGGTTGGAGCTACAATCTGCAGGACAGTGGCCCTCCAGGAGTGGAGTTAGACACATTTGTTTGTAGAAGAGCTGGCAGTAGCTTTGTTCCTAACCATGGGCAGTGTTCTTCTCTTGAACATAACATTTGTCTGAAAAAATGGATTTGACTGAATCTGATTTACATTGGCTCAAAAAGTATTTGGACAACTAAAAATGTCTAATAATGAATAACAGTGCATTAGATAACAAAAGTGGAGTGTCATCTCTCTAACAATAGCAAGTATTGTTCAGTACGCTCTCCAAAGTCAAGCCTCTTTCAAAACTCATGAACGTGCACAGCCAGAGCACATTATGCAAAGGATTAAAGGGGTCATATGATACTATTTTTCAAATATCATTATTTTGTGTATTGGGTGTAATAGAATATGTTAACATGCTTTAATGTTCAAAAAATGCATATTTTTTTCACCTAATGTAAATTGTTGTAGCTCCTATTGTTGTCCAGTCTGTCTAAAATGCATCAAATTTCTACAAAGCCCAGTAGTGTGCTGTGATTGGCCAGCTGACCTAGTGCATTCTGATTGACCGAACACCTCAAGCATGTGCCGGAAATGAAGCTCACCATAATCGTGAGCTTCAGCTACCAAAGCAATTCTAAAGACAGTTTATAATGTCATCAGTTTTATCATATCAGTCAGATTCTAAAAATGCAGATGACCAAGCCAATCGATTGGAACCTGACCCTGATATGTATTTGCAGTACACAAGCCGCGGTTCAGCTGCACGTCTGGACATCCTCCGTAAAATGCGCTGCACACACACGAACATTTGGGTTGTACTGTTCTGGAACATTTACATTACATTACATTTATTCATTTAGCAGACGCTTTTATCCAAAGTGACTTACAAATGAGAAACAATAGAAGCAATTAAACTAGCAGTAGGACAACAGTATGTAAGTGCTATGACCCTTCACAGTACAATGCAACGCATTCTTTTTTCTTTTTTTTTAGAATAGATAAGAAAAGAAAGTGTTAGTAGTGCTGAATCAAGTGCTTAAGTGCTGCCGAAAAAGATACGTCTTCAGCAGTTTCTTAAAGATGGCTACAGACTCAGCAGCTCTGGCTGAGTTAGGCAGATCATTCCACCAGCAGGGAACAGTCATGGTAAAGGTCCGAGAGAGAGATTTCGTGCCTCTTTGAGATGGCACCACAAGACGCCGATCACTTGCAGAGCGCAAGTTTCTGGATGGCACATAAGTCTGAAGTAATGAGTTCAGGTACAGGGGAGCAGTGCCAGTGGTTGTTCTGTAGGCAAACGTCAGTGACTTGCATTTGATGCGAGCGGCAACCGGCAACCATTGCAATTTCGTGAGGAGAGGAGTGACGTGTGCTCTCTTCGGCTCGTTGAAGACCACTCTAGCTGCAGCATTCTGGATCAGTTGCAGAGGTTTGACAGTGCAAGCTGGGAGACCAGCCAGGAGAGCATTACAATAGTCCAGTCTGGATAGAACAAGCGCCTGAACAAGGAGTTGTGTAGCATGCTCTGATAGGAAGGGCCTGATCCTTCTGATGTTGTACAAGGCAAATCTGCATGACCGGGCAGTGCTAGCGATGTGGTCTGTGAAATTCAATTGGTCATCAATTACCACTCCAAGGTTCCTGGCTGATCTTGATGGAGTTATGGATGACAAGCCTAGCTGGATGGTGAAGTTGTGATTAAGTGCTGGGTTAGCCGGGATTACAAGTAGCTCTGTCTTCGCAAAGTTTAGTTGAAGGTGGTGGTCCTTCATCCAGCCAGAAATGTCTGTCAGGCAGGCTGAGATTCGAGCGGCTACCGTCGGATCATCCGGCTGGAATGAGAGGTAGAGTTGTGTGTCATCAGCGTAGCAGTGATAGGAAAAGCCATGTTTCTGAATCACAGATCCTAGTGATGTCATGTAGATTGAGAAGAGAAGTGGTCCAAGAACTGAGCCCTGAGGCACACCAGTGGCTAGATGTTGGGTCTTAGACACCTCGCCCCTCCACGACACCCAAAAGGACCTACCCGAGAGATAAGACTTGAACCACTGGAGTGCAGTACCCGAGATTCCCTTCATTTTTAGGATTGACAGGAGGATCTGGTGGTTAACTGTGTCAAAGGCAGCAGACAGATCCAGCAGGATGAGAACTGAGGACTTGGAAGCTGCCCTTGCCAATCTCAGACCTTCAATTACTGAGAGCAGAGCAGTCTCAGTTGAGTGTCCGCTTTTGAAGCCAGACTGATTGTTGTCCAAGAGGTTGTTCTGCGTAACAAAGGAGGAGATCTGGTTGAAAACGACTCGTTTTCAACCAGAAAAAAAAAGTGTTTTTGCGACGAATGGAAGAAGGGATACCGGTCTGTAATTCTCCAGATGTGCTGGATTTAGAGTGGGTTTCTTAAGCAGTGGGGTTACCCGAGCCTGCTTGAATGCTGTGGGAAATGTACCAGTGTGAAGAGATGTGTTTATGATGTGTGTGAGTGTGGGTATAACAGAGGAAGAAATAGCTTGAAGTAGGTTAGTGGGAATAGGATCAAGCGGACAGGTAGTAGGGCGATTGGAAAGGAGGAGTTTGGAGACTTCGGTCTCTGAAAGCAAGGAGAAAGAGGGTAGAATGTGTGTGTTAGCTGGTAAAATGTGTGTGTTAATTTGTGGATTAGTAAATTGGCCGCTGATGGTGGTAGTTTTGTTTATGAAGAATGTGGTAAAATCATCAGCTGTTTGGGTTGATGAAGGAGGAGGAGGAGGGGGAGGGTTAAGAAGGGAGGAGAAGGTTTTGAAAAGCATGCGAGAGTCAGAAGAATTGTTAATTTTGTTGTGATAGTAAGTCATTTTAGCAGTAGATATGTTAGCAGAGAAGGAAGAAAGGAGGGATTGATAAAGACCAAGGTCAGTATGATCTTTGGATTTGCGCCACTTCCTCTCTGCACCCCTGAGTTTAGCACGATGTTCACGGAGGACATCAGATAACCAGGGGGCAGAGGGAGTGGCGCGGGCTGGCCTGGAGGAAAGGGGGCAGAAGCTGTCCAAGCAGGATGTTAGAGTGGAAAAAAGAGTATCAGTTGCACTGTTAGTATCTAGTGCTGAGAGCTGGTCTGGTGGAGGAAGTGTGGACGAGACCAAAAAGGATAGACGAGAGGGTGAGAGTGAGCATAGGTTACGCCGAAAGGTGACCTGTGGAGGAGTGTGTGTTGTGTTCTGAGGCAGGTTGAGATTGAGAGTGAGAAGGGAGTGATCTGAGGTGTGCAGTGGAGTGACAAGAGTATGGTCAGTGGAGCAGTAGCGTGTGTAAATAAGGTCAAGTTTGTTACCCGATTTGTGAGTAGCCGGAGTCGATACTCGTTTGAGATCGAATGAGGCAAACAGAGTGTGGAAATAAGCAGCTTGAGGTTTTTCAAGGTGGATGTTGAAGTCTCCAAGAACTATGAGAGGAGTACCATCCTCGGGGAAGGATGAGAGTAGCACATCAAGCTCCTCTAAGAAACTACCAAGCTGACCTGGGGGACGATATACAACTACACAATGAATTTTAATAGGACTAGTGATGGTAATAGAATGTGATTCAAATGAGTTGTTGTTACACAGAGGTGGTAAATTATTAAATTTCCAATCGTTTGAGATGAGCAGACCGGTACCTCCCCCCCTTCCAGTCAGACGAGGGGTGTGTGAGAAAGTGAAGTTAGTGGAGAGCGCAGCTGTTGTGGCAGTGTCCTCAGGTCTGATCCAGGTCTCAGTCAGGGCCAGAAGGCTGAGACCTGAATGACTAGAAATAGATGTAATGAAATCAGCTTTGTTAACTGCGGACTGGCAATTCCAGAGACCAATAGGAAAAGAGAAGATAGTACTAGAAGACATGGGAAGGGTACGCAGGTTGTTAGGATTGTGCCGCCTCCGACGTGTGACATTGGATTTACGAATGTTAGTAATAGTAGGGATTATAAAACACATGGTGTAAGAGCTCACGAACAGAAAGATCCGTTGACAGGTGAGTAGAAAAGAGAGGAAATTACAATAAGATAAAACAGAGATAGAAATTAATACTCAAGTGCCTTGTCGGTGTCCTTGCTCGGTGGAGTCGCACAGGTAGAGTCGTTGGTCTTTACACTCTTCGGTCTTCACACGATGAGGGCTTCACGCCGCCGCGACCGCTGCCGCGGAGCACTAAACCTATTTATACACGCCTAATACCTGATTGTTGAATACAGCTGGTCATGCCCACTGTTAAGCCACGCGAAACTCAAAAGTCACGACACAAACAAATGCCACGTTGCGCGTGCGTTTTTCCAGAGTAAAACACAGTAAACAACACAAAGTTTCCTAGCAACAAAGAACCGCGCTAAAATCGACTGAGAAAAGTAAACACGCACACAGATGTCTTCTCTTGCTGTTCAACTGCTTCTTCTGACAACTACTATTGACTAGCTGTTTTTAAATGCTTAACTGGCTTATGGCCACGCCCACTGTTTAGCCACGCGAAACTCAAAAGTCACGACACAAACAAATGCCACGTTGCGCGTGCGTTTTTCCAGAGTAAAACACAGTAAACAACACAAAGTTTCCTAGCAACAAAGAACCGCGCTAAAATCGACTGAGTGTTGTAAATAGTGTTGTAAATAAATCTTGTGACTGATTCCTAATTGCATCCACTTTCGGAAATAAAGTGCTGCTCTTGCTTTAAAATAGAAACACACAGCTTCTCACAACATGGCAGGGACAACACTACTACGATAACTGAACCCAGAGGAAAGAAGAAGAAAAAATGAGATCTCTTCAACATCTCAAACGTTTTTCCTAGACAAAAATGAGGTTACTTTAACATCTTTTGCTCAAGTTTCCTGCTTCTCACACTTATCTCCTGAGACAATGGTCTTTTCTAAAGTTTAGAAGAGATCAGCAACATCATATTTTTCTCCTTAGCTAAATATATTGGTGGTCTCACATTTGTCTCCTCTAAAATGTACAAGAGATCTCAATAACATCACACATTGTGCTCAGATCGTTCTCCTTAGCTAAAAAAAATGGATCACTAACATTTATCTCCTCTAAAGATTCAGAAGAGATGTCCGCAACATCACACACTGTGCTCAGGGTTTTCTCCTTAGACACTGGATCGCTCACATTTGTCTCCTCTGAAGACTCAGAAGAGATCTCAGCAACATCACACACTTTTCTCAGATTTTCCTCTTAAACTAAAGATCCTGGTGGTCTCATAATTGTGACCGATCACGGAAAGTAGGGACACAAGTTGGCAGCACAATTTTCGAGCAAAATGAGAACGAAACGCAGGGGTTTTTTTCAAAATTTGTGATTTTCGCTTTTTTGCAGAATCTGTTAGTTGAGATCACAAAGAAGCCTCTCCATGTTTGAGATAGCAGTATTGGTATATTTAAAAGCGTACATTTTGAGGTTGAAATTGGCTTGTTTTTCGGAGATTCTAGCATGCAGTAGGAGTGTGTCATTGTCTGTGTGTATTTCCATACTGGATAAGCCGGCTGTCACGGAACACACACAGGAGAGAGAGGATCCAATTGCAGTATACTTTATTAAGGGTAATCCGTACTCACAGTCAGTCCAGGCAAAGGTCAAAATCCAACAAAGACAATCCAAAGAACACAAGAACACACGAACAACAGGAAGTGTGGGGACATTAAACAAGGACTCTGTGACAAACACTGAAACTGACAGGGTATATATACACAAGTGCTAAACGAGGTGACGAGAAACAGCTGAACACAATGAACACTCAGTGACAGACAGGATTATGGGAAGTGTAGTGAAAATGCCTAGACACCGTGAAACTGAGACCTCTAGTGTTAAACCCAGGGAACCACCAGACACTGTGACATAACCTCCCCTCTACGGAGCGGCTACCAGACGCTCCAAGACCACAAGAAACAAACAAAACAAGAGTCCAGGCGGGAGGAGGAAAGGTGGAGGATCAGGGGGTGGGATGGGGGGTCAGGTCCATGGAGGGGAACAGGAACAAGGGGGAACGGCTTAAGCGGCGGCCAGGGCGAAACAGACAATCCATCGGGCGGCCAGGGCGAAGCAGACAGTCCATTGGGTGGCCAGGGCGGAGACGACCCCTCGGGCGGCCACGGCGGTGAAGACCCCTCGGGCGGCCACGGCGGTGAAGACCCCTCGGGCGGCCACGGCGGTGAAGACCCCTCGGGCGGCCACGGCGGAGAAGACCCCTCGGGCGGCCACGGCGGAGAAGACCCCTCGGGCGGCCACGGCGGAGACGACCAGGGTGAAGACGACCACTCGGGCGGCCATGGCGGAGACGACCAGGGTGAAGCCGACCACTCGGGCGGCCATGGCGGTGAAGACCAAGGTGGAACAGAGACAGACCCTGGCTCAGGAACAGTCGCAGACACCACCGGCTCAGGAACAGTCACAGACACCACCGGCTCAGGAACTGGAACAGACACCACCGGCTCAGGAACTGCAACAGACACCACCGGCTCAGGAACTGCAACAGACACCACCGGCTCAGGAACTGCAACAGACACCACCGGCTCAGGAACTGCAACAGACACCACCGGCTCAGGAACTGCAACAGACACCACCGGCTCAGGAACTGCAACAGACACCACCGGCTCAGGAACTGCAACAGACACCACCGGCTCAGGAACTGCAACAGACACCACCGGCTCAGGAACTGCAACAGACACCACCGGCTCAGGAACTGCAACAGACACCACCGGCTCAGGAACTGCAACAGACACCACCGGCTCAGGAACTGCAACAGACACCACCGGCTCAGGAACTGCAACAGACACCACCGGCTCAGGAACAGTCACAGACACCACCGGCTCAGGAACTGGAACAGACACCACCGGCTCAGGAGCTGCAAGAGACACCACCGGCTCAGGCTCGGCGGGCGTGACGTGAAGCTCAGGCTCGGCGGGCGTGACGTGATGCTGGATCGGGGCCGGCAGGGCGAGCAGCTCGGGCGGGGCCGGCAGGGCGAGCAGCTCGGGCGGGGCCGGCAGGGCGAGCAGCTCGGGCGGGGCCGGCAGGGCGAGCAGCTCGGGCGGGGCCGGCAGGGCGAGCAGCTCGGGCGGGGCCGGCAGGGCGAGCAGCTCGGGCGGGGCCGGCAGGGCGAGCAGCTCGGGCGGGGCCGGCAGGGCGAGCAGCTCGGGCGGGGCCGGCAGGGCGAGCAGCTCGGGCGGGGCCGGCAGGGCGAGCAGCTCGGGCGGGGCTGGCAGAGCAGCATGCCTAACCGGCACATCAGGGATGGCAGTCACCTCTGGGATGGTCTCTGGATTAGGAACCACTGGACGGTCCGTTGAAGAGGCCCTTCTCCTTCTCCTCTTCCGTCTCCGGACCACCGGAATCGGAACCACCAGACCCGACTCAGGAACAGATGACACTGGCTCCGGCTCTGGAACAGCAGACACTGGCTCCGGCTCTGGAACAGCAGACACTGGCTCCGGCTCTGGAACAGCAGACACTGGCTCCGGCTCTGGAACAGCAGACACTGGCTCCGGCTCTGGAACAGCAGACACTGGCTCCGGCTCTGGAACAGCAGACACTGGCTCCGGCTCTGGAACAGCAGACACTGGCTCCGGCTCTGGAACAGCAGACACTGGCTCCGGCTCTGGAACAGCAGACACTGGCTCCGGCTCTGGAACAGCAGACACTGGCTCCGGCTCTGGAACAGCAGACACTGGCTCCGGCTCTGGAACAGCAGACACTGGCTCCGGCTCTGGAACAGCAGACACTGGCTCCGGCTCTGGAACAGCAGACACTGGCTCCGGCTCTGGAACAGCAGACACTGGCTCCGGCTCTGGAACAGCAGACACTGGCTCCGGCTCTGGAACAGCAGACACTGGCTCCGGCTCTGGAACAGCAGACACTGGCTCCGGCTCTGGAACAGCAGACACTGGCTCCGGCTCTGGAACAGCAGACACTGGCTCCGGCTCTGGAACAGCAGACACTGGCTCCGGCTCTGGAACAGCAGACACTGGCTCCGGCTCTGGAACAGCAGACACTGGCTCCGGCTCTGGAACAGCAGACACTGGCTCCGGCTCTGGAACAGCAGACACTAGCTCCGGCTCTGGAACAGCAGACACTGGCTCCGGCTCTGGAACAGCAGACACTGGCTCCGGCTCTGGAACAGCAGACACTGGCTCCGGCTCTGGAACAGCAGACACTGGCTCCGGCTCTGGAACAGCAGACACTGGCTCCGGCTCTGGAACAGCAGACACTGGCTCCGGCTCTGGAACAGCAGACACTGGCTCCGGCTCTGGAACAGCCGACACTGGCTCCGGCTCTGGAACAGCAGACACTGGCTCCGGCTCTGGAACAGCAGACACTGGCTCCGGCTCTGGAACAGCAGACACTGGCTCCGGCTCTGGAACAGCAGACACTGGCTCCGGCTCTGGAACAGCAGACACTGGCTCCGGCTCTGGAACAGCAGACACTGGCTCCGGCTCTGGAACAGCAGACACTGGCTCCGGCTCTGGAACAGCAGACACTGGCTCCGGCTCTGGAACAGCAGACACTGGCTCCGGCTCTGGAACAGCAGACACTGGCATGTCCAGGATCCGAGCCAGACGCTCCAAATAGTCCATCATAGCCTTGGCGGCCCCACAAATGGGCATCTCTAGACCAGACTCAAACTGAGCAGATGGGACGTGAGCAGATGGGACGTGAGCAGTGTCTGACTGGGCAGACGGGACGTGAACAGTCTCTGACTGGGCAGACGGGACGTGAACAGTCTCTGACTGGGCAGACGGGACGTGAACAGTCTCCGACTGGGCAGTCGTGACGTGAACAGTCTCTGACTGGGCAGACGTGACGTGAACAGTCTCTGACTGGGCAGCCGGGACGTGAACAAACTCTGGCTGGGCAGACGGGACGTGAACAGTCTCTGGATGGGCGGACGTACGTTTTCCCCTTCTCCGCCCGTGATGGCGAGATGGTGGCTCTAATCCGTCCCTCACCAGTCCAGGGACGAAGGGGGGCCAAGGTGGAGGGTGGTGTTGGCCTTGTTCTCGACCACCTCCTCCTCTGCGACCTCCCCGGGTCCCACGAAAAACAACCAGGCGGGTCCCCTCAAAACAATCCCTCCTCTCCCGCTCGATGGCTGGGGAAGAGAAGCTGGAACACATACCGCTGGATCCTTGCATTGTGACGGAGTCCTTCTGTCACGGAACACACACAGGAGAGAGATGATCCAATTGCAGTATACTTTATTAAGGGTAATCCGTACTCACAGTCAGTCCAGGCAAAGGTTAAAATCCAACAAAGACAATCCAAAGAACACAAGAACACACGAACAACAGGAAGTGTGGGGACATTAAACAAGGACTCCGTGACAAACACTGAAACTGACAGGGTATATATACACAAGTGCTAAACGAGGTGACGAGAAACAGCTGAACACAATGAACACTCAGTGACAGACAGGATTATGGGAAGTGTAGTGAAAATGCCTAGACACCGTGAAACTGAGACCTCTAGTGTTAAACCCAGGGAACCACCAGACACTGTGACACCGGCGTTTGTTTCTTTTGTTATTGCCCCTGCCCTCTAAGGGAACAGCGTGGCTACTTATTATGCAGCGCTCTAGCAGGCTCTATCTGATAACAATAGAGTTGCCTATACGGTTTTATCGGTATGCTAAGATTTTTTTTTTTATATATTACCTGTTTGCAAACTTTTTTTTTTTCTTTGATGGCACATTTTCCTGACCTTTTTGCTCCCCCCTGCTTTACAGCTTTACAGGGGGGAGATTTACAGGGGGTATGGCTTATCTAAATGAGATGTAAATCAGCAGCAGAGAGAGGTGAGAACTCAATCTTAGAGGCCGTTTTCTCCACTCTGAGCTTTTTTGAGTGCCTACCTTCAAATGGCCACAACTTCTCCAAATATTATCAATGTGTTACACATCGTTGGAAAGCTTGGAGACTACACTTTCAGAAACTGTGAATAACTCAAAATGCCCCAGAACCGACTTGTGTCCCTACTTTTCGTGATCGGTAACAATTGTCTCCTCCAATGTTTCAGACAAGAACTCAGCAACATCACACACTGTGCTCAGATTTTTTTCCTCAGCTAGAGAAACTGTAGCTCTCATATTTGGTTCTTTTAAAATTTAGAAGATATCGCAAAAACAGAACACACTGTGCTAAGATTTCTCTCTTTAACTAAAGACCCCGGTGGTCTCATAATGGTTTCGTCCAAAGTTTCAGACAAGATCTCAACAACTTAATTTGAGAAACATTTGAGACACTGTTGATACTAAAATTAGAGATATTTGAGAATCACAACTAAGTCTCCTAACCTTAAAAAGAGCAATACAATAATCCTATAATGGAGTCTTGAAAGAGATTGCAGCAAGACAGTAAATAGATGTTCTATGTTTCTTCCAACAGAGTCTCGGTTTTGACTTTTTTTCTATCAAATATTTCTCATTTGTGTCTATTTTTTTTCTTCTAAGGAATTTTCAGAGAAACATCTGAAATGCTGTTGATACTAAAATGAGAGGTATATGAGAATCACAACTAAGTCTCATGAGCTTAGGAAAAGCAACCACTCTAGCAATATATTCTTCCTTTGGGAAGCCACACCTTCTTTCTTTGCATATGCATTTGGGCAGCATTATGCAAAAAAAAAAATGTTTCATTACATTTTATTTAGACCACTTATATTATTGATCGCTATCAGGGTCTGAAGAGAGTTTCAACAAGAATAAAAACTGTTTAAAAAAAAAAAATCCTTAACCTACCTTTAACCAACTACTCTCAAGGACATTTAATATTCAACAATATTATTGATCTACCTGCAATGACACCATTATATGAGAACTGAACTGACCTGGACGATGACATAACTATTTTCTCCAGAGCGGCTATTTATATAAATTAACTAAATTCATAACTTTTTTACAACATAAATTAACCCTCACTGAACTTACTTAAGCTGGACTATGACACTTTTTTCTTCTAGATCTGCTGTACAGCAGAAACAAACTCGGTTGCATTATTTTCCTCTTATCACTGTAAAGCTGCTTTGAAACAATCTGTATTGTAAAAAGCACTGTATGAATAAAGGTGAAGGAGATGTTTAAGTGGATGTGTGGTCTTGAATCCCTTTGTTCACAATGGATTCTGAACAAGCAAGTAGAACAGTGAGTGCTCAATAATATTTACACTGTCTGCAAGTAGTTTTGACTGTTGCTTGTGTGATCACTTTAATTTAGTTTAGAGCCATGTAGTTTAGCATATTGTATAGCTCAATAAACTTTATGAATATGTTTTTGAGAGTCTTGTAGATGTTAATGATATATTTTGTTGAAAGTACACTACAAAATTTTTTTTTAAGTAGATTAAGGAAACCTTTTCCTCAAAATCGAATTACATTTTTTCAACAAAATCAAATTTGTTTGAAATGATTTGTTGTAATCCTGTTGTATGAACTTAAATTCTGTGTCATTCATTCAAAAAAAATTACATTCCTACTAGATAAAGTTTTGCCATGCATAATAGAGAAAATGTTGTTAGGGTAAGTTACCTTCAGTCTTAAATATATTTGGTTGATTGAACACATTTTAATTCAGTTGGGACAAAATGTAAAAAAAAAATTTTTACTTTAGCTTATTTTAATTAATTAAAGGTGGGGTATGTGATTTGCAAAACGGCTGGCAGATTTTGAAAATACACAACTCAAATGGTCCTACCTTCTTTCCTTTGACTCCACCCATTCAAAGAACATGGACATGGATGGGGGGAGGGGGTGATGGTACGACCGATTGATTGACGCACTTACTGTCCAATGATTCTAGGTGGTCTTGGAAATGATTGGCTGGAGTTTTTTGAGTCCTGATTAAATTGCTTAATTTTTTATTTCAGTGCTTCTAACTCAGTGGCTGTAAGTGGGTTAGGAATAGGATTTTAAGTGATTTTGAAAAAATGGCCAAAAAACAGAATTACATACCCCACCTTTAAACTGAACAAGAGGAGGGGGGGGGGGGGGGGGGGGGAGGGGGGTTGTTTTTTGAGTTTATATTGAATATTATGTCATTAAAGTCATGACAAAACGATGGTATTTACAAGTTAAACACACACGGACACCACTAAAGTCGTAAATATGAGTGGGAAGCTTGGGATTGTAAATATGAGTGGGAAGCTTGGAATTTTCTTTAAGCACCGATCTTTACGAGTTTAGGGGCGTGTCAGTGAGAAACATGGCTATTCCACAATATAGGTATTTAGCAGTGATATTGTCAGGATTTTTTTATTTACAACAAAATAAGCTAATTCCCTGCACTTCTCAGGATGACTTGAATGCACCATTAAAACATACTGTATCATCTATGTTTAAATGTATTCATTTAGCAGATGCTTTTATTCAAAGCGACTTAGAATTGAGGAATACAACAAGCGATTAACCTAAAGAGGCATAAACAGGCCATAAACACAAGAAGTGCTACAAAGTGTCAGCCATCGTTCAGGATAGTACAAGCTAGAATAGGGAGGGATTAAGGGATAGTGAGAACATATGTAAATAAATAAATAAAAAGTGTCTCAACTACATCGAAAAATAAGCACAGTGTACTTATTGTGTTCATCTTGTATTGTAAAACACTTTTGCTGCTATTGAACTGTGATACAGGTAAGGTTGGGGACAGGTGTGGTGGTGTGGGTAGGTTTAAGGGTGGGAAGGGTCAACAGTAAATTACAAATTAAATTACATAAATTAATTACAGCTGTAATTACAAGCAGGTATTTTCAAAATATAAGTATAATGTAAAAACATGTATCTACACAATAAGTCCATTATATCAAATTATTAATTACAATATAAGTACATAGTATGTAAAGCCACTTAATATAAAGTGGGACTGTTTTTTTATTTGTAATTACCCAAACACATGCCTATTTTGTGTACATATCATATTACGTTTATGCTAACTTGTATCTGGGGTTTTTTAGCCTTAACCATATTCAAATCCACATTCAAATGTCCATAACTCAAACATTTCTCTTTCTCTCTTTATTCATACCTACATAACTGAACTCAAGTGCAGTGGTTCAGAGATTTGAAAATAGTAAATATTAGGGTTTCATACACTTTGCATATATGTGTATAGCCTACTATATGTTTAAGTGAGTGTTGTGTTTGCCATTATAAAGGCTGTAGACCAGACAGAGTAGAGTAAAGGCCCTTCATAGATCTGATACATTTAAATATTGTTCACTTTATGTGAACAATACCTGAACAAATATTGTTCACTTTTGCGATCTCAAAATTCCGGCCAGTTAATAATACCTAGAATATCAAAATCGACTGCTGGCGGTAGATCCTTTTCCTATTTAGCACCAAAACTTTGGAACAGTCTTCCTAACATTGTCCGGGAAGCAGACACACTCTGTCAGTTCAAATCTAGACTAAAAACACATCTCTTCGACCTAGCATACACATAACACATTATAGACTTCTATAACTCAATGTTACAAAGTTTAAGTGGCCGAGCAGAGGTAGTAGCTCGCATTTAGAAATATTAGGAATTTCTAGGAGGGTGGATGCGATCAGAACAATCCTGTAGATTTTTTCCTTGGGCAGTGAGGCCTGGAAGTTAACTGTGTCCAATTTAATGCCCAGAAATTCGATGGACGTGGCTGGACCCATGGTTTTGTCTAGGGCGATTGGAATCCCGAGTTCAGCGAAGACTTTTTGGACTGTGAGAAGATGCGCGGCTGGGATGGAGTCGGGCGGTGAGATGATTAGGAAATCATCTAACAGGTGGATTAAGTAGGGAATTGAGTAGTTATTGGAAAGAATCCAACAAATGGCTTCTGATAGCATGTCGAAAATCTTGGGGCTGCTTTTCCAGCCAAAAGTTAAACGGACGGCAAAGTAAAGTTTTTTCTTGCCAGCGTACGCCGAACAAATGCCATGAATCTGGGTGGATGGGTATCACTTTAAATGCAGAGGTGATGTCGACTTTAGCGAGCCAAGCGCCGTAACCCGTGTCTTTAATAAAGGTTATAGCTTGGTCAATGGTGTGGTAATGAAAAGAAAATTGTTTCGAGGGAGATAAGGCTGTTTATGCTTGGAAAAGGGGAATTGTGCGGGGCTGAGAGATCAATTATTAATCGTTTTTTGCCTGAAAATTTTCTAGTAGCCACTCCAATGGGACTGATGCAGAAACATTAGAAATGAGGAATGTTAAAAGGACCAATCATAAAGCCTGATTCGATTTCTTTTTTAATCAGGATGACGACTGTGTCAGGTTCAGCGAGAGTGGACTGGAGATTGTCACAAATGATACTTTGAGTGGGAAGGCTTTCAACGCCGAGTTTGAAGCCGTGTTTGAGACCAGACAGTAAATAGTCAGTAAAGTTAGTGTTAGGGTGGTGAGACAATTCAGTAGAAATATTCACAGGAGTCAACAGGTCATTTTTTAATCTTTATGTAAGGGGTATGACATTAGGACCCAGTAAACGTCACCTCCGAGCGCTTAGGGTTAGCTGGCTATTTAGTGTGACGTAGTCAGAAAGCGACAAGCCAAGCTAGCGTTTCAGCATAGCGTGTCGGTACAGTGTGGGGAATGAAAGCATCAGGATTGCGGGTTCAAACCAGTGCTGTTGTCGTTGTTTGAGGTTGGAGATTGGCCAGTGGACAAGTCGGTTGTTCTGGGCAAACTGCTACAGGTACCAAGTTGGATTATGAAATGTTATGCATGCTGTGAATGACCATAAAAGCTTGGTGTATTGATTCTCCATTTCTGTCATAGTAACGCTGGATTGATTCTCCATTTCTGTCATAGTAACGCAGTTTGAGATTGTGGTGCGGACACATCCTATTTTCTGTCACAGTAACGCAGTGTGAGATTGTGGCGAGAACACATCATGCAAACATTTGTTCGCTATTCAGGTATGAATATGCCTATAACTATTGACTATGTTGTTGTTATAAAAGAACCCCACCTCATGACATTTTATTATTGTTATAGGAAACTAATCCAGTCACTGTTTTTCCTAGTCATTTTAGATATACAAACTGCCAACCAGTATTTATAACGTAGCGTTTGCCGAACGCCGTGGGGCATGTGAGGAGAGAGGGAGGGTTTTTATTTTTTATTTTTTTATATTGTATTTTTGTTTTGTTTTGTTTTGTTTTGTGACCCTTGATAACCTGATGTATACTATGTGGGGTTCTTTTAATTGAAATACTTTCTAAGTAACGTGTAGTTTTCCAAAGAGACAAACGCCTGCAGTGGTGTGTGTGTGTAGAGTGAAGGCGCCAGGCGGGATATTGCTGTGAATCACGTGTATTTAACTGGATTATTTTACCTGTGTATTCTTCTTGACTTATTTATTAAGAGTGAAGTATGGGGTGCTTTGAAATTCTGACACGTCTCGGAAGGGAAACTCCGTACACTCTTGACCATTTGGTGTTTTGATTGAGGGAAGTTTCATGAAGTATTCCAGTTGTCTTTTCTCTTTTTAAATTGTTTTGTATTTAATTATTGTGAAATAAAGAAATTTATATTTTTCTTTGACACACCAGCTTCCATCTGCGTCCTTTAATTAGGGTGGCTTGCGTGAAACTAGGTAGTTCTTTTTTTAACTAATGATTTTATAATCATGGGTCTGTAACCCATTTGAGTAGTAGTCCAGAGGGTATGTAATAGACTCCTGGTGGCCACATTTATTTACGGACCTTTTTACAGGGCATATAGTGCTCGCGTGAGCGCCCCCACAATAGCTGCAAATGTGTAAATAACGGCAGTGTTGCTGTGAGCAACGTCCTGAGTTGAAGTTATTGCAAACTTGACTGTTGGATGAGAAGGTGTTTTTTCTTATATTAGAATCTATGGCTGAGTCATTGAAATTTATGTTTGTTGGCTGCGGGACGTAACTGGATGATTTTCCAGCTGGTGAATCTTTTGCTGAGAACAATTTGTGGTATGTATGGAAGTGGGTTCCTCGGTACGATAACGCGAGATCTGCGATTATCGCAAGATAGTCGTTTAATTCTCGTCTCCTGTGGTGAAGTGCAGCGCAAATTATTTCGCTATACCGGCTGAAAGCAGTAGCAAATTCAGAAAATGACAGAATGCGGGATGAATTATGAACTGGGTTTTTGAGGGTGACTGCAAAATCGCCGCAGTAGATTTGGCGATTTGAGACAGAGGAAGGGAGTAAAGATAGAAGGGAACATAAATCGATGTCCGCATCTGTGAGGATCTGTGCTCTGGGGCCTGTTTCAATAAGGAGGTTCAACCAACTCTGAGTTAAAACTTGAACTCTGAGTTGACTTACCCTGAGATGGGAAACTCTGAGTTTTCGGTTTCAGATCAGCTGAAATTAGTTAGTTCAATCAACTCTAAGTTGACTGACTCTGAGTTAAGCGCGTGCACCACAACTATAAAAAGCCATTATCAATGGAGCGCAGATATTATGAGTCACCATGGCAACAGCGCCAGACACAAAGAGGAATTACTGTTATACAGTGTTGGGTGTAATTAATTACCATTTAATCTAAATATTGTAATTTAATTAAAGAGATTACTCTTAATTCTTCTGTAATTTAAAATAAAATATGATGTAATTACATTAAATAGGCTACTGCATAGACTATAGAACAATTCTGTATAAAACAACAGTGGATTTAACATACATTTTTAAAAGGTATATTTTGAATGTAACCTTCTCCCTCTACACACTTTGGTCAATTCAAGAATAATTCATGCAATTGTATATTGTTCATTTTGAAAGCATTAAAAGTGCAGTTTCTTGTCTCTCCTCATTGTATTGTTCAAGTGGTTGAGGTTGATATGGGACTTAGTAATTAATAATAAGTAGACCAATACTTTCTAAAGATAGTAATTATTACATTAATCTAATTACACTGTTGAAGATGTCATTTGTAGGTAGTAATTAATTACTATTTTAGAGTAACTGTTATAATATCAGGTGAAACTGGAAGAACAGTTATTCAACCTAATTTTAATTTTCATGACTGCAGGCATTAAAAGAATGTGGCAGCAGCTGAAAATAAAAAATATATAAAAACATAATTCAATCAGGTAAGGCTTGAGCATATCATGGGTGTATGCTATCTGACTTTACAAACATTTGACATATTACATTATTAGGGTTTTATAGGGTATTTTTGATATTTCCATTTATTTTACTTTGGGTTGGGTTTTTCGTTGGTCCCACTCCCAATAGATTCTGATATCTATTGGGACTAATATCTATCTAGAGACTAATATCTGTCTTTTGGAGCCTCATATCCCAACAGAACCCCAGACAGTTGTAAGTTGCCTACTCAATACACCAGAAATGATGACAAATAGTGTAATAAAGTGTACAAATGCTCATCTACACAGGATGATGGGTATGCAGAAACAGTTTCTGCGCCACAGAGAGGCCTACAGGGTAATGTTAATATTATGTGTCTACACATCAGTCAATCTACACATTCACATTTGTATGTGGTGTAGCCTATAGAATCGAAGTTTATATCTAAGTATAAAAGGACATTCTTATCCCCCAAGTGATTTTCAGTAAATGCCACAGTTTAATTCTGTAGAATTTGTTTAAAACTGCATGATGTAACTCTAATGTACTGTATTTTCAGTTGCCAGTCAGTTAACGTTAAATAGACTTCATCTTATTATTTTCTTTTTTAAAACAGCGGAAAAAACAGCAATAAATAAATGTACAGAAAGAATGAATGAAGTGTTTAAACACCGCTTCCTCTTTAAAAAAGGGGAGGAGACCGCAAGAAACTCTGGGTTTACCGAAGAAAACCTGCTCCCGACCAGGTTAGGTTCACAGAGTGAACTCTGAGTATAAGTTACCTCTCTTTCAGAAACGGGCTTGACTTACTCTGCTTTCTCGGGTTTGATATACCTCCCATTCTGAAACGGAAAACCCAGAGTTTCCCTCATTTCAGGGTTAACATACTCAGAGTTTTCACTTAACCTCCTTTCTGAAACAGGCCCCTGATGTTGCTGGCAACAAGGGGCGGTTCCATAGCTGTAGTGTTCGGCGGGATGGGCATCGGTGTTGCGGAAAACAGAGTGCAAGGAGAACGATTTTGGAAAAAGGTGTTAGGAGGGAAAAAACCTGGGGGCCGAGGTCATTTGTGGAGGCAACCTCACTCTTGGGTCGGCCCCTGAAGCCTGTGGAGGAACTGGAAAATTTTGAAAGAAGGAGAGCTGGGGAGGTAGAAAGGGTGTCTGGGCCTGTGCCTCTAGCTGAAGCAGCCTCGCGCTAGAGTCTGGTGGTGGGGCTACAGGCCATGGACTGGGGAAAGAGTTGGAAAAAGTGACAGGAAAATGATGTGGTAGCTGAGTCTGCGCCGATCTTGGACTGCCTGGTGAACATCTTAGCATGGATAAAATACCATCATCACCTGCAACTCAATCCACAGAACTTCGTCTTCTCAGCCGACTATTCATCATAATTTCACCATCCAGCTAGGCTCATCAACAATAATTCCATCCAGATCATCCAAAAGTCTTAGGTAGTTTTTGAAGACCAGCTGATATTCAAAGACCACATTGCAAAGACAGCACAGCCATTGTAACGGGCAGAGGAAAGCAGGCGAAGACGGGGATCTAAACGCAGGGTTATTTAATAAAGTAACACATAAAACAGAACACAGGCACAAAACCAGAGATAGAGGCAACCATTACACGTACAACAACTGACATAACAAGTGAAACACAAGGGCTATAAATACAAAGGGGCGAACAAGCTTAACTAGGAAATGAGGAAACAAGATACACCTGGGGAGACAAATCAACATGAAAAAACGCATCTCTTCCATGAGCACTTAATGGTATCCTGCTGACTCTTCAATAAAAAATAATTTAAAAAATATTTATGCTTTCACTATTTTTAAACAATGGTTTAAATCTTTGTTAGCATTTCATGTGTTTATTGCCTCCTTGAGAGGAATCGCTTGAATTCCTTATTTGTAATTTGCTTTGGATAAAAAGTGTCTGCTAAATGAGTAAGTGAATATATATCCAAGTTATGTCTCTATTGTCTCTATATGAGGAATGAAATTAGAAGTATTTCTACCTAATCATTTATTTTCAAATTAAATGTTTAAGTTGAACAAGCATATATATATATATTTTAAACTGTATTTGATCCAATTTTGAACCATCTCATTAGGCCTTATTCACAGTAGCGCCATGATTTTTAGCCATTGTCAGAGATTACTGATTGTAACTTCAAACCACTTCAACCTCCCTCTCCCTCCTCACTCCCTGTGTCTTCTGCGCTCCTTCACTCAACATTTGCATGCCAGGTCATAAGGTCTGATTTTGGCATTCATTACACAGGGGATGATTTGCCTTTCACATAAACAGAGTAAATCCACACCTAGTAGCACTAACCTGCAGCTGCACTGGCAGACAGGTGAGCCAGGCAACCAAAGGCACCATGCTCCCCGTGTTTTCAGGAAAGTTATGTCAGTTTCTTAGCATAACTCGATTACCTTCTATTCTGTTCCTTGGAGTTTTTTATGTAGCCTATGTCCTTGTTGGAGGGCTGATCTTCTGGAAGCTAGAAGGATGGTATGTGTTGCAACAGATTGATCTCCTCAAGGAGAAAAGAATTAAACTACTGGAGAAGTACCCTTGTGTGGGTCAGAATGGCCTCCTAGACCTAGCAGAGGTATGAGACTAGATTTTCCTTAACTACATGGTACATGACTTTTTGTAACAATGCTTGTCTAATTCCACATTAACAGGAATAACAATGATGGGTAGATACAGTGAGCAAGTGCTTGGACAACTTTTAACATAATTTAAAATGGTTGTGTGGCTTCTATGGACATAAAACTGTTTTGGTGCAAAAACCTAAATTCAAACTTAATGAATCACTTTTATTCATTCAAAATAATTATTGCTTTTGGTCAAAAGGTCTTTGAAACAAAACTTGTGCAGAAATAGACAGGTGCTACCAGTTTATTTTTGTCATACACTGAATGCATTATAACTGAATGTCAAGTTTTATGTATAACTGAATATTCATGGACTTCTTGTTGGTCTATTATTGAGATTATTTAGATGTTTATTTAATATTTTTTTTATTTAATGAAATGACACAGTCAGTTACTGTTTCTTATTCCCATTTCATTCATTCATTGTTTGTCATCACTGCCTCAAAGATGATAAAAGCTGCGTCCGTGAGTGGCTTGAGTCCAGACAGTAATGACACCGCAGATGGCTTCTGGAAATTTACCAGCTCATCTGTGTTTGCAGCGACAGTGGTCACAACTATTGGTGAGGAATTGGGAAACTTAACACCTTGAATATGACAGTCCAGTTTGATTTGGTTTGTTGTGTGGCATTCTTTCAATTGGGTAAAGGTTCCACAAAGTTTTTTTTTCTTTTATTGTTTCTGCAGGCTATGGTAATATCCTTCCACTGACAACGGCTGGTCAGATCTTCTGTGTGTTTTTTGCTCTTTTTGGCATTCCCCTGAATGTAGTGATCTTAAATAGAGTTGGAAAATACATGTTGGCTATTGAGAGGAATTTCTGCAATTTTCTGGAGAAAAAAATTGATAGAGGGGTAAGAATTTAACTCCTTTAATCTAATCTAATTTAATTAGATATTAAATATCTAATCGATATTTGTTTAAAATAAGGAAGTAAAATTAAAAAAGAAGATGCTTGACGTTTACCCTTGACTGTGCCCTCTGTTCACTCTGTTCTTTCCCACAGAAATGTGTACGAATATCCATTCACAGTATATCCTTCGTAAGTTCAACAATACTGTACTTTGTGCTTCCTATGTTGCTCTTCAAAGCGTATGAGGGATGGAGTTACGCTGAAGCCATTTACTACTGCTTTATAACACTTAGCACTATTGGATTTGGAGATTATGTTGCAGGTAGGAGACCACACATACAAAAAACAACAAACAGACTTTTAATTGTTAACTTGTATCTGAACTATATAACAAATACTTTATGATGCTCATGTGCTCACATCATTGTTATCGGTTATGGACTTTATATCTACATAATAGCAGTTGTTTTTCTATCATTAAATAAAGCCTTCTTGTTTTACTGTTAACCAGCTCAAATGTAATTGTATTTAGTAATTATTCTTGTAGCCCTATATTCAGGAAGTGACATCACTTCTTTGGCTGTGTGTCATTCAAAATTTAATTTGAATTTTCCTGAATTTGAATTTTGAATTGAGGTAGCAAATAGGATGCAGAAGTGTAATTCAAATGTAAAATATATCTATTTGAGGCAATAGGAGGAAATTCATATTATTGTTGTACGTATAGCATTTAATAATGCATTAGACACATTATATTTAATATTTTAACATTTATTTATATATGATGGAACACCAAGAAAGTCTTCAATACAGAGCTAAACTTTAATACAGTGGTTCCCGAACCTGGTGTGTTTTATTAGGAGACGTACAAAATGTGTAGAGTTGGGAGTACTAAACGGTTAACCACTACTTTAATATATCTATAATAATAATAATAATACATTTTATTTGTAGCGCATGTCAAAATTGTACAGCAATTTTGTACAACTATTTGTTTTGTTTTCCTGCAAAACATGTGCTGGGCCAATAAACCGGCTCTGTTGTGTGACTGTGTTGGATTTCTTTGAATTGCTATTCAGTAAAGTCATTGTCCTTTAATTATACAATTCAACTTACATTCCAAAATTCTATTTGATTTAAATTTGAATTGTTAAATTCTGAATTTTGCCCAAACCTGATCACAACATCTTTACAACTTTGTTTCTCCTGCCAGATAACAACCCAGCGATAAACTACCCAGAGTGGTACAGTTATCTGATGGCAGCATGGATATTCTTTGGCATGGCTTGGCTGGCTCTTCTGATCAATCACTCCATTGATTTACTGGAGAGTGTGAATGCTTACCTGAGAGGAAGGCAGAATGCACAAATACAAGTGGAAGAGCCCAAAGAACAGCCGGAAAAAGAAATGAAAGTAGAAGAAACATGAGCATTGAATTTAAAACAGGAGGTGTATGAATAATACTGTAACTACTAATCATCAAACAATGTATGGGTAATCATTAAATCAGTTATTCAATGTTCAAAGTATCCTTAAATATTAAACTGAGCTAAAGGTTTTGATCAGCGAGCAAAGTTTATGGTTAAAACCATCAATACATTTGATTGAACACACACACACACACACACACACACACACACACACACACACACACACACACACACACACACACACACACACACACACACACACACACACACACACACACACACACACACACACACACACACACACACACACACACACACACACACACACACACACACACACACACACACACACACACACACACACACACATATATATATAATATAGATATATATTTAAGATTAATATCTATGATTAAATTTTCATCTTAACATGTTTATATATATATATATATACATACATAGGGTACAACGGTGCTAAAAGCACACCTTATGAAAAAAATTGCTTTTCACTCCTCCCAAAGTGCATGATTGCAAAAATATATATGTTTGTATTGAACATTGATGGAGCAACCAATTTTGTGTGAAAATAAATCATAAAAGTGGTTAATTTTGTTTTAAAATCTAATACATGTATGAGGTGGCAAGGGGGGAATGTGGTTTTAATAATTACTTAAAATCTAAATTATTACTTGTTCAAAACAATCACTTTTTTCAAAGTTTGTATTATATTCTATTTATTTAGAAAAATAACAATAAATGTTTGATCAATAAATAAACTGTCATTCAAATGTGTTAATATAACAATGGAAAATGGAAAACTCAGACATTTATTTATTACCATGTTTATTATTGTGCCTTTTGGCCCGATAGAAGAGGTGTTTTTTACCCCAAATACCATACTATTTACATATTCTTCCGTTATTGAAAAACTGTTGCTTTAATTACCTTGAACAAAACTGAAAATAATATATTCTCAATATATTAACTCAAAATATAAACAATCATTTAATTGATTCTCATTTGACACTTAAATCTACAACATTTAAAAAAAAATGCTGTTTAATGCAGCATTCTATATGTATATAGTGTTTGGGTTGTTTTAAATTTAAAAAATAATAATTAATATATCATAGAGTTTGTAGTGGTGGAAAATAAATGTGATATGCGGTGATGTAACAATCGAGTTGCATTGTGGTATATGTACTGCCTGAAGTGTACATAAGAAGTAGACTCGCTTCCTATGTCAAAATCAAGGGGTCGAGGGTCTGTCCATATAAACTTCACTTGCCCACTTCATGAAGTGGAACACACTTCAAAATGGCGGCGGGGATTCACCCGAGGAGAAGTGATTAGGGAAGTGCGTGTCTAAAAGTGAAGTGGAATGCAGCCATGCCCTTCACTCGCTAACTTCCCTCTGTCTCGTTCACTCGGATGTAGGTCATTGCTTACGCTTCATGAGTGCCCACTACTGGCGGAACCTTTGCAATGGGCTGAATTGGAACGTGCTAAGCTCTTGATCACTTAGAATCCACTATGGGATTTATTTATTTTAATTTTTTTACGAAATTGTTTAATGCAGCATTCTATATGTGTGTTTGAGTTGTTCCGACTGGAGCGGACACAAATGCTGTCTTAAGGTCTTCGAAGGAGAGTAGGGCAAGAGGTGTACAGGACAGAGACTTGGGACGTTTTTTTTCAGGAGAGAGGTGAAATGACAGCTTTAGCGCAAGTTCTGCCAGGAAGACTCAATCAGCGTGCCACGTATTACTTCTCTTCTAACCAATCATGTGCTAACACTCACAGTATAAAAGATCGGTACTTACATTCGTCTGAGTTCGCAGATGCTGACGCTGCCAAGTACCTCCATCCTCCCCAACCACCACCAAGATGGTACCTTCCCCTTCATCCTCCCCACCACCACCAGGATGGTCCCTTCCTTAACCTCCAGGGGGGTCGGCTGCGCCCCTGCCTTCGTCTTCAGGCAGGATATGCAGATTCCGCTACCCTCGCATTGCTCTCTAAGGACGGGGCCTACGCCAAAGAACTTTATAAATTCATGCTTGCTGGGCTGTTAATAAATATACGCTGTTATATCAATTTATCTCCCGAGTCTTTCTGGTAGAACTGATTAAGCAGTAACTCTTGATGAAACAACGGTAAAAACTGGCGAAGCCCAGGAATCTCTGCAACTCTTTAATGGTGGTGGGTTGTGGCCAGTTCTGGATGGATTCCACCTTCCTCTGGTCCATTTGGATGCCCATGTTGGTCGATGATGTACCCCAGGAAGTGGACGGAGGAAGTGTGTAACTCGCATTTCTCTAGTTTGAGGTAGAGTTGGTGATCCTGAAGAAGCTGGAGAACTCGTTTTACATGTGGATGATGTTCAGACAGGGTTTTGGAGTAAATCAGAATATTGTCTATGTAGACGATGACAAACTGGTTGAGAAAGTCTCTAAATACCTCGTTCTTGTAGTTCTGGAAGATGGTAGATGAATTGGACAGCCCATATGGTATGACCTGATATTCATAGTGCTGATATTCATTAGGTTGCCAATCACTTACTGAACTCATCCTGGAACGCCCGGTATTCAGGGGGGACTCCACTTTGCATTCCATCTCTGGGCTTTTGGAGGCTTTTGGAGGTTGAACATTGTGAGATGAACGGAATCGGATCGGAACTAGGATGAAGTGGGACAGAACAGGTCTTGACGATTGCAGACAGGCAATGTTGGAAGCAGGATCAGTATCTCGAAATGTTTCGACTTAATTCTCGAAATGTTTCGACTTTAATATCGAAATGTTTCGACTTTATTCTCGAAATGTTTCGACTTAATTCTCGAAATGTTTCGACTTAATTCTCGAAATGTTTCGACTTTCGACTTTATTTTCTTTCTTTTCTTTTTTTATTTTATAATAATAATAATTCTTTACATTTATATAGCGCTTTTCTCAGCACTCAAAGCACTTTACATGGAAGGGGGAATCTCCTCAACCACCACAAATGAGCAGAACCACCTGGATGATGCGAAGGCAGCCATATTGCACCAGAACGCTCAACACACAAGCTTACTGGTGAAGAAGAGACGGAGTGATGAAGCAAATCCGTATTTATGATTATTAGGAGGTCATGATGGACAGACGCCAGTGGGCTAATTTGGCCAGTATGCCGGGTTACACCCCTACTCTTTTTTTTTTTTTAAGGACATCCTGGGATTTTTAATGACTAGAGAGAGTCAGGACCTTAGTTTAATGTCTCATCCGAAGGACAGTAAATTATCTGACAGCATAGAGCCCCATTACTATACTGGGGCGTTAGGACCCACACAGACAACAGGGGGAGCACAGGGGTAGCACCCCCTGCTGGCTCTTCCAGCAGCAACCTGGTTTTCCCAGGAGGTCTTCCATTCCAGGTACTGACAAGGCTCAACCCTGCTTAGCTTCAGTGGGCAACCAATCTTGGGCTGCAGGGTAATATGAAACACCTATCCCTGTTTGAAAAAGCTAAGTTGGGAAACACCCTTTTTTTCTGCAAGACCTCATAATCTGTAACTCATAATCTGTCTTATGAAACTTACATTGTTTGAAAATATTGATTAAAATATTGATATAAAACAGATATGTTTCTAATTCTGTGTATCTTAATTTTTGTGTAAGCTAGTCCACTGGTAGTGTACATAGGAATTTACTTTAATTCTACTTTACTCTTTCCCCATCATTGGCTGAATTTTCCAGCTATCCATGTTTTCACTGTTATACGGTAGACACATCTACATCTAGTACAGAAACACCGGATCAAAACACAGGAGAAGAAGAAGCTGAAACAAGTGATAGAAGATTGCTCACTCAAATGTAAAATAACGTGATCATCAAACATTAAACAAATGTTACATTAAGAAAATCAACAAAACATTAAGTAAATCAAAACTGCTTAATCTTTCAAAATTAAATGAAGTGTAACACTTGAAGAGAAAACGACTGTGAAGCTTCGAAGGTTGTTGGACTCGATCTACTCCATCTGTGTTTTGATCATCTTTCTGAATCTGGACTTTGACAAAAATGTGAATTTCTCAACTTTTTTGTTTAAAATGCCTTTCTTTATGAAACTTGCCAACATCCAAGTGTTGATAATAAAGGATGCATGAAGCTAATAAAATGTTAAAATTTTTATTTTTATAATTTATTTTTTATTTTATTTTTTTTATACAGTTAAGGGTATTTTTCAAGTATAAAAAATAACATTTGAACATAGTGGTATATATATGCCTACTGCAAGTGCAAAAATAATATATAAATAGTAAACTATAAGTATAATGTTAAGTTCACTTAAAGAAAACTTGTAGTATAAAACTACTAAACTAGTAGTTTACTGAGAGTATACTTTAAAGTGTACTTTCATAAACAAAAAAAATCATAAACAAGTTCACTTGCAGTACAAATGAGAAACGTAATTATGAACTAGTTGTGCACTTAAAGTTTACTACTGTTACACTTATAGTACACTTAAACATACTTTTATATACTAAAAGTGGGCCAATTTAGTCCCAAGCGGTATTAAAATAGTATACTTACAAGTTTACTACTAGTACATATTGACATTAGTATACTTACTGCATAATGTATACTTAAAAATAGACTTGAACATTACTTAAGTATACTTCAT
This sequence comes from Phoxinus phoxinus, assembly GCF_949152265.1. Taxonomy (NCBI): domain Eukaryota; kingdom Metazoa; phylum Chordata; class Actinopteri; order Cypriniformes; family Leuciscidae; genus Phoxinus; species Phoxinus phoxinus. The sequence goes on along the minus strand of NC_136888.1, from coordinate 8,593,665 downwards.
AAAATTAACTTGAAGTATACTTATTTTTCGTAAGGGTGGGTCTGATTGAAAAAAAAAATAATAATAATAATTAAGAGATGTGTCCCAATACTTTTGTCCATTTTTGTATAGTATAAACTGTATACAAAACTGGTTGTCTTCAAAAAGCAGGTGTAAGCTTCAAAGACTGATGTCTGTGTTGCTTTATATCATGTAAGTCATTGCTCAAGTCAGCTCTGTGGCTGGAAGATTTAATTCATGCAAACCCATGGCTAGGATTTCCATTTATAGTCAAACAGAGGCAGGCAAGTGTGCACAGGAATTTTCCACTGAAAACTATTAATTTAAAACATGCTGATGTCATGATGGCCAGAGATCATATTACATTTTAAATGTAATTAAAATTCTAATTTAATTGAATTTAACTCAATTTTCATTTTTGTAAATAGATAAAACTGCATTAGGTTGGTAAAATGTTTTGAACATTATTTGTTAAACATTCTTTAGACCCAGGATAGACAACTATGGAGATTTTTATGCAAAAAAATTATACAAAGAGTGAATAAAAAAAAATAAAAAGCAAATGAATAAATAAACAGATCATCAAGTTTGTTTTTGAAGTATGGCCTACATTATTCTAAGGCAGGACACAATATCTTCTATTTGAGGAAACCCTAAAGCCTGGAACACACCAAGTTTTCTCAGCGTGTTTCGCACCATCGGCTGCAAAAACAGTGAGCAAAGAAGTCAAAGCCGTACAGATAGAAGGCTGTTCTAATGTTACGTCATCTTACCTGAGTGTTCCTTGGTGAAAATGTCAATATCAACATGAGCGGACTCGGAGTGGAATAAAGAAAGTGTTTAGCAGGATTGATATTCAAAACTGTATAGCACGCACTGCTTTGTTTACGGTTTGTGTATCTGCAGCCTGCAGCGTCGGTTTCCCTTTTTGAATGCCAAATATAGATGAATATATCTGCAGAAATACAGGTGCTGGTCATATAATTAGAATATCATGAAAAAGTTGATTTATTTCAGTAATTCAATTTTGATGATTATAACTGACAACTAATGAAAACCCCAAATTCAGTATCTCAGAAAATTAGAATATTGTGAAAAGGTTCAATATGGAAGACACCTGGTGCCACACTCTAATCAGCTAATTAACTCAAAACACCTGCAAAGGCCTTTAAATGGTCTCTCAGTCTAATTCTGTGGCTACACAATCATGGGGAAGACTGCTGACTTGACAGTTGTCCAAAAGACGACCACTGACACCTTGCACAAGGAGGGCAAGACACAAAAGGTCGTTGCTAAAGAGGCTGGCTCTTCACAGACCAAGCACATTAATAGAGAGGTGAAGGGAAGGAAAAGATGTGGTAGAAAAGTGTACAAGCATTAGGGATAACCGCACCCTGGAGAGGATAGTGAAACAAAACCCATTCAAAAATGTGGGGGAGATTCACAAAGAGTGGACTGCAGCTGAAGTCAGTGCTTCAAGAACCACCACGCACAGACGTATGCAAGACATGGGTTTCAGCTATTGCATTCCTTGTCAAGCCACTTTTGAACAAGACACAGCGTCAGAAGTGTCTCGCCTGGGCTAAAGACAAAAAGGACTGGACTGCTGCTGAGTGGTCCAAAGTTATGTTCTCTGGTGAACGTAAATTTTGCATTTCCTTTGGAAATCAAGGTCCCAGAGTCTGGAGGAAGAGAGGAGAGGCACAGAATTCACGTTGCTTGAAGTCCAGTGTAAAGTTTCCACAGTTAGTGATGGTTTGGGGTGCCATGTCATCTTCTGGTGTTGGTCCACTGTGTTTTCTGAGGTCCAAGGTCAACGCAGCCATCTACCAGGAAGTTTTAGAGCACTTCATGCTTCCTGCTGCTGACCAACTTTATGGAGATGCAGATTTCATTTTCCAACAGGACTTGCACCTGCACACAGTGCCAAAGGTGCTAGTTTAAGGACCAAGGTATCCCTGTTCTTAATTGGCCAGCAAATGCGCCTGACCTTAATCCTATAGAAGATCTATGGGGTATTGTGAAGAGGAAGATGCGATACGCCAGACCCAACAATGCAGAAGAGCTGAAGGCCACTATTACCCCTTTTCCACCAAGGCAGAGCTGGTGCTGGTTCGGAGCCAGAGCCTAGTTTCAAATCAGTACTTTCGCAGTGCTTTGATGTCATGCGGCGATCGGTCTGCGAGAAGCCGAACCATCTCGAACAAGCCTGGTGTATTTTTGTTTGGCGCTGCCGCGCTAGCGTTGCTGGGCAACATGAGATGTATATGTCACAGGTCGAGGTGGGCCAAGCCAGACTGCACCCACCCCTGGACCAGGATCACCCTGAGGAGTGTGTCAAAGGAGGAGGCAGGAGACAGGAATAAAAAGAATGACAAGCTTTATTTAATATATAAAAGTAATTTGAAAGTCCTAATCTAAAATCCTCTTCCTTCCTCTTCCCAGGAATCCAAGGCGACACCGTGGTAAGTGATGGACCGGTGGGTATCACAGGCGAGTGGGTGGGTCAGGCTCACTTCCTTCTGGCGCGGGTGCCAAACTCACAGTGGTAAGTACTGAACAGGTGGGGATCACAGGTGAGTAGATGGGTCAGGGCTCACTTCCCTCTGGCGCTGGTGCCAACTCCCAGTGGTAAGTGCCAAACAGGTGGGTATCACAGGTGAGTGGGTGGGTCAGGCTCACTTCCTTCTGGCGCTGGTGCCAACTCCCAGTGGTAAGTACTGAACCGGTGGGTATCACCGGTGAGTAGATGGTCAGGCTCACTTCCTTCTGGCGCTGGTGCCAACTCCCAGTGGTAAGTGACAAACAGGTGGTTATTACAGGTGAGTAGGTGGATCAGGGCTCACTTCCTCCTGACACTAGTACCAGACTCACAGTGGTAAGTGACGAACACCACACAAGGGGCCTCCGGGCCACAGCAACCTCAGGGTCGTCGGCGGAGCAGAACTCTCTTTGAACAGGCCGGATCGGGACCTCCAGCAGAGATGTACAGTTCTCACGTGGTTCGTAAAGGGCGGGCACTTCGCACCACACAGGTGGGCTTCAGGGCAGCAGCAGACTCAAGTCGCAAGCTGAGCGGGGCCTTCGCTGGCACAGACAGAATCAACACTTCAAATAGAGGTAAACAGCTCTCACATGGGTTGCAGGGGACAGATACTTTGTACCTTACAGGTGGGTTTCAGGGCTGCAGCAGACTCAAGTCGCAAGCTGAGCGGGGCTTCCACTGGAACAGACGGAATCAACACTTCAAATAGAGGTAAACAGCTCTCACATGGGTGGCAGGAGACAGAGTCACAAGCTGAGCAGGGCTTTCACTGGAACAGACGGAATCAACACTTCAAATAGAGGTGAACAGCTCTCACATGGGTGGCAGGAGACAGAGTCACAAGCTGAGCAGGGCTTTCACTGGGACAGACAGCATAAAAACTTCAAGCAGAGGTAAACAGTTCTCACGTATGCTGCAGGGGACAGAGTCACAAGCTGAGCGGAGCTTTCACTGGAACAGACAGAATCAACACTTCAAGTAGAGGTGAACAGCTCTCACATAGGTGACAGGAGACAGAGTCACAAGCTGAGCGGGGCTTTCACTGGGACAGACAGCTTAAAAAACTTCAAGCAGAGGTAAACAGTTCTCACGTGTAGTGTGCACACGGGGGCTTTTCTATGGAGTTAGAATCATGACAAAACCTCGCACACGCACAAAACGTGTTTTACTCACACCCAACTATTCACAAACAAACTCAATGTGGTTTGCAAATACAAAACATCACTCACAAACTAATGCATTTTGTTCTGCAAATAAAAAAACGTACCTTCAAACAAACACAGTATGTTTTACATATACAAAGAAACGTATTTCTTCAATGACAAAAATATCCTCCAAGTACAAACTAAAATCTTTCAAGTACAAAAAAAAATCCTTCGAGTAAAAAAAAAAAACCTTCAAGTACAAAACAAAATCCTTCAAGTACAAAACTAAATCCTTCAAGTACAAAACAAAATTCTACAAGTACGAAAAACTGTCACGTGACTTTTGTCACTAATTTTCCGCCTTGCTGATCCACACACAAATGCCTTCAGATCCACACACGCAAGTAAACGGTCATGTAATTCGCAGTCCACAACAGCAGGTGGCGTTGTTACCGACTTGCTTGACGCCGCCACGGACATGGAAAGAGAAGAGAAGAAGAAACGCTAACGTGGTGGCGGACGTTTTTTGAACACGATGAGCGGCCAACAGGTGAGTTTACAGTCGTTGCTGGTGAAAAATCAAATGTTAGTATATTTTTAGTTGGTAAATATCAAACTCCAGACATGTCTGTCGTGGGTAGGGTGAATGGCCGTAGCTAGCTATGACTATGGTCACCGAGGTCCGGACCGCGGTCATTTTTATTTATATTAAAAAAAAAATGTCAAGCTCTCTGAATGATTAATTAGCCGTTTAAAACCACTTCATATGAGTGTTTGCAATTCATGTCGCTGCGAGAAGGTAACGTTAGAACAGTGAACGTGCTTGAGAGCGTGTTGTGAGGGCGCGGGTGCAGCCTCCGTGTTGCCAGATCCACCTATTATACGTCTTTTGGACTCGTTTTGGACTGGAGTTTGATATTTACTAACTAAATATATACTAACATTTGATTTTTCACCAGCAACGACTGTAAACTCACCTGTTGGCCGCTCATCGTGTTCAAACAGGGTGTCCGCGGGGTCTTAAAAAGTATTAAAAGTTGATAAATCCATTTTGGGAAATACTTTAAAAGGTATTAGGCTAAAAGGTCTTAATCCCGATTTTATGAGGTATTACATTTTGTTCAAGCTTTGTCCAAAGAGTTTGACTCAAAAGTATGCATGAATATATTTATTTCCCTCCCCATTAGCTACTAATAAAAAACAACGGCGTAGTCGGTCAGTGAGATCAGATCGCCGCATACGTGATGTCACATATTTTGCGAAACGCGCGGTTAGGTGATGTTAAATAAAAAAACTAAAACTATTAGGTGATGTGTCATCGTCCTCTACATGGCACAAACAACTGTTTATTAAGTTAAAGGTGTGTTGCTGATTAGGACTTGAAGTAGGGGTGTGCGATAGGCCTATCTCTTGATCGTGGATGATAAATGTCTCCACGATCTGCTTTTGAAGAAATATTGTAGGATCGTGCATTTTATCAGTTTGCAGTTCTGGCGCCTCAGTCTCAACATACTGTACAGCGCGACGTATATCCACATGAAATGCAGAGGAACGGGACACTGTAGTTCATAAAAAATAATTATTTGCATGTGCTTTAAAGCCTTGCCGGTTAAACATGTAATTCGCTGCTGATGCGCTGTTCTAACGGGCGCTTTTCTGAGCGCAATAACGTTACACCCCGACGCGCACATGCACTAAAAGCCTGTTAACAGAGATACTGGACTAAGTTACAATTACAATGACAATTAAAAATTTTGGGAGAACTATCCCTGTTAATAAAACGACAAAATACAAAGAGCAAATCACTCACTCTTGACTGAGAACTTTAATAGTAGCCTAGCTTTAATAAGAATCAATGTACAATGTATACAGTGAAGTCTAAGTTGTGTTTTATTTTCATATTTGTTCATTTAATTACTTTCTTCAATGCAGTTAAATACACCTGTAGCTGAAAAAAATAAAGCATTGTTTATTTCATTTGTATATTAAGTCGTGTATGTGTATCTTTGTTCTTAATTTTTAATTACAAAGAAAATAATGACAAAGATTTTTTATCTTCGCCACTTTGGCCTAAATGTCTGCCATTCTTTTTATTTTATATTTTGTTACCTAAGGCTTTGTTTTTAAAATAGGGACATTAGTTTGGCTGTGATGCTCAGTCACTTGAAAAATAGTAAAACCAACATGAAAAGGAATCGTGATAAAATCGTTAATATTTTGAGAAGGTCTTCAAAAAGTCTTAAAAAGGTATTGAAATTAACTTCAGGATTCCTGCATATACCCTGTCAAAAAACGTCCGCCACCACGTTAGCGTTTCTTCTTCTCTTCTCTTTCCATGTCCGTGGCGGCGTCAAGCAAGTCGGTAACAACGCCACCTGCTGTTGTGGACTGCGAATTACATGACCGTTTACTTGCGTGTGTGGATCTGAAGGCATTTGTGTGTGGATCAGCAAGGCGGAAAATTAGTGACAAAAGTCACGTGACAGTTTTTCGTACTTGTCGAATTTTGTTTTGTACTTGAAGGATTTTGTTTTGTACTTGAAGGATTTTGTTTTGTACTTGTAGAATTTTGTTTTGTACTTGAAGGTTTTTTTTTTTTACTCGAAGGATTTTTTTTTGTACTTGAAGGATATTTTTGTCATTGAAGAAATACGTTTCTTTGTATATTTACAAAGTGTTTGTTTGAAGGTACATTTTTTATTTGCAGAACAAAATGCATTAGTTTGTGAGTGATGTTTTGTATTTGCAAACCACATTGAGTTTGTTTGTGAATAGTTGGGTGTGAGTAAAACACGTTTTGTGCGTGTGCGAGGTTTTGTCATGATTCTAACTCCATACTTTTCCTTCTGACATCCAACAGGTGGCTACAATCGATCTTACTAGGCTCTTATGATGAACGGTGGACCAGCATGACACATGGGGAGTGCACGGCGATAAAAGATAAATCTTCCACACACACACGACAGTCCAACTCCAAACATGCAACATGATGGGAAACGTCAATTCCAGCACTACAAATCCACTCTTCAAGTGCAAAATAAGGCCAACACTCACCCAGATGTCTCGATCTGAAGAGCCGATGATCGTCAGAGTTGGGACAGATGTTCTGAATAATTTCCTCACCACTACAAGCGGGCTTCACTTCGCTGTTTCCAATGGCCAAGGAGGAGGCAAGAGATCGACAAGGAATCAGTATATTTCACTCAGTGCGAGGTGTACAACGTGATCCGAGCACTCCAAACCAGTATCCAATTTAGTGTAGAAAACAGGCGTTTATGAGATTCAATTTGTCAATCACTCATCTCACTCTTTTCCAGTCCAGGCAACGAATTCCACTCTTCAAAAACTGCCCTCGGATCCCACAAGCAACACTCCTCTTCTTTCACGATGATCCTTCAGCTGCAACACACTACAAACATTTCCCAACGGGAGAGAACCACACCAGATCGACGGGGGAAGACAAAGGAACAACAACACGGAGAGAGAACACACAGCCTTCTCTTCCCCTTGTGTTTTATCCTCTCCAAACACTGGCGCCACCTCAATCAGACACTCAGAGTGAAGTCCCCACACCTGTTGCCAATCTACCGTTTAGTTGTCATGACGACAGACACACACACAAGCCCGGGGACAGTGTTACACTAAAAGTGCCCCGGCGGGAACACTTCTCTGGTGGGAATAGTTCCGGGGATTATTTGTCACCCCGTGACATATACAGTTACCCCTTTTCCACCAGCAAGAACCAGGTGCTGGTTCAGAGCTAGAGCTAGAGCCAGTTCGGAGTTGGTTCTACTGACGGGTCTTCTAAGAACCAGTTTGCTTTTCCACAGGCTAGAGTGCCACAACAGAGCCAGATCTTACATCACTGTGTATACGTCTCATGTTGCCCAGCAACGCTAGGAAACACAAACACACCAGGCTTGTTCGAGATGGTTCGGCTTTTTGCAGACCGATCGCCGCATGACATCAAAGCACTGCGAAAGCGATCCAAAAGCACAAGGAGTCGTATGTTCTCCAAACACTCCCGGAGCTCTGATTGGTCCGCGCCGCTCCGATGCATCTCGAACAAGTCTTACATCAACAATGGCGATTTTGCGTTACTATTCATGCTCATGGCTTTGCGAACCTACATCGGCATCCAAACACGGCGAATCAAACGCATTCGTGCTGCTCGCCGTAACTTGCATAGACGGAGATTACAATTGAGCTGCTATTAGCTCGATTAGCAGCTATTTTCAAAAATGGCGGTCACAAGTTTCTTTTCGTCTTGTTGGTCACGGTAACCCTGCCCCCAGCCCCTGACGCAAGCGGTTCTTACTTCTAGCCCAGCAATGTTTTGGTGCTACTTAAGAACCACTTTCATGGTTCGGAGCTGGTGCTTTGGTGGTCGAAAAACAAAGAACAGATTTGGCTCTGGCTCCGAACCAGCACCAGCTCTGCCTTGGTGGAAAAGGGGTAAGTGACGTAAGATCTGGCTCTGTTGTGGCTCTCTATAGCCTGTGGAAAGGCAAATCGGTTCATAGAAGACCAACAGTCAGTAGAACCAACTCCGAATCGGCAATAGCTCTAGCTCTGAACCAGCACCTGGTTCTTGCAGGTGGAAAGAGGGTATATCAGAGCAACCTGGGCTCTCATAACACCTGAGTAGTGCCACAGACTGATCGACTCCTTTTTTTTGTATTGATCTTACAGTAGGTAATATTCTAATTTTCTGAGATACTGAATTTGGGATTTTCATTAGTTGTCAGTTATAATCATAAAAATTAAAAGAAATAAACATTTGAAATATATCAGTGTGTGTAATGAATGAACATAATATACAATTTTCACTTTTTGAATGGAATTACTGAATTAAATCCACTTTTTCATGATATTCTAATTGTATGACCAGCACCTGTAGACAGTTGTCACATTTACACACAGGCGCAGATGTAGGTGTCATTCTAGCTGACAGTTGGCAATAGTTCTCTCGGTGTGTTCAAGTGCAGCTTTTTACCCCGACGCGAGGCGACAACACCGTCAGCTTTCATCAGCACTAGTTTGTCGGCGTCGGCTTGGTGTGTTCCAGGCTTAAGACATTCTTTTTTCCATGAACAGGAAACAAGCTTCACCAGGGGATCCATTCCTACAAACTTTGGCATGTAACTTTTAAAATATAGGTAGCTATCAAACATAATACCCAGGTTCTTAATAATAGAGGACGGCACAACTGTACAACTATCCAATGACAGATTAAATTGCAGCATCCTTTGTTTAGAAGTATTCGGCCGAATAATTTAAACCTCTGTTTTGTCAGAATTCGGGAGTGTCACAATCACCAGCTGGAGTGCTCTTGATAGCCACCAGAAGGCAGTCCACCCCAGATTATTGTCGTTCCCTCACAAATTACATTTCACAGAACTCCCTCATCATCCCTGATTGTATTCAGCTGAGTCTCATTGTCTCATTACCTCTGCCTTTGAAAGTAAACCGGAAATGACGCAATACAGCACGCGCGCCACTACCCAGCGAAGAAGAACACAAGTACACAACACACGAGTATTTGTTTGAATATGGACGTCAGACAGAAATTAGTGCTGCAAACTGTTTGTGCGATGATTTGCTCTGAAAAAAAAACGCGTATTCCCGGTGACCTCAACCCATGCCTTGCTCTGTTTGGCTGTAGCTCATGACATCACATGCGGTTGAGTCGTGCGACAGCTCCGGATATCTAGCATGCTAGATATTTTTCTGGGCTCGCGACGCGTCTGCGAGACGTCTGCGAGCGTCTTTGATGTGTTGTTGGCTCTTTCATACTAACAGATTGGCGAGCGTTCATCAACCACTAATCCCCCGCGATTTGCACGCGATAACACCCCGACCTGTCGGCGAGCTCAACGTTTGCAAATCGGGCTTAAAATCCTGTAGTGTGAACTAGGCATTAGAGAGTCTAGGAGCCTCGTCAGGTCTTGAGGAAATATAAAACTGAGTGTCATTGTTGTACCAATCCTACAATCCCATACACATACAGCAAAAATAAGTGTATATATATATTCAAATATTTTTTAAACATGTTTCAAAATATACAAAAAATGGAAACAAATATTTTGGTTTTGTTTAATATGTTGGCCATTTTTTTTAGAAAATATATTTAAAAAGTGTCAGAACCATACAAAAAATAATTTGGTAAAATATATTTTGGTTTTGTTTAATATATGTTGCTTTGTATATTTTTAGAAAATATATTTAAAAAATGTCATATTTAAAAAAAAAAAAAATCATAATTTTGGTTTTGTTTAATATATGTCGGGCATTTTTGTATATTTTTAGAAAAAAAATATAGATACACTTTTTAAATATATTTTCAAAAAATATACAAAAATGGCTGACATATAATAAAAATAAAAAAAATATTTGTTACCAAATTATCTTTGTACTGTATAGGTAAGAAACTTTTTACATCTATTTTCTAAAAAAAATATATATATATATATACAGTTGTGGTCAGAATGAATGGCACCCCTGGTAAAATATGATCAAAAATGGCTGTAAAAAATAAATCGCCTTTGTTTATCCTTTTGATCTTTCATTCAAAACAATTGCGTGTGTGTGTGTGTGTGTGTGTGTGTGTGTGTGTGTGTGTGTGTGTGTGTGTGTGTGTGTAAAGCAAACTTTAACAGCCTTACATAAGCATGTAAAGAAAGTAATGACAAAGAACTCAGGAAACAAAAGGCTATATTTACATTGGGAATAAACAAGACATACACCTCACTATATATACAGCATGGTCAGAATTATCGGCACCCTTGGTAAATATGATCTAAGAACGCTGTGAAAATAAATCTGTAGTATTGTTTATCCTTTTGCTCTTTCATTCAATCAAAAACAAATATCTATCCTTTCAACGAGTAAAACAAATGGTGTAAGTGTGTGTGTGTGTGTTCACATTATGAAATAAATAATTTTGGTACCCCTACAAATTATTATGAAGTATATTCCCATTCATATTAAAACATTTTAGCACACCAGGGGGAAATTGTCCAGCCATGGCTTCCTTTTTTACCGGGCTATTAAGATGAGGGAACAAAAAGGTCAAGTTCCCTTAATCATCCAAGTAAAACCAAAGAATATAGTTCTTTGGTTTTATATTCTTTGGTAAAACCAAAGAATATAGTTCAAAGAATAAGATTGTTGAGTAAATTAGAAAGTCAGTGGGAATATTTTTCTGCCGGAGGTCCTGGACATCTTGTGCAGTTTACATGGCATCATGGAATCAAATAGCAACAGATAAGAAAAATCTAAAACCTGGCTACATCTGCTACGAATTTTATATAGGGCCTTGTCTTGTTTGGATCATCCATCAGGACAATGACTACGTTTACAAGCTGTTAAAATTCGGGTTATGGTCGGGTTAAGGTCACTATTCGGGTTTCTGAAACATTCGGGATAACCCGTTTACATACTTGAGCAGAGAGAGTTACTCCTGTATAGATGGAATGTGTAATCAGTCGCCAATATCCCGATGTAAACGGCGACGCACGGTTAGCGTCTGGACGTATGGACAACATTAAGACACAATATGCGTCATTTCCGATTCTTCTTCCTGTATCCAAAGACAACAACAACAACAGCAGCAGCAGGCGGATAATGAATAGTTTGGGGCAGATAGCGATAGTCTTTGTTTGCGCTTTGGCGCTGGTACTGATCCACCAGCAGCACTTGACACTACTGTGCCTCATGGTCTTTATTAATAGAAGGAGAGAAATTGAGCAAGAGATGGGAAATGTAGCTGGAGCTGTGCCACACATATATAGAACATGCGCAGAACACACATTTTGATGGGGATATGCCGAAACGCGTTTACAAGACCAAATATTCGGGTTAGAAAAGGGGTACCCCAGGTATAATATCCCGGTTTTTAAAAACCGGGATATGAGCATATCCGGGTTTTTGCCGATGTTTACATGGCCGTGCACAACCGGGTTATTGCTAATATCCCGGTTTTGAACGGGTTATTGGCTGCATGTAAACGTAGTCACTGTTCCAAAACAAACATCAAAATAAAAAAATATAAAATAAAAAAATGGGTAATTTACTTCAAGGAAATGTTTTTTTTTTTTATGTTTTGTTCATATTTGCCAAGGGTATCAATAATGGTGAAACTCAAAAAATTAGAATATTGTGCAAAAGTTCATTTATTTCAGTAATTCATTTTGAAAGTAATATATTATATAGACTCATTACATGCAAAGTGAGATATTTCAAGCCTTTATTTGTTATAATATTGATTATTATGACTTACAACCTATAAAAACCCCAAATTCAAAATTAGAATATTGTGAAAAGGTTTTCATAGCTGTAAGCCATACTCTTCAAAATGTGCAGTGTGCTGTGTGCCGTCGAGTTTGATGGCCATGTTCACTGTCTCACATGCCTGGCAGCTTCCAAATGGCATTACTGGTCCTTCTCATGGGTAACCTAGAGTTTCATTCGGGGCTCCAGCGGAGGATCAGATGTCGATCGCTGCATCAGAGAGAAGGCTATTACTCTCTGGAAATGATGATACTGAGCTTCCCACTGTAATGGTGTGTGTGCTCATCCTGAATTAGATTCCGACTTGACCGCCATGCTTTCCCTGGCTAGTTTGCGCAGCACGACATGTACGGTAAATCACCTTGCCTTGTCTTCAGGGGCATCCAGTTCACCTCCGTGCTGGCCTGCGATGCTCCTGTCTTACGGGAGGAGATCGCAGTCCTACTGGCAAAGGACGCGATCGAGCCGGTCCCTCCAGCTGATATATAGGAAGGTGTGCTTTTACAGCCAGTGAGTAGTGGGTTACGGCCAATCTTGGACCTGTGACTTTTGAATCTGGCCCTGCACAAGCTCCCATTCAAAATGCTAACGCAGAAACACATCTTCAGGTGCACCTGTCCCCAAGATTGGTTTGCAGCTATCGACCTGAAGGATGCCTACTTTCATGTCTCGATTCTCCCTCGACACAGATCGTTTCTACACTTTGCTATCGAAGGGTGGCCATATCAGTACAAAGTTCTACCCTTTGGGCTGTCCCAGTCGCCCTGCTGAGGCAGCCATTGTTCCCCTGCGAGAACGCTGTGCTCGTATTCTCAGATATTGAGACTGTTTGTATTCTAGACTGACAGGCACTATTAATTGCAAGCGATCAAATAATATTTGTGTGTCCAGACATAACCAACCAGTATCTGTATGGGTTGCTTTGGTAAGGACGTAGGCGTACCCATATATGTGAAAATAGCCTTTCAAAACGGATGCATGAAAAATGGAGGTGGCTCTCTTCTCCAAATAAGTGCCCTGTCAAGTCACAGCACAGAACTCCTCCACAAAAGAAAAGCACAGCGACTGAAGAGACTGATATATATTGTGATGTTCCGTGTAGTCATGGCTGAAATCTTTGAACATTTAAATACCGTATGAATACTTCTGGTATTTCCGTTATCGGTTATGACTTTTGTTGGTTAATAGACTTTTGACTATTGTTGTGTGTCTAGTTAAGAGTGATGCAAAATTTCAAATCCAATTTAGCAGCCAGAATCATGTCAGGACTGAGACACATCTGTACAACTCTGACTGGAATCACAGTTCAAACCACCTCCAAAAGTGGTTTGAATCAGATTTGAAAAAAATCTGATTTCGTTTGTTTGTTTGTTTTGCTGTCCATACTTTGAAAAACCCGTCTGGATAAAATCTGGATATGCAAAAAACCTGGCAGTCTTAACATAGCCTAAATTGCCTGTATAGGTGTGAGTTATAGTATGTTAACCCTGTTTACCTGTTCATGGTTTTTCATTGCCTTTGGTCCAAAAATGCTGGGTAGAAATTGCCAAAATGTTGGCACTATAGGAAATTGCCCCTGTGACACTATGGGAATAGCAGAATAAATGTATCTGGATGAGGAAAACTCTTGCTTTCTTTTATCAGTGTTGCTAGAGTAATTTTAGCTTTTAGACATTGGTCATTTGTTGCCATTTAATGGGGAGGGGGGGGGGGTGTTCTACCTTGTGAGAGAGTCAGTGTGTGATGTGTGCTTGGAGAACATGAGCAATGTGTGTAAATAAAAGATAACCATGCATAGCCTGATATTGATCTTGTGTAAAAACAAACACACCAAGGTAACTCTTCACTGAGAGTTAGGAAAAGGCTTCACAACATTGTTTTAGGCCAAACACATGGTATGTTTCTCACAGTGACACTCTAGGCATCTGCCATGGGAGCCTTTCTTATGAACAAAACATTTCATGGTTCATGTTAAATTAAATACAAACCAGAATTTAGTCAATTCCACCATGGTTGAATAACTTGCCTCTCACCCAATAAGCTAAATGAAGCTGGACTATGACGCTATTTTCTTCTAGATCTGCTGTACAGCAGAAACAAGCTTTGTTGCATTATTTTCTCTGCAAAGCTGCTTTGAAACACTCTGTATTGTAAAAAGCACTATATAAATAAATGTGACTAATATACTTGTTGGCACCGCATAATGATATACATCTAGAATACTTTATACAATCATATGTGTTTCACATCAGAGTCAGTGGGCCACCATGAATGACAGTTCTCTAATTAATAATTAAACCATTTAGGCATTCCACAGCACACCAATTCTCTAATTAAATCACGTGGGAAAAGGACAAGTGAGTTTGAGAACATACGGAGAGTCTGTTAAGCCTGTAATTTATGTCACAAGTCCTCATGGCTGTGTGTGTGTGTGTGTGTGTGTGTGGGGGGGGGGGGGGGGGGGGGGGGTGTTCTAATCGAATGAATGTTCCAACAAGCCTTTTGCTGTTCTTTCTCATATTCTCTATTCCACCTTTCACCAAGGCATCTCTCTCTTCCTGCACAACTCTTCCCTGCAGCTCCTCCAACCAAAGCTTACATCCTTCAAGCACACCCACCAGCAAAGTCTAACTAGCAGTTGATTAAAACTGAACAGAAGCACATGAAAAAAAATACGGTAACACTGTACTTGAAGGGGTGTGCATAAGACTGACATGACACCTGTTGCAATTTAAAAGTTGCAGTTGATTGACGTTGAATAATTATAAATATAAGGTTAAATGATTATGATTGCTTTAATGTTTGTGATCGGTTTGTTGTTAACCTTTACAATATATTCAAACGAACTACATTACCCATGAGCAGTGGCGCGAGTGATCAGGAAGTAGGTGGAGCTGGAGTGTCAGTCTGTACTAAATGCTTTATGCTTGTTTGTTATGCTTTCAACGTTGTTTTGTTTATCATCGAAAATTCTTGTTCAGTAAAGTTTCCTGCAAAGCTGAGATGACGCCTGTCTCATTATTTTGCTCCAAATTATTTCATGGTGCCGAAACCCGGGAGTATGGACTTTATTAACGGACTTTCACAAGAAGTTTGGAGTTAGCTCGCGGCTACTTTTAAGTAGCTAGTAAATGCTCATCGTAGCGTCATGGGCCATAGACGTAGGAACTAGGGGTGCGCATTTTTCTGAATGCTGTATGATATCGCCTAGTGTTTTGGAATAAAGGCTTAATTTATTAATTTCTTTCGTTTCATTTTCTTAACAATTAAGATGCTGCATGTGTTTATCCAGTCTAATCGAAGTGTGCGTCTCTCCCCCGACTTCCCCAACAAAAATCTCGCCCCCTCTAAGCAAATACATAAACTGACATTAGCTATATGCATTTAAAAGTAGCCTATTAAAATGGCACAATGGCATTGCTCAGTTCAACGTGTTGGGAAATCGGGCATTTTGTCCCGCGTCAGCTTTTATTCAAAAGTTAATAACGCGCTCAACATTCAAAAGGTAAATAAGGATTTCCCACTTTCATCTGCAGACTGAGCTCGTGCGTCATCCTCGCGCAGTTATTCAGCTAATAAAGTGTAGACCTATGTATTTCATAGAACATTGTGTCTAGTACTATATAAATTACAAAGGTTTAATTGCCATCTTTATTTCAAACGACCCGACAGACCGCGACCCGAATATCATTAAAAATATTTGTGGATGACTCGTAACCGCGGGTAACTGCGGGTGACCGCAGGCACCCGCTCATTTTGGATCAACCCGCGCATCACTGATGCGTATTCAGTCGTTCATTCTTTTTTTCTATTAGTGACAGTAGACTACCCAGCCAGCAAAAAGTCGTCTATTAGACGTTGAATAGACGTAATTTTTACGGTCTAATTACGGTCCACTGAAGGTTGAAAATGAAAATTGAAAAGACGTCAAATTTGTCCGACTTTTCAACGTTTAAATTTTTTTATAACTTTGACGGAATATGTAAAACTCTTTAAATTTATTTGAGATAATAATGAACATGGTTTGGTAGTTTGTTTTCTCTGTTGTTTTAGCATGTATAACAGACTTATCCTACAGTGCTATGCATAAGTTTAGACACCCATGCTAAAGTTGACTAAAAAGAGGAATAAAAAATCATCTTTTGGAAATTGAACTTAATGCCTTAATTTAAAAAAATAGGAAAAATCCAACCTTTAAGGACACCAATTTTCGTTGTGAATGAATAATGTATCGTAAATAAATAAATGTTCTTCCTTAAAATACAGGGTGCATAAGTTTGGACACCCCTATGTTAAACTCCCATAGAGGCAGGCAGATTTTTATTTTTAAAGGCCAGTTACTTCATGGATCCAGGATACTCTGCATCCTGATAAAGTTCCCTTGGCCTCTGGAATTAAAATAGCCCCACATCATCACACACCCTTCACCATACCTAGAGATTGGCATGGTTTTATTTCAGTTAGCCTAACAGCTGGTTTGATTTGCATTGAGAGATGATCTTATGGAAAGTACTCCATGCCAATCTCCAGGTATAGTGAAGAGTGTGTGATGATGTGGGGCTATTTTAATTCCAGAGGCCAAGGGAACTTTATCAGGATGCAGAGTATCCTGGATCCATATAGTAACTGGCCTTTAAAAATAAAAATCTGCCTGCCTCTATGGGAGTTTAACATAGGGTTGTCCAAACTTATGCACCCTGTGATTTAAGGAAGAACATTTATTTATTTACGATACATTATTCATTCACAAAGAAAATTGGTGTCCTTAAAGGTTGGATTTTTCCTATTTTTTTAAATTAAGGCATTAAGTTCAATTTCCAAAAGATGATTTTTTATTCCTCTTTTTAGTCAACTTTAGCATGGGTGTCTAAACTTATGCATAGCACTGTAGCTGTCTTAGATTATCAGTTGAAAACATTTTAGATGATCAGTTGAAAACACGTAGTCAAACAGTCCGGCCAAAACTACTTAGTTGAAATCACGTCGTAAACCAGTCCAAGGCGGACCGACATATTTTCAACCATATTTCAACGTTGAAAGACGGTAATTGTTTACTGGGTAAGCCCTTTTAACAAGTATAGGCCTATCAATTTTATTTATTTGTTATATTATCTTCAATAATTACAAAAACCCGTGCAACAGGACTATCAATTTATTTAAATATTCAGTTTAATTTTCTATTGATTATGTATAGGACTGTATACTTTATTTATTCAAATTAAACTGCATGTTTCCATTGATTGTGAAGTTAGACATTGAAAATTGCAGATCAAGCGCATGGGGCTGCGGTTTTTATTGTTATGAATTGTATCCTATTTTCCGTTATTACAGTTGACTACGCGAAGTGATATGGAACTGTAATGAGGTCAAGACCTGCCGGAACTACTTTAGCCGTGCGGTTCCCTGAAAATAACCCCCAATTTCCACCAGATGCGTTACGGCTGCGTTATGGCTCGCGCACGGCGGCGGAGTCAATCGGTTTCCATTAAAGTCAATGTGTGTATTTGCACTGAATGCAGAACAGCTGCGTTCCGACTCCGGCGATCCGCAGCCCTCCAGAGCTGATACGCAGAGCTTCTATTTTTGCCGGATGCCGGAGAGCTCCGCAGCACTACAGGGCAGAGTGCGCAGGACAGGAAGTCGAGCAAAAAAACAGAACAAACCAAAACAAAATAAAAGATCCGTTTAATTTTCAAAATAAAATACACCGTGATCATGGTGGATCATCTTTGGCGGAAAATATGATGATCATGGCGGAAAACTGTTCCTGGTTTGGTGGTTCTGTTAATCGAAACTACATATCGCGCGATCACACGTGAATTAGCGAGATCTCGTGGGTCCTCGGCCGCAGCCGCTACGCAACAAATCCGGACCTGGTGGGTATTGACGGACGACGGAACACGGAGCTGTCACGCAGCTGAGCCGTAACGCAGCCGTAACGCATCTGGTGGAAATTGGGGGTAATTGCACACCTCAGACCGTTCGTCAACCAATCAGATTCAAGCATTCAACGGCCCTGTAGTATAACCAGCTATATGTGACAGCTATATGATGAATGTGAGATACAGGTTTATCTTGGAAATAAGAACAATTATCTTGGAAAAGCGCTATATAAATAAAGGTGACTTGACAGGTTCGCAGTTTAGAGTCTGCTGGCATTCACTGTGACACTTATGGTAGCCTTCTTTGCCCAATATTGATGCAGTTAATTCCAAACGACATTGCACTCAATTATACTCGACAGGCTGGCACAAAAGAGTGTACCTGTTTATGGCATTTCTGCAACTTGAAGTTCAGAGCAGAGAAAGAGCACAGCAGCTCACGCGACCCAATTGTGTACAAAGGGATGGTGTTCAGAAACCATTCAATAAGACGGTTCCAAGCAGTGAATCACGACCCAAGAGACTGAGTGCTCCAATCGGCTGCTGTGTTGCACACAGCTTGCCCTACAGTTCCAGCAAACTGTGTATTCTGTGACAGCGCAACCCATAAGTCAGAAGAGTGTTGTCCCGATTATTCAGTAGCTGCACACAAAGAGAAATTGAAAAAAAATGTTTTGTGTGTCTTGGCACGAGTCACATAGCAAAATTCTGTAGAGCCAAGGGTGCTGCATGTCCGCTCTGCAGTCGTCGTCATCATCAGTATGTGGGCGAACAAAGCGAAGAAAAGCCAGAAATTTGAGATGGACACTGTGGTTTCATCTGTATCAAGCACATTAAATATTAAATCAAAGGAACGCAGTGTTGCTGCAGACAGCGAAATTATGGACTGAGGGTCCAGGAGGGAGAAAGATTGTATGGTGTTTGATAGATGGAGGTAGTCAACAAAGTTTTGTTCACGAAAGGCTGGTGAGAAGTTTGCAGCTACCAGTGCTAAGACAAGAGACATTAAAACCTCCACACCTTCGGCTCTCCCAATTCTTTGATGACCAAGCGTAACACTTTTAAAATTATCTTGGAAAATGTGTGGAACACACAACAGAAAATTGAGATTGAAGCTATTGAGACCCCACAAGTGTCCTCAACTGTCACGAAGGTGCCTGATGATCAAATTCAAAGACTGATGAAGGACAGGGGACTGCAGCTCGCAGATTTTTCCGCTTGAGGGTGATGACCCAGAACTTCAAGTGCTCATTGGAGCAGATTTCTATTGGAAGGTTGTGTCTGGGAAGATTGAGAGATTAACCGATTCCCTCATGGCTCTGGATAGCAGCTTTGGCTGGGCAATTCAAGGTATTGTTTCAAACTCAAGCAAGATGGACACCACATGTATGCACATTAGTGTAGCAGAAGACAATCAAATCTCAAAGCAGTTACAAGCGTTTTGGGAAATTGAATCTCTAGGTATCGTCCATGACAAAACACCCAGTTCTATCAGAAAGACTCGGGAGAATAAATACTATGACAATTAAACATTTATTAACAGCCCAGCAAGCAATCAAGTTATTTGGCGTAGGCCCCGTCTGTAGCTTGCAATCCGAGGGTCCGGACTCTGCATATCCTGCCTGATGCGAAGGCCCGCGCAGCCGACCCCCAAAATTAGGTGGGAGATAATCCCACCGGGACGGAGCCCACCCCCAAAGAACTGTAAGTAAATATACCCACCAGTCGTGCATCCTGTGGTTCCTGAAACGAGAAAGAAAAAGGTTAAAAATAAACATGATAAAAGCAAATCGTTGGAGCTTTTTTTTTTCTTTTCTTTATATATATATATATATATATATATATATATATATATATTGAATTTTTTTTTTTTTTTTTTTTTTTAATTATAATTATAATAATTTTTTATATATAAGCCATAATAGTGCATGGTTATGATGACCACCTATAGACACGGCCGTGATGGACCATTAGACCGCAATGGGCCGCACACGGACATGGTGTAACAGACAACATAGAGACAAGGTCCTATGGACCACACATAGAAGCCATAATAGCGCAAGGTCGAGATGACCACATAGAGACGAGGCCACGATGGACTACTTGACCACGATGGGCCGCACGTAAAAGCAGTTGAGGCGCCAGGTCATGATAGACCACATAAACACATGCTTTTAATGCTAGCTGAGACGCGAGGAAAGGAAACGAGGATGCACAAATAAGAATTGAGAAGCACCCCTAGTCTGGGTTGGAGTGCCCTCTGATGGTTATCCCGGGCACTCTCACTGGTGATCGTTACAGATACTGATAAACACACGGCACATGCATTTTTACTTCTAGCATTCTCAATCTAGGGAAAATTGTTGTGAAGGAAGACTTCTGCCATTGCGATGTTAAGTTTGTCTGGTTTCAAACTGGAGCGAAACACTGTCTGAATGTTTCCTGAAGAACTGAAAAGCTCTCAAACCTATCGTTGCGCTGGCGCCAATAAAGTCATGCAGATTTGAACAAAAAAATCAAGTGCAAATACAAATGCAGAAATAAGTACTCAATACAAAAACAAGTATACAAATATTCCAGTAAAGAAAACGGGGTACTTTAATAATCACCCTTTATTTAAATATATGAACACAGGAACCCGCTGTTAACAGGTTAATGTCACATTTCCCATTCCATGATTAGTAAAATAATCGCAACTTACTCTCTGTAAAATGGCGTAATCCGCAGGGTGATGGACACGGAGATGGGTAAAAAGGTTGGTGGCTACACGTTCTGCAGATTGGGCTGTCTAAGGTGTTTTCTTTGAAGCAGAAAAACATACGGGAAAGAAACGTCAAAGGGTTATGGTCGGTAAATACAATAATGGGCACACTACTACCTCCCAAATAAACTTCAAAGTGCTGGAGCGCCATCACTAAAGCAAGAGCTTCCTTCTCAATTGTGCTGTAGTTACTTTGGCACCTTGAAAACTTTTTGGAAAAATAGCACACAGGATGATCAATATCCATATGGTCCTCCTGTAACAATACTGCTCCTGCCCCAGATGAACTTGCATCCACATGCAGCTTAAATGGGCGGTGGAAATCTGGAGCCTTAAGAACAGGTGCGTGACACAAAAGATCTTTAGCAGACAAGAAGGCATGCTCACACTCATTAAACCATACAAATTTCCCTTTTTCACTGAGGAGATCAGTAAGTGGAGTCACAACACTGGAGAAATTTTGACAGAAATTTCTATAATACCCACACATTCCAAGAAAACGTCTCAGCTCACGTTTATTAGATGGAGATGGATAGGCTATTATTGCAGAAACCTTCGCTTCTACAGGTCTCACACTTCCTTGACCCACCTTCTTTCCCAAGTACGTCACCTCTGCTTTCGCAAATTCGCACTTTGCGAGATTTACCGTCAGAGAAGCGTCTGACAATAGAGTAAACAATAACTCAAGATTAGTCATATGTTCTGTCCAACTGTCTGAATACAGCACCACATCATCTATATATGCATCACACTTCGGTACATCAGATAAAACCTTCCGCATAAGCCTTTGAAACGTCGCAGGAGCATTTCGCATCCCGAACGCAAGGACAGTATATTGAAGGAAGTTGTCGGGTGTGACAAAAGCGGAAATTTCTGAAGCCCGTGGCGTAAGAGGCACCTGCCAGTACCCTTTTAACAGATCTAACTTTGTCACATATCTCGCTGCTCCCACTCGATCGATACAATCTTCAATACGAGGTAGTGGGAACGAGTCAGGTTTTGAAACATTATTGACTTTCCTATAGTCCGTACAAAAGCGATATGTGGAGTCTGGTTTGGGTACTAGCAAACATGGGGAGCTCCATGGACTCTGACTTGGTACGGCTAACCCATGTTTTAATAGATATTCTACCTCGCCCTTCATAATTTCCCGTTTTTTTTGGATTCACCCTATGCTGTTTCACCGGGGATGCACTTCCCACTTCAATGTCATGACATAATACAGAGGTTCTGCTAGGCACATCTGAAAAAAGTGAGGGAAAAGACTGGATCAAATTACACACATCCTCATACTGTTTTTCAGATAAGTGCACCAGATAACTGCATAAATCACCCAAAATGTTAGAATTCTTCAGATGAGAGTTAGAAGTTTGAGCAACACCATCGTCTTCTACAGCACAAGGGGCAGTTATGGTGATCGCCGAAGGCACCAATGGCACGTCTACAGACGGAGCACTTTTCGGTTCCCTTTCCACATACGCTTTAAGCATGTTCACATGGCAAACTCTAGTTTTTC
Organism: Phoxinus phoxinus; assembly: GCF_949152265.1. Classification (NCBI taxonomy): domain Eukaryota; kingdom Metazoa; phylum Chordata; class Actinopteri; order Cypriniformes; family Leuciscidae; genus Phoxinus; species Phoxinus phoxinus. The sequence goes on along the minus strand of NC_136888.1, from coordinate 8,571,524 downwards.
GCCGACGATCAGGAGTTTGAATAACTTAATCAGTTTCACTGAGCCTTTGCTCTATGACATATGGTCCTGAAAACTTTGCTTGCAAAGCCGCACCAGGCACTGGCAAAAGTACAAGAACAGAGTCACCAACCTGCAAATTCCTCCTAACACTCTTTTTGTCAAACTGCTGCTTCATTTTCGACTGGGCGACAGATAAATGAGCCTTAGATACATCACACGCTTTATGAAGTCTCTCTCTGAAAGAGCTCACATAATCCAAGAGATACACAGAAGAAGGGTTTTTCATTAACAAATGTTCATACAGCAGTTTTAGCGGACCTCTCACAGTGTGTCTGAACACCAGTTCGGCGGGACTAAATCCCAAAAACTCCTGAACTGCTTCTCTGGCAGCGAATAACAAAAGGCAACCCCTCCACCCAGTCTTTTCCAGTCTGCAAGCAATATGCGCGGATCATAGTTTTAAGAGTTTGATGGAACCTTTCTAAGGCTCCTTGTGACTCAGGGTGATAAGGACTAGATACTCTGTGCTCAATTCCCAACTCCTTCAAAACCTGTGTGAAAGTTTTAGAAGTAAAATTAGTTCCTTGATCGCTCTGTATTATTCGCGGTAGACCAAACGAGGTAAAAAACTTAACCAGGTCCTTTACTACAATCTGTGATTTCAACGAACGCAAGGGAATGGCTTCAGGGAATCTAGTGGCTGCACACATGATTGTTAACACATACTGGTGTCCTGATTTGGACTTGGGGAGCGGACCCACACAATCAACAATAAGTCGTTCAAATGGTTCTTCTATTACCGGTATGGGATACAGAGGGGCAACGGGCACCTTCTGATTAGGCTTTCCAATGCTCTGACACACATCACAAGAGCGACAAAAGTTAACAACGGATGATCGAAGACCAGGCCAAAAGAAGTATTTCGAAATGCGGCGAACCGTTTTCGTCACTCCTAAATGACCTGCCATGGGATTATCATGTGCCAATTTTAAAACTGGAATGCGATAGCTAACAGGCAAGACGATCTGAAACATCTCCTGCAAACCTTTTTCATCATACAGCGGTTTCCATTTACGCATTAACACACCATTCTCCCAAAAATAACCTACCCTGGCATCCGCTCTGTCTTTCACGTTGACCGCTGCTTTAACACATTCTGCTAAGGAAACATCTGATTTTTGCTCAGCTGACAACTTCTCCTTTCCAACATTAAAAGGAGCTTCAAGAATCAGTGAAGCATTTGTCACTTTGCATGACTCGGACTCTTCAGTCTTGGATTCTGTGTTTAAAATCAAATCAGAGAGATTAACAACATCTCGAAACTTTTGAACCTGAGCCCATGTCACTGCACATGCCGGAAAAGCAGAAGAGAACTGAACACCTAGGTCAGGCAGCTCCTTAACCATGGGTTTATGCATCACTACTGGACTAGAAAAAACTTTGCCCCCTGCAAGGTCATTTCCCAGAATAATATGTACTCCAGCAACAGGCAACTGCTTGTGAACACCTAACTTAACAATGCCAGAGACAACATCCGATTTTAAGACCACTTCATGTAGAGGCACCTGTACACAGCCCATTTCTATACCTCGTACTAACACATCCGTACCACTATACGATTCTTCCGAGAAAGGCAACACACTCTCTAGTATAAATGACTGACAAGAACCCGTATCTCGCAAGATCAACACCTGCGTAAACTGAGGATCAGAGATTGACACCTGCCCATTTAGAATAAATGGTTCATAACCAGACACTTCAGCCTCTCGCAACCCTGGCAGCGTCTGTGTGAGCACAACACTTTTTGTCTTCACATTCTTTCTATTCCATTCCCTACACTCAGAAATTAAATGTCCAGGATCCAGGCAGTAAAAACAAGCCCGGCTGTCTCCTTGACGCGCCGAATTTCGACCAGGCATTTTTGGACGAGCATCGTTTTTCCACGATCGAGAAAAACTTTGAGAAGGAGACTCTTCCCTCACAAACTTATCCGCGGATGAAGAAAAATTTTGAGTTGGTAACTCTTGCAAAAAAAACTTACGATGCGTAAGCACAAATTAATCAGCGGACACAGCGGCTTCGGCAAGTGTGGCTATTTTCTGCTCATTTAAGTGCTGCACAACTTTCTCTGGAATACTCTTTTTAAAATCCTCTAACAACACCAATTCACCAAGTTGTTCAAAAGTGTCAGTTTTACTAGACAGGCACCATTTTTCAAACAACGCTCTCTTCTCTCTTCCAAACTCAACATACGTTTGTCTGGATGTCTACGCATGAGATCGAAACCTCTGGCGATACGCTTCGGGAACTAACTCGTATACGCGGAGCACTGTCGACTTTACCACATCATAATCAAGCGAATCCTCCAGGCTTAAAGCTGAGATAACTTATTGTGCCTTACCCACGAGACTACACTGAAGTAACAACGCCCACATATCTTTCGGCCAATTGAGCTTACCAGCTATTCGCTCAAAGGCTACAAAATATGCATCCACTTCAGCCTCTCTGAAAGGAGGCACAAGTTTAACATATTTGCTGATGTCAAACGCAGCAACAGAAGAAGCAGGAACAGAGCTACCTGGCAAAACTGGGGACGCTATAGAGGGTGGTCGAGAACGAGGTAAGGGCACCGGCTTTTTTAACGCTTCTAGATCTAATTTACGCAATTGAATTTCACGGTCCTTCTCCGCCTCTATTACACGCAGCCTAATAACTTGAGACTCGCATTCTTGTTTTTTTATTTCTAAGTCTAATTCTCGAAGTCTAATCTCCAACCTGGGATCATATCGCACCTGCTCAGTATCTGAAAAAAAAGATGCAACATCCTGATATTTATCCGAACTCTCTGCCAAAATACCATCCTCTATTAGCGTGTCATACAACTCCTTTTTTATTACTTGTTTAGTAGCCTCTCTCGTCACACGAATACTAAAAAAGTCTGCGATTGCCAATAGATCTTTTTTTCTACATCGTTCATAAACTTCTGTGGTAGGAGAAAGAGTGAAGGCTGTCAAATCGAATTCCATTTCTTCTACCACAAGAGGTCTCTTTCCCCTCCCCTATAACGAAGACATACCAGCCAAAAAAAAAAGAGAGAAGAGAGTAAATTTCAACTTACCAATATGTTTCCTTCACTTGAAAAACGTTCAACTTTGTCGTACGGACGAGCCCCCAATTGTTACGTCTCCCCCTTAGTCTAGGGATAAAATAGGGAACGACGAACAAACAGTGGAGAGACTTTGAGGATCTCCAGCTCTCCAGTCCCAGATTCACAAAATACACCAACAACCAGTTTCTATTTGAAATGGCGTGTCTGCCAATCAAAAGAAACTCAAAAACCTCTACATAAAAGGAGATAGCATTAACTTACCTATACAAAACAGAAAACAAAAACAAAACAACATATAACTTCCCTCACTCCCTAACTAACTGTAGCCCACCTAAACTGCACAGGGCCAAATAACTGTAATTGCTGTGATTCTCCATCCCCTAGATGGCGCTGCTTCATGTTTATTTGGCTGAGCCACTCTATTTTGCGCAGCTAAAGAAGATGAGTGATTCTTTTTTTTCTTTCTTTTTTCCCCTCTCGTCAAGTGCATCGTGAGATGAAGACAGAGTGAGATAAATATAGTGAAACAGACCACTTAACACACGGGAGAAATAATTTTCAATGTTGGTATAAGCTAGTATAAGTGGCAAGAAGCCTTAGTTATTGTAAACTGCCGTTTGCACTTTTGTTTTTCTTTGGATAAGTTTAAGAATCTCCGATTGGTTTTTTTGTTGTGCATATTCTGCCACTGTTGAGAGAGAGAGAGTGATTCTACGGCGAGCCAGTGACCCAGTGAGCCAGTGACTCAGCGATTCTGGAGTGTGACTGTAACCAGTGGCCATCAACTCGCCAAGCTGGTGGACTGCACGTTTCGGATACATCATACAGATAAGATTTATGAGATCTCCAACGTTATTACACACTGCCCGGGTAGTGATTTGAAACAAGGCCTTTCATTCAACAAACCACACAGAAACTGAATTTAAACTCAACTGAGTCGAACATTTAACTAATTGACTGGACTGATTTTTCTTTTTCTTTTCTTTTAACTGACTGACTATTTTGGGGGAATTTGTTATTGTTGTTTTCTACGTGTGATTCACAATCCTTGTGGAATGTTAAAATAAATGTTTTGATACTGTGTTTGTGTCACGAACACACACAGGAAAAGGTAGATCCAAGCGCAGTATTTATTAGGGGTAATCCGTACTCACAAAACAGTCCAGGCAAGGGTCATAATCCATAAAGGCAATCCGAAGACACAAGACAAGAACAAGGTACAGGCAACAACAGGAACGGAAGTGTGGGGACATTAACAAGGACTCCGTGACACATACTAAAACAGACAGGGTTATATACACAGGGAAATGACAATGCTAATGGGGAATTGGCTGAGTGCAATGATTAGTGACAAAGGACAGCTGAGTGTAATGAGAAGACAAGGATCGTGGGAAATGTAGTTCAATAGTGTGATGGACACCGTGGGGAAGGAGGACATCTAGTGGTGACCCAAGGAACATAAACCAGACACTGTGACATAACCCCCCCTCTACGGAGCGGCTACCAGACGCTCCAAGACCCACAAAAAACAAACAAAGAGTCCAGGCAGGAGGTGGAATGGTGGAGGATCAGGGGGAGGGATGGAGGGCCAGGACCATGAAGGGGAACAGGAACAGGGGATGACAACTTAACCGGCGGCCGTGGCGAAGCAGACAGTCCATCGGGCGGCCAGGGCGGGGACGACAGTCCATCTGGAGGCCAGGGCGGAGACGACAGTCCATCTGGCGGCCAGGGCGGAGACGACAGTCCATCTGGCGGCCAGGGCGGAGACGACAGTCCATCTGGCGGCCAGGGCGGAGACGACAGTCCATCTGGCGGCCAGGGCGGAGACGACAGTCCATCTGGCGGCCAGGGCGGAGACGACAGTCCATCTGGCGGCCAGGGCGGAGACGACAGTCCATCTGGCGGCCAGGGCGGAGACGACCCCTCGGGCGGCCAGGGCGGTGAAGACCCCTCGGGCGGCCACGGCGGTGAAGACCCCTCGGGCGGCCACGGCGGTGAAGACCCCTCGGGCGGCCACGGCGGTGAAGACCAAGGCGGGACAGGGACAGACCCTGGCTCGGGAACAGTCACAGACACCACCGGCTCAGGAACTGCAACAGACACCACCGGCTCAGGAACTGCAACAGACACCACCGGCTCAGGAACTGCAACAGACACCACCGGCTCAGGAACTGCAACAGACACCACCGGCTCAGGAACTGCAACAGACACCACCGGCTCAGGAACTGCAACACACACCACCGGCTCAGGAACTGCAACAGACACCACCGGCTCAGGAACTGCAACAGACACCACCGGCTCAGGAACTGCAACAGCCACCACCGGCTCAGGAACTGCAACAGCCACCACCGGCTCAGGAACTGCAACAGACACCACCGGCTCAGGAACTGCAACAGACACCACCGGCTCAGGAACTGCAACAGACACCACCGGCTCAGGAACAGTCACGGACACCGGCTCAGGAACAGTCACGGACACCGGCTGAAGCACAGTGTCCGGGGTTCCAACCAGACTGGAGGCTGCCATCTTGGTGGTGTGTGCAGCCCAGGCACGTAGGACAGCAACCATGTAAAAGGTGAAGACTGCCCTCTTGGCCGTGGCAGGACTGACGGGAACAGCCTCCGGCACAGGAACCGTCTCTGCATCGGCAGACGTGACGTGGACAGTCTCTGGAACGGCAGACGTGACGTGGACAGTCTCTGGAACGGCAGACGTGACGTGGACAGTCTCTGGAACGGCAGACGTGACGTGGACAGTCTCTGGAACGGCAGACGTGACGTGAAGCTCAGGCTCGGCAGACGTGACGTGAAGCTCAGGCTCGGCAGGGGTGCTGTGTCTCCTCCAAGCACGCAGTACTGCTACTGCATAAAAAAGGAAGACCGCCTTCTTTGCCGTGGCAGGACTGATGGTGGGCGGCTCCGAGATAATCTCAGGGATGACAGCGGGCTGCTCGGAGGGGACGGCCTCCGGGACGAAAGCGGGCTGGTCGGAGGGGACGGCCTCCGGGACGAAAGCGGGCTGGTCGGAGGGGACGGCCTCCGGGACGACAGCGGGCAGCTCGGAGGGGACGGCCTCCGGGACGACAGCGGGCTGCTCAGAGGGGACATCCTCCGGGACGACAGCGGGCTGCTCAGAGGGGACGTCCTCCGGGACGACAGCGGGCTGCTCAGAGGGGACGTCCTCCGGGACGACAGCGGGCTGCTCAGAGGGGACGTCCTCCGGGACGACAGCGGGCTGCTCAGAGGGGACGTCCTCCGGGACGACAGCGGGCTGCTCAGAGGGGAAGTCCTCCGGGACGACAGCGGGCTGCTCAGAGGGGACGTCCTCCGGGACGACAGCGGGCTGCTCAGAGGGGACGTTCTCCGGGACGACAGCGGGCTGCTCAGAGGGGACGTCCTCCGGGACGACAGCGGGCTGCTCAGAGGGGAAGTCCTCCGGGACGACAGCGGGCTGCTCAGAGGGGACGGCCTCCGGGCCATTGGGGAGGCAGGAAGTCTTCCTCCTCCGCCGTTTTCGATGGCGAGATGCAGGCTCTGGGCTGGAAACCACTGGTCCAGAGTCGAAGAGTGGCCGAAGCGGGGAATGGTATCGGGGTCCATCTCGACCACCTCCTCCCCTGCGGCCTCCACGGGTTCCACGAAACCTGGCCAGACGGGTTCCCTCAAAAGAACCTCTCTGGGAAATGGTGTTGGCTGACCAGGCCTCTGTGGAACCAGCGGAAAAGGGCTCAGTGGAAGCGACCGCCATGGTCTCCTCAGTCGTCCCAGCCCACAGCGCGAAGCATTCGAACAGCGTCATGCGAAGTTCTGACTCCCCAGATGACGGTTCTCGCCTCTGCGGTCTCTTCTCCCTCTTCATAGCGGGGGGAAGGATATGGGAACCCATACTGCTGGATCCTTTAGTGACGGAGTCCTTCTGTCACGAACACACACAGGAAAAGGTAGATCCAAGCGCAGTATTTATTAGGGGTAATCCGTACTCACAAAACAGTCCAGGCAAGGGTCATAATCCATAAAGGCAATCCGAAGACACAAGACAAGAACAAGGTACAGGCAACAACAGGAACGGAAGTGTGGGGACATTAACAAGGACTCCGTGACACATACTAAAACAGACAGGGTTATATACACAGGGAAATGACAATGCTAATGGGGAATTGGCTGAGTGCAATGATTAGTGACAAAGGACAGCTGAGTGTAATGAGAAGACAAGGATCGTGGGAAATGTAGTTCAATAGTGTGATGGACACCGTGGGGAAGGAGGACATCTAGTGGTGACCCAAGGAACATAAACCAGACACTGTGACAGTTTGCTATTCAACCAGTGGTCGTAGCCAATTCATTTCAAGAGCCGAACCTAATTCTGATTTCTAGTGCCTAAATATCATTCATAAAGGTTATTGTGACATTATCATTGATGCCTTAAGTTACGTTAGTTACATCTAGTGGCGAGCCAGCCAGGAGTGTTTTGAGCACGACCAAGTCAGTTAAATTTACATTCTAGTTCTAGATACGTACTGCTACTTCGGTGACTTACTTCCAATTTTTTTTTGAAGTGTTTATTACTGATTGTATTGAGTGAAACTGTTACAGTGTAGACATGGATATAGAACAGGAATTCGGTATCAGGACAGACCGGTCCATTGTTGTGTTAGGCGTTGCCCACACTGATACAGACAAAGATATTACTGAAACTCTTAAAAAGTATGGCACAGTAACCAAAGTAGTTAGGCTGTCAAACACAGAAGAAGAGGACAAATGTAATGCCATTGTAGAATTCGAATCAGTCACTGCTCATGCTTTGGTTGAGCCCAAGTTACCTTTTGACATACAGAATATCAATGACAATGTAGTAACATGGCATGTTGATAGCATTAAAGTACTCACACAGACAGTCACAGACTCTAGCGACTCTGATGTTAGTAGCAACACTGACTCTGACCATAGCACGACGCCCCTCATTCATAGATCTAGAAAGAAAATTGACGTTACTAAGCCCTCTCCACATGCTTCCAGGCAAGCGAAGATAAAACCCAAATCAGCAGCTAAAGGAAGAGTCGCTCCCACTTTGGCTGATGACCTGGATGAGGAAGTGTTGAATCCACCAGAGGTGAGGCGTATTGTTGTTGAACACGTGATAAAAAATGATGCACCAAAGTCTCAAAATGAATCCAAGAGGTTGTGTTCATTCTCTGGCAGAGTGCCTAAGCCGCCAGGCGAAGCCGACTTTGAAACATGGCTACTCCATGTAGAGCTTATGTTCCACGACAATGTCTCTGTTGAAGCACAGAGGAGGAGAATATTAGAGAGTTTGCTTCCTCCAGCCTCAGATGTTGTTAGGCAGCTAGGTTCATCCGGTCATCCCAGAGACTACATGAGGCTGTTGGAGTCTGCTTATGGCCTAGTAGAAGACGGCGAAGAGATATTTGCCAAATTCCTGAACACAAACCAGGATCCAGGAGAAAAGCCCTCCACTTACTTGCAGAGATTGCAAAAGCTACTGAGCACTGCAGTGAAGAGAGGAGGGGTAAGGCCGTCCGATGTAAACCGTCACCTGATGAAGCAGTTTAAGCGTGGCTGTTGGGACTACGACCTTGTTCTTCAGCTAGAGCTGAAAACTGATAAACCCCTCGACTTTGCTGAGTTCTTACTGCAGCTGAGAACCGAAGAGGACAAGAGAGCTACCAAACTCGACCGTATGAGCCGCCATTTGGGGACCTCTAAAGGAAAATCCTCAGTTAACGTTCAAACGGTGGCCAACTTCTCCTGCCTTACTGATCACAATGCCAGTGTGTTACAAGCATACATATCTGAGACAGAAAGCTTGAGGAAACAAGTTGCTGAGCTGCAAATGCAGCTCAACACCAAGAAATCCAAAAAAGAAAGAAAACGTGAGGCTGCAGTTCTTGAGTTTGGCCCACATCCACCCCCACCCCGAGCTGAGGCTCAAGTTCACCAAGCGACTCCCCAAGTTGCACCTAGAGCACAGCCAAAGGCCTGGTTCTGTTTTAGATGTGGGGATGATGGCCACATAGCCAGAATGTGTGAGAACCCCATGAACAAGGATGCAGTTGACCTGAAATACAAAGAACTGAAGTTAAAGCAGGACGAGTGGAAAGCAAAACAGGACTCTTCTTTAAACTGGGCGAGGCTCCGGTAGAGGGACGTCCCGGAGCCAATGACAGAGACAGTAGTCCTAAAAACAAATGGAAAACCCAGAAGGCCAAGTGTTTCTCCATTGGACCCGCTAGAGATGATCTCATGAATGGATTAGTTGGATCAAGATCATTAGTTAACGTCACCATCGGAGGAATTCAACATGAGTGCCTCATTGATTCAGGCTCACAAGTGACCACAATCTCCAAGTCGTTTCATGACTCCCACTTGGCTCCTCATCCAATTTGTCCTTTGGACAACCTCATTGAAGTAGAGGGAGCAGCAGGCCAACGTGTGCCTTATATTGGCTATATTGAGATCGATATACTCTTTCCAGAGACTTTCACGGGTAGCTCCAAGACGGTTAGCACAATAGCCCTTGTCGTTCCCGATTCAAGTGCCTCTGTTCATGTCTCTGTCCTCATTGGTACTGGACGTTTTGGTATGGACGTTTTACATTGGTACTCAATGCTCTGGACGTTTTGTATGACGGGTTTAGTGAGGAGATTGGTGGGCCTGTCCTTGAAAACTGTGCGTATGCTGTTCTCATCCAACATCTGCGCAGTCTGTATAATAATAAAACACAAGACAAAAACAGAGTGAATAAAGTCAAACTTCTTCACAAGAAGGCAATAGTCATCCCAGCAGGACATAAAATGGCAGTAGATGGCTATACGAGGAATGTGAATATTCTTCCTGGCACTCCCCTATTGGTAGATTTCCCATCTCATTCATACTTACCAAGCGGGTTGACTTTTTGCAGTTATGTCATGTCAAGTACCGGACGGACATCTTTTAAAGTGCCTGTTTTGCTCAAGAATGAAACCCTACACAGCGTCACAGTGCCAGCACACTGCGTCTTGGCAGAGCTCACCGCCCCATTATCTGTTTCCCCACTTACCTCTTTAACGGGCAAAGACCTAACTAAGAGTAAACAGTCACCCTCTGCTAACACCACAACTGGGTGCTACACACTGCACTCAGTGGCTCCAGAAAACCTCATCACTTTCGATTTTGGGGACTCGCCACTCTCCGAGGAGTGGAAAGAAAAGATTACAAAGAGGCTGAATTCAATTCCTGAAGTCTTCGCGAGTGGTGACCTTGACTATGGACATACAACAGCAGTCAAGCACAAGATCCGTCTTTCTGATCCAACACCCTTTAAGCAGAGAGCGAGACCCATCCACCCATCCGATTACGAAGCTGTCCGGCTCCACCTGGAGGAGCTGTATGATGCAAACATCATAAGAGAGTCTGAGAGTCCATTTGCATCACCAGTTGTAATTGTAAAAAAGAAGAGTGGCAAAATTCGATTATGCATTGATTACAGAAAATTAAATGCTCAGACCATCAAAGATGCATACGCTTTGCCAAATATTGAGGAGACTTTTACAGCTCTGACAGGATCGAGATGGTTCTCTGTGATGGACTTGAAGTCAGGCTTCTATCAGGTGGAAATGGCAGAGGAGGACAAGCCTAAAACAGCCTTCGTCACTCCCATGGGATTTTGGGAGTTCAATAGGATGCCGCAAGGGGTGACCAATGCTCCAAGCACATTCCAAAGAGTCATGGAGAAATGCATGGGCTCCTTAAACCAAAAAGAAGTTCTTGTTTTTCTTGATGACCTTATTGTATTCTCAGAAACCCTTGAACAGCACGAGGAGAGACTTATGCGAGTTTTGAACAGACTGAAGGAGTTTGGGCTCAAGTTATCGCTTGAGAAGTGTCATTTTTTCAAGAAGTCGGTCAAATACTTGGGACATGTTGTCTCGGAGAATGGAGTAGAAACTGACCCTGAAAAGATTTCTGCGCTCACAACTTGGCCCCGACCAAACAATATTAAAGAGCTCAAGTCCTTTCTTGGATTTACAGGATACTACAGAAGATTCATAAGGGACTTTTCGAAAATTGTAAAGCCCCTCAATGATCTCACTGCTGGCTACATTCCGGCAAGGCGGAAATGCAAAGCCAAGTCCTTTTCCAACACCGACCTTAAGTCACCCTTTGCTGAAAAGTGGACAGCTAAGTGCGAACAAGCATTCAGGACTCTCATTGGAAAGTTAACAACTGCTCCAATTTTGGGCTTTGCCAATCCTCGACTGCCATATGTTCTTCATACCGATGCAAGTCTTCATGGCCTTGGGGCGGCTCTGTATCAACAGCAAGATGGACAGATGAAAGTTATTGCCTATGCCAGTAGGGGGTTGTCAAACTGTGAGAGGAGATACCCCACACATAAGCTAGAGTTTCTTGCCCTTAAGTGGGCAATAACTGACAAATTGTCTGACTATCTCTATGGAGCTGAATTCACTGTTGTCACCGACAACAACCCCTTGACTTATGTGTTATCATCCGCCAAACTAGACGCTGCTGGCCACCGGTGGCTAGCAGCCCTGTCGAATTTCAACTTCAATATCCAGTATCGGGCCGGCAAGAGAAATCAAGATGCCGACGGCTTATCCAGGCGTCCACATGACCTTAATGAGCCAGATCTGAGTGCCGAAGCTGAAGATGATAGAGTGTTGCAGTTCCTGTCAAAGTTTCTAAAAGAACAGAGTGACGCTACTTTTCCAAAAGAGGCAATTGAAGCTGTATGCCAGAGACATGAGCTAGATGGAGTTTTCAGTACAGGGGAAGAGAGTAATCACTCGCCTGTGATTGTTGAATCCCTTGCCATGGATGCAAGTGCTATCCCAGCCGAGTTCACTCATGCTGATATGCTTCCAGGATCCAGTACCCTTCCCAGAATGTCACCGTTGGAATGGGCTGCAGAACAGAGAGCTGATCCAGTAATCAGCAGAATTATGGACATACTTACCACAGGAAAACACCTCTCCTATCGTGTCAGACAGAAAGAGGACAAAGAAGTCCAACTCATGCTTCGAGTGCAGGATCAACTCGTCATTGACAATGCGGTCCTTTACCGTAAAAGGTTGAACAGTGGCGAACCATTTTTCCAGCTGGTTCTTCCCACAAAATATCGTGAAACAGCTCTAGAAGGTCTCCACGATTCAGTTGGACACATGGGATTCGAGAGGACCATAGACCTTGTCCGCACACGTTTTTATTGGCCAAAAATGTCTACAGACGTAGATAAGAAGCTGCGAACCTGTGAGAGATGTATTCGTCGCAAAGCAAAAGCTGAGAGGACAGCCCATCTTGTGAACATTAGGACTAGCAGACCGCTCGAACTAGTCTGCATGGATTACTTGTCTTTAGAACCTGATGGCCGTGGGACAAAGGACATTTTAGTAATAACTGACCATTTTACAAAGTATGCTGTTGCAGTACCTACTGCAGACCAGAAGGCCAAGACAGTGGCCAAGACTTTGTGGAACAGTTTCTTTGTTCACTATGGCATACCTGAGCGTCTACATAGCGATCAAGGTCGGGACTTCGAATCTGCTGTAAGCAAAGACCTTTGCCTGCTGTTGGGGATCAAGAAAACTAGAACCACCCCTTATCACCCACGTGGCAATCCTGTGGAACGGTTCAATAGAACGCTTTTGGAGATGCTTGGGACTCTAGAAGAAGAAAGTAAGGCCAGGTGGCGTGACTACGTGCAGCCTTTGGTGCACGCATACAATTGCACCAAAAACGACACAACAGGCTTTTCTCCTTACCAGCTAATGTTCGGGAGACAGCCAAACCTCCCTATTGATGTGGCGTTCGGACTACACCCAGAGGGGAAGAGTAGAACCACTCACACTGATTATGTGAAAAGGCTCAAAGAAAATCTGCAGGAGAGCTACAAACTTGCAGTGGAACACAGTGAGAGAATCGCTCAGAAAAACAAACAGAGATATGACATGAAAGTAAGAGAATCCATCTTGGAAGTAGGAGACCACGTCCTTGTCAAGAATGTTGGAGTGCGGGGCAAACATAAGATAGCTGACCGTTGGAGTCGAACTGTGTACAAAGTTGTGAAACACATAAACGATTCTCCTGTCTATGTTGTAGCTCCTGTTCATTCTGATGGCCAGGATAGGACACTACACCGTGACTTGCTCTTACCTTGTGGCTTCCTGGCTCCATCCATCGAAGCAGAAGTGAATCCGCATAAGCAAAAGAAAGGCACGATGCGACCTGCTCACACTCCAGTGTCTGAAGAGGGAGAACAGCTGAGATCATGTGAGAGTGAGGAGGAAGTCGATTACGACTACTCAGAGGAAATGCTGGTGACAACTTACCCACCTGTCACTGTTGTCCATGAAATTCCTCAGACTGACCCTAGGCCTTCTTCAAGAGAGGAAAACCCCACAAGCCCTGAGGAATCAAGTCTGAGACCTGAAGCTGAGGTATTCCAGCCAACAGAGAACTGGAAAAGAGAGCTTCACAAAGTGAAAGAGGGTAATGACTTGCTTAATGACATAGGAAAGAATGATGATGAGATGAGTCCTGAAGTTGAGAAAGATGATGTGGTGCAAACCATACCTGGAAAAGAACATGGAGACAAAGAGGAACCTGTGAGGAAAGAAAACCATGATGAAAAATCAGAGCGACATGAACCTGAGGATTTGAGTGTGAATGATGTCCAACAAAAAGAAGACGCAGAAGTGCGGAGATCAGTTAGACATAGGGTAGAGCCTGACCGGCTGACTTACCAGACGTTAGGAAACCCTTTGAGTTTAGTTATGCACTCCTTGTTGAATGGTCTTGACCAGGCTTTTACAAAAGCTCTGGACTTACATCCCACACTGAGGTTTACAGCTTTAGGAACAGATCAAATGACTACTATTTAAGTAGGTATAGGTACATGCAGGGACATTAAGGGGGGGAGGATGTAGCCCACCTAAACTGCACAGGGCCAAATAACTGTAATTGCTGTGATTCTCCATCCCCTAGATGGCGCTGCTTCATGTTTATTTGGCTGAGCCACTCTATTTTGCGCCGCTAAAGAAGATGAGTGATTCTTTTTTTTCTTTCTTTTTTCCCCTCTCGTCAAGTGCATCGTGAGATGAAGACAGAGTGAGATAAATATAGTGAAACAGACCACTTAACACACGGGAGAAATAATTTTCAATGTTGGTATAAGCTAGTATAAGTGGCAAGAAGCCTTAGTTATTGTAAACTGCCGTTTGCACTTTTGTTTTTCTTTGGATAAGTTTAAGAATCTCCGATTGTTTTTTTTGTTGTGCATATTCTGCCACTGTTGAGAGAGAGAGAGTGATTCTACGGCGAGCCAGTGACCCAGTGAGCCAGTGACTCAGCGATTCTGGAGTGTGACTGTAACCAGTGGCCATCAACTCGCCAAGCTGGTGGACTGCACGTTTCGGATACATCATACAGATAAGATTTATGAGATCTCCAACGTTATTACACACTGCCCGGGTAGTGATTTGAAACAAGGCCTTTCATTCAACAAACCACACAGGAACTGAATTTAAACTCAACTGAGTCGAACATTTAACTAATTGACTGGACTGATTTTTCTTTTTCTTTTCTTTTAACTGACTGACTATTTTGGGGGAATTTGTTATTGTTGTTTTCTACGTGTGATTCACAATCCTTGTGGAATGTTAAAATAAATGTTTTTATACTGTGTTTGCTATTCAACCAGTGTTCGTAGCCAATTCATTTCAAGAGCCGAACCTAATTCTGATTTCTAGTGCCTAAATATCATTCATAAAGGTTGTGACATTATCATTGATGCCTTAAGTTACATTAGTTACATAACCATTAAACAGGAGAAAAGTTATAGGTATCCTCCACCCTACATTACCCATAAACTCTTTACTAAACATAAAAGAAAAGAATAGCAAATTTAAGAGTCACGTTAAGATTCACACATTGTGACCACACACACCAAGCGCGACCAGCGCTCACTTGTCTGGGCTTGGAGAGCGGAGCAACCTCAAACGCCGCAATATCTCTCTCCTGCCTCAGCGCTCTCTCTGCTGCTTTGTAGTAGACTCCTCAGGACACGCACCAATCAGTGCACGGACAGTGCTCACAGGTTAACGAGCACAGGTGGTAGCCCTTAGTCCTATTAGTCAGACACACGAGAAAGAGAGAAAAACATACGCACAGAACACTCAATGTAACAGACACACAATGAATACATCCTTAGACGTAACACTTGATTACAAACACAAAATGAATACGTCCTTGGACGTAACAATATGAACACAGAACCCGCTGTTAACAGGTTAATGTCACATTTCCCATTCCATGATTAGTAAAATAATCGCAACTTACTCTCTGTAAAATGGCGTAATCCGCAGGGTGATGGACACGGAGATGGGTAAAAAGGTTGGTGGCTACACGTTCTGCAGATTGGGCTGTCTAAGGTGTTGTTTTCTTTGAAGCAGAAAAACTCCCATACTGGCGAGCTTACTTTTTTGGGGTGTGGACAGAGCGTTTCACTCTCAGACGACATGGTTCCCTTTCGTTGTCACTTCGAGTTACGTCGAATGACGACGAATGGGGTTCGCTTAGAAGCCTATCCTCTTCGAACAGTAATAAAACGAGCCAATGGCAAGCAAATGCCATGGGTCTGCTGAATTTGCATAGCGTAACTCCGCCCCACAGTGTGGGTATATAAGGAAGTGAGCCGGCAACATGCAGATATGTTTTCGCTTTCGGAGCCAAGTTTATTCTTCACTCCACAAGCCATCCTGAGTTTCATCTCTACATTCCTCTTCGAGACGAGCTTCCCTCCAGGTGTTGATGTGACAGCGAGTTCCAGCGAGTGCACATTCCCTGCGATCTGAGCAGTGATCTGCCAGTGTGTGTGTGTTCTCTCCCTGGTCGCTTCAGCATCTGCGGGGATCTTCCTTCTCTCTAAAAGAGCAAAGCGTGTGGCACGTCTTTTTAAAGATGCATCGCCCGTGCCCTTCTGGTTGTGGTCACTGGCTGTCTGATTTAGATGGGCACAATCGCTGTTTTGCGTGTTTGGGCTTAGAGCACGCTAAAACAGCGCTTGTGGATGACTCATGTTTTCATTGCGGAAACATGACCATCGCGACACTACGGTTGAGACTCAGTGATCTCGAAAGAGTGAGAGTCCCCTCATCCACACCCCGATCTACCCCCTCTAAGTGCAAATAGAGCTGGTACTTCGGCTGGTGGCCAGGGTGACCTGAGGGTGACGGTGTGGCAACAACAACCGACGATTCGTCCTCGGGCCACATCCCCCTCTCAAGTGCCGCAACCCGCGAGCCGACCAGATGATGCGCTCGATCAGTCCCGGCCAACGGTCGGCGGCGGACCGAGCGCGCCGTCTGGCGCTCCTAATGACGATGCTATGTCGATCACAGCATCACAAGGTGGGCAGGAGTCCTCGGGAGATGAGGGGTCGGCTGTGCTGCCGCCTTCGGGCGCGTCAGCATTGCCCGATCCTGATCCTGAGCTGACGGCCATGCTTTCCCGGGCGGCCGCGAGCATCGGGTTAGAGTGCAATCCGCCACCCTGCCCCGAGCGCTCGCGTCTGGACGATTGGTTTTTGGGGGCGGCCGCCGATTCACGTCGGCGTCCGACCCCAATGCCTTTCTTCCCGGATGTGCATGAGGAGGTCTCGAGGTCCTGGAAGGCACCCTTGTCTTCCCGTGATCGCTCGGCGACCTCCTCCGCCTTTCCTCCTCTTGATCAGGCGGCTGTTTACGGGTACACTGGGGTACCTATGGTTGAACGCTCTGTTGCGATGCAACTGTGTCCTCAGAGCGCTTCTTCCCGTGGTGATCCTAAGCACCCCTCCAAGGCCTGTAGGTTTTCGTCGACCCTGGTGGCGAAGACCTATAGAGCTGCGGGGCAGGCAGCCGCCTCATTGCATGCCATGGCCACTCTGCAGGTCTACCAGGCCCAGATGCTCAGGGACATGCACGAGGGGAGGACTGACCCAGGGCTCTTCAATGAGCTGCGTGCCGCCACTGACCTCACTCTCCGGGGCGAGGAAAGTGACCGCACGCTCCCTGGGTCAGGTGATGTCCACTAGTGTGGTCCAGGAGAGACACCTCTGGCTCAACCTGGCCGATATGAGGGACGCTGAGCGGACTCTTCTGCTCGACGCCCCCATATCCCAGGCTGGCCTCTTTGGCGGAGCGGTTGAAGACTTCGCCCAACAGTTTTCAACCGCCCAGAAGCAGACTGAGGCTATCAGACATATTCTGCCCCGACGGCCCGCTGCTGCCTCCACCCAGCCGTCGGCTCAGACACCTCAGCCTGCTCGCCGCCGAGGGCGCCCTCCCGCGGCTCCCGCCCCTCCCGCACGGCCCCAGCAGCAGCCTTCACCCGGGCCGCGTCGTGGAGGAAGCCGCAGGCAGGCGCCACAGCCCTCTCCAGCCCCGCGCCCCGCTAAACGCCAGGCCAAGCGGCGCTCCTGAGACGGGCTGCTCAGAGATGGCAATCAGTTTTTCTCAGGAGATGGTAGCAGGACCACTCCTTCCCCCGGTGGAGGGCCGGGGGAGAATCTTTTGTTCTCCACTCCCCGCTGCTCACCCACGGGTGGGCAGCACCCTAATGTGGTTAAAGAAAGAACTGATATCCCCATCTCTGAGCCCCCAGAAGGGAATGACAGTGCGCGCCGCCCACGGGCCCCGCCGCTCTCATCCCCTTCTGTCGCCAGACCCCTGCCAGAGCACGCCCCCATGGAACGCTGGTCCTTCCCTGGCCTCCTCTGGCAGGACGCGGCTAATGACCGTGCCCCCACACCGGGCCGCTATGCCACCCACGTCCGGGCCGGTCATTCCGCTTCGCTGCACCCCCGGGGGGACGTCTGTCGTTCGCATGACCCCGCTAGCACAGTCCTTGGGAGCCTGGTTAGAGCTTCCCAACCTGTCCCGCTGGCTCGCGCGAACAATCAGGCTCGGCTATGCGATTCAGTTCGCGCGGTCTCCTCCCCGCTTCAGGGGAGTCCGCTTCACTATGGTCGGTGGCAATGCCCCTGTCATAAGAGCGGAGGGCGCCACCCTGCTGGCGAAGGGTGCGATCGAGACCGTCCCTCCAGCCGCAATGAGGTCCGGCTTCTACAGCCCCTACTTCATTGTCCCCAAGAAAACCGGTGGGTTACGGCCAATCCTGGATTTGTGCGTCTTGAACCGTTCCCTTCACAGGCTTCCGTTCAAGATGCTCACGGCCAAGCGCATTTTCGAATGTGTGCAGCCACAGGATTGGTTTGCAGCGATCGACCTGAAGGACGCCTACTTTCATGTCTCCATCCTTCCTCGACACAGACCGTTCCTGCGGTTTGCTTTCGAGGGGCAGGCATACCAGTACGCGGTTCTCCCATTCGGGCTGGCCCTGTCTCCTCGCGTCTTCACGAAGGTCGTCGAGGCAGCCCTTGTGCCGCTACGGCAACACGGGGTTCGCATCCTGAATTATCTCGACGACTGGCTAATCCTAGCTCACTCTCGGGACCAGGTTTGCGAACACAGGGACCTTTTCTGTAGACGAAGCGTGCCTGGAATTCGGGCCGGCCTTTTCTCACGTGATCCTAAGAACCTGGCCTGGATATGTGCCCAAGGTTCCCACCACTCCCTTCCGGGACCCGGTGGTGAACCTGCAAGCGCTGCCCCTGGAGGAGGCAGACCCAGCCTTGGCATTGCTCTGTCCAGTACGCGCCCTCCGTGCTTACGTCGACAGAACTCAGTGTTTCAGGACCTCAGACCAGCTCTTTGTCTGTTATGGTGGGAAGCTGAAGGGAAAGGCTCTCTCCAAGCAAAGGTTGTCTCACTGGATAGTGGACGCCATTGCTTTGGCTTACCAGCAGCAAGGTCGACCGTGCCCCCTTGGTGTGACGGCCCACTCCACCCGGAGTGTGGCCTCCTCTTGGGCTCTAGCGCATGGCGCCTCGCTAACAGACATCTGCAGAGCTGCAGGCTGGGCGACACCCAACACATTCGCCAGATTCTATAATCTCCGAGTGGAGCCAGTGTCCTCCCGAGTACTCGCTTCAACCAGCCGGTGCTAGGACCCGCTCAGGTGTCTTCGCTTGCTCGCCATTCCACTCCACGGACTGGATACGTGCGATTTTCTCCTCAGGTGAGCCTGATAAGCCCTGAGTTCCTCCAGCGCTGTTGACGTCAACGCCAGAGTTATGCCTCCGGCAGCTTTCGCGTTGGCTAGGTGCCACCATGTGCATGGTTCCCCCGCTGGGCGACCCCCACGTGTGTATTTCGACTGTAAGCCTCCTTCGAGCATGTGTCTTTCCCTTGGCAAGCCAGTCTGCCACCCCTGGGGTTGAAATACTCCACCCTACGGGCTGGACACCCCAGTGTTTTCCGTATGCACCCCCCTCCGGGTCATATGTGTTTTCTTAAGTCCCCCCCCCTTCAGGCGGGCACTGATTGCATATTTCCACTGTGATATGCTTCCCAGTGTACCTTGGTATTCCTGTGTTAAGTAGGAGTCCTTCGTCCGTGCTAGTCTCACGACAGGGAGCTCAGACTTACGCAGGGCACTGGAAGACAGCCGAGGTGGCGTGATTGGACTGGGAACCCCATTCGTCTTCAATCGACGTAACTCGAAGTGACAACGAAAGGGAACGTCTCGGTTACGGATGTAACCCTCGTTCCCTGAGTAGGGAACGGAGACGTTACGTCTTCCTGCCACTTCCGCTGTACCGCTGGAACAGCCTGAGTTCAGCTTGGCTCCTTCAGCGAAGAAACATATCTGCATGTTGCCGGCTCACTTCCTTATATATCCACACTGTGGGGCGGAGTTACGCTATGCAAATTCAGCAGACCCATGGCATTTGCTTGCCATTGGCTCGTTTTATTACTGTTCGAAGAGGATAGGCTTCTAAGCGAACCCCATTCGTCGTCATTCGGCGTAACGTCTCCGTTCCCTACTCAGGGAACGAGGGTTACATCCGTAACCGAGACGTTCTTCTCAGTCAGAGTAGCTGCGCAGGCACGCGCACAACCTTCGTCTTCATCTTGTTTGATAGGTGTCAGCTGGTGCAATACTGCCATCTGAGAGGTCAACCAGTTACTGGCACTGGAGTATTTACAGTACGTGTCATGTTATCATAAGAGTCCTATTCATTTTAAACTTTGTCGTTGTCACCAATACTGTCAAACACAATGTCGATATTTCATACTTTGAATATCATGAATTTCGTCAATACTGGTATATTGTGAAACTCATACTCACTTTAGATTACCGCACTGTAAAAAAAATTGCCTTGCACTGAAGTGCCATTAAGAGAGTGGGCCATCATTTACCCTCACATAGCGTGTATATATATCCCAGGCTGCATCCAAAATTGCATACTCTTTTGAGTAGGTACTTATTTTGAATAAGTTCTTACTTTACGAGGACTAAACAAGTACATTCTGTACAGTATGAATGTATGTAGAATGAAAATAATCCGGATGTACTACATTCGCCATGTTGTCTTTATCATGTGACCTACAAGTGCCAGTTGCGTCACTTTACTGTCATTCACAAATCCTTTTCCGTGGCCTCATGGGAGTGCACACTTCAGAATCTCGCCAGAAGTAGTATGTAATCCGGATACTTTTTGCCTACTCTTTTACAAGTACTGTGAATTCGGACATACTTCTTTTGTCACATACTGCTTTTCGCCACTATATAGTAGGGAAGAATTTGATTTTGGATGCAGCCCCAGTGTTTCTTGTGTTCATTTTCAGTTGTTGTCCTCCCATGTGTCACAGACGCTGGTTGTAGATAGGTACACGACGATGAAGATGAAGGTCAAAGTAAAGACTTTAATAGATAATTCAAATGTAACCATTAAGGAAAGCCATAAACTGTGCAACCACACGTATACACAGACAAGACTGAACAATGAAACAGAAACAGAACTGAACTTAAGTACACATGATAATGAGGGAGATAATTAGTGCACAGGTCATGTCTCTTTCACCCTGAGTTCACCCATGTTTAATGTCAGCAAGTCAAGTCACCTTTATTTATATAGCGGTTTATACAATACAGATTGTTTCAAAGCACCTTTACAGTGATAACAGGGAAATGATGCATTTCTGCTGTTGTTTTGCATTATCAATGGAATGTAACTTGTGCCGTGTGTTGAGGAAACAAACCATTCTACCAATGTTTTTAAGTAGCCTATCATATAATAAAAATAAAAGTAGGTAAAGTATTAGAACTAGTTCAAATAAAAGAGTTTTTTTTAATTATATATAACACTTATGTCGTTCAATTAAAACCACAGCATAATGCATTAACCACATTTAATGATTTGTGAATCAGGTGGGTGCATGGGTTACATGAAACAGAATCACCTCATTTGTATTTGTGTGACAAAAAAAAACTTAACCATGATAAAAATGTTTCATAAATATGTTTATTAAAAAAAATTAAACTTTGTTGTGGAAATAATAAATTATATCTAACATTTCTTAGCCACACTATGTCCATAACTAAAGACTTTTGCATAGACTCATATGTCAACCATGGGCACCCATAATTGACACTAAAACAAATAATGAGGTCCACATTAACACAAAATTCTCTAATTATTAAATGTAGTACAAAGCTCAGGATGCACCACTGTAAGTGTAAGTTTAGGCCTTTGGTGTATTAAATCTGACTCTTAGAGAGCTGCTGTGGAATAACAAAAGAATGGTACTTCAGAAGTGTTGCCAAAACACTCCTTCTTTCTCCGAAAACTTGTTTTGTAAATGAAAGGAACCCTCTGATTGGTGGAGGTGTTACACCTTCCCAGTTTCTATGGGTGCAATGACCTTTGCATGACACAATGTGGTTTAACAGTTAGACAGTTAAGACAACAAGATGAAAACGTCACAACACACACTATCAGAGGGCCTGCACTATGTGTCAATAACCTTAATGCACACCTATGGGGCTACCAGGGGTCATTCACTACATTTAACTCTTTGATATTATTGATGTTTGATATTATTGCCTGCCATACCATAAAGTTTTACTTCATATTGACTTTTGTGTTGCACTTTATTTTACAATATGTGTACTTACAGTCTACTTACCAAATAAACTATTATTATTACATAACATGGGTTAAGGTTAGGTTTAGGTTCAGGGTTAGTACCTAGTTATTGTAATTAATATAATAAGTACATAGTATGTGCATGGGGAACAGGACTCTAAAATAAAGTTTTTTGACTGAAGAATAAAGGCTTTTGATTTCTTGGCAGACACACTCCAGGAAAGTAAAAAATTACAGACATCTTTTGACATCTGTTATGAGATGAAATGTCCATGGGATTTTCAAAATATTATTTATAGAGATGGAGATCCTCATTTCCTCTACAATTGCAGGATTTTCCCCCTCCACCCTGTAGCTCATATGACTTCAGCCTATCTACATTCAAGTGCTGCGAGCCCACCCAGCATGGGTTTCATTTCAGGCAACCGTACGACCCCAAAATTTGCCACAGATTTCAGACTAAACTTTATTCCTCACTGCCGCAGCAGTGATTTCGGCCACTGCTCTCAAAACAGCCTCCAGAGACTAAACTTTGGTTGGTTTATATCTAGCTTTCCTCAATGGGGTGTCAGTCAGAAGACACTGGATTCGATCAGTTCCAGGCAAAGGAGGTTTATTGTTGAGAATCGTTGGCTGTACACAACACAGCAGTGCACAGGCTTTACAGCTTAATGGTGTGTTTAGATGTGTGTGGTCAACAAAGGGAAAGGAATAAAGATATATGTCTTATTATTAGTAGTATTATTACACAACCATTCTTTCCATAAAGCTACCAATCTCTTAAATAAATCAATAAATATACAAGCAATTAAATTCTTATGCCATACCGCCACGCAGTGATCAGAAATGGTAAAACATTCAAAACCGAAACTAATTATGAAGTGATATAAATTAACGGCACATAATCAGAAACATTGAGTTAATAAACGTGAAATGGCAAGCATTTCAGCTGTTAATGTGATGATCACACATACATACATACAAATCAAACACTGCAAAATATATACTACAAATTGCAAGTAATATTGCACATAATCGGCACATTCACGTGCACTCAACAGCATGCGATAAACGGCTTCATCTCTGTCAAATACTCATCACTTAGTGAAAGGATGACATTGTTTCAAGGCTTTACAAACTCCTCAACCAGCATTTATCATTAACTTGGTAAACAGTTACCGTCACAGAATCCGTCACAGACTAATTGATTGCTGAATTTATTGAGGTACACGTGTGGGGAACTGTATCAAACTGCCAAGCGAGGCTGAAAAGCTTTGCTGCAAGGAAGTACGACAGGTAGTGTATTGTTTCTGCAATACCCGTGCTTTTGACACTTAGTTACACATTAGTCACTTGACACAGACAAATTACCCAGCAAACACATTTACGTTGTGGCAACATCTCTGGCACGTTGCATTTCTGCTATGGCAACGTTGCTGTCTACGTGCTCGCAACATTGTAACAACGTAGAATTGTAAGACGCGACAGGGCTGTAGCAACGTTGTTACGCGACATTCAGCAACTGAGAGACGACGTTCTGACAATTGTTTTACATGTATCCCACATTTAGCATTTTGTTAGATAATTATATACTTTTTAAATATTGTTTATTATTATTTAATGGGGCTATCAGTAAATTAGCCTATTTATAATCAACACGTGCAAGTGTACACTTTGAAGAGTAAAAATTACAGAAGGCTTTGTTAATTCAACTTTATTAAAACTGCATATGGTAATCAAATTGCACTTCCAAAAGTCATACATTTGTGGGGGAAAAAAATAAACGAATATACAAATTTATTTTAAGTATAATAAATAAAACATTAAAAAATCAGAGGCAGATCAGAACATGTAATGAACAAAACCGGGTTCTGTATGGCAGACAATAGTCGAAAGCCGGCCGGTAAAGGTCGGTAACCAGGGAAACATCCACAAATCCAGAGGAGCAAAGAAACGAATGAGACTAAATAGCGGACAAATCAAATGAAAAATTTAAACAGTCACATTAAATTAAAGTTGTAGGTTTTGTTTGATAGCTGAGGCTAAAATAAACGCAATACTCAAGTATTCTTGCTCGATGATGAATGAGGTGATTGAAATTTAAAAGGATGATTTTCACGCTTCAGGACAGTGACGAGTACATTATGTAGTCCAGTGGTTGTCCAGACACCCTAGGCACAACCTTCAGCAATGGCCCTGAACGGTGGTTTAACCCTCTGGGGACCAAGGTGTTTTTGGGGTCCTTGAGATGTTTTGACATGCCCTGATATTTGTATTTTTTTCAGTTGCTTATAAACGTATTAATGGCAAAGGTGTAATTACACTATATTTAGCATGAACATGGCTATCATAATATGTGAGCAACATGTATGTACATGTTTGCATTTTTGAGAGAATATTATTTATGCGTGGTTATTCAAAAAACTCAAACTTAAATTTTCTGATATAAGACCACATACGACCAACTTCACATATTCCCACAATACTTTTGACTAATGGATGTTGTCGGCTAGAGTTTTTACTTCAAAATGATCTGAAAATCATCCGGGCTAATCGTTCACATTAAACAATAGATTGATTAAAATTTTGTAAGACACTTTTTGTTTGGAAAGGCAATATGCAGGTGGGCGTGAATAATCCAACAAGGTCATGAATAATGTCCTAATTCACACCTGAGAAGAAGACAAAGACCTGCTAATGCTGCATACTAATGAGGCTTTCATTCAGGTGTCACTGAGCCACAAGAAAGAATGCAAAGACAACACACACACATATATACATACATACATACATACAGAGGCCTATATATATATATATACTCCAGAATTGGTTCAGAGTTGGAAACATCTTGAAAAAAAGTGTATTTTTCCACAAACTGTGTATGCTTGCAAATTGTATAATATCCAAGGTAAACATTTCTAGTAATTGTGCAGTTAATTCTCATTCGTATTTTCAGAAAGTTTTGGATGTAGGCTCTCCCCAAATTTGTCACTAATAAAACACAAAAATAATTTAAAGAGAAGGCTTATATTGACCTTTTAAGATTTAGTTTGCACCTTGTAAATTAGGTTTTGATGTGGCAGTAAAAACTTTATAATCTATCCAAAACGAAATGTTGTCTTTCATATTTTGTCTGTAACATAGGCCTATCGTCTTTTATAATATATATTAGGGCATAAATGTTAATTTGCAGTTTAATATGTTGCTTATACAAAGACATTTTATTTCAACGTATTCAGTCGATTTTTACTCATCTCAGTAGGCAATATAGATAGTTTCATTCACACTCAGACACGTGCGAGCTGTAGTAAACAACAACATGAATATGCGTTGTGCATTCATTCAAACACAGAAACGCAATTCAAATTTAAACAGTCTTTTGCGGTTTACAGACACCATTTCATATCGCGATTAGAACAAAGCACTTACTGATGATCTGCTGCTGGATCCGGCGTTGTTAGGCTAGCCTCCAGCACGTTTGAGGTAAAATTTCCAGGATTACCACGATATTATAATTCCTCACAGCGAGTGTGTTTTCCAGCTGTTGTGGGCGTTGACTGGTTTGCATGTGTTGCTTCAGATCTGCGTTTGAATAGCGCGCGCACGCTCTCCATGGGCGTGTCACATTAGCAGAGTAATGAGGTGAGAGAATGATAATGAGATTGTCGTTTTATATAGATTGCATAAACAGAGAATATTTGTTTTAGTTTTGAATTAGATCATTTAAAACTACACACTTATATGATTATAGAGATATATAGCTAATGTCTGAGTTAATAGTATTCGCTGAGTTTTGTTTAAGTTTAGAGATGCGCACTAGAAAAAAAGTTCACGGAGACGCAGAAAGCACTCCCTGTTTACTTTCTTTATTTTACAAAAGCACAATATTTTATTTCGATTTTAAGTGAACCCATAAATAAGAAGACATTTAACCGTTTATTTTTTCATATTTCTTAAGTCTGTATGACAAAAAAAGACGGGAGTATTTTAAGTCTATTTTGCTGCTATGTGAAAAAAAACGAGGAAAATGCGCCGGCGCGTTTTTGGTCCCCAGAGCATCTATACTGCTGTTGTATCGTTGTAAAGATGATTTTTAACCACTGATTCTTCACATGCTCATCCTTGGGCTGTGGGGAAAAAACTGGCTTTACCTTAACATTGTAGAGCACAGCTTCTTCTCTGCGTATGCTAGAAGAATGCTATCCCGTGGAATGCTATCCCGTATCCACAGGAATCTGTTGCAGTGTTTGAGGGGGTTCAAGTTTTCCCTGGTGTCTATGTGCGCAATAAGTGGGCTGGCAATATGTGAATATGTCAATATGCTGTTGTAGATCACCACTGAGCTGACTGAAGGCTTCTTTAAGCTCTGTCTCACCCCCTCGGAAGTTGGTGCCTTGGTCAGAGTATAACTCTGCAGGCTTCCCACAGCGACCTATAAACCGTCATAGTGCCATGAGAAAGGCATCACTGTCTATGGACGTCAGCACCTCAAGGTGCACTGGCGGTCAAGCACTTAAATAAAAGTCCCCATCGCTTCTCTGCCCAGAGCTGATGAACAATCACCTTGGCTCATGGGGTGAAAGGAATGACACCAAGGGGGTAATACTGACTTGCTAACACATCGTCAGAGCACTGTAAGTAACAGGTCCATTCTTAAATCCTATATAGTCTGATTCACAGTGCCAATTCAGTCCCACGGTGGATTCATGTGGGTCTACTTTATCATGTGAAAGCCACAGCTCTAGCTTGTAAGATCTGGCTTCTGGTGGCAAGTGACTAACAACTCTTGCGCATTGCTGGCCCATTGATAGATATCAAACCCTCCGGACGCTATCAGCTTACGAAATGCATCTAGTAGCTCCGGTGCCTTTGATGTAAGCTCTGTAGACAGTTATCCACATAGAAGCATCGGTCAACGGAATATCACACATCATCATCGACTGTGCTGTGCGATGAGAAGTGTCTTTGGAGGGTAAAGGATGCACAGCAGCGACTTCATGTAGTTCCGAACAGCAGCACCTGCTATTCATAGATGTCAGGGGGATCGTCTCGTCTCATGCCATGCCACAGAAAGTGCAGGAGGGGCTTGTCCTCAGGTAGGAGTAGAACTTGGTGGAACATTCCACGTATATCACAGCTGGTACCTGAAAATAAGTTAGGGTTAGGGCTCAAGGCTGGACCAGGCATCAAAGAATCGTTAAGGTTCAGTCCTTTACATCGGAAAGAGCAAATGAACATAAAACGGTCCTCACTATTGTGGCTGGCTAATTGGTGCGGGATATACCAGGTCTCCCCTGTCAAGTGCAAAGTCTCTTTTGGAGCACAAAAGTAGGGTGACTCCTTTTTGCGCAACAAGGGTGTGACGTAACGTAAGATTACATTCACGCTAGTTGTCCTGGTCTCTACGAGGTTAATGGCCTCCTGAACATCCCTTGACCTTGTCACCTGCTTCTCACAGCGAAAAGGCAAAACATCAAGTTGCCATAGCCTTTCAACATCTCTTTTGAGTTCCAGTTCAACAGGGCTGAGAGACAGTAAAATGCACTGTTGTGGCTGCAACTGGGTCTCCAAAATCTTGGCTGGTCTATGGAGTGTCCAAATCACTTTCTGTCCCTCCATTGAAAGTCACCCATAACTCACTTTCAAACATTCATAAAGAATCATGAATCGAGCTGTTTAATCCAAGAAGAGACAATTGCTTTAAATGATGAGCAGATTTATTCAATTAAAATCTAATTTAGATTAAAAAATTCTAAAATCTTTGCACACACAGTCCCACCTGCAACTTCCGCTGAGTCACTCTCCCTGCTGATGATGACTGGCAGAAAGTAGGGCATGCGCATGTGATTCTGCCTTTTCAACAGGTTGACTTGTGCTTATTTATTGAATTTACTGTATAACTGAGCAGAGTAAGTACTTTTAAGTTGTAAAGAAGTTCTGCAAAGTATGTTTTCAAAAAAGAACACTGAATGTTTAAATCTATCTTGAATTTCTTTTGTTTAAAACATAACATGGAGTTGAAAAGTAGTAACTAGTAGACCCATGTTTGGTGACACTTTCAATTAATCGATAGTTAAGTGATCGATCATTAGTTAAGCATTAGTAAACAGTTCATTCACAATTTATAAAGCATTAATAGACATTAATAAGAAGTTTATAAATACAATATGCTTTGTTCTTGATTTACAAGCATATCTATAATGTGTTTAATAATTGTATTTTCATATTTAGTTAATTATCCATTTATAATTTCTAAATGAAGTATAGCATTATTTACAAACCAGTTATTTGGGAGTTGTCAGTGATTCATAAGATCACTTAGAAAGTGTAAGTAAATGTAGTAAATTCAGGTAGTTATAAAGCATTTAGTAGTGGCCAGTTAACTATTTTTGTGAGCTAATCTAAAGTGAGGACTATTAACCCTGATTACAGTAGAAATACATGTTCATAAAGCATTTATTAACTCACTAAGTAACTATTACTATATGTCTGAATAATAAGATGTATAAATCTACATTTAAATAGTTTATTAATCATATACTTACACTTTCTAAGTGATATTATGAACCATTGACAACTCCTAAATAACTGGTTTGTAAATAATGCAATACTTAATTTACAAATGATAAATTGATCATTAATAAAGTATGAAAATACAATTATTAAACTCATAATAGATATGATTTTAAATCAAGAATAAAGTATTTATAACTGTATTTATAAACTGTTTATTAATGTCAATTAATGCTTTATAGATGATGAATTAACCGTTTACTAATGCTTAACTAATGATTAATAGCGTTCAGTTATTATAAAGTGTTACCAAATGTTTTTGTGAATAAAAGGGAGGAGGAGGGGGGGGGGGGCTTGTTTCACTCGGAGGTGAAAAAAAAGAGGCTGGAAACCACTGTGTTAGAATAATCAATAAAGTCTTGTTTGAATTTTAAAGAGAACTGTTCTTGTGTTGCATGCAAATTTAATGTCTTAAACTGATGATCTATGTTACCATGCTAATAAATAGTGTTTTCACTATCGTTTAGATATTAATATCCGAGGCAGGGTTGATAGATACAAAGATGAGTCATTTGCTCTGCTGTAAAATGAGTGATTATTTCAAAATTCCCTATAATTTAATAATTCAATTCAATTCCTTTTATTGTCACATCACTAACAACACATGTGCCGTAGTGAGTGAAATTCTTAAGAGCGTGCTCCAGACGGCGCAGAATACAATTTACATAGAAGACAATATACAATTACAATTAACATATATAAATAACACAGTACAGTATGATGCGCATGATTGGTATTACAGTGATATGGATTATTGTATTGATCACTGCAGTGCACTGTGTGCTGTGTAGTGCTGCTGCAATAAGTGCAGTGTGTGCTTCTGTGGAGTCCAGTGTTGAAAAGAGGTGTTGAGTAAGTGCAATGTATGGCAATGTATGCAGGGGATATAGTGGCGTGTGTAAGATGTATCAGTTCTGGCTGTTCATTAACCTGACAGCCTCAGGAAAGAAGCTGTCTCTCAGTCGGCTGGTACGGGATCGAATGCTGCGGAAACGTCTGCCTGATGGTAACAGAGAGAACAGCCTGTGGGACGGATGGCTAAAGTCACTGATAATCTTCCGGGCTTTCCTCACACACCGCCTGGTGTAGATATCATGGAGGGAGGGAAGCTCACTTCCTACAATGTGGCTGGCAGTTCGCACGACCCTCTGCAGAGCTTTGCGATTGCCGGCAGTGCTGTTTCCAAACCAGGCAGTGATGCTGCCAGTCAGAATATTCTCCACGGTACAGGTGTAGAATGATTTGAGGATGTTGGAGGTCATTCCAAACTTCCTAAGGCGCCTAAGAAAGAAAAGGCGTTGATGTGCCTTCTTAAGCACTGCCTCTGTGTGAGCAGACCATGTAAGATCCTCAGTGATTTGGACGCCAAGGAACTTGAAGCTGTTGACCCGCTCCACAGGTGTCCCCTCAATGGTAATAGGGGTGTGTATAGATATGTTAATAAATAAAAATTAGGGATTCTTTTCAAATTCCCTATAACATAATAAATAATTACCTTGGTGTTTCCCTGACAATACACTTAACTCCTGAGGATCAAGTACTACAAATAAACTCATGCAGTTTACAGAAATATATGCCTTGTTGCTAGGAAATGCATGACAAATAAAATAAAAATATGTTCTAAAATTGTCTCAAAATATAAAATATTTAATATTCTTTGACTGGATAAAATCATAGTCTGAAGCTACTGGAGTCTGTACCCATCATACACTATGTGATTTCCTTGATTTCCGTCTTGCTTTCATCTTATATAAGGACATTAAACTCAGTAGGGGTGCCTAACTAAGATGCTAGGGTTGCAGGATCAATGCTAAATTGTAAGCCCGGGAAGTGGAAAGTTTCTGAGATTGCAATTTTGTAATATCATCATTGTGTCCCTTAGTTATAGGAATTTATTACCACCTGGCACTGTATAATCTAGATTTCCATCACTTCTGTTTTGTTCTTTTCCTTTCATATGATCTGGAGATTAAGGTTGTGCAGGTTTCCATGATTTTATGCCTAGACTGCAAAAACACAAAGACTCAGCTCTCTTTTGTGTCATGTGAACATTTGTGAGTTTAGATTTCCATGGGAAAACCTTTATGTAACCTCATCAAACAATGGTACACCTCAAAGGGACAAAGACTGAGCCAATCTCAATCTCACATGGATCTTACAGAATTACAGAGTAAGAGTGAGTGTGAAAGGATTAAGGCTGACTGAGGATCTACTGCATGAATTACTGATAAATTACTGCTATGAAGAAAGGCTGAGGTAATGTCTCAGTCTATCTCAGTCTTACAAAAGTTTTTCAAATCTTGAAAATGGGTTGCCTTTCATAGATTCACTCGATGTTGCGCCATTATCAGACGCTATACGGAAACACTCTGGTATAACGATAGTCTGAACCCCATATGATCAGGCCAATTTATTGTGTACTAATGTATTTAAGTTTAATTAATTAATAATACTGTGGTATGAAGCAGGACGGGGCCGAGAGCCTGGAACATTTTACGTTGCTGTTTTTATTATGCTTATATAGAAGAAGAAGAAGAAGAAGAAGACGTTTTATTTATATAGCTCCTTTCCATAGTCCAAGGTCGCTTTACATTGTACATTACAATACATTTAGACACCCACATATACATTACAGTCACATATAGTCACATTATCCAAAATGCATGTTATATAGATATGTTTTTAACTGGGTCTTGAAAGTAGCCACAGATGAGATATTACTTATAAGTACTTAGTAAGTAGTGTAGCGAATTCCATAATTGAGGAGCATTAATACTAAATTACCTTCCACCTACAGTAGACAACCGGAAACGAGGGATGGACAATAAACCAAGTTCAGCTGATCTAAGGGACCGGGTTAGACAGATATTGGGGAGCAAGACTATTTAATGCTTTGAACGTTAGAAGCAGTACCTTAAAGTGGATACGTGATCCCACAGGTAGCCAGTGAAGGTCATGAAGCAGACGGGTAATGTGAGCAGAACGCCTAGCGGAGGTGAGAACTCTTGCTGCAGAGTTTTGAACATACTGTAATCTTGCAATAAGGGTTTTGGGAAGACCAAGAAATAAGGCATTGCAATAGTCCAGGCGTGATGTGATTAATGCATGAATCAAGGTCTCAGCATCAGCTAAAGTGAGAGAAGATCAGACGAGCAATATTACGAAGTTGGAAAAAAGAGTTTTTAACAAGAGAAGAAATCCGAGGTCAGGATCTTAGATTTCCAAGGTTAATGGATCGATTTTCCAGCTGTGTTGTATCCGACGTACAGGTGTTGGTTCAGACTGTCACGGAACACACAGGAGAGAGAGATCCAAATGCAATGATTTATTAAAGGGGCAATCCATACTCACAACTAGTTCTACCAGAAAGACTCGGGAGAGTAGATATAGTGACAATTATCCATTTATTAACAACCCAGCAAGCAATAAAGTTCTTTGGCGTAGGCCCCGTCCGTAGCTCGCAATCTGAGGGTCCGGACTCTGCATATCCTGCCTGAAGATCAAGGCAGGGGCGCAGCCGACCCCCTGTGAGGTATGGAAGGGACCATCCTGGTGGTGGTGGGGAGGATGGAGGGAAGGATTCCACTTGGAGGTGGAGGGGAGGATGGTGGTGAATTGGCGCGTCAGCATCTGCGAACTCAGACAAGAGTAAGTGACCAATCTTTTATACCACGAGTATTGGAATGTGATTGGATAGATAGAGGTAAAGTGACGTAACAATTAAGTCTTCCCGGCAGAACTTTATGCTAAGCATCCATTTCTACCAGAAAGACTCGGGAGAGTAGATATAGTGACAATTATCCATTTATTAACAACCCAGCAAGCAATAAAGTTCTTTGGCGTAGGCCCCGTCCGTAGCTCGCAATCTGAGGGTCCGGACTCTGCATATCCTGCCTGAAGATCAAGGCAGGGGCGCAGCCGACCCCCAGAAATTAGGTGGAATAATGCTTCCACCAGGACGGAGCCTACCCCCCAAAACGGTAATTAAAATTGACCCACCATTCTTGTGTCCTGGAGTTCCTAGAAAGTAGAAGAACAAGAGTTAACGTGGTAATTATGGACATAGAACGCCATATAAGGCTGGAAGCTACATTATAGAAGGCCATTTCGTAATTAAAACGGAACCTGAGGATAACATGTAGAGTGTAGTAGACAAGGCCGCAGGGCCACACGGCCTTTAAGACAACGGGACGAACACGGTCTGATAGACCACAGAGAAAACACGGTCTGCTAGACCACAGAGACATACACGGTCTGTTAGACCACTGAGACATACACGGTCTGTTAGACCACAGAGACAAACATGGTCTGCTAGACCATAGAGACAAGGCCGCCGGGCCACACGGCCTTAAAGACCACAGAGACAAGGCCGCCGGGCCACACGGCCTTTTAGACCACATAGACAAGGCCGCAGGGCCACACGGTCTGTTAGACCACAAAGACAAACATGGTCTGCTAGACCATAGAGACAAGGCCGCCGGGCCACACGGCCTTAAAGACCACAGAGACAAGGCCGCCGGGCCACACGGCCTTTTAGACCACATAGACAAGGCCGCAGGGCCACACGGTCTGTTAGACCACAAAGACAAACATGGTCTGCTAGACCATAGAGACAAGGCCGCCGGGCCACACGGCCTTAAAGACCACAGAGACAAGGCCGCCGGGCCACACGGCCTACAAGACCACAGAGACAAGGCCGCCGGGCCACACGGCCTTTTAGACCACAGAGACATATACGATCTGTTAGACCACTGAGACATACACGGTCTGTTAGACCACAGAGACAAGGCCGCCGGGCCACATGGCCTACAAGACCACAGAGACAAGGCCGCCGGGCCACACGGCCTTTAAGACCACAGAGACAAGGCCGCCGGGCCACACGGCCTTTTAGACCACAGAGACATACACGGTCTGTTAGACCACGGAGACATACACGGTCTGTTAGACCACAGAGACAAGGCCGCCGGGCCACACGGCCTTTAAGACCACAGAGACAAGGCCGCCGGGCCACACGGCCTTTAAGACCACAGAGACAAGGCCGCCGGGCCACATGGCCTTTAAGACCACAGAGACAAGGCCGCCGGGCCACACGGCCTTTTAGACCACAGAGACGAGGCCGCAGGGCCACACGGTCTGTTAGACCACAAAGACGAACATGGTCTACTAGACCATAGAGACAAGGCCGCCGGGCCACACGGCCTTTTAGACCACAGAGACTAGGCCGCAGGGCCACACAGTCTGTTAGACCACAGAGACGAACACGGTCTGCTAGACCACAGAGACAAGGCCGCAGGGCCACACGGTCTGTTAGACAACAGAGACAAACACGGTCTTCTAGACCACAGAGACAAGGCCGCAGGGCCACACAGGTTTTTTTTTTTTTTTTTTTTTTTTTTTTGACACCACCACCAGTAGTTGCATAGGGATTCAGAGCTTGCTGAGCTTCGAGGATGATTCTTGAATCAGGTCTTATATATGACTCGAATGAGGAGGAAGACCATCTGCCTAGGATCTTGATGGCTGCAGTAGAGATGCCGCGTTCGGCTGCTGTAGTGGCTGCCCCGATCCTGAAGGAATGTCCGGTATACTGGGAGGGAGATAGGCTGCAGCTTTTGAGGACAGCAACTAAATGAGCCCTGAACCAGGCTTTAGATAGAGGTGCTTCGTTAGGTTGGAAAATAGGGGGGGGAAAGATTTGAGAATCTTGGGCAGATTTTTAGGAATTTAATCAGAGGAGAAGAAACAGAATTTATTGCTAATTTTTGAAATTGTTAATGTGATAACATAACTTGAATCATTCTAGAGTACATTCTGCAAAGTTACAATACTCAAGGTCAACCATGGAAGATTTTCATTTAACAAGATTGCTTTAAGGACTACGACAAACGCTGAGAGGGACTGAGCGGCATTCCTCTCGGGTTAGTGGCATCACAAACCCTAAAAACATGAGTCCAGCCCCCGGAATATGATTTACAGAATGAGCTGATCAATGAAGATAACTACGAATAAGCTGCATAATCATGAAATAACCATCCTGAAGTGAGGTCTACATGTTTACACTTCTTGGGTCTCTCCGTCTTTGACTGACTCTGATTTGAACAAGCTAAAAGTTTTGAAATTTGTCTGTGAGGGGTAAGTGAAGCTGTAGTACGAGCGGTTGAAACTCCGCCCCTGTGCCGGGAGCAGTAGCCTGACTGCATCCGAGGGATAGACAAAAACTATGCACTTCACTCACCCTCAAATGACAATTACGGCATCCTATACGAAAATAACTGTGGGGCTTTCCGAGCCAAACCCCTCGCACACGCCCTGGGGACACCGGAGACCTACCACCACATAGATTTCGTAATTGTAGACGAGGAAGGAACAACCAGCCGTGATCAGGATGGGAAATAAGAGGAATCTTAAAAGAGAAACGAAACATTATAACAAATACGGAGTTAAAGTATTGAGCTTTTACGGTGTTGGGAGTCACGCCTTCAGTGAAATATGGTCTAGCTGGATTGACTTAATTTACATGATCTCTGTTAGAGGAGGGCAGGGTGATGGATCCGGGTTGCTGAAGGCGAAGCCGTCTGAAGCCTGAAGACTAAAGCTTGAAAGCACGTATATGGCATTGGAGTGGCCAGGAATGAGCGCGACCTTAATCATGAAATTAGAGACTACTGATTGCCAGATAAACGTTCAGAGATAGAATGACCGCCTGACAAGAAGATCTGCCTTAGTGACGCAACAGAGCTTTTAGCACATACAAGTTTTACCGCCACTTCGACCCAAAGGATGTTAGCAGCCGCTATAGGATAATTATGTGAAGCGTGGATGAACGAAGCCTGAGTAGGCTTGGTAATATGTCTGACCTTTGCTGTTCCAAATGCCCAAATCTGAGATTGGACATGCGCCCTTCGTCTAGCTGAAACGGGTCGCTTAATTAGCCACTGAGTGGGCCAGCGTTAACAGACAAGTTAGATGCCCGGCTTAGAATGGAGATACTCATAGTGAATTTTCGATGACCGAGCAGTATACAATAAAAAATTTTTTTTTTTTTTTTTATCACTAAATCTTAATCTTGTTCATCTTAGTACGATACTTACCTGAAGTAAGGTAGCGGTATACAGATTAGATACTACCTCAATACACTTGATATTATGTTGTTGACTTGAGCGTAGAATCAATTTCTCAGCTGCGCAGCATATACCTGACATTACTCTTGAGTTGCTCTTGTAGGAATTAAGTTTTATACACGGCCGGGAGATGCTGGCCATGACAACCAAGTGAGTCCCTTGGATAGGAAAGAAATACATTATCATTTAAATCATGCAGAAGAGTAAAACATAATGTCACTTGAGTCTCTTAACTGTGATTTGTTCTGGTGATTGGTTTGATAAAATAGTCTAACATATAGCTGTTAGTTATACGGTGTTAAGCATGTTGACCTTGACCTGAGCATCCTAAGAATGGCTTCTCTGTAAATTCGTATCAATTACATAAATATTTCTATGACACATGCTATCAGTGGATTAGTCACCAGAAAAACTTGTTACAACGATTGTACCATATTTCTGTTATTGTAGAACTTAATTTTTGGTATTAAAAGATTTTAATTTAAAAAAAATAGTATACATTTTTTTTTTTTTTTTTTTTTTTTGCACTTGTTTTTTTTGAAAAGGCCACAGTTTTTTTCAGTTTCAATGCAGTGTAAATGTTCATACAAAAATTCTGTAAACCGATTATAATAAATATTCAAATAGCAAAGTGGAATAAATAATTTAAATGTCTAAATATCTATCTAAATATAAGACATCAATCTAGTGTAAGACCAGCAGTACTACGTATTATTTATAAGTGTTCAACAGTCTGATGGCTTGGGGGACAAAGCTGTTATAAAACCTGGAGGTCCGACACCGCATGCTGCGAAACCTCTTTCCGGAGGCCAGCAGAATAAACAGTCCGTAATGGGGGTGAGAGGGGTCCCTGCTAATTTTCCTGGCCCGAGATGCACAGCGGTTCTCTGCAATGTCCTGAATGGAGGGGAGAGAGGTGCCGATGATTCTCTCTGCTGTCCTCACCACCCTTCTCACATCCTTCCAGTCAGAGGCACTACAGCCTCCACACCACAGTGAGATACAGCTGGTCAAGATGCTCTCTATGGTGCTTCTGTAAAATGTGGTGAGGATAGGTGGGGGCAGATGGGCTCTTCTCATCCTCCGTAGGAAGTACATCCGCTGCTGTGCCCTCTTCACCAGTGATGCAGTGTTTACAGACCAGGTGAAATCGTGTGTAATGAACACCCCCAGAAACTTTATGCTGCTAACCACCTCCACGATTATGTTGTTGATGAGTAGTGGAGCATGGCTGGGCTGGTTCCTTCTGAAGTCGACAATCAGTTATTTGGTCTTGTCGACGTTCAGGATCAGACTGTTATCTCTGCACCAGCCCACCAACTGCTCCACCTCCTCTCTGTAGGCCAGGTCCTTGTCATCCTTGATTAGGCCTACCACTGTCGTGTAATCCGCAAATTTCACGATGTGATTAGTGGCGTGCTTAGGGACGCAGTCATGTGTCATCAGGGTGAACAGCAGAGGACTCAGGACACAGCCCTGAGGGGAGCCTGTACTGAGAGTGATGACATTGGAGGTATTCTGTCCAACTGCCTGAGGTCTGTCAGTGAGGAAATCAAGCAGCCAGTTCCGCAAGGGTGTGCTGAAGCCCAGGGGTCCAAGTTTGTCTACCAGATGTTGAGGGATGATGGAATTAAAAGCTGAACTGAAGTCCAGGAACAACAGCCTAACATGCGTGTTCTTCTCCTCCAGGTGTACAAGGCTCAGGTGTAGGGCGGAGGAGATGGCATCCGCAGTGCAGCGATTTGGCCGGTAGGCAAACTGGAAGGGATCAAACATGGGAGGGAGTCTGGAGATGGTGTAGTCTTTAACCAGCCTTTCAAAGCACTTTATTATAATGGAAGTCAGTGCGATGGGCCGGTAGTCGTTTAGTGTGGTGATCCGAGATTTTTTTGGCACTGGGATGATGGTGGCAGTCTTTAAGCACGA
Organism: Phoxinus phoxinus; assembly: GCF_949152265.1. NCBI lineage: Eukaryota > Metazoa > Chordata > Actinopteri > Cypriniformes > Leuciscidae > Phoxinus > Phoxinus phoxinus. Next base: position 8,533,745 of record NC_136888.1, on the reverse strand, counting down.
TGGCACTGTGGCTTGGTCTAGCGAGGTGTTAAAAATATCCGTCAGAACACAAGCCAGCTGGTCTGCACAGTCCTTGAGCACTCGCCCCTGTATGTTATCAGGGCCTGGGGCTTTCCGGGTGTTTACCCTCCTCAGAGACTTCCGCACATCAGCTATGTCCAGGCAGAGTGCCTTTTCTTGCTGATGAGGAACTGCTTTTTCTGCACGAGTGCTGTTTAGTGCCTCAAACCTCGCAAATAAAAATATTTCGTTCATTGAGGAGGTCATTATGCCAACATAATGTTCGAGTCTATTTAAAAGGATGTTGTGGTCAATGGTGTAAAATGCAGCACTAAGATCAAGTAATACTAATAGAGAGATACAACCACGATCGGATGATAAGAGCAAATCATTTGTGACTCTAACGAGAGCTGTCTCGGTACTATGGTACGGTCTAAATCCGGACTGAAAATCCTCGCAGATATCATTTCTTTCAAGAAAAGAACACAGTTGTGAGGATACTGCTTTTTCTAATATCTTTGACAGAAATGGCAGATTAGAGATCGGCCTGTAATTGACTAGTTTAGTAGGATCAAGTTGCTGTTTATTAACAAGCAGTTTAATCATAGCTAGCTTAAAGGTTTTTGGTACGTATCCTAGAGACAAAGATGAATTAATGATATTAAGAAGAGGGAAGCATCTCTTTCAGCAGCTTAGTCGGTATAGGGTCTAACATACACGTTGTCGATTTAGATGATTTGACGAGTTTGCAAAATTCTTCCTCTCCTATAGCAACGAATGAATCAAATTTTCCCTCAGGGAGACTACAATGCACTTCCTGATGCGATACTGTATTAGACGGTTGCATAGTTATCATTTTGTCCCTGATATTATCGATCTTATAAGTGAAGAAGTTCATAAAGTCATTACTGCTGTGTTGCTTGGAAACTTCTGGGCTTGAAGCTTTCTTTTTCGTTAGTTTAGCCACTGTTTCAAATAAATACCTAGAATTATGTTTATTTTCTTCTAATAGGGTTGAAAAATAAGCAGATCTAGCAGCTTTTAAAGCCTCTCTGTAAGCAATCGAGCTCTCCTTCCATGAAATCCGAAACACCTCTAGTTTTGTTTTCTTCCAGTTGCGCTCCATTTTTCTGGCTGCTCTCTTAAGGGCCCGCATGAGTCACTGGAGGGCACTCTCTTCCTGTGTTATGTTCCACCATGGACTCATTATGTTTAATTATGTTCAGTTGTGTTTGATTACGAGTGGTTGAGTTCCTTATTTAAGCCTGAGTGATCCCTGTGTCCTTTGCGGGGTCTTGTCACACAAGTAAGTGTACATCTCTGAGCATTATTCCTTGTTTTAGTATTCCATGTTTCCCTGAACTCTTGACCCTTGTCTGTTATCTGGACTGTTTATGAACCTGTGCTGCCTGCCTCGACCTAAGCCTGTTTTGACCACGAGTTACCGGATTGCCCCTTGTTTAACTGTCTGCTTGAGTTTATGTCTGCTTGTGTTTAAGTTGAAATAAAGTGCTGCACATGGATCCGATCACCTCATTCCGTACGCTACAGAAGACCTCGCCAAACGAGGATCCAGCAGTCTTTCAGCATCTATCCACCGTGGTCAAGACCCAAGCTTCCATGCTAGCCTCTCATCGGTTACAGCTGACGAGACTAATATCTCTCCTCGAGGAACTAGCAAACTCAATGCAATCCTTGTCTCCGCAGAGCTCAAGCACATCAAGCCCAAGCTTCCGCTGCACCTGTTCCATCGCAACCCAGTGTGAGTACTGCATCTAGCTATCCCTGTATGTCACTTCCTGAAAAGTTTAATGGCTCACCTGGGGCGTGTGAAGGATTTCTTCAGCAGTGCAGCTTGTATATGAATCATCAGCCCCAGGTTTACACCTCGGATGATGACCGTGTTTCCTTCATCTGCTCACTGTTCACTGGAAAGGCTCTGGAGTGGGCAGGTGCGCTCTGGGAACCAGGTCGAATGTCGTTCCCTTCTCATGCCGTGTTTATCGCCCTATTCAGAGAGGCTTTTAAACTCCCCGCAGGAGAGGAGGATCCCGAGGAACTGCTCTTGTCCCTGTGCTGGAGAGGTTCGTACGCGGCGGATTTTTCTCACTCATTCCGCACACCACTAAAGCCTCATCTCGCTAAACAGTTTGATCCTCCCTTGATAACCGTCAGAGGGGCTTTCAAGTATACCGTTTCTGCCTAACCCACTCATCGTGTTGGACCCCTCGAGCCCGGATTCCGCACTGGTCCTGTTGAATTTGCTAATCCAGAGACAGCGGAGGTTTCGCCAGCCATACCGGAGTTTGAGCGCGTGCCAGCCGACTCGAAAGAATCAAGTACCAAGTCGAGTGAGTCAAGTGCCAAGTCAAGTGAGTCAAGTGCCGAGTCAAGTGAATCAAGTGCCGAGTCAAGTGAGTCCAGTGCTGAATCAGGCCAAGTGAGTGAATCAAGCCAAGTGAGTGAATCAAGCCAAGTGAGTGAATCAAGCCCAGTGACGCGCCGTCGCAGGAGGAGGGCGGTTCGGTTCGCCAGGCTCCGGTGAGCGTACCCAGACTCCTCGCCCTGCCGGTCCCGACTCTGCGCCTCGCCTTGCCTGCGCCCTTCAGGCTCTGGGAGGCTTCTCTCAAACCCGTTTACAGCCCGGAGGTTCCTCCCGTAGATTTCCCCAAGTATTTTTTTTGGGGGGGGGGGGGGGGGGCGTAGGTACCCTGAGAGGGCCATGGAGGCGGCGCTGACATGGACCTTGTCTGTGCTATCGCCACCTGAGCCTCCTATGCCTTTAGTTCCGTCTGGACCTGTGCTTCCCAGAGTTTGTTCCTGTCCATTTGTGGAATCTTACCTCTCCAGTGTGTCACGGTTATCAGATCCACTGTCTCACCCTAGTCTCATGTGTTCGTGTTGGGTGGGTGTGTCTCGTTACGTTCCTCGTTTCATGTGGGCGTTGTCGCTGATCCATCCTGATCAGCGACAGCTGTGTATAATTATCAGACTCTATTTTATGCCCTGTCTTTCGTCTCATGTTTGTCAGATCGTTGGTTGATGTTGCCTGTCCCGCGTGCTTGTTCCCTGTTTCCTCGTGAGTCTTCGTCACTGGATTCTGGACTTCATCGCCATCAGTTCACCGCACTCAAAGCTTCACCTGCACACCACCTCGCCCGTCTCAGTCCCTGCGTCACCTCTCCTGCTGTCTGCGTTCCGTCCGCCTGCCTGAGTGGGAGAGAGCGAGAGAGAGGATCTCCGACGGCGTTTCGTCTGTTGCAGTGTTATTATTCTGAACACCGGACGCGCTATCCAAACGCTTGTGACGCAGGTGTCCGAGATCACCCAGCAGGTCCAGATTCTCAGCATTCCCACTGTGCCACCCACACCGCCTGCTCCTCCCACCATCCCGGATAGAACACCGCAGTCTGAGCCACGCCTCCCGGTTCCAGAGAGTTATGCCGGTGAGCCTAAGTTTTGTAGAGCATTCCTGACCAGATGTTCGATGCATTTTTCATTACAGCCCCGGACATTTACCATGGAGGAGAGCAAGGTGGCCTTCGTGCTCACTCTGCTTAAGGGACGTGCCGCTTTGTGGGGGACGGCGGTGTGGGAGAACAAGGACAAGTGCTGTGACTCGTTCCCAGCACTCGCCGCCGAGATGAAGAGGGTCTTTGACCGTGCCGTGGCCGGCAAGGAGGCTGCTAGAAGACTCGCGGATCTCAAACAAGGAAACATGTCCGTGGCGGATTACTTCATCGAGTTCCGGACGTTGGCGGCTGAGTGCAAGTGGAACGAGGAGGCGCAGTGGGATATGTTCCTGCATGGGCTGGCCGACCGTGTTAAAAGAGAGATTTATATGCTGGACCTGCCCAGCACACTCAACGGACTAATAGAGTTAGCGTTACGAGTGGATGCCCGCATTGACCAGCTGGGCCGTCATGTTCACGCCACTCGTGAATCTGGAGGGGCCGGTCCACGCTACAGCCCGGAGGAGAACACGGTCGGCCACGTCGACGATCACGAGCCCATCCAGGTGGGTCGAGCTCGGCTTTCCCGGGAGGAGAGAGAGAGGCGGAGATCCCAGGGACTCTGTCTCTGCTGTGGCGACCGGGGACATTTTTTACAATCATGCCCGGTAAAAGAGCAAGCCGATAGTAAAGTTGAGGCTACTATCGGGTGGGATCTCTGCCGGGAAGTCCTCACCATCTACTCTCCTTCCGGTAAGACTGAGATGGGCACACCTGTCAGGCACTCGTGGATTCCAGAGCTGAGGGTAACTTCATGGACATTTATCTGGCTTACAAGCTTCACCTTCCCATCTCATCACTTCCTCACCAGATTTTCGTCAGCGCTCTCAATGGTCAACCACTTCCCCACATCACCCTGACTACTGACCCCATAACCCTCATCACCTCCGGCAATCACACTGAGACCATCCCCTTCCTTCTTCTGGACTCCCCGGTGGCACCTGTTGTGTTGGGTCACCCGTGGTTGGTGAAACACAACCCTCGTGTGGATTGGGGCTCCAACTTCATTTCTATGTGGAGCGAGTCCTGCCACGAGTCCTGTCTTGTTTCTGCCTGTCCATCTGTGTCTGTTTCTGTGTCACAGGAGAAGCCAGCGGATCTGTCAAACGTGCCTGCGTTTCTGGACCTGAGTATCTGGACCTGAAGGAGCAGTTCAGTAAGTCTCGTGCTGCTTCGCTCCCTCCGCATCGTCCCTATGACTGTGCTATAGACTTAGTGCCAGGTAAGTCTCCGTCTAAAGGCAAGCTTTACTCTCTGTCAGTTCCCGAGAGGGAGGCCATGGAGAAATATATTTCTGATTCTCTGGCAGCCGGGTTCATCCGACCTTCCTCTTCTCCTGCGGGGGCGGGGTTCTTTTTTGTTGGAAAGAAGGATGGGTGCGACCTTGTATTGATTACCGGGAGCTGAACAACATCACGGTAAAGAATACTTATCCTTTGCCGCTGATGTCTTCAGCTTTCGAGAGGTTACAGGGAGCATCCATTTTCACAAAATTGGACTTACGTAACGCATATCATTTGGTTCGCATCAGGAAGGGGGATGAATGGAAAACCGCTTTTAACACCCTTACGTGCAGTTAGATCGCACTCTCAGTTGCACAGAGAATCATTAAGAACTTATTGTCAACTCTGTCCTGCGATTTATCAACAAAATCGGTTAGAAACTGAAACGAAACGCATTAGCGTGTATTTTTAAAACTAAATTAAACCCACAGCTTCACTATTTGTAAAGAGACACTACTGCACAGACTAGTAGGACAAATTCATACACAGTTTTATTATGCAAGCTAAAACCTTTTACCATAAGCAAATCACTTTTGAACTTCACTATGAATGCATGTGTTCCACTCAAACCAGCAAAAGATAAAGGAACAAACAATAATCTAAATCACACGGTACTTTGCTGTTTGATGATCATCCAACATAAAACAATGATTACAGTATCATACTGAAGTGTCAGAGGTGAATGTACACAGGTTATAATGCGTTTTAGGCTTCTTATCATGGAAGCTTATGTTATCACTTTGAGATAGACTTGTAGTCAAGACCGCCTAAACCGAGACCAAGACACTACCAAGACCAAGACAAGACCGAGACCAAGACCAAGACAGACCAAGTCAAGACCAAGACCAAGTCGAGACCAAGACCGAGACCAAGTCGAGACCGGAGGGGGGAAAAACAGACTAGTGTTGAAGCTAAGCAATAACTTGTATGAATTCAAGAACAGCAGCATACTAGGGTTCAGCCGCAGTTTACATTCAATACATATTACTTCAATTACAGGCAGAACAATACAGAAACAGACCATGTCATGTGTGTGACTGTGAGCTCACTGTAAATGTTTTTGCAGACTGGGTGAGATCAGCTATAGCAATTGCATGATGACTGTTACTGCACTATTAGAGGATTGAGACTTTTGTGTACTGTTGAGGACTGACATGACTTTTACTGACTGGTTCATCTGACAAAACATCAAACACCATCTTGCTCCTCCATCAACTGTCTAAGAATGAGAAATATGTAACCAATTGAAATTATACTTAATGTGTAGATGAAATCGTAACATCAAATTAAAGATACACAAATATAAACTTGGATTAGGCCTAATGTTTAGTCAACACAACGGAGATATGCAGTTGATATTTAAAATGCCATTTATTTAGTCTAACACCATCTTAAATACAATAGGCCTACTGTAATTAAACAACACACACACACACACACACACACACACACACACACCGTGCGCTCAAAGTCATCTGTCAGTTGTGCAGTTACCCAAAATCTCCTGAATGAAGTTAAAACCCATCATGTCACTGATTCAGTATGTGGTTTTTAAATCAAGTGATCAAAGTGCTCGTTGCCGGCGCTGCGATCAGTGGCGCGGATAAAGTGTTTTCTCGTGTGGCTCGCGCACATGCCGCACTGTCTTCACTCGGACGCGCACTTCAATCCGTTGCGGATACTCTCTATTCATTCTGGTGAAATCACAAAACATAATGCACACAAGCGTGTCCGTGCTTGATGAACTGATGAACATAATCGGTTTTGATGAGAGAGAAAAACTATACGAGAAAAAAAAAAACTAAACGAGTGTGGATTCAAACCCAGAACATCTGACACGGTTGATGAAAGATCTACCACTGGACCATTAGGATATACATTGATCAAAGAGGCGAAACGGTGATTTAACAAAAAAATACATGCGGGCGCGAACGTTAATTGTGTCGTCGTGGATATTGTAGTATTGTATTGCTAAATCCCCCGACCACTATGTCGGTCTGAGACAGCGAGACCTAGACAAGACCGAGAGGTCCGAGACCAAGACAAGACCAAGACCAAAGACCGTCAAGGCCGTGACGAGACCGAGACCCCGTAAAAGTGGTCTCGAGACCGGTCTCGAGACCAAGACCGGTCTCGAGACATACATCACTACTTTGAGAAAACCAAACCAGAGAAAATAAGAATATTTAAAAAAACATTTAAAATCTCTCACCTCCACTTCACCCCATACAACAATGCTGCCTCTAACCTTTTCCCTTACCAGTGGCCTACAGCTCCTTCAGCAGACCCTAGCATGAGGATGCTTCCACTAGCGGTGCAGACCAAGTCATCAGTCTCAATCTCTTTTTGTCCTTGGCAGCTCCAACCGCGGACCCTAGCGTGAGCCTAGGATGGCCTATTTTCCACCCCAGCTTTCCTTTTCCTTTACCTTCCCTGTTACAACCCAAGCCCCAAGGTCAGATGCAAGCATGAAGCTGGGGAGCCTTCCCTTCCTGACTCTCTTCCCCAGACTAGATCATAATTTCCCCTCTTCTCTGCAACACAGATGCTCATGCCACTGAAATACCACCTGTCCCCGGCAACATCAAAGGACAGATTTTCTAAGAAATTCAGGCTACTGGCTTGAAAGGCGGACCCAATATTCAGAGCTGATCTTCCCATAAATCACTAAAACCCCTCCTCGACTCGTCTCTCAGTTCCATTCTTCGAGCCGTTTCCCCTAGAACATTTCTTACAATCTTACTTAAATGCATAGATGTGTTTTAAGACTTTCCACTCCACATATAACCTGCTTTTCATGATTTTTCTGTGCTCACCATCACCTCATTTATATCTCATCTCAACAGCATCAAGAACTCAAGAGCTCAGTTTCTTTGGGAAAATGTTCTCCACTGCCGCAGCAGAGATGTTCCTTCATGCTCCTGCAGGAGCTCAGTTTCTCTGAAAAAATGTCTCCACTGTAGCAGCAGTGATGTCTCCTCTGTTCCCACAGAAGCTCAGTTTCTCTGAAAAAAATTCTACACTGTCACAGCAGTGATTTCCCCTCTGTTTCCACAGGAGCTCAGTTTCTCTGAAAAAAATTCTACACTGTCGCAGCAGTGTCATTCACTCTGCTCCCGCAGGAGCTCCTACTCCATCCAAACTTTCTCTACTGTCACAGCAGTGTTATCTCTTCCTCTTCCGCTAGAGCTCCGTTTCTCTGTATAACCCGACTTCACTTCACCTATGTGCGACCTTCCACAGCGGACTACCAAGCGAGGCTCACCTTTCTGATGCCACGACCATCAAACTCTTATCCGAGGACAGCACGCCAAATACGCAAACCATTTCTTCAATCTGACTTATTTGTAAGTGTGAACTCATGAAATGATTTTTCATTAAAGTTCGGAATGAGCACCTTCAAATTATCTATCCAATCAACTCGTCACCAGCAATTATCACATCTAAACCTATCAACATGAGAGGATGGCTATATATTTACACAATCGACTCACCTAAATTCCTCGACAGTTTTAAGCATCCCTCCACCACCACCACTCCTCACTCTTGGCTTGCTCCTACTACAGTCAGGAATACGGGGGGAGTACTGTGGGTTTGGGCCAAATATCGAGCTCGGAGTCCTCTCCTCGGACAGCATGATAAATATGCTATTTATTCTATCTGACTTATTTGTAAGTGTGAACTCGTGAAATCTGATGTACTGTAATGTACCCGGCTACAGCAGCAAGCCTAACCATGTCCCTTTAGGGGCTCCGTAGAATGCGTTTTTTATTTTCCATTCCTTTTCCAATTGAGAGTTCGGGTTTGTCCCTCTTGTAGTCCTCACCACACACATAGAGTTGTGTGCAATTGCTGCAGGGCTCTGTAACAAAGGAAAATAAGTAAATGGAAAATGAGATGGAAATTGAAATTAATAGATTATCGTTGGGAAGACATTCTCTGATCTCTCATTTTATCTGTGAGGCGAGGAGTGAAACCTTTCCATCCTGTGTCGTTCCTTCCTTGGATCTATCCGTGATGTTGGAGGCTTTAACGGATCCTCAATTTGAACCGTTAAATTCAGCCTGAGATGGAAATTTTGACCTTTAAGTCAGTATTACTGTTAACCTAAAATCAACATTCACTCAAAAATAATTATATGTTGGCTTTAATTAACTTTTTTATGTCAACAGGCCACACATAACTGGATTATGTTAAACAAACATAATATGTCCATGTAACTTCAACATTATGGAATTAAGTAATTTTAAGCGACACAATTTAAGTAGTCTCAAAGTTAATTTTTAAATGCTTCTTGACATAATTCAGGTGCTTTTTATTTTAAGATTTACATGCTCCTTTAATCAATGCAGTTGAAAGTCACCGAATCAGTCCACAGCCAAACAAAATGCTCCACTCTTCTCCACAAAGGTAACCCACTGTAATTTAAATGGTTCTAATAATTACACACTATCAAGTCTTCCCCTTTTCTAATTTTCTCAAAAAAAAAAAACTTAATTTTAACATTTATTCTCTCTTAATTCAACCATATTCAAAGCATGCTGGGAACTAACAAGCACTGCCCAGTTTCAGTTAATGCGACACAAATCATTCATGTAGTCCAACACAAACAGATTAAGTAAACTTAAATCTTACATATTTTTAAGCAGATTGAACACAATTAAATGAAGTTAGGGCAAAATGGCAGTTGGTGTTGCACTATACTGCCACCCTCTGGATGTAAGAATTTTTTACTTAACATAAATGGTTTGTTTTTTGACAACGCGTTAGGATTTTGTACTGTTAAGTTGAGACATAATTACGTGGACCTTAATCGAAAAAAAAACATTTCACAATTATTATAAGTAAACTAAATATAAATATATTATGTAAAGTGGCAGTGCACAACCTTCCTAGTTATTTTTTTTTTGTGTGTGTGTGTTTCATGTCCATTTATTTATATATTTAGTTTGTAGCCTTGTAATAACTGGGTAAAAGTACTGTCAAGTCAAGTCACCTTTATATAGCACTTTATACAATGTAGATTGTTTCAAAGCAATCTTCACAATAATAACAGGAAAATGATGCATTATGGCTGTTGTTCAGCTGACGTCATTTCAGTTGATTCAGTTCCGTTGTAAATATCTTTATTTATTAAATTATTTAATCTATAAAGCGATTCTGCAAAAATTATATCACTGTCCAGCTCAGTTCTCATACGCTACAGCAACGTTAGTGCAGTCAGACCAATATTGTTGTCACGGTCACCACCTCCTCACTACATTTCCCAGCATCCTCCTTGGCCCACACCTGCACCTCCTTCCCAATGACCTGCACCTGTCAGCGATCTCCCTCATTAACTTCACCATAAAACCAGTGTTCCCTCATTATCTGGTCTCGTTTATCCTGTGTGTGTGGAACGTTTGGAGCCATTACGCCTATGTGATTTCCAGTGTCTGTGCTCTCCTCTACCTTGTGTTTACCATTTACCTGTTTGTCTGCCCACTGCTGCTAATAAACTCTTTCACCTACTCTTCTGTCTCTGGGTCCCTGTTTTGTAACAATTGTTGCATATTAAGTGTCCCCAACTAAGCAAGCCAAAGGCGACAGTGGCAAGGAACCCAAACTCCATCAGATGCCAGAATGAAGAAAAAACCCTGAGAGAAACCAGGCAGTACTCAGTTCTCCTCTGGCCAACAAACGAACATGGTGTCATTATGATTCAAGTTAATATGATACAGTATGTACAGTATATACCTTTTGTGAAATGGCACATTTTTAATATATCTATTAGGCCTATATGTGAAATTGTCTGCAATATTATGGATGTCCCTCTGCAAAGTGTCTTAATAATTTGTACAGTTACGGTTTCTTCAGACTTATACCTAAAAATACCTAAAGCCTATTCGGATGGCCATTGTTTTAGGATATTAGAGAAATTTGTGTTTTGCAGGCATACTTTGTGATTTTAATCTGAAATCTGAAAGTCTGTGTTTTTCTCACACAACCTCATTAAAAATGTCATGGCAAAGTATACTGTTTTTCAGCAAACTGAACAGTCCTCTGAGAAATCTGTGTGAAGATCCCATCTGAATGTCCATGTCTGTGATTGCCCATCCTGTATTAACACTTTTCCTCATGTGTTTTTTGACCAGAGCTACTGTTTGCACACCAATCTTTCACATGCTTTCAAAAAAAAACTGCGAAAACTGTCCATTTTAATAAGTGTCAGGTAATACATGTCTAAATGTCTCTGCTCCCTTATGTGAGTTTATTATAAACAGGCACTTCTATAAACTCATTTGAAGTTTATTTACATAGGGTTTTAATAAGAAATTAAAGTTCTATCAACAAGTAATTAATCAAAAAACATATATGTTATACATGATGCACTCATGCAGCAGAAGACCTTCAAAAATGCCCATGTCAAGAAAACACACAATCCCACCTCTGTAAAAAACACAGAGATAGTCCCATCTGAATAGGTACATGAAATCACATTGAGGTGAAAAGAATTGTAACTCAAACATCGTAGACAAGTAGTCCTGTTTGCATAGGGCTCTAGTCAACTGGTCCTTGAGAAGTCTGTCTGACTCCATGCAGGTACAAGAACAAATATTTTTTTAAGAACAATGACTCACCCACATACCTTTTGTAAGCATAATCTGAAACAGGTTTTGTTGAATTTTGAAAAATGAAACAACATAACTTGTATCTGCATGACTATAAGCCTAACTTCAAGAAATCAGCTACTGTATAACAGTAACACAAATAGGTCCATTTCAAAACATCTGCTGTCTTAAAATGCTTTTCTGTGGCACATTGGACCTACTTGGATTTACAGGAGATTAAATTTCAGTCTTTGTTTTAATTTCCTTAAAACAAAACACTATAGAAAAGAGTAGCAAGAAATTATACAATAATTATGAAACCTGTGTATTATGACATATGCTTTTTAAAATAACATATAATTCATAGATAATACTAACCATGAAACTCCCAATATCCAAACATTTTAGTGGCTTCAGAACCCGTTTTAAAATGTCAGCCTAAAAAGTATAAAAACTATTTTGGAAGGAAATGCAATAGGTTAATCAGCATTCATGAGATTCTTAAAAAACACGCAGGATGTCAAAATGGCATGCGTGGAATGTTATACAAAGGTGAAAAACAATATGCAAACCTCTTTGTAAACAAAACATCAAAATACAAAAATACAAATGTATTTTCTTCTCAGCTCTCTTATTATCAGAGTTATATTATTGTTGCTATGCAAGTCTTCAAACTATATGCTAAAGCTATAACCTGTCATTAGTTTGTCCATAAATATAGGTTATAAACAAATGAGCAGCTGTCAATTTAAAACCACAGTCATTTTAAATTGTAAAGGAGTCAAGAGGCATGAACAGAGGCGTCTGCCTTGCACACAAACAGAATTTAGGCACAGATATCTGTTTTTACGATTTGTGAATTGATTAAAAACACTCTGAGGTGGGGGTGGGACAGTTAATTTAAAAAAAAAATTAAAATTAAAAAAAAAAAATTTACTAGCTGAAAGTAACAGCGCGTGCGCGCTTCAGTCTGTAGGCTATAGCGAAAAAGCAGAGGCTGACACGCGCGATAACGCGCAGAAATATTTGCGTGCTATCAAATATTTCTGCGCGTTATCGCGAATTACGGTGAGCTTAATGTTTCACCATCTTCATAAATGTATCTTCATTTACTTAGGCTACTTGTTTGTTTAATAAATGTATAGTGTCATTCATTCATTTTTATTGAAACATTAATATTTACCATTCATTTATCTATTTCTTATTTATAGAAATTTGTATTCTAGAAATGTATAATATATGATACATAATACATAAATGTGAAATTGCAACAAACTTAAATGTTGTGAATGTGATGAAAGAGAGGGAGGACTAGCGTATAGTGGGTGGATCTTGGCCAACTTCCTTTTGTCATGGTGTGTTGAACTAAGAGTTTCTTTAGAGCTCTACATTAGCTGTGCGAGCGGCGCACGTGGACCGCAAACTCTCCCGGCGACTTTTCTCCGAAACGCACCTTTTCTCTTCATTAAGGAATCTGCAAGGACCAGTTGAGCTCGCACTAAATTTGAAGAATGTGGACGCTGTTTATGTAATTTGTTGTTGTTTTTTAAAGTCACTCCACCTATCTTGAGTTCATTCATTATGGTGGACAAGGGTCCCCTTTTGACTTCAGCTATCATTTTCTATTTGTCCATTGGGGCAGCAATATTCCAAGTCATCGAAGAACCGAACTGGGAGATTGCAGTAAAAAAGTATAAAGCCGAAAAGGAGAAAATATTGAAACAGTTCCCGTGTCTTACAAAGGCTGAGCTGGACTACATTCTAGAGGTAGGAGTACCAGTTTGAGTTACGTTAATTCTAAAAAATATGCAAAATTACTTGTTGTAACTCGTCTTTACGTTGGAAACAGAAAGCGAAATGCATTCCAATTGTATTAATATATTTAACTCTGGTTGTAGCCCTCTGAAATCTGTAATCCATGAGGTATAGTATGGAGGAATACATTTATGAGTAAAGTGTATTGCTATGCTCTACTGTTTATTGCACCTGCTCTTTTAACCAATTAGATTTATATAATCTATCAAAAAATGTGTCTTCTACAAATATTGTATCAACTTAGCTTGTATAGTAATGTGAAAACAGAACATTTTGCATTTAATATAACTGAGGAAGCTCTCATGATGATGGGCTTTTGAGAAACTTGAGAAACATTTGAAACATCAATGTACATGCAGTAGGCTACTGTTTAGGGAACAGAACCATCCTTAAAATGTTTGTGATGTTAATATTTGATGATTATGGTCATATAATAATTAGACTAGTGGCAATAAGAATTATTTTAAATGTCAACCTGAATTAAAATATTTTAGGACTGGACAAAATTTACAGGAGAGTAAGGAGTCTCTCAGGTCATTAATTTGCTTGAATAAAAAAAAAAAGACATGTAGAAATAAGTTGTATGTTTTTCTGCCCCATCCCCCGAACTGACATTTGAGTGAATTGGGTATATGTTGCCCCCAGTGGGAATGACCCTCCCCAAACTGTGGTCACATTCACTTTCAGTTCTCTTTGTCCTCTTTTGTTTTAAAGCATGAGGGACAGAGTAGGGTGAAAGACTTTCGGTGAGAGGAGCATTCACTGTGTCTTGTAATACATTTTGGGCTGTCTTCAGCTGAGGTAGCTGTCTGCCAAATGACTCTAAAACACAACCAGTGTTTTTACAGCAGCAGCACCTTCTAAATGTATAACTCGCAACAATGAATATTAAATAAGCCACATAGCTTTTACAAAGTACCAGACATGATTATAGGCTTACTGGATTCCTACAATAGTCTGTTTCATATTTCGGATTTTCATAGTAGTAGTTTGTGGTTTTATCATTTAAGAAGCTACAAGCCTCATGTTTGAACCATTTATTGAAAGTAGAAGACAATTTGGGGACATATTGCTGCATTTGAGAATGATGAATATAATTTGTGGTGTATGCTGAGTCGCACTGGTTTAAAGCATTTTACATTTTTTAACATCATAAAGAACCATAATGGAAACTTTCTCTGGTTTTATGGTTTGTTAAATGAAGATCAAAGTCTAAATAAATCCAGGGAAGCAACTTAGGGAGTTATAATTGGCACTATATGAAATCTTGGCAATTCCATGCAAATGTCAAACTTACCAAAATGTCAGGGTTTTGTTTTTATATATATATTTTTATTCTTTATAGGTTTTTCTTTTAATATTGTTGTGCTTTTAAATTCACATTTTCTATAAAGTGTATAGTCTCAGCCATACCTACTGTAATAATTCATAACACTGAAATTGTCCATCTGTAAAATACATCTTTGCTAAATAATTAACTTTCATCTGCCCTCGGGGTTAACAGCATTCTTGACTGTACTGTCATCCTTTTATAAATCTGTAAGCCAAGTGTGCAATGAAACTGCAGCGCTGCAGAATGTTATTTGCCTGTTCATATATGCGGAAAGATCCATCCATTTAAAGCTGTGAGTGTGAACATTCCCCCCTCAATCATTACAGGATGTTCAGGTTGATAAAGATGTTGGCATGATGAATGCATGTATATTTATTTTGTAGATGTAATTCACATTGCTGTGTAGGTGTGAATCAGCCTGTTGTATTGAGTTTTTTCATAGACATTTAATTGGAAAGAGAAGAAAGTAATTTGTTAAAGGTTAGCTTGATAAAAGGTGAGCAACATAACTGCTGCTTTGCTAATTTGCTTAAGTAAAAGTTCAAGAGGGGGAATTGATCTAGTCTTAAAGTCGTTTATTAATCTTGCATGCTGGAGTGTTCTATATTAAGACCATTTTACCGAAGCTCTATACGACTAGGAGTGTATAATTTACAGCATAAGCTGATAAGCTTTCACAAGCTGATGAGTAAGCAAAAAGTATTTATTGTTTTCGTTATCATTTCCTGACACACAAAAACAATTTTCCAAAGCAGAATTAAGTTTTGAATTTTGAAAATGATGGTGAAAATTTTATTTTGAAAATGATAAACGCTAGAAGTTTAACTGAGTTTTGGAGTCTGTGCTACTTTTATGTTAGTAATTGAAGAGGGCTGTGTTGTGCTTACATTAGTATGTATAATGTGGTTCAATCCCACATCATTTACTTAAGTTTTTATAAGCACTAAAATGTATTGACAGCTTCTAAATCATAAATCATTTACGTACAACTTTACCAACATACGAAATGTTTACAAATTCTTATTTAAGCTATGGATATTTAATTTGTCAAATTAATCTGTTGATTCTACTATATTTATGATCAATGAGGTTGTTTTCATTTAAATGTATTGTAAGCAGTTGGGTTATTTAGTTTATTTGATATTATAACATCATTCTGTTCTGTGTGACTTCGGGTGCCAGTAAAAAAAAAAAATTAACAAATGTAATATCACTCACTTTATTGCTGTTTTTACTCTGTTTGTGCAGTTTTTGGGGGAGATGTTATATATTTTTGAAATTATATAAATAAATTAAAAATATTTTTAAATAGAATAGTTTTTATAAAACAACTTGTGCAAAATTCACTTCACAAAAGATCCATATTTCTAACTTTCATTCATGGAGAAAACATAATGTGCCATGGTTTAGTTGAAAATTGCTGCCATCTACTGGAAAACAATTTTAAAATTAAAATAACATGAAATTTCAACTACAGCCACTAGATGGCTGTAAATAGGCATGTGATGGTATCAAACTTTCATGTTGCGATAATTGCAGAAGTTTTTATCACTGTATACCGTATTATTACGATATTGAAATAAGTTGCAAAAAAAGTGTTGTGATACTACAACAGGATTAATAACTGTTTTCTTAAAACAAAAAGAACAGAACATTTAAATACAATAAAATAATACACAAAAATGCATAAAGTAAACAAAGGTTCCAATACAACAATAGAATATAAACTGAGAAAGTTTAGTAGACTGAATTTAGCATCTGAGGATGACTATCAGCTGTTAAACAGAGTTTCCAGCAAGAGATTCCTGCCAGTCCTGTTTTCTCTTGTAAGTTAAATGAGTCAGATTACTGAGACTCCCACCCTTTGTCTTTTAATGGCTATTGGAGCCCCTGGCCCGGTCGTTGACTAGTTAGGCTGATTGGATAATTTGAATGACACTGTTATGCTGATGAGTTCAGGAAATCTCTGTAATCGAGCTGACTGGTGTAGGCTACTTAATTTACATGCCCTCTTTATGTAAATCCCTCTCCCTTGGAATGTATATAAACTACAATGTATACTACTTGAGTTGGATGACTACAGCAACGCACAGCGAAGTCCTCAATAAAGAATAACTTCTGCTTGAAAGATATTCCAACGTCTCCTGGTCTGTGCTTCGAAGGAAAAGTTTCCAACAATTTGTAATACCATACATGATGGTGCTGTATGGTATTGAAGCGTCCATTGAAGCACGAAGCATCGCAGTGCCACTTTGACAAGTTAGACCTGTTAGCGGTCTAAATGCAGTGAATTTTGGCTTGAACTTTTGTAAATGAAGCTGAAGCTGTCTTTTTTCATGTAACGCAGTCATGGCCAAACACAGACTAAACAGACAACCTCTCGCTCCTCCTGCTACAGTAGCTACACCCTAAACACTCACTATTGGTTGAGCAGGAAAAAGATTGACAGATATAAACAAACAGCTCACAATGATTGATGGTGCCTGGGAGGCTCAATGTTTTGACTTTTGTGTGAAATAAACGCATGAATGGCGTACTAAGAGGAAATGAACAATACATGGCTATGTAAAAAATATTGCCTTGACTTTTAACCCAAGTCTTGTCACCTGCAAGAAAGACAGGAAATTAGAAATTGGAATATCTTCCACAATCCAACAACTTAGAACCATATAATACACAATAAATATCACAAAAATATCAGTTGATTTCTTGA
The DNA here is from genome assembly GCF_949152265.1 of Phoxinus phoxinus. Taxonomy (NCBI): domain Eukaryota; kingdom Metazoa; phylum Chordata; class Actinopteri; order Cypriniformes; family Leuciscidae; genus Phoxinus; species Phoxinus phoxinus. The sequence continues at coordinate 8,516,499 of NC_136888.1, read as the reverse complement.
ACGCAATGGCCAATAAGACGTGTTTAAATTAATCCACTCACAGCTCAGAATGCCAGGGTTTTTGTCCTCTTCTGTTAACGTATACCCTACATAATTTCTACACATTGTTTGTTATATGTAATATTCATAGACAGTCAGCTTCATTGATTATAGCGGAACATAATGAGATTGCGATGAATTGAGGTGACCGCTTTTTAGTGATTATAAAGCGAGCGGTCTTTGTGCGCTTTCTAGGTGATGTATACTATATTGCAAACAGTTTTGGGACGTCTGCCTTTACATGCACATGAACTTTAATGACATCCCATTCTTAATCCATAGGGTTTAATATGGAGTTGGCTAACCCTTTGCAGCTGTAACAGCTTTAACTCTTCTGCGAAGGCTTTCCACAAGGTTTGGGATCGCATTTGTTCGGTCAGGCACTGATGTTGGACGAGAAGGCCTGGCTTGCAGTGTCCGCTCTAATTCTCCCAAAGGTGTTCTATCGGGTTGAGGTCAGGACTCTGTGCCGGCCAGTCAAGTTCCATCACACCAAACTCGCTCATCCATGTCTTTATGGACCTTGCTTTGTGCACTGGTGCGCAGTCATGTTGGAACAGGAATCGGGCCTTTCCCAAACTGTTCCCACGAAGTTAGGAGCCTGAAATTGTCCAAAATGTCTTGGGTGTGCTGAAGCACTAGGAGTTCCTTTCACTGGAACTAAGGGGCCAAGCCCAACGCCTGAAAAACAACCCCACACCATAATCCCCCCTCCACCAAACTTTACACTTGGCACAATGCAGTCAGGCAAGTCCCGTTCTCCTGGCAACCCAGACCTGTCCATCGTGTTGCCAGACAGAGAAACGGGATTCGTCACTCCATAGAACACTTCTCCACTGCTCTAGAGTCCAGTGGCGGCGTGCTTTACACCACTGCATCCCATGCTTTGCAGTGCACTTGGTGATGTAAGGTTTGGATGCAGCTGCTCGGCCATTGAAACTCATTCCATGAAGCTCTCTACCCACTGTTCTTGAGCTAATCTGAAGGCCACACGAAGTTTGGAGGAATTGGAGCACTATTAACTCTGCAGAAAGTTGGCGACTTTGGTTTTACATGGCCTACCAGTTCAAAGCTGAGTTGCAGTTGTTCCCAATTGCTTCCACTTTGTTATAATGCCACTAACAGTTGACCATGGAATATTTAGTAGTGAGTCAATTTAACGAATGGACTTGCAATATCACGGTACCACGCGCTTGAGTGCACTGAGCTCCTCAGAGCAACCCATTCTTTCACAAATGTTTGTAGAAGCAGTCTGGAGGCCTAGGCGCTTGATTTTATACAACTGTGGCCATGGAAGTGATTGGAACACCTGAATTCAATGGGTGTCCCAATACTTTTGGCAATATATTGTATAATCCATTCAGAATTTGAATAAAACTTTTGTTATTCGAATTAGCTGCCATACTAAATTATGCATACAGTGCTTTTATTGCAATTATTGCAAACATAGCTGTTTTGACACATCATTTATCAGGAGTGCTTATGCTGGGACGTGTTGGTTGTTGCTGGCGACATGTATCTTAAACTATTTCATTACTTTCTATTTAAATGTCTTTTTAAGGAGGAAGTGGATCTAGCCTTACTCTGAAGTTGGTTCACCCTCCGCCTTAGCAAGGAACAAAAAATGTCTTGGGCTCCAAAACATATTACTCGCATGAAGCAAAAAGTATTTTAAAAGAGACAAAAAGAAGGAAAAATTATATACTGTATATAGTTCTAGGTTATATTTACAATTAATAATTTGGTCCCACTTTATATTAAGTGGCTTTAAGTACTATGTACTTACATCGAAAAATAAGTACAATGTACTTATTGTGTTCATGTTTTATTGTAAAACACTTTTGCTGCTATTACGGTGTGACACGGGTAAGGTTGGGGACAGGTGTGGTGGTATGGTTAAGGTATAAGGGTGGGTTAAGGTATAAGGGAAGGGTCAACAGTGTAATTACAAATGTAATTACATAAATTAATTACAGCTGTAATTACATGCAGGTATTTTAAAAATAAGTACAATGTAAAAACATGTATGTACACTAAGTCCATTGTATTAAATTATTAATTTCAATGTAAGTACATAGTACTTAAAGCCACTTAATATAAAGTGGGACCCTGTTAAAATTACAACATAGAAGAAAAAGTTATTATTCCTTAAATACATTTTTGATAATTTATTATTTATTAGTGTTATTTATTAGTGTATTATTATTAAATTGAGGTGTGTCTGTGTCCGTCCGTCCGCCCTCACGTCTGCAACACTCATTCACACAGAGACACGCAGAACATGCAGGATTTGTATTTAAATAGTCTTACTCTCGCGCCCAGATGCATTCTCAGGTACCGAAATATGCCACCGTTTGATTTAATGTGATAAATCAAAATATATCACAAAGATATTATATGAATTAAAGTATGAATGAGTTCTATGAATGTATCTCTGAAGGGAACTGAAAAAAGATTTGATGGCATTTTCTTTTTATCTTCCCTCCGTGTAACACGTATTGTTTATAAGTGCATCGCTGCTTTGTTTACAGAGGTTACACTTACCGGGGAAACGGCTCTATTTCTGCTGTTCCATGAGCGCCACATACTGACAGAGTGGATTACATTTTCATTCAGCCTGTCTGCGTTTTTTGTTTGTGAAACTCAGACCACATTTTGTTTGTGTCTTTGGGGGTCGTTAAGGATTTTGAATGGGAAAATGGGGTCTCCTGGGCAAATGGGGGTCTCCTGCGTTAGAGCGTTAATACTTTTAACACCTTGCGTGATGTAAAAGGCAAAGATCCACATATTATGTACCTTCATGTTATTTAATGCAGATTTAACTGTGGATTATAGTTTACTTTCAAATGACCCGAATGTTTAGCTAGGGGCTTGTGTGAACTCCCTTCCTAATTTAAATAAATTGTTCAGCACCTTAGAATAGCATTTCATGCTTTATACCCAGGCTAGCTCGTAACATTTTAAGTCATCTGTTCAAAATGAAGGTCAACACTACTGTGATAGGCCCACATGGAATCTATGCATTGTTTTGTGCTGGTTTTGGAAGAAAATCTGCTGAATTGAATGAATTATATGCAACGGGTACAACTTTGTGAATGAAGGGTGGAAATTCTGCTGAGCTTTCTGTGGAATTCTGTGGGCTTGAATTCAGGGTAGTTCTACTGATTGCATGATTTATTTTTCTTCCGCACCAGTTAGCGATTCTCTAATGTTCCATATGAACACAAAAGAAGAAACTGCAACAGAAAAAGTTTGGAGGCAAAATCTTTAGGGGTGAGTTTAATACAATAAACAATAAACAAATGAGCCAAAACAATAAACAAACAGAAACTGACTTTACCACAAAAAAATTACATCCCTACAAATCAAATAAAAGAAACAAAACATACAATGACGTACCCTATCTCCGTATCTAACCAATTAACAGGAGAAAAAGTGATACAAAAAAACAAGACACTCACCCCCAACGGCTTCTCAAATAATTAAGAAGAATGTATACAAATAGGATCAACGGGACACTGGTGTTTTCACATAAAGAGCAAACTGTATCAAAAGTGGCTTCCAGAGATCACAGAAATCACCATCTTACACACAGCTCAACAACCATCAGTCAAGAGCAATCAAAGAGGCAGAGAGCTTCCTCCAGAGGAATTGAAGGGGAATTTATAGGACGGTCTCTTCTCTGGACTAATCCTAAAGGCGGGGAAAAGGAGACCGCTCCCACCTCACTTTCATCCACTTCTAATTTTAATGTTCATGTAAAATTTGGAGCTGAAATTCAACCTTCCCAAAGAATGTTTCTTCAAATTCCTACAAATTAGAGACTGGGTTAAGGAGAAATCCAAAGAAACATTCCCATATATCCCGAAAGAAACTCCTCTTAAATTCCACCTATGTAATAATTTACACAGATCAACAAAAGGAATAATATCTTCTATATATGGTATCATCAATGGAAAGTTACTGATTTATGATAAAACATCTACAAAAGGGAAATGGGAGAAAGACCTAGACTGTACTTATGAGGAGGCAGATTGGTGTCATCTATTGGAACAAGCACAGACTGTACTAACCTCCACAAAACACAGGCAAATTCAATTTAATATATTCCATAGGACATACTACACTCCTTACAGGTTACATAAAATTGACAGCAACATTTCCTCCAAATGTCAGAGATGTAAAATGATTGATGGTGATCTTATACACATGCTATGGAGTTGCCCAGTAATAGAAGAATTATGGAAACGTGTCATTGACCTAACATTAAGGGTAATAGGAAGTCAAATTGAACAGGACCCAAAACTATGGATCCTGGCGGACACAAGCTCTATTAATGTGAACTACTACAAAAAAATACTTTATCTTACTTGCGAGCACTGCAGTAAAAAAATGTATTTTGATCAACTGGAAATCTGAAAATTCACCGCTAGTAAAACATTGGATTAATGAGCTTGTGTCTTACTGCACACCCAAAAAATATTGTACAATGTGAGAGGGAAGCAAGCAACCTTTAGAGAAATCTGGGGCCCTTTCATAGACCTTTTGCCTTCTCTAGACTTGACTGTCCATGTTAGTATGAGCCCTCCTGGATCGGCTTCAAATTAGCCCTCTGCAGATCTATCTTGTATAACTTCCTCAGTGATGCATTTATTGTGAATAATGTGTAAATTGAAGTATGTGAGTATACAGATGGATATGTGTATAGACTGCTTTGATATATAAACGAAAAGAAACTGACAACTATACAAGGGAAGAGGGTGGGGGGTGGGATGGGAAATGTTTGTGTAATAGGCTATTTGTTTTTGTTTAGTATTGATTTTGTTTATTTATTTATTTTTTTCTTATGTTCAAAATTTGAAAATGTCCATTCTTTGTACTTAGGATGTAAGTAATGTTCAAACTGTAGATCCTTTGTACACTGTATTTACATCTTGTAAGTAATTATGTTAATAAAAACTAATCTAAAAAAAAAAAAAAATTTGGAGCTGAAAGAAATGGGGCACAACACAGCAACGTTTTAACAGCATCAAAAGCTGACTGACACTCCGAAGTCCATTCAGATTGACTCAAGTTTGAGTGGGGACTCAACTTTAGCAAAGTTCTTGCAAAAAACATGGTAATATCCTATCCTTCCCAAGAAACGACGCAACTCCCGTTTTGTTTTTGGAGCTGGAAAATCAAATCCACTCGATTTTTGTATCGACAGGGCGCACTTGTCCTTGACCCACACATTTCCCAAGATATGTCACGACAGCTTTACCGAACTCACACTTGGCAAGATTCAATTTAAGAGATTCATCACTTGGACGTTTTAAACACTGAATACAGACTTGTATTCACTGGTATGCCTCACAGTTTTCTAAGCCAGCCAGCACTACTATCCTCATTAGGTGTTGGAAGGTGATGGGCCCTGCCATCAAAGGTACCTGCCAGTAACCTTTTAACAGGTCCAGCTTAGTCACAAACTTTGCAGCGCCAACCCTATCAATACAGTCATCCATCCTCCGTAAAGGATAGGAATCCGGTTTCGTTATGGAATTTACCTTGCGGTAATCTGTGTAGAATCGAACTTTCCCACCTGATTTAGGCACCAGTAGACAGGGTGAGCTCCATGAACTGGAATTTGGCACAGCACAATCAGGTTCTAACAACTATTAAAGTGCCCTATTATGGATTTTTGAAAATGACCTTTCATGTAGTGTGTAACATAGCTATAAGTGAATGGAAACATCCTCAAGTTTTAAATCTGAAAGTGCACTGTATATATTATTACTGATTGCATAATTTGCAATTAATGATTTGCATTGCTTTAATGCCATGTCAAAAGTAAGGGTCGAGTATGGGAATACCTTTACTTTACAGACATTGCTGTGAACATGTAACATACATGAATAAACCCCATTGCAGGGGAAGGTGGAGGGTTTCTGAGAGCGTAGTAAGACTGTAGTCAGACTGTAACAGCAAACAATGCCAAGTATTTGAATGCTTGAGCAGCAAGCTCATTAGCCGCTGATGGAACAGCAACCTATCAGCTGTGCTATGTTGATAACGACATGATTGCTACCAATTTGCTGATAAAGACCTATCAGCCTGCACCATTCAGAGTTTCATGCCACAACTATGTAATGCCTGTGTTATTACAATATTAAGGACTTGGATACAGGACTGTATTCTGTTTCTGTGCGAATTTGGCCTAATTTCAAAGGTCCTTGCAGCCTATGACAGAAAAATAACCTAAACCCACAAGGACACTGACCAGGCAAATAATAAATAAATAAATAAATAAATATTTATAATTATTGCAAGCTAATTCTAAGTTTTTCCAACTATATTACCTTTTATCTATTGAAAGCACACACTCTTTCTCGCTCTCCCATACAAGTGCACACACATACAGCACAGACACACACACACACACACAGAAACATTATTTCGAACAGGAACTTGTCAGCGCTGGCCTGCCGCGAAAATTGAAAAATACTTTTTCAACTGAAAAGCTCAATGACATTTTTCAGTAGAAACAAAGTATACTTTTGTTTTCCATTTCATTTTTACCCTGCATGATTTAAGTGTTGATTTTTGGTTTCTGTTGGCTGTTGAGGTGAGTTGGCTGTGGTGGCAGAGGCCTTGTGCAGTGGCTTTAGGTGTGTACCTGCTGATAACAGTGGAGAATGTGCTTGTTTGACAGGGGAGGTGATAGGCCATGAAAATATTTTATCTGCCTCTCACATGATCAAGGCTGTCGTGGTCTTTTTGAAAGCACAGCATTTTGTCAATTAGTTAATTTTTTTATTTTTTTATTTAATGTTTATTTGACAGGGACAAATGCATAGAACATTGCTTTATAAAGAATACAAAGTAAATGCCATGCATACAGGTTTATAGCCATGACTAATTTGCAACCCCTGTCCCTGGTTAGGCTTGTAAAATTAAAACAGAAATTACAGAGTATTGAATTAAAATGTATACTATTAAAATCCATACAATAAATGCATCCCATACATAAAATAAGATATGGGCTTAAGTGGATGTAGAAATCACTATAAACTGAGTCTAGACACATTTAACAAAACAAAACACAATAGTATGCATATGTCTTTGTGTGCTAACACATGCAACATTGTGCTTGTATGCATTGTATTGTATCCTGTACAGTCAGTGTTCACAGAGTTGTTTCAGTTTCAGCCATTGCTTTAAATTGCTTTAGTTCTGTCAATGTTTTAATTTCGGATGGTAAAGCGTTCCACAAATGTATGCCTCTTACTGATAATGATGTCTGATCAAATGTTGTTCTACGTTTTGCGGCTATACAGTTTCCACTTATTGTGCCTCTAGTTCTTATTCCGCTCTTTTTGTTTATCTACTAGTTGACAGAATATTTCTGGTGCAAGGTTGTTCACACATTTAAAAATTAGTTTTAGAAATTAATAATTTACAAAACTGTCAAAACTCAATACATTTTGCTTCCTTAGAATGAGGCAATGGTGCCATCTTACAGGTTTCTGGTCCATTACTTTTAGTGCCTGTTTATATAATGACTTGATGGGTGTAATTGTTTGATTGGCCTGACCCCAAACAGTAATGCAATACGATAAATGAGAAAATATCATAGAATGCATAAACTGCTGTGCTGCCTTAATGGGTATATATTGTCGTATTAATCGGAAGCAGTTTAAATTTGTCTTGACAGTTCTGCACAATTTCTTTACATGACTATCAAACTTAAGATGAGAATCTAAAGTAACCTCTAAAAATGTAAATTCATGTACCTCATCTATCTTCTCATCAATCTTTATTCGAAAATTTTCATTGACCTTTCTTTTTATTGAAAAGCACATAGACTGTCTTATCATAGTTCAGGGTCAGATGATTATTTCGGAGCCACTGTGATACACCATCCAGTTCTTTTGAAAGCATCTCAGCTGCAATCTGAGGGGTTTTTGCTGAGACATATATACATACATTTGGCATTTAACCCTTTTGCAGCTGTCTGGAAGATCATTTATATATATAAGCTAAAAAGTAAAGGGCCTAAAATTGAACCTTGTGGAATTCCGATTCGACAAGTTTGGACAGATTACTGGGTGGAATTTATTTTAACACACTGCTGCCTGTGTTCGAGATATGATCTAAACCAAGTTATCGCATCATGTGACAAGTTACAATTTTGTAATTTATTTAAAAGAATTTCGTGGTTCACAGTATCAGGCTTTTTTCAAGTTCAGAAATACTGCTCCTACTACATTACCATCTAATGACTGTTTTATTTCAGTGAGGTAACAGTTTGCCAACCCTGTTGAGTACCGTGGTCTAAACCCAAATTGTTTGGCATGTAGAAGATGATTACTTTCAAGATAATCAAGTTTTTTGGCAACTGTTTTTTCCAGAACCTTTGAGAGTGCAGGTAAAATTTAAATCTGTCTAATTCGAGACCTGGTCAGATGCTCCAGACTTAAAGACTGGAGTTGTAATAGCGGTTTTCCATTGCTGAGGAAATTCATTTGCTCTTATAGATAAGTTTACTACATGTGTAACTGGCATTAAGAGGATTAACCAAGCCAAAGTTATCCTTGGCCTTAGATTGCCGCAACTGTCTAAACTTCAGCAGTTTCACCCTGGTCTACCTCTTTTATACAAAAAAAAAGTTGTTTGGTCTCTCAGTAAGTGTTTTAATTGTGCTGGTTGAAAATTGTCAGCCAATTCTTCAGTTGATTGGATAAAGAATCTATTAAATTGGTTTGCAATTTCAGTCCTTTCTTTACTGAGATTCCATTTATATTTAAAGGGATACTTCAGGATTTAGCATTAAGCTTTGTATCAGTAGAAAGCCAGTATTATTTTCGAATTACCGTGCTCCCCCCTGCCTCATATCCCCCTGAGATGAGATTTATGTATTTTTATTCTGGAAAAAATCCTCATGATGCAAAAATCGTCATATTGCGTCATATAAGGATTGTTTGGCCAGAGGCTTAAAACTACAGCCAGTAGAAGGTGCTGTTCCGCATGTTTTAAACCCGCCCATAGAGGGTGGGATCTCTCACAGAATGTACAAATAGTGTCAGCCATCTTTTATTTGGAAGCTAAGCTAACAGGTTCTTATTCTGTGGAGAAAGCTAAGTAGTAGGGGTTACCATCCGCTTTTTCCCGGACATGTCCAGCCGTTGAGATTGTCCAAAATGTCCGGGATTCGGCTTTTGCTTTCTGCAATCGCCATTCATTGTTTACATGCACAGCTTTTGTTTCAATCTAACTGAATTCATTCCGATTGGTGAATCTGAATATAGTGTTTACATGAACGCTAAACAAGTGATCGGTTGATGTGCGTTTTAGCATTGCTAAGAAAATTCCCGCTCCTCCGTGAGAGATACGAGACCGGTGCAACTCACAGGTGTCACTCATCAGTAATCATCCATCGGCCTCGCGTCGTTCGCCCGCGGCCGTCAGTCTCGTCCTGCTCGCCACAGTAAACATAATGAATGGCGACTGTAGAACGCAAAAGCCGAATCCTGGACATTTTGGGCGACATCAAAATACCGGGCAGACTCACGGAGACTCACTAGTAGCATAGCCTTGTTGTTTACTGCGATCTCTGTGGCCTCATAGGGCAGCGAAGCAAGTGCATTCTGGGAGTTGTTGTCTTTCATCCCCATAAGCCAAAAATACATTTTCTGGCTTTTCTCAGTCTAGAAGGCTCCAAATTAAAAAATTATTTCACATTTCTTCTACATAAATGACCCATTTTAAATACACATTCATCTTTCCAGAGGTGAAGTATCCCTTTAATTCCACTATTAATTTTTGTTGTTCAGGCACTCGATTAGTAAAAATATTTAGATGTTTCCAAAGTTCAGAACTTTTCCTTCCCGATTCAGCCATCAGTTTAATAAAGTTTGAGTTATTTTATTCTTGGGAATACCTGTAAATTCTAATTTAAGCCGAATATTGCAGAAGGATTGTAGACGGTTTTTGGAGAACTTTCTGACAATTAAAATCATATTGTGATCAGAAAGACCTGTGATTAAGTTGTACGTTTTACTCACTCGCTCAGTTCTATTTGTAAAGATCAAGTCAATAAGAGTTTTACTACTTTTTGTTAATCTTGTTGGTTCTTTGATTATTTGGTGGAAATTGTTTTGAGTAGATCATTTTTAACTTTTGCTTAGTACTGTTAACCAATTTGTTAAAATCTCTTTGGAAGATAGTCTCACAGCGACAATTTAACTGTTTAAGTAAATCATCTAAATCCTTATAAAATGAAGCACCATGTGAGGGGGGATTATATAAAGTGACAATATTAAAATTCATTTTTGTTGACAACACTACAGTGATGCCCACACTTTCTAAAGGCGTGTCCAGATTAATTTGGACACATTTAAATGTTTCTTTGATATAAATCAACACACCACCACCCCTTCCAGTTAGTCTGTCTTTTTCTAAAACAAATATAACCAGGTACGTCAATCATGTGTGTTGGAGTATTGCTGTTTAGCCAGGATTCACATAGACACAGGTAATCCAAATTGGAGTCTGTCAGTAAATGTTGAATATTATCTATTTTTGATGTAATACTTCGAATATTCAAATGCCCTCCAACAATGCCCTTTGGTTTAGTCTTCAGATCCCATATAACCTTTGCATGATTCACAGTCTGAAAGAATCCAAATTGTCTTTGTTTACCTACCGCGTGACCAGTAGTCCTGATGGTAACTACACTGCTGCAGTTGCTGGGCCTGGGCTTGGGCCCGGAGTCTGGCCTGCTAGCTGAACTGCTGCTGCTGAGACCTGAGCCTGGCCTGATGGTAGCTAGGCTATTGATACTGCTGCTGCTGCTGGTGCTGCTGCTGCTGCTGAGGCCTAGCCCAGTGGTAGTTTGGCTGCTGCTGCTAATGCTTAGGCCTAAGCCTGGCTTGATGGTAGCTAGCCTGCTGCTACTGCTTCCACTGAGGCTTAAGCCTGGCCTGGTGGTTGCTGGACTGCCGCTGCTGAGGCCTGAGCCTGTCCTGTTGGTAGCTGGACTGCCGCTGCTGAGGCCTGAGCCTGTCCTGTTGGTAGCTGGACTGCCGCTGCTGAGGCCTGAGCCTGTCCTGTTGGTAGCTGGACTGCCGCTGCTGAAGCCTGAGCCTGGCCTGGTGGTAGCTAGGGTAGTTTTGTCACGGTACCAAAATTTCAGTATTCTGTACCGATACCTGTGAAAATCCACGGGTTCTCGATACCAATTTCGGTACCCAAGCTAATTTAGATAAAATTTGCATTAAAGCTGCAGTCCGTCGTTTTTCCTCTTTGTCGCCATCTCTGTTAGAAATCTGCAATTGCAGTTATTCGCGGAATTATTAACTGTGCGTGGGTAGTAAATCGGCATGAAACAGCGCGGATGAACACAAACAATTTAGTGTTTTTAGCAGTTGGAGTTGATCTGCAACAAAGTATGTAATGAAAAGAGTGGCATGGATGTATCATTGTCAGATGAGACCACATCTCTACATGACATTGATTCGTGTTCACAGGGAGATTCTCTGTCTAGTGTTGATATTATTAACTCAAGAGCTCTCACAAAATGATCCCTCACTGTAAATGTTGAAAGAGATTAATGCTTTTCTAGACACATTTGGGAAGCAAGTTAATGTTCCCCCCTTGACTGCTTACAGTTTTTATATATTTAAAAGCTATCGAACATGACCGCTTGAGGCTGTCTGCACTGGAAAAAAAACTTTAAAAAAAGCATTTGTTCAGTAGCAAACGGGGCATCACGCATCAGTTTACTGTTTACAGTTCATGCAGTGTAGACAAAATCGTTAGTTATAATGGTTTCTATTGGCTTTTGATGGATCATGTCGCACCGCTTACATCCTGTGTAAGATATAGCACATTCTACAGAGATATCCAAATGAGGACTGAGGTACTGCCAGAAATGTCGCCCACATTTAAAAACACAGCTGGCTTGTTCTAAATATTGTGAATAAGAGTTTTTCATGACACATTGCTTCAGAGGATCTGATCTATCTGTGTGGTAGCAGAAGCATGTCTTGTTATTGCTAAGAACAAACAAGGACATGCAACGAGCAAACCTACTAAGTTGTCAGATCAAAGCTGTATAAATGTTTATTCTCTAATTTTACATGAAAGGTCTCAGAGGAGAGAACTCTTGTTTAAGTGAGCATTTTTCTGAATAATAATTGCTCTCAACAGATTATTTTATCTGTGATTTAAGGAATGTATTAAGCCTCGTTCATACCTCTGATATCTTTGCATTATCTGAGTTTAGATCCATCGTTGAGTAACTTATATTTGAGGTATGGCCCACTCATGTCCTAGAGATGGCAGGCTCATCCGCATTCTCAGGGGGCTGCTGATAATATAATTTGCATGAGAGGATATAAGCTCTGGTCTCAGACACAACATATCCACATGCTTCTCTAGAAAATAACCTCTCTTAATGTCATACTGTTCAAATTGAATGTGCGGCTGTTTTCATCAGTTTGTTTCGCTTTTAAATAGATGGTGTCTGATGCTGCAGGACAAGGCGTCACCATCACTGGGGACAAAGCCTTCAACAACTGGAACTGGCCCAATGCCGTCATCTTTGCAGCTACAGTTATCACAACTATAGGTAAAGATCTGGTCCATTTAATCAGTATATTGGAGAAATAATCAAAAGAAACATTGAATTTCATTTTTAGACAAAAAAATAAACAAAAAATGCAGGTGAATTTATTTATGCTACCATCATTAACACAAAATTAATTTATAATAAGTCATCATTATTATTTCCCATAATTCAGGGCAATTCAGGCATATCCCTCTATCCTTACAAATAAGGGTATAGTACAGTGTTTTTGTTTGTTTGCTTAATACTCAGAGACATACTTGTAAGCCAAAGATAGAACACGTGTTCAGACTGTGTAAATTGAACATCAAAAAGTTAGATGAATGGCATTTACTATAAACTGAAATCCATTTTCACCCCCCAAATTTTTTTTCTGCAGGTTATGGAAATATTGCACCAAAAACACCTACAGGGAGGGTTTTCTGTATATTTTATGGTCTTTTTGGAGTGCCGCTGTGTTTCACCTGGATCAGTGAACTTGGAAAGTTTTTCGGTGGAAGAGCTAAACACCTTGGGCAATATCTTACTAAGAAAGGAGTAACATTGGTAAGGAGCAAACACACACAGGCGTTGTATTGTAAAAATGATTATCACTATAATAAATATAACTATAACAGAAATAGCAATGAGAACTTCTAACTGCATTTTGAAAATCTCTTTTTGTGTTATAAGTTTGTTCTTTTTTTTTTGGCTTCTCAAAGCGGAAAACACAGTTCACCTGCACAGCTGTCTTTCTGTTATGGGGTTTGCTGGTCCATTTGCTGATTCCTCCATTTGTATTCATGTCTCAAGAAGGCTGGACCTATATCGAGGGCTTGTATTTTTCTTTTGTCACTTTGACAACTATTGGTTTCGGTGATCTTGTAGCAGGTGGGTGTCTTAGTTGTTAAATCTGCTTATCACTTAAGAAAATGAATAGTCACTTAAGTTGGCTTTATATATATATTGGACCATATATTTATTAGGTTCAATTTGATTTTAAGAAATGTATTACCAACCCGATCTCATGGCAATTCGTATGCATTTTACATGGTGGCTAATATGTATGAATTCATATGACCTCATTCGTACAAATTCGTATGAGTTTTGCTAAATCGTACATATTTTACGAGTTGCCCAATTCGTATGATTCTGCACGGATGACCTACCCCTGACTCTGCCCCTAAACCTTCCCATCACTGGGGTTTCGACAAATCGTATGAATTCGAATTCATAAAATGTTGATAACCCAAAAGCATTGTTTGCAAATTGCAACCATATAAGGTACTGAGTCCATCTAGTAACTTTCTCTTCCCTGTCCAAGGATTTGTGAGTTTTTAAAGTTTGTCATTAACAACAAGGTTGATTTTAGAAGGTTGAATATTTGGCCAGTTGGGAACGTTGTAGTTGAAGCAATGAATCCTTCACATTGCTTGAGTAAATTTGAATTAATTTCCTTCAGCCGACTACCTCACTCTATGAAGTTCTTTCTTCATTAAGGGGGTTGTTGACATTATTAGTCCTAGTATTTTATTGATTATTAATAGCCTTTTATTTTATGGCACTGTGCCATCATATGGGAAGCATGCCATTGTTGAACCAGTTTACAGAAGACGATCCTGGATCCACATAATTTTAAAAACATCAGGCCTATTTCAAAACTTCCTTTATGAATAAAATCTTAGAGAAAGACGTTCATAAACAATGTTTTTTTTTTTTTTTTAACTGGAAATAATGTAATGGATATTTTTCAGTCTGGATTAAGGTCTAAACATAGCACAGAGTCAGCTTTATTGAAGGTTGCTGATGATACTTTGTATTGACTCCGGGAAAGTTGTTGCTTTAATGATTTGAGCGCAGCCTGTGATGCCATAGATCTTTTCTTTTTTTTTATAGAAAGAGATTATGTAGGTATCAAGGGTGTGGCCCTTGAATGGTTCTCTTCTTATCTGCAGGACAGGACATGCTCATTTAAGATTGGAAACTATGTTTCTGCATCAGCAACTATCTCTTAGGGGCTCCCAACTGTTCTCTTTATATATGCTGCCCCTGGGGGTCAATTTTTAGAAAATATCACATTATTTCTATGCAATTGTACTTTCCTTTAGAGTTTGACCGTATATCCTTTTCACTGGGGTGAAGGGGTAGTTTGCAAGTGATTACAACCTACAACTAAATAAGGATAAGATTGAGTTTATATGTTTGGGAATAAACAGCCTGAGAAAGGACTGACTGAAAGTTATGGACTACTGTCTAGTAAAATGCAATGTTATGTAAAGAACTTGGAGTAATTTTCTATTCCAATCTCCGTTTTGGTGATTGTCATTTAAACAGTTGTGAAAGCATCTTTTTTTCAGTTGTGAAAATTGTCTACTGAATCTTTCAACCAAGGATTTGGAGACTTTTGTTGTGCATTCTTTAATTTCCACATGGCTGGATTATTGTAATGCTTTATACTTAAGTGAAGCCTTGGTGGCACATCTTCAGTATGTCCAAAATGTACCAGGAAAAGGGATCAAATAACACGTGTTTATCTCTTCATTGGTTACCTGTAAAATACAAAATACAATACAAGGTGTTAATGTTTGTTTACAAAGCACTACATGATCATTGGCGAGGTGAAACTCAAAAAATTTGAATATCGTGCAAAAGTTCATTTATTTCAGTAATTCAACTTAAAAGGTGAAACTGATATTATATAAATAGACTCATTACATGCAAAGTGAGATATTTCAAGCCTTTATTTGTTATCATTTTGATTATTATGGCTTACAGCTTATGAAAACCCCAAATTCGAAATCGCAGAAAATTAGAATATTAATGAAATCAATTAAAAAAAAGATTTTAAATACAGAAATGTTGGCTCTCTGAAAATCATGCATATGTACTCAGTACTTGGTTTTGGCCCCTTTGCATTAATTACTTCCTCAATGCGCTGTGGCATGGATGCTATCAGCCTGAGGTGTTATACTGTACTGTATGGAAGACCAGGATGCTTCAATAGCATTGTTCAGTCTCATGTCTCTCATCTTTCTCTTGGCAATGCCCCATAGATTCTCTATGCCATATGGGGCTCAGGTCAGGCGAGTTTGCCGGCCAATCAAGCAAAGTAATCCCATGGTCATTTAACCAGTTCCTAAATCTGGTATAGCCTACATCCCCAAAAAGGAGTTTGGTCTTTTACTGTATATCACTGCATTAGTCCATTAAGCGTTAACGTTCCTGAAAGCAGGGAGATGGGGGAATCCCCAGTTCTGCAGCACATCACCGCAATATAAAGTTAAGAGAACTAAACAACTGAGAGAAATGTCTACTACCTCAGATTTAACGTTTTATCTGTACATCAGCATCGGAGAATAACAACATAATCTCGTTCACGGTAGAGAAAGCTGCTTACATGTGCAAAACTAACTGTCTAAGACTTAAATGTAAACACAGCTTTTGTCTTTATAAGCTTTTCTATATATATATATATATATATATATATATATATATATATATATATATATATATATATATATATATATATATATATATATATATATATATATATATATATATATATATATATATATATATATATATATATATATATATATATATATATGTGTGTGTGTGTATGTATGTGTATGTACTGGCCCTGATAATCATCATAACTTACCGCTTGCTCCATTTCTGAAAATCCGTTTTTATGAATGAATGAGTCTCTCACCTGTTTTATAGTTATCTGTTTATAGTTTTCTTCGTCAACCCGCACTTGCACCTGCTGGTCAAGTCATCTTCATTTAAATAGCGCTTTTAACAATGTAGATTGTTTCAAAGCAGCTTTACAGAGATAAACGTATAATTTAAGGTAACAGAGATTGTTTTGGCTTTATAGCGGTTCTTGAATAATGTTATTTTCCAGCTAAAGTTAGTTTTGATTGATTCACGTCCGTCGAAAGGATAATTTGTTATTATATTAGGGGCCGCTAAGATGACACCGTTCTCTCTACACAGACTTTAAACGCGAACATGTGATAAACGCTGATGCCGCTCACGTGCGCATCAAGAATTAATTCAATAGTTATGTGTGTTTGAATATATGTGCGCATGTTTGTAATTCTCTACAAACCAAGCCTAAACAAACTACTTGTCCTGCCTATAAATTTGATACAGAATTTTATTTTATTTTATCACTACGGGGAGATACGCGAAATTTCCAGAATGCTTTATCTGTAGAGTGGTAAAGGGATCCTCCATAGGGAGAGGCTAGTTGCCACTTCAGCACTGCCTTGCCATCGGGTCCAGGCGAAGGTCCTTCGTCAGATCTGGATACGGCCTGGATCCGGCAGGCTGCGGGAAAACCTCGGGATAAAAAAAGACACTAAAATTAGATGCCCTTCTTCTTATGATGTAACGAGTACATCAGGATTTAAGGGAAGTGTTCCCGTAAGGCTAATATGGTCATACTTCCTGGTTCTGGTAAGAACTCGAGCTGCTGCGTTTTGAACTAGCTGTAGTTTGTTTATTAAGCGTGCAGGGCAACCACCCAGTAGAGCATTACCATAATCTAGCCTTGAGGTCATGAATGCATGAACTAATTGTTCCGCATTTGTCGATGAGAGCATATGGTGTAATTTAGATATATTTTTAAGATGGAAAAATGCGGTTTTACAGATACTAGACACGTGTCTTTCAAATGAAAGATTGGTATCAAAGAGCACACCCAGGTTCCTAACCGACGACGAAGACTTAACAGAGCAGCCATCAAGTGTTAGACAGTATTCTAGGTTATTACGTGTGGAAGTTTTTTGTCCAATAATTAGAATATCTGTTTTTTCTGAATTTAGTAGTAGGAAGCTGGTGAGCTCGACTAACAGTTATGTAGATTATCAATCGACAATCTACTGATATTCCTGCCGTTCCCGGATGTCAAATGTTGAATTTGAACCCCTGAATTTGTGGAAGCGAAATAAAAATGGGATGAAAAATGCCTGTCGAATATTATAGGTTGTATTTTTAAACAGAATTAATATTTTGGAAATGAAATCTGAAAGGTGAATCTGGATTATTAAATTTTTATTAATGAAAATGTGTGAAATGTTTTGAATTGAAATATTCACAGCTTAAATATACAACCATATTGAATTTCAGCAATCCCTAAAAATACAATGCAATAAAATGCAAGCAGGGTTAATGGAATGCATATTTTTTTCAAGTAGTGCAATTCAACAAGCTTTTTTGTTTCAAAAACATTTGTCATTATTTTACTTCCATACAAATTCTCAATGGCATGAGTCTGAACCAAAGTTGAAATGCTGCGCTTTAAAACGATGCCAAACTTGTGCTGAGAGTGCCAGTCGTCAAGAAGCGAGCTGAAAAAAACTGCATTTTTCATGGACAAAGGAAAGGTACTCCTCTCATAAAACGTAAAAATAAAACGTTAACTAATTTTTGTAAAAACCATCGGCCAAAATTGGTCCCGTCGCTCGTAATTTGCACGTTCGCATTCCGAGTCGTTTTGCCAGCACGGGTCACATATCAAAATTACAACATTGAAACTAAAGGAAATTACTTTCTTTTTTTTTGTGATTGTTGTTTCATTTTGCTAACTTTTTTCTCTTTATCTGTATTTTTTTTAGGTGTTGATCCCAATGCTGACTACCCTACTCTCTATCGCTACTTTGTGGAGGTGTGGATATATCTTGGTCTGGCATGGCTCTCCCTTTTCTTCAATTGGAAGGTGCGCATGGTTGTGGAGGCACACAAAGCTCTAAAGAAGCGCCGTAAAAGGCGCAAACTTTCTCTGGATGAGTTGCAGTGCATCAAAAAAAGTCACAAGACCCTAGACCTGCCACCAAGCCCTAATGAAGTCAACATCTTCAGCTTTATGTCCAAGAGAAAAGAACATTACAATGACTCAATCAAGCAGATAGGTGTCGAGAAGGAAGGAGAAGATCAACGTGTCAGCTCCATCACTGGTAGCAAGAATAACGCACCAATTCGCTCAAAGAGCTGCTGTGATTCTCTTTCAGTAAAAGGAAATTCAATCCTCAGTCTAGACCGCTCCCCTCGACAGAAGCGCCGCTATAGCTTCAGTGACAGAGTTGCTGTAGCGTTCTCAAAATCCAAGGGTTACCTTCTTAACAAAGAGGAATGTCTTCTCATGGATGAAATGGATGGGGAAGGAGGGATAGACACTGACCTAGACTGTTTGAGAATGTATGAGAATCAATTGGACAAGGAGGCAGGAGAGAACCAAGAAGGTCTTGAACCTGCAGGCTGCAGTAATGGCCGGATCACGAGGGACTTCAAAGTTAACCAGATCCTCATGTTTCCCAATGCTAACATCACCTTCATTGATGAGGAGAATTTGCTAAACAACAACCTGGAGAATGATGATAATGACTTTATGCCTAAATTCTCAGCTTCAGAGGAGACCGATTTCAGAGATGAACGGGGCTCAGAATCTGAGACCTCTGTATTCACCACAGATGGGTCTGACCATGACCACTTCTATGAGCAGCTAGCGGAAGAGTATTCCAAAGAGGACAATACTGACATTTGATCCTGTCTTATAATAGGATTTAGACTTAAGTCTTACTTTGAACTGACATTAAAATTAAAAACCAATTATATAAATGAACAAACATGCAGCTGTTGGCATAGAGACTTATAGAGGTGTATATCAATAGCTGACTTTTGCATTGGCTCTAGACTTGATTAGGTTTTTATTTATTGTATAGCAAATAAATAAAATTAGACAATTTAGGTTTCTACATGCAGGGGTCTCCGATTCATTCACTCTGACAATATAGATTATAGATAGTAAAATAATCTAGATTAAAATCACACACATTTTTTTCACCATATTGGTGATTTATTTTTAAGATGGAAAGAAAAAAAAAGCTTAATCCTTATTGGATTTAAACCAAATATTTGATTGTCTTCCATTTTAGCCTGAAATATTTTTTTAACCATATTGGCCTGTTGTTTTAACTTGGGATTTATTTAAAATGGTATGTCATGATTTTTTTATGTCAAGTCTTTTGTTTATTTCAGAAACATTAAAACAATGTCTACATGTGTTGATAACTCTTATCCAAAGATAATCTCTGAAAAAGTTTTCTGAACTGTCAATACAATGAGATGATCCGCACTAAAATACTCTATCGGCCTTCCTCAATGTGTTACTGTCAAGTAGATGATCGTTGAATCAGTCAACATTAGAAATGAGAAACCAATTGTTATTACAGTGTTAGTTTTACTAACATAACCACCGTTTTGGTTTCTGACTCGTTTGTTGAAACTCTAGTTCTGTGTTGATATGAAACCAGCATACTGACAAAATAACCATTACAAGAAAGAAAGAAAGAAAGAAAGAAAGAAAGAAAGAAAGAAAGAAAAAGAAAGAAAGAAAGAAAGAAAGAAAGAAAGAAAGAAAGAAAGAAAGAAAGAAAGAAAGAAAGAAAGAAAGAAAGAAAGAAAGAAAGAAAGAAAGAAAGAAAGAAAGAAAGAAAGAAAGAAAGAAAGAAAGAGAAAGAACGATCCTGGTTGTGGTTCCCTCTGCTGAGCTCTAGCCGTGTGTGTTCTCACACTGTCCTCTTGCGTCATGCTGAGTGCCCCTGGTGTGTAGAGCTGCAACCTGAGTCCATTTCCTGTTTATAGATGGAATTGTTGTTTGTATTTCAAGTGTGTTATAGGAGCGATCTCTCTTAATCCCCTTTTGGCTTTCTTTAAAGTTTTTTTTTTGTGTGTTTTTTTACTTCCCGTATGCATTGAAATGTGCATTCTACTGTATGTCTTCTAATATTCAGTGCTGTGTATGTTATGTAAGTACATTTTGCACCAATTTGCATTTCTTCTAATGAGGCCCTTTAATGTTGTCTTTTATGGTGTTATCAAACTTGTGTTATATAGACCCACCCCTGTTTTCCCAGCTTCACTTTAACCAGAGATCTCTTTCATATTCAATGTGCAGTCTCTCATTTGAGAGAACAGTGTGTTTGCTATGTAAACATTGGAAAAGGGTCTGTCAGTAATCATCACTGTTGGTCTCCTGTAGTCTCGGTTTAATTAGCTATGAGCTAAATGGTATGAATAGACAACCAGAATTTACATCACTGACCAACCTTAGGTTAACCTGTCAAGTCATGGTATTAGTTTTTGTTCATGCAAATGTTCGCCCCATTCTTTCACAGAAAAGGTACAAACATTCTACTCTCCAAGTCATGTAAATGGTGTTTTTGATTATTTTATTTTTTTTGTTCATTATGTTTTGAATATCCTGTACTTTAATGCTTTATTTCCATATTTTAATTGTTCCCTGGTGGTGCTACTTTACTCTTAGATGATCTCTGTATGGATTTGAATGTTGGACTGAATGAGAATTTTCCATTTGAAATAAACAAATATATCTCTCCCTTGTTATTTTTCCCTCTCTCATTTTTGACCAGTGGTTTCAGGAAGACACTTGGACTTATTTTAAGCTAAATTTCTTTGAAAGGAAATGTGAAAAAATTCATCTTTTTTTTTTTTTTTGTCTGTATTTTCATGAATTATACACCAGCCTAAATTGAAAAATACATTTGTTTGTTTTGCTGGCATTGTTCAGTGGATATAAAATGTCTACACACCCCTGTTAAAATGAAAAAAAAAAATGAAAGCCTGTTTCCACCACATATGGACTTTTTATCCCAGAATTGCATGATTGCGAATTATAAGTCCAACTGACCCTTCGCAGGGAGCTTGATTGACAGGTGGTCTGACCAATCGCCACTTCGCCATTCGCCATTTTGTCCGACAAAGCAGTCAGGAGAGTTAGTCGATTAACGTTGGAGGATTTGAACTTGAGAAGCGGAGTGTACTGATGCCTTTCCGCGGTTAAAACAACATTCCTTCTGGGGCCTGTACCATGAAGCCGGTTTAGGTGGCTAGCCAGCTATGTTTCAGTTTAGTTTCCGCCAACCCTGGGTTTTAGGTACTATGAAAGCAGCTCGGCTTTAATCGGTGTTCGTTGCCATGGTATCTTACGCTGCACGGCTAGCCTGCTCCGGGGCAGGTTAAGTTCTGGATTCGAGATCTCAGACTGAAGTTTGACCAATCAGCTGAGCAAAGAAACATATAGGTGACGTAACTAATTCCCAGTGTCTGTTGCAATGGCTTTACATTTTCTTCCAAATCCTGTGGACATCTCAGCGCAAATTGTTAGACGAGCACATCGTAGAGAAAGAGTTTTTAGCCAGACAAAATCCCCTTGCCTTTCCTGATAGTTTGTATGAAAGATACTGATTTTCTGCGGAAGGAATATTTTATCTTTGCGAACTTCTTGAGCCGCACATAAATAATTTAACACGTTGAATTTATTACTGTACCGCAAATGGTATTGTGTTGCGTTTTATTGCAAGTGGCACAGATCGGTGATGCACAGAATCTAGGGGTTTGTCGAACTATTCGCAAGGGGGTCCTCGCTCTGCAGGAGTAATAGTTTCATTAATAATGTTCCCCGGACATATATCGACCATGTCCATAAAAGAGGGCTTTTATAAAATTGCCGCTAAGATAGCCTATAATGATAGGGTGACATCACAAGAACAAATTTTTTTTTCTTTCAAAAAGCAAATTTCACAAATGTAGCCTACTACAGTACATGTTAAGAATTATTTAAAATATATATATATTTTTTGGTATGATATGATTCCCTAGAGTCATTGGAAAAATAGACTGCACACATGTTGCTATCTCCACTTCTCTAGGAGAACATGAGCAGATTATGTTAATAGAAAGTCCTTTCACAGCCTTAATGTTCAGGTAGAGATGATGTGAACATTTGAAATTAATATTTTCTGTGAGATGAATCTTTAAATTAATAGTAACATTAACAGATATAACAATAATCTACTTTCTGTGAGTCTGTGTTGTGTCAGCACTTTGAGGAAAGCAAGTTAAATTTGGTACAGTACAAAACACTGTTACTTTGCAACCTACACAATAACCATCATGATGACAACCATCATGATAACCATCAGAGCAAGATAAAGTTGCATTAATAAATATTCATGCTAAAGTGTTACTTGGTTAAATAAGTTCACATACTGAGATCAGTTTAATCTAGCTGTTTGTTCTCCAATTTATTTTATATTCCAATTAATTTATATTTATATTTTTTAAATGTGGAGCCTCCTCAGCTCATAGTCAGGCTCCTTTAGTGTGCAGTCTAGCTCTATAGGCTCCTTTAGTGTGCAGTCTAGCTCTATAGGCTCCTTTAGTGTGCAGTCTAGCTCTATAGGCTCCTTTAGTGTGCAGTCTAGCTCTATAGGCTCCTTTAGTGTGCAGTCTAGCTCTATAGGCTCCTTTAGTGTGCAGTCTAGCTCTATAGGCTCCTTTAGTGTGCAGTCTAGCTCTATAGGCTCATTTAGTGTGCAGTCTAGCTCTAGACTCCTTGCAGTCTAGCTGAGATGTGTAAGGGCCAGTCCCTGTTTTATGCCACACATTCAAATGTTTGCCTTAATAAAAAGCCCAGTGCATTCACCTCAGCAACTGTCTCAGAAGTTCAGAACACAGACAGAGTGTCTTCATCATTTCCTCCACCCTAATAAATAAAAGTAGGGCAATATAAAGCATAACTGTTATAAAGCAGGTTATGTTCCTGGTGTTCTGTCTGCTGCATACTGACCTCTGTGTGCGAGACTGTGTGTGTGTGTGTTGGCTTCAACAGGGACACTGCATTTCCCTCGACTGCAGAACATACAGTCAGCCATATCTAAAAGTTAAAATAGTAATGTATCGCACACGTACCCAGTGTTACTTGCTTAGAGGAGCCAGCACAGGGTCAGATTGTACAGCACCTGTAATCCCATCCATAATCGGCCGTCCCTTATTCCTATCAGAGCCAACTCAGTGTATTCTGGAGGAGTGGCCCTCCACCGGTTATCTGAATTTCACCCTTTTTTTTCCGGTTTGCCTCATACAAGTGTTTGTGATGAAATGTTTACAAAAATAATAAAAGGTTGTGTGTAAATACTTACTACTTTGAATTATATTTTTATATTTTGGCTTTATCTGCTGCCAAGAACGTTTGGAGTTGCATCTAAAAATAAATGAATATTAATCTTTATTAGTATATACATGCGCAGTTTTTATATATTATAAAAATATAGGCTATATTTCACACACACATACATTCATAGCCTATAGCCTACATAATTTTACATGAATATAGAACGTATTTGTTTAGCTTAGGCCTACACATTAACGCAATCAGCAATCTTTCTCCAACAGTCTTCTCTTGCTTTGGCAGCAGAGACTGTATTGTTTCGAGCTTGTAATACATATTTAAATTAATCGTAATTTTGAATGATTATCTCTTGCTCCTCCGCGGAAAAAATATATCGCTCTCGCTCTATCCATATCGAACGCGATTGGTTGTTCTGTGCCAACGTCACTTTGGTATGTGCACGCGCTCGTGGATTAATCAATAGCTTAAGATCAAAGCCAGAGTTGACAGAGAAAGTTGATGAGCTGCGTCATGGTACCAATAAAGCCTGATTGCATCGGTTTGGTTGTGTCAACTCAAAACTAATCCTGTAACTCCGAGTTTGTTCAGCTACCTTCATGGTACAGGCCCCTGATGTTCATTCATATTTGATGCTATAAATGAACTAGAAGAAAGAGATGATCGGTTTACGAGCAGCTTTACATGATGCTCTACAGCAATCTGTCACACACATTAAAGAGCCACAAAACGGTATTTATTGTTTAAATTTCTTTAAAAACATGACCCAATTTTGAGAGAAAAAGACAGAATTGCAAGGTAAACTCGAGATATAAATAATTATTCAGTGTGCCCCCATAGACGGAGCGAATTAAAAAATTGTTTGTTTGAGAAGCCAACATATTATTGAAGGCTACTATTTAAAATGATTAATTGTATTTCCTCTTCTCCTAAGACTACGTTTTTGACTGCTACTCCTAGAGCTTTAATGCTACAACCACCAAACTGTGCTCTGACTGACAGGCGCAGACAGAGACGATGGAACCGGGCGACTCCGAAGGCTTCAGAGGCCGCAACGGAGCTGAAGTGATGATCCCGGACATACGTCTTTTATTAATAATCCACATAGAGACAGAGGAAGGAAGGCAAAGCAACAACTGTTAAACAATAACCAGACCGGACAACTAAGAACAGAAATACCGGAACTTGAATACAAAAAACAGACCAAGTTAATTAAAGGGTTAGTTCACCCAAAAATGAAAATAATGTCATTAATGACTCACCCTCATGTCGTTCTAAGCCCGTAAGACCTCCGTTCAGCTTCGGAACACATAAGATATTTTAGATTTAGTCCGAGAGCTTTCTGTCCGTCCATTGAAACTGTATATACAGTATACTGTCCATGTCCATAAAGGTAATAAAAACATCATCAAAGTAGTCCATGTGACATCAGTGGGTTAGTTAGAAGTTTTTGATGCATCGAAAATACTTTTTGGTCCAAAAATAACACAAAATAAGACTTTATTCAGCATTGTATTCTCTCCCGGGTCTGTTGTTCAAAAAACAGCTGTTTTAGCAGGGGTGTGTAGACTTTTTATTTCCACTGTAATATGTAAAACTGAACTGTTAAACTTAGAGTCCCTTTTAAGGTCACATTTTGCCACTTCTCATAATTTCAACTAAGCATTAATGGTGCTAAAACATGTCCATTTTGCAAGATGAGCCATAATCTCTTCTATTTTATGGCCTTGTAAAGTTATAAACCTTTGTCTTTTCCACGTCATTACAGTCTTGCAATTTGCTCTCTGTGTGAATTCTATTTCTAAAACACAAAGGCCACTTATTTAAACGTAATGGTCATGAGGAAGGGTCACGTTTTGACCACAATATTAATACACAGAGTGTGAGCACAGAGTTTGAGCACAGAGGCCAGTGTTGCTTAAAATGCTCCAGTGTAAGACTCTACCCTCTTCAATCTACCACAATCTCACTTTAAAACTGAGAGTAATTCATTTTGAAAACTAGGCCTATACACAAATTGTAACTCTGAAAGCTGCTAATATTCGCATTGTATCACATATCACTTCCATCAGAAACATGCTAGCAGAATGGAAGAATAGAGTAAAGTTTGCTAACCATGCCGCCATAAAAAGTTTCTACTGAGTTGTAAAGCAGTCTTGCTTCATAAAGACACTCCTCAGGAGTCATAAAGGTTCACAAACAGGGTGATAAAAAAAAGGTTACTACACATGGAATGATAAAAAGTATACCTGGAAGAAATGTAACAGTTCAAGTAAATGATGGATTCTGATTGGCTGTCAATGATTTTTTTTATCTGCTGAAAAAAAAAATCTTAAAGTGATTCCATCTTTATCATTGTGGTGTGGACTCTGCTATTCTTTTATATTTAGAACTATATTTAGAACTATATCTGTGTATCGATATTGTTATAGTTATGGTCCTCTGTGTAAACGGGTCTTAACTATTTCAATTTCTCAGATATTTCTTAGAGATCCTGGGTTGCAGACTCCACTAAACTTCTAATCCATCTAATTTGTTATATATACTGATGAATTAGTATAAATATAGTTTCATTTTTTCATAGTTTTCATTTCTCATTTTATAATCAAAATAGCAAAATAATCAAAATGTCAAATATAAAAGTCTTTAAAAAAGTAGCAAGACAATCGAAAAAGCAGGAAGACTAAGATTTGTTTGATGAATGTGGCCAAATGTCACTTTATTTAGGCCTATTGTAAATTATTTATTTTATAGTTTGCATAATTTATAGTATGTAATGTATTAAATATAGCCTATATTGTAATTTCCCAATACAACTGTTGTGGGTAGGCCTGCTTTGTCTTTCATTTGTGAAGATGTTCTATTTGCGCTCAGTTGCGTTATGACGTATCAATGCATTAAGTACTGCAATACTCCTTTTGCAGCTGCATAGATCAAGTGCTCATATTTCTCTTAAACAACAACATTTGTAATTCTTTACACAGATATATATTTATACTTTATTATTACTCTTTTATCTGTAATTATATATGTAGTATTATGTACTTTTCTTGTGGGATTGCCAGTTACAACTGGATTTGATGATTGATTGATCTTATATGAAATCACACACCACACATTTTAGACAATAGAGGGAGACTATGGTTGTAACACTTTTTGCTTCAGCAACTCTAACTCATGATGTTTTGAGCTAGACTAGAGTGTTCAAACTTTTATACAAATCACACACATTTGTTTACTACAAAAGGCACCAATTCAAACCTCTGCATGAATATCACAGCCCTTATGAATTTGTCAAATACATGGTGTGCCTTTGTTACCATTTACCCCACTACCGTGGAGCTTTGTAACACATGCTGGGATAAGTAGTAACAATTAAACAAAAAAGAGCAGAAACAGAGGCCACATTCATTGTATGCTAAAAAAAAATAGGTTTATTGAAACAATCCATAAGAACAATAAAAAACAATGCCTTTCCCTGTGATTGACCCTAACTTAAAACCACTTTCTGTTTGACCCAGGATTGTGTGCATAGTCTACTAGAACAAACTTCCATAATGGTATGCTTAAAACTCCACAGGTCTAACAAATAACAGGTCTATAGGTCTAACAAATAACACTGTCAATGTGTGTGAGTTTGTGTCTATGTGTGAATATTCTCAATTAGAGATTAGAGTCCCAATGGTGACAAATTAATGTTGTTAACCCCTGGAGTGTAGGAAACTGCATTGGGTACATTTTACCCAACCTCTGGCTTTCAGTTACCAAATGGCTCCATACAAACATCTTCATTCAACAATTTCATTGTCTGAGGTCTCATAATCCTCACCACTGGCTTTCAACATTTTTCCGTAACTGATCTGACTGTCTTGCCCATTGAATCCTCATGAGTACGCACACACCTCTGTCTGTCTTGGCATTCTGTAAAATGTTTTTTTTTTTTTTAACTGTTCTTAGTTGTATTTAAGGGGATGGTTGTAACAATTTTTAAAGATCACAAGTTGGGTGGGTGTCACAACCCACCCAACCCTTTCACCCATGTTTAGTATTAGCATAATGGTTTGAAAATGGCAGGTAAAAAAAAAAAAAAAAAAAATGAGAAACTAAATTTAATGTAATATAACATGAACATGATTTTATTTGCATGATTTTGCATGATTTTAGTTGCTACTAAACAGCATATAGTTTTGGTCAAAAAAAGTTTTTAATTCTTACCTTTAAAAAAAATATTATATATATATATATATATATATATATATATATATATATATATATATATATATATATATATATATATATATATATATTAGTATATATATAAAAAAATCTGCATGTATCTATTTCCTGCCTTCACGTCATTCATATGGGATCATAAGGGTATGATTTGAGTAAACACTGAAATGAGGACTCCTAGCTTTTTTGCTTTGATGGTGTTACAACTCTCCCCATGTTACAACCACCCGCTCTCCCCCTACATTCATAACAATTGAATTTATAACTACATATATTTGATACTTGACTGTGAACAGGAGCCAAAACATTTGTTTTAGTGAACTACATAATGGGTCAAATAATTATAATGTAACTCTGCAGATGATTTACACTCAGCACTGATAAACTCAGATTTGAATGCATAGGCGAAGATGATGATTTCCTAGGCAATTATTGAGTCGAAGATGACCTCTACTGGTGATCTGAAGTAATGCTTATAATGTATTTTAACATTGGCATTGTACAAGGTTACCTCAAATAAATAATAACGATCTAAGCTGACAAACCAACATTCAACATTCATGGCAGTTTATTTAATGTGTTCTACTGCAATATCTGAAATTAACATATGTTGTTTATCTGTGTGTTCTTAATAACTGATGTCTGCAAGGATCACACTAATCTCCTCGAGTAAAATGTTTCTGCTCCAGAGCATTTCAGTTCATTCATGTAGGTATCTCTGATGGACGAGGATGGCAAGTTCGTATGATTTTAGCATTCCAGTTAAAATATGAATTTATTAATTGTTCTTTATTGCAGGATTGATGGCCTAGTCGTGTCAAGTAGTATATTTAGGCACACGGAATTGATACAAATACTTGTTTCAAAGCTAAAATAATATGTTTTTAATAATGTCTATGCTAATACTTGTTTAAAACAATCATTAGCAAAGTTTGTCCTTTTTTCTGTTTAATTTGATAAATAAAAGAATTCCTTTTTCATATCATTCAATACTGTCATTAAAATATGTTATTCTAAAAAAATATTATGTATAAAATATAAAGATTCAGAAAGCATTGAAGGAGATCCAATAATAATTTAACACACCTGGGAACAATCAGGAACTAATCAACATGAAAAACTACAAAGGACTACAAACATGGCACAGAAACAGGAAATAAGACAAAAGTCCCAACCAGACATGGGAACACATAGCATGGCATAAGTACTGGTGGTTCAGTGTTTCACTTACATCACCTTGCACTGTGAATGATTACCTGATGTATTCAACAACAAAAAAGTACAATTGTTTGTGTGTTAGTTACTGTATGTTAGATTGCTTTTGTCTATAATTCTTAGTAAATTAAGATCATACCACATTTTATGAGTTATTAATGCAGACATTAAGATTATCGAAGGGCTCACAAACGTATTATTGCAACTATGAGCTTTGAAAATCAGTGAATACATGCTGAATACAACAACAAATTTAGTGCAGTTTTGAGACTGAGGCCTTTACCTTGTGGCTGTTGTAAAGATTATCTGTCTCAAATAAATGTGAACATATTATTTTTCTGTTGATACATGTTGTGCATTTGTATAGAGATAACATTCATCAATCATCACTTGATGAACACAAATATTTCATTTCAGCTGCTCTTTAACCTCATTCTTTCAGTGCAGAAGGTCAAAGGTTGAAATTATTTTATACTGTTTGTCCATGCCTAAGTTAATAATTTAATTACATAAAATTGACATTTTAAAACCAATCTCTTTGTCCATTATGAATGTATGAATATCCCACCCTTGAGGAAAGAGAAAACATAGATGGAAATTCCTTGTTACATTGTCAATTGTCTTCTAAATTGTTTCTGTGTGTGAAATTCTCTTTTCTTCTGTATAGCATAAATCTAAAATGAGACACCTGGTCTACGTAAAAGCAGTTTGGATAACAAAGTAGCATTTTCATTTGTACATTTTTATTTATTTGTTCCTCACAGATCTGACAGATAAAGTGTGCAATTTTGATGTTAAAACGTTTATCTTATCCCATCTCATCCCATCACTGGGATGTAATTTCTAGGTTGATTCTTTTGAAAAATATTTTTTGTTCTGTTTGTTTGGGCATACTGAACATCCTTATATTTATCATATCATAAAGTCTTGTATCATACAGCTTTTTTAATGGTCTATTAGAAATAACAACATGTTTCACATTGTAAATTAATACTTTACCGGGCGACTCAATTAAGGGAAGAATTTGATCAAATATTTGATTGAAGTAACTTAAAAAAATACAATTTGGGGGTTAAATTAATGTATTAGATTGTAAGAATATAGTTAAGCATAGCACTTGGACATATATGTTTTGGTTTGTCTAATTGATTTAAATTGCCTCTGATTTACCGGTAATGCCAATTGACATAACACTCTATTCGCTTACATACATTTACTTTATTTGAATTGACTGATTCCATGAACAGTCAGAATGAATCAGACTGTTTTCGTAACTGTTATCTTTCATATATTGTGCTTGAATGAATACTACAGTGTAGAAAGCTAGATATTATAAAGCTATATTATTTCCTTCTGAATCAGTGCTCACATGGTGTCACTGAGTACAAGAGAGGTGAGGGGGTGGAAAGAGATTATCTGTTCAAGAATGCAAGTGTAAAAAATAGTGCCGAGTCCAGACTTTGTCTGCTGCAACTGAAGAAAACTAATTTACAGACAGTAAATTATACATTTCATAGCTTTATCATGACTGTAATTGGACTATTGGCCTACATTAAAAAGTCAAGTTACACATATAGCCTAACATGTTACTTTTCAGTGTATTATTTTAAATAGCACAAACTCACGAATGAAAACAATGGACATAGAAAACAGCTATACAACTTTTTTTTCCATAAATAGGCTATCCATTTTAAAAACTCTCAGAGGCAGGTGTTTTTTTCACCACACCAAGCACAGACGCAAAATGTTCTAAATATCTTTCAGTTCCTAAGACCCACATTTCGACATTTTGCCAACATTATTAATCACTCTCTTCCTGACATCTAATTTTAACATTTTAAAAATATGATGAAACACAGATCGGGTGTGTCAGCAGCCTGGCACGTCATCACACGTCTCGGCCAATAGCAATGTAGGCGTAAGTGTATACGGGCGTCCGATTGGTCAAAAGTTTCCGTTTCAACACAGAAGCAATATAAATGTCAACAGACATGTTAGCATGAAAAAGAGACGCAAACAACCCAGGACAGAAAACAGACTGGAGGTTTATTTCAGATCCGGAAGACGAACAGTTCACGTGGTGTGATAATCAGTATGGTGGACAGTGTTTACCGTACACGCTCTCTCGGTATAGGTGCAGTTGGGCTGCCTGATCAGTATGCCGACGGTAAAGCAGCGAAAGTGTGGCAGCTGTACATCGGAGACACTCGGAGCCGGACAGAGGAGTACAAGAGCTGGGTGTTTTCCCTGCTCAGGAAACATGGGGTTCAGAGGGTGCTGGATGTAGCCTGCGGTACAGGGTATGAATGAACTAATAAAACTTCTAAAAATTAAGAAATTAATAAAACGAATAAAAACTCTCCCTCACATGATATCTGATGGACAAGGCCAGGGCCTTGATTGTCTGTAACGTTAGTACTTTATTTATTTACTCTGCTTATCTGTCCGATTATAGGGGTTGGGGTCATTTCAGATTTAATAACAAAGCATTTAGCCTTATGGACATTTAGTCCACTGATAGATTGGTTACTGTCTGGGTTTACAACTCCACCTCATACTAATCTGGGTCATGTGGGTTGGCCTTGAAGATTTTTGATAAGTGGAATCACATTTTGGCTAAATTACACAAAGTCAGTTTTGCAGCCAGAGTCCAGCGATGAAAGAGTGCAGTGCTTTTTTGTCACTGGGCCACTGGCAGCTGTATTTTAAGTGATGTTATATCAGAAATGGTGTGTTTTATACAAAACAAAAACAAAACAATATATATATATATATCTTTTTGTGTAGTAGATAGTCTAAATATACTATTGAAAGATGATTCTGTAACACTTACAATGAAACTGTAATATTTACAATAATACAATAATATATACAATAAGCTTTTAACTCCGTTAATGTATTAACTAACACAAACTAACAATGAATGAGCAATACATTTGTTACAGTATTTATTCATCTTTGTTAATGTTAGTTAATAAAATTAGTAATTGTTTGTTCATTTTAGTTACTAAGATTAAATAAATGATATAGAGCTATTGTTCATTCTTAGTTCATGTTAACTAAAGTAGCAGTAGTTAACTAATGTTGACTAATAAAAACTTATAGTAAAGTGTCAATGTTTAAAAAAAAAAATCTGTATGACACCAAGAAAGTAATACAATATATGTTTATTGAAATATATGTTGTAGGTACAGCATAAAGAGATGAAAGTAAGTGAAAATAGGGGTGAGGTACAAACATGCATATATATGTCTATATGATCCACTGGAACTTTTGCTACCTGCCAATTGACACATTAATGATAGTCTGTATTTTGTGGAGTCTTAATGGACAATTGTTAACTCAGCATAACCTACAAAACCTGTTTTCTGTTTAGACGTACCTTTGAACTCCAGCACCAAACATGTTGCTCTGTTTTTCTATTGGATTACACATGCACAAAATTTCCCAGGATTAGCAAATACACAGACGTTTCATACGTTTTCATGTAGCAACAGAAACACTTTTCATTCAGTACCTTATGTGTTGCTTAATACAGCACCTGTATGTACAAAAAATAAGTCAATTTAAGCCTACAACATGGCCTGGTTTCACAGACAGGGCTTAGATTAAGCCTGGATTATGCTTTAGTTTAATTAGGACAATTAAGTAGCTTTTATAAACGTGCCTTAGAAACAAACATTACTGGTGTGCATATTGAGCCAAAACAATGGCACTGACATATTTTTGGATATATCAGTGCAAATTGCTTTCAGTTAAAGAAGCTCAAATATTCATTTTAGTCTGGTACTAATCCCCCTGTAGTCAATAATTGTATCCCTTAATACTCATCTTTAATCACCCAAATTACATATTTAAATAAATAAAAATAAAATTAGCTTGTTCAGGTGTGTTTGATTAGGGTTACAACTAAACTCTGCAGGACAGCGGCCGTCCAGGACCGACGTTCCCCATCCCTGGTATACGCGGATTCATTAATATGCAAATTAGCCCCGCCTCCAATCACTTACACCAGCTGAGAGATCCACTCGGTCAACTTTACCATAATAGCATAATAGCAAGTGGAAATACTGGTTTAATTCAGCCATATATGTTTGAACCAGAAACTGATATCAGAAGAAGAAGAGGGAGAGTAAATTATACAAGTCGATGTCTCAGAATGATGATGTATTTTATGTATCGCTCTTTACAACTTCTGACACATAATGGTAATTAATATGATTAGCCTTTTGCTTGACTACGTTATCAAACAGCTAATAATAATGTGTTGCTAATGTTACAAAAACCATGTTCCCTCTGCTGTTCCCCTTCTAAAATCAGTATCCTTAGAAATGCTTTGAACAACTCAGAATGTCAGTGGAGAAAGGTATATAGTTCATTATAACCTCATAATATACATGATATACAACATTCACCCGCTATATTGCTAAATGTACATGATTTTTCATATCAACAGAAAAATATGCCAGGATAGCCTGGCTTCTCTTGAGACTCACCTGCTTTGCAGCATAGTAATACTTTCCAGCATGTTTAAAGCCCGCCGGCATGTTGACGTGATTGGTTAATTTGTGACGTCAGAGCCAAACCACGTTTTTGAGACTGTCTTTGGTTCACTGCAGTTTTAAAGAGAAAATACTCAGCAATGGTGTTGACATGTATTGCACATGGTTTTACGTTTGCACATTTGTACCTTTTTTTAAGGGTGGATTCCATCATGTTGGTAGAGGAGGGATTCAAGGTGGTTAGTGTGGATGCCAGTGACAAAATGCTCAAATATGCTCTTAAAGAGAGATGGGAGAGGAGAAAAGAGCCAGACTTCGATAACTGGGGTAATTGAAGATCTCTGTTTTGTGTGAGAATTTAAAAAAAAAAATGTTTTTAAAGTTTCTCCATGGTCTGATCTTTTCTTTTTAGTAATTGAAGAGGCCAACTGGCTAACATTACACGAAGATGTTAAGAAACCTGGAGATGGGTTTGATGCAGTAATCTGTCTAGGGAACTCATTCGCTCATTTACCAGACTTCAAAGGTAAGAATACCAAAGCAAAATAGGTTTCAGATTTCGACAGATTTATCTAATTAACTTCTTTCTCATATCTCACAGGGGACCAGAGTGATCACAAGCTTGCCTTGCAAAACATAGCCAGCATGGTGAAACCTGGAGGGATCCTAATTATTGACCACCGTAACTATGATTACATCCTCGAGACTGGTCAAGCGCCCCAAGGAAAGAATATTTACTATAAGGTAAAATGTCTCGGTTCTCTGAAGGAGGGAACGGAGAAGTTACGTCAGAACGACTGACGAATTGGGATCTCGCCTGAGAAAGTAATGGCGAACGTGACTGACTGAAAGGGAACCCAATTGAACGTTCGCAAAGACCCGCCCCCCTTAGTTACTGTCGCTATGTCCGACAAGCTACGCCACTCTCACGCCACACCATGTTCTCACGCAGTGAAAAATACATCGCGGAGCAGAGAGGAGACTGACAACACACTGACAGACAGGACAGACCAGGTTACTTTTTGGTTACTTTTAAAATTAAACATATAGTTTCACCTTTCACCTTTCAAAGTCTCACCTTTCAAATTTGGTCATTTTTAAAAAGAAATTTAAACAATAAATACCGCTTTGTGGCTCTTTAATGTGTCGTGACAGATCGCTGTAGAGCATCAGTTAAAGCTGCTCGTGAACCGATCATCTCTTCCTTCTAGTTCATTTATAGCATCAATTAAACATGAATGCACATAAGGAATGTTGTTTTAACCGCGGAAAGGCGTCAGTACACTCTGTTTTTCAAGTTCAAATCCTCCAACGTTAATCTACTAGCTCTCCTGACTGCTTTGTCGGACAAAATGGCGGATGACGAAAAACGATTGGTCAGATCACCTGTCAATCAAGCTCTCTGCGAAGGGTCAATTGTGTACATCTGTAACCACACCCCAGTTCACTTCATTGTGTTTTAAGAATAGCAAATATAATGGTGCTTGCCTTTTAACTAAAGTTATGCATTCACTTGATTGTTTGTTAGCTGCAAAAAAATAAAAAAAATATAGACATATTCCATGTAAGCCTTCTGATAACTATTTTGTCAGCCTTACCTGCATGTAACTGAGACAAATCATGGATTAGAAGACAACACTGTAGTACCGGTAGTCATATAAGGAATATAACAAACATACAGTTTAACAGGATCTGTAGTTGATGAATCATTCTATTAAATTATGCTTAAATCTGGAGAAGCTATACCATAGTATATTATAAATTATATATACACTATAATGACTCATTAAGCAAGTCATATTTTTATCAATTTAAATTGACTTAAAAAATGACTCTGTTGCATTCTATGAGGCTCATATTCTTAAGGACTTATGTTTCAGAGTGACCTGAAGCAGGACATCTCCACCTCAGTGCTGTGGGTTAATAACAAGCCTCACATGATCACACTGGACTACACTCTAATACTGCCTCAACCAGAGGACATTCAGACTCCGCCTGAGACGAGGTACTGTGACCTTCTGGTGGGGTCCGTTTTTGGGTGGTTGTGATGCATTATCAGTGCTTAATACACTGTAGGTGGTCATTTTGCACTACTATCTGTTCAAAATCAAATAAAAGAAACCTTGCACTGTGCATGTGTTGCTTTTTCCTGTAACACTTTATTTAAGGGTCCAATTCTCACTATTAACTAGTTGCTTTATTAGCATGCCTATTACTAGGATATTGGCTGTTTTTTGTACATATTATTGCCTTATTCTAGTTGACCTTATTCTACATTCCTTAATCCATTCCTTAAGTTCCATACCTAAATTTAAAAACCTTACTAACTAATAAGCAGACATTTTTAAAAAAAAGGCAAAAATCATTGTTAATAGTGAGAATTGGACCCTAAACTAAAGTGTGACCCTTTTCTCCTGTTGTACCGAACTCGTTTCGAACCGTGGCCCCAAAACCGAGTTACATAGCGAACCGTGACTTCTGTGTACCGTTACACCCCGCAAATAATTTTTCCAGCATCTTTTGCATATTTGAATCCTTTACAGCAGTGACTGTATGCTTTTGAGATCCATCCTTTCACACTGTCAAGTCAAGTCATCTTCATTTATATAGCGCTTTTAACAATGCAGATTGTTTCAAAGCAGCTTTACATTGTTTTGGCTTTATAGCGGTTCTTGAATAAAGATATTTTCCAGCTAAAGTTAGTTTTGATTGATTCACTTCCGTCGCAACAATTAGTTATTAAATTAGAGACTAAGACGACACCGTTCTCTCTACACAGACTTTAAACGCGGACCTGTTAGAAACGCTGAAACACTGAGGACAATTGAGGGACTC
This sequence comes from Phoxinus phoxinus, assembly GCF_949152265.1. Lineage (NCBI taxonomy): Eukaryota > Metazoa > Chordata > Actinopteri > Cypriniformes > Leuciscidae > Phoxinus > Phoxinus phoxinus. Next base: position 8,480,093 of record NC_136888.1, on the reverse strand, counting down.
ATACGCAGATATTACAAAAGATTCAAACATTCAATGATGCTCCAGAAGGAAACACGATGCATTAAGAACCAGGCGTTGTAAACTTTTTTTAATTTGAAGATCAAGGTAAATAATACTTCATTTGTCTTCTGGGAGACGTGTAAGTATCTTTTGTAGCTTCCGAAGGGCAGTACTAAATGAAAAAATAGGATATTTAAACAAAATAAGAAAAATGTACATATCATCCTGTTCAAATGTTTACACCCCCTGGTTTTAAATGTGTTTCCTTCTAGAGCATCATTGAATGTTTGAACCTTTTGTAATACTGAGTCCCTCAGTTGAGTCCCTCAGTTGTCCTCAGTGTGATGTCATACAAAAATTTACATTTTGTTATCATTTACACACCCTCATGTTGCTCCAGTCCATTTGCAGAATATTTGTCCTCTATCTCTAAGTTTACTGAGCCAGAACAATTACCGCAGCGATTCTTGAAAACAGACACCTTACAGTTAATACTTTTACATTTAAAAAATGTATATTTTTAAAACAATTAGCCATAATAATCATTTGAAAAAAAAGATCATCCTTAAATTTATGAACAGATTTATGCCGCCTGGTAGCAAAACAATCAATGCATCCCTAGTATATGTAAAATAATTTGTAGTTAGCATTTAAGATAAATCCAAAATTCTTTGTAGAATTGGAATGAATATGTTTAGATGCTTTTTAGATGTTTGAAACAAACACTAGTTCCCTTTCGAAGGGAACTCGCACTGCGTCGAATGACGCTTTGGGGAACGCCTCAGGTGTGACAGGTGTCTGAAATCACAATCAAATCACGGCAATCACATTGACCGGCGACAGCCCGTGAATCATTAACGTGAATGATTAACGTGCGACCTGGAAGTATATAAGGGCGCCTTGCAAACATGACAAATCATCTTTTCGTCTTCAGGGACTGTTTTCTCTGTAACCGCTTTTGAAAATCAGGTAATTATGAAATGCACTGAGAAGGCTGAGTGTTTTCAACTGTGCGTTTTCTGTCTGGGAAGGAAGAGGGAACTGCCTGTACAATTGCGAGCGTTTTTCTTTGAAAACTCTCCGATCTCGTCTGGCCCTCTCCTTGAGCTTTTTCCTCGATTCGCTGGTTTCGCCCTCTGAGCTTTTCGGCACCTCCGTGTAGGCGGTGGCTGGAAAGTTCAGAGAGGCGAGGGCGCGCTCAGCTGTATTAGGACCTACAGTGCTATGCATAAGTTTAGACACCCATGCTAAAGTTGACTAAAAAGAGGAATAAAAAATCATCTTTTGGAAATTGAACTTAATGCCTTAATTTAAAAAAATAGGAAAAATCCAACCTTTAAGGACACCAATTTTCTTTGTGAATGAATAATGTATCGTAAATAAATAAATGTTCTTCCTTAAAATACAGGGTGCATAAGTTTGGACACCCCTATGTTATATTCCCATAGAGGCAGGCAGATTTTTATTTTTAAAGGCCAGTTACTTCATGGATCCAGGATACTCTGAATCCTGATAAAGTTCCCTTGGCCTTTGGAATTAAAATAGCCCCACATCATCACACACCCTTCACCATACCTAGAGATTGGCATGGAGTACTTTCCATAAGATCATCTCTCAATGCAAATCAAACCAGCTATTAGGCTAACTGAAATAAAACCATGCCAATCTCTAGGTATGGTGAAGGGTATGTGATGATGTGGGGCTATTTTAATTCCAGAGGCCAAGAGAACTTTATCAGGATGCAGAGTATCCTGGATCCATGAAGTAACTGGCCTTTAAAAATAAAAATCTGCCTGCCTCTATGGGAATTTAACATAGGGGTGTCCAAACTTATGCACCCTGTATTTTAAGGAAGAACATTTATTTATTTACGATACATTATTCATTCACAAAGAAAATTGGTGTCCTTAAAGGTTGGATTTTTCCTATTTTTTTAAATTAAGGCATTAAGTTCAATTTCCAAAAGATGATTTTTTATTCCTCTTTTTAGTCAACTTTAGCATGGGTGTCTAAACTTATGCATAGCACTGTACATACCGCTGAGATCCGTATCCACAGCCAGACGGGAGGGCCTGGCCCATCATGGTCCGGGGACCTTAGACAGGGCCAGAGAGCCAGTGTCGCCTCTCGTGCGCCTCCTCCGTGGAGGAGTAGATCGCAGAAGAGGCGCAACTTCTGCAAGAAGAGGGATCTGAGGGAGGTGATCCAGCACGATTGCACACAGCATCGGCATGGATCACCTCCCCTGAGGGCGTGATTATATCTTAGCCCTCTCCTCTCTTCCCCGACTCCCCAGACGCTTTCTACATCAGGCCTGAGGCTGGGCTCATGGTTAGAACAATGTTCTGATGGCCCGCCTCTGCTTGGTTAGTGAGAGTGCCTCTTTCAGGCATGTAAAGGTGGTAGACCCCATGTTCATAAAGAACTGTCTGGTAAGTCTTCACTTCGCACGCCGCAGGTTAGCTGAGTGGTCTTTAAGAGTAATTTTGTGTGCAACTAACACTAAAATGTATCTCTCTACAAACCTCGTTCCCTGTATAGAGCTATGGGGTCATGTAAGGTACATTTTTGGATTATTAGGGCCCTGAAGTCCCCCTTTAGGTGGCTAAAACGACTATTTTAGCCCTCGGGCTGTTAGCCACCTCAGGGTAGGGTAGTTGGTCTCTCTCCCACAGGATTTTCATCTTGGAGTATAGACTGACGCTAGTGCTTCAGATAGATCTTATGTCCGGTCCCTGGGACCGTCTGACTTCCTTCCTGAGTACATCGCCCCCTTGAGCTCTGTTTGGGTTTTCAGTGGGCTGAGCGTTCTGCAGCCAGTTGTATGGAATAATAATAACTATTTTTCTAGTAAGGCTGTGGCTCCTCCGAGCCCTCAGGTAGATCTATGCTTGCAGGCTGGCCCTCACCAGGGTCGCCTCTGTAGCTGGCCTAGGCTGTGCCAGGGATAGTGGAGGCGCTCTGCTTAAGCATTTCTGCCTCTGAACCTTCACTTTGTGAATATAGGTTCCTAGCATCCCTGAATGACAGCCTCCTCCAATGGGAGTCATTAGGCCAAGGCCCGCCCCCTTCTCTGCATTCTGGGGCGACAAGAGTAATGCAGCGTGGTGCAGAGGCATGGTTTATAAAGATCCTGGGTTAGGCCTCAAATAGGCCTCCCCGGAACAGTGTGTCTTTATTGAGCAGGGTTACGCCTCACGAAGAGACTGGGTCTGTCTGCCCAACCCTGCCGTGCAGAACTAGCATACGGATCTGAGCCGCCAGTATAGGCTTTACTCACCTCGCTGAGCTACTGCTCGAGCGTCGGGTTGTAGGTGGTTGGCTCACAAACAAGCCCCACTCCCCTAGGTTGGGCACAGATATATTTTATGTCACCTCTAGAGCCACTGGCAGGCCCGCACCCTGGTAAACCTCAGGGTGAGGTGGAGAGTATTCCCCTGTGATACAGGGCAGGTCTGAGTCCTTCACTTTCAGTTCTGTATTATCCTACCTCGCACCACTATGGCTCGGGTTGAGCGGGAAGTTCTAGCCTTCACTTCTTTTTTGGTCGAAGTACGCTCCCCTGAAGCCAGAGCATTGCCATGAGCTGACGCCCATGCATACAGATGGTAGGTCCCTGACTCTGGGGCCTCCGTTGAGGCAGAGTGGCGTATGTTGTACTCCCCTTGCTTAAAGGGTGCTAGCGCTCTTGCTGAGTACACTGCCATGGGCAATGTGATTAGGTACCAGAATGCTGTAGGCGCTGTGTAAACAGCTTATCTGCCAACGAAGGCTGCGCCGTTAGGTAGTAGGCCTCAGCAGGCCTCCTGAATGGGCAGCCCCCAAGAGGGCGCTGTAGGCCAGCTCACCTCATGTGGCTGGCCTTGGTGTTTCGGGCAGTTGACTCACTGATGGGTTGTAGGCCCTAAACAGGCCTCCTCGGAGGTGAGTCCAAACATTGTGGGACATATTTTATAGCCGCGACCAGGTAGCTAGCCGTAATAGGCCTCCTGTCAGTGGACCCAATAGTTATGTTGGTGTGGTATGATTCCCAACAGTGTACCTTTGGAGCAGAATTGACTCACTATCAGCTAGTAGGCCCAACCAGGCCTCCCTAATAGGCGAGTCCCCAGTGGGCTGGCCTTAGCAGGCCGCCTTCGAACCGTCACCCAGATTCAGGGCTCACAGCTACCAGTTGTTTAAGATTGCTATCAGGTAGTAGGCCTCCCTAAAGGTGAATTCCCACATACGGTGGCTATCAGGTAGTAGGCCTTACCAGGCCTCCCTGTAGGCAAGCCCAAAGAACAGGCAACTGGACAGCTAGCCTGACTTACTATCAGGTAGTAGGCCTCACCGGGCCTCCCTGAAGGCATGTTCCCACATGATGTGATTATCAGGTGGTAGGCCTCACCAGGCCTCCCTGAATGTGAGCTCCCAAATATCGTGGCTGTCAGGTAGTAGGCCTCACCAGGCCTCCCTGAAGGTGAGCTCCCACATACTGTGGTTATCAGGTAGTAGGCCTCACCAGGCTTCCCTGAAGGTGAGCTCCCACATGCTGTGGTTATCAGGTAGTAGGCCTCACCAGGCCTCCCTGAAGGTGAGTTCCCACATACTATGGTTATCAGGTTACAGGCCCCACCAGGCCTTCCTGAGAATGAGCTCCCACATACTGTGGTTATCAGGTTACAGGCCTCACCAGGCCTTCCTGGTTATGAGCTCCCACATACTGGGGTTATCAGGTTACAGGCTCACCAGGCCTGGTTATGAGCTCCCACATACTGGGGTTATCAGGTTACAGGCCTCACCAGGCCTTCCTGAATATGAGCTCCCACATACTGTGGTTATCAGGTAGTAGGCCCCGCCAGGCCTCCCTGTGAGTGGTTCCCCAACGATGCTGGGTTCTGGAAGCTAGTGGCCGCTTGCTGTCAGTTCAGCTGGCCTTATTAGGCTGCTGCTGAAAGCGAGCTCGTGCCCTGGCTCAACTAAAGTGTTCGTCCTCTGCTACTGGTTCCCTCCCGGAACTTCCTACTCTGCCTACAGCCTGGTTTGCCTACCAGACGGTCCATTGCTCCCCTCACTGAGGGTCACTATGAGTGTTTGGACTACTGAGTCTGGTCAGACGGTCGTAGGCCTCTCTTGAGGCCTCCCAGTTAGATCAGCCCCTAGGCCTTCACAGGCCTCCTCAGTGTTTGAAACACAAACACTGGGTAGATCCGTGGATCGAGTAGAGAAACTCCCCTCTCTAGCAAGGGTTGTAAAGCACTATGCTGAGTCATACTCTCCGGGATATCCCGTCTCTGAGATCCGGGCTGAGTGGTTCTGCCAGCTTCGCAGTCCCTCGGGTTGGATGCCTTACCTAAGGCAAATGTCCAGAGGCTCTGTCTCCGGACAGACAGGAAGTTGGCCAGACTGAAGTGTCCGACGTAAGTGATACCAGGTCAGGCCTTCCTGGTGGCATTTCGGGTGGTATATTCCCCCGAATAGTGACTGGCTGGGGTTCCCTCGGGTTCCCTAGCCACATTCCCTAGAAGGGACCCCTTCTAAATTGAAGTTGTGGTCCTAGGCCTTTGAGCAGGCCCAGGTAGGCCTTCGGTAAACATCGTTTGGATGTCCTCCTGTTAGGCTTATAGCTTGGGCTATGACCGTAGGGAATGCTGTCACTGACAGCCCAGTGTGACCTGAGGGTGAGTGGTTCTAGTAGGGCTGCACGATTTTGGCCAAAATGATAATCACGATTATTTTGATCAATATACATGATTATTTGTTGATTTGTCACAAATCTGATTATAACTGCTTTTTACATCCATTTTGTGCTACATTTCCTGTTAATGCACAAATATGTGCATCAAAATAAAATGGGTCCTCTTATTCACCAAAATTCAGTGCATCTCCAGAATAAATAAAAATAAATCATTTATTAATATTTTAAATTGTATTTATATTTTATATACATTGAATTTATAATAATTATTAGGATAGACTAGCGATATTATCTTCTGTTATAATTATTATTACCTATTATTACATGGCTTGGTTACGTTCTAATGTAGAATGCAGTCTGTTATTTCTTGATAACACACCGTTGCAATGAAAAACAGAGCGTTGTCATGGACACGGAAGCAATACAATCGTTTTTAAATCAATACACTCCTTTTTAAATCAATATTTTGTGTCAAATTGATTTATTTGGAAGGTAGCCATGTAAGCGGGATCCCGATGTCAGTGAATAAAATTCTGTCATTGTTATTTGAAAAGTCTCTTGTTATTTGAAGTCTCTCGCGCACTATTGCTCCCGCGCAGACACATGCGCGCGGTCTCTCTCGCGCCCAGACACACCGGTCTCTCGCGCACTTATATTTATATTTTATATAAATATAAATATAATTTATATATTAGACACACTCGGTCTCTCTCGTGCACTATTGCTCGCGCCCAGACACACTCGGTCTCTCACGCGCACTATTGCTCGCGCCCAGACACACTCGGTCTCTCTCGCGCACTATCGCTCGCGCGCAGAGACACTCGGTCTCTCTCGCGCACTATCGCTTGCACGCAGACACTCTGTCTCATCTCGCCCAGTTCGCTTCGCTTTTGTCCAGTCTGGCAAAACATTCTAGTTTCTACATCTAGAAACTAAGCTGTGCGGTGCAGGGAACAACTCTGATTATTGGCTCGTCATGGAGCCAGCGCTAGATTGGCTTTGCAAAAAAAAAAAAAAACGTTCATATGGAGCATTTTATGAACAGAATGACGCATTTAAAATATCGCACGATCACGCGAATTTGATCGTGGGAAGCCAAAATCGTAATCGTGATTAAAATTTGATTAATTGTGCAGCCCTAGGTTCTAGCATTTCATTTGAATTTGCTGGTTCTGACAGTTGTCACTGCCTCCTGGCATGCACTCCCCTTAGCATGGCGGCGGGGGTATATCGTTCCCCAAAGCGTAATTTGACGCAGTGCGAGTTCCCTTCGAAAGGGAACGTCTCAGGTTACAACTGTAACCTATGTTCCCTGAGAACAGGGAACGAGACACTGTTTCTCCTTGCCATGCCTCGGGGCCTGCCTACCAAACAGTCCCTTCAGACGAAGGATGATTTGTCATGTTTGCAAGGCGCCCTTATATACTTCCAGGTCGCACGTTAATCATTCACGCTAATGATTCACGGGCTGTCGCCGGTCAATGTGATTGCCGTGATTTGATTGTGATTTCAGACACCTGTCACGCCTGAGGCGTTCCCCAAAGCGTCATTCGACGCAGTGTCTCGTTCCCTGTTCTCAGGGAACATAGGTTACAGTCGTAACCTGAGACGTTTGCTTAACAGTTCTTTCAATACCTCACTACTTGTCGTTTTTGTTACTATTTTATATGAAATTATAAATGTGTATATTTTATATACATTGAAAATGTTTGTGTGTATCAGGAATTGGTTATACATGATGTTTTTATTCATTTGTTTTTTCTTTGTGTCTTATAGTAAATTCCGCCTGTCATACTACCCCCATCGTGTGCAGAATTTTAAGGAGATTTTAAAAGCAGCATTTTTTGGGAAATGCGAGCACAATGTATATGGTGACTTCAAGCAATACACCCCAGGGCAAGGAGAAGCACCCTGTTATTTCATCCATGTGGTTAAAAAGACTACTTAAAGCCACATGAATTTCTGCAATTCACATTTCATCTTCACATGGAAAACTGTGTTTGTCTGTGCAAATGCCATGACTGGGACTTGCAAGACAACGCATCAGGGAATTCTTTTAGTTGTTTTTCTTGGAAATTTTTCTTTAAATTGATTTAGGGATTTCATACACAGGTTTGTACCTCATTAGAACCCACATACTCTTAATTGTATTGCTTATTATTTCCTTCATGCCTCACAAGAATTATTATTGTTTAACCTTTCAGATTACACATTCTTGTTCTTTAATTATTAGAAAGAATAATCCACTTCTTGTATAATTGTTTTTATATCCAGATTTCACATTTCTACATGAGTTAGAATTAGTCTAAGTGTAGAGCCACAATAACTTTGTATCTTCCAGAATTGCAATTCCAGAATAACAGCTTCTTTTGCGTTGAACATTTTTCATTTACATTGTACTTTACAACAGAACATAGTTAAGAGCCTGTTCACACTGAATGTTTTTTTCTTTTCTTTTTTTATTCCACTGTGCTGCTTTGTAATTGTTTATCTTAACATGCTAGTTGGACATCTTTGGACACTGACTCATATGTCAGAATATAAAACGATAAATACCACCACTCTTAAACACCACCTTTTCCCTCTCCCAAATAGTAAATCAGTTGTTGTTGATTATGCTACAATATGTAATATATTTAAAAAGAATATAAATATAATGATAATAATAGTTGTAACACAATGTCAAAGGTAATCACATCCATGCTATTCAGACCAACAACACTATTTGTGTTGATATTACTTTATAAAGAGGTCAATAAACTAAATAAAAGTTATTTAGTAACTTGCATATTAGACACAATATTGCAAACTGACTGATAGTGTAATGAACTATTGATAAGCAAAGATTAAAGTTTACTCTACCGGGTTTTTTTATGTTTAAACTTTTTTCTTGTGGAGTTTTTGCCTTTGTTGCTTTTGGCTTGCTTATCGGGGGCTCTAACACACTATTTTCTTTTTCTCCATGTGTATTTAACCATATGTCAAGTTCATAGGTAAAACATGTTCAAAAGTTGGATTAATTAAACCAATTACTTACATTGTTGAAAAAGCAACAGTTTATGAGACCATTTGATTCAAGTAGTGCTAAGAATTACTTTAAACTGCATAAAACACCATGGTAGACCAACAGAATACACCTAAATGTTTTCCCCCAACTAGTTGTCTGAACAGAGAACTTTGAACAATATTGATGAAATGTAAGGGTTTGTGATTTCCCAGCATGAATTGCAGCATGAATAAATTATGAGGTTTGTAAGAGAATTATTGTTTCTCTGTTTGCTGACCAAAAATAATAATAAATATAGCTGCAAGCAGCAATCACCGGGGCCAAGCGCAAGCAAGACGACAAGACATGCCAAAGTGGCTGGGAGTGTGAGACCCACTGCAGCAAGGAGCAATTAAAGACATTTGAAGATGAATTTTGGCAAAATGGTTGAAAAATCACATACAATAACTAAAAATATGATTATCACTTTCGACCAATAGGTGGCGCAGTTACGAAACTGATGTGATGTGGTCAGAGTGAAGTGACAATGACACATACAAAGTTTGGTGTCAATATGTCAAGGCATTGCAGATATAAAGCCTGAATAGTCATTTTGGCATCATGCCTCAACTTTGCCACTGCGGTATACGAAAACGGTTTTGTCTATCGACACGAAATCCATAACTTTTACTCGGCACAGTCTGGAGATGACACGATCCGATTTTGGTGAAAATCGGACGTTCGGTCTAGGAGGAGTTTGAAAAAGTAGGTTTTAAAAGAAAATAAAGATGGCGGACAGGAACTTTGATTGACTATGGCAAAATTGGTATCTATGTTTTCAGCATAACCCAAGGAATCTATTGAGATCAGTGTCATTACTATAGGCAAATTTATTCAAAAGTTATTAGCATTTTTGGAAATTTCATTATAACTTTTGACCAAAAGGTGGCGCTGTCTCATAAATTTTTGAGTACTTTTAGGGCGTTGTACTGATGACCCATACTGAGTTTCGTAACGATACGTTCATGCGTTCATAAAATACAGCATTTTAGCACATAATTCAAAATGGCCGACAGCCAAAATGGCCGATATGGGAAAATTGGATATCAGTCGACTCAGCACGATGCCCTGAATCTAACGAGACCACTTTTGTGATTTTTGGACAAACCGTTCAGAAGTTATAAGCAAAAATATAAATTCTTCATATCTCCGGACCAGTAGGTGGCGCTGCGCCGAAACGCAGCATGTAGCCTCAGGTCATGCTTGTGATGACATGTACCAAATTTGGTCTGAATCCGATAAAGCGTTGTGGAGATACGGCCTTACGTCTGTTTTTGCAAGCGCTACGTAAAATTTATTTGCGCGGTATTCGAGAACGGTAATTCGAATCAACTTGAATTCCATAACTTTTTGTCGTCATGGTCTGGAGTTGATCTGGTTCAATTTTCGTGAAATTCGGAGCAACGGCCTAGGAGGAGTTCGAAAAAGTAGGTTTTTCGGAAAATTCAAAATGGCGGGAAAACTATTATGACGGAAAATGACGTCATAGGGTGCAATCGAATCGTCGTGAGCTCAGGAATCAGAGGAAAAAAGAATTTTGTTGATAGGCCTTACGGTTCAAAAGTTATTAGCATACAATTTCTGAAACTTTGGACAGGTGGTGGCGCTAGAGGGAATGAGTTAGAAACACCAAAATTGGTGTATTTGATGTTGGGAATGTCCTCTATCAGAATGTCAAACCAAAACAACTTTCCCGCATACGCTTCTATGGGCTGCCATAGACGCCCAGTCGGAAGAAAAAGAAGAAGAAGAAGAACCGGAACAGATACAATAGGTGCCCGCACCTTCAGTGCTTGGCCCCTAATTAAAAACAGTCTTGTCTTTATTGTTGGTTATGTGTTGTGTTGTGATGTTAAGAGCTCATCTTTTAAAAATGTTCTACAAAATGTTACCAATCTTGAGGTTTGTGAGTCAAATGTTTAGGTCAGTATACATAAACTTGTAAAACTACATCCCAGACATCTTTGTTTTGTAAGGTAATTACATAGTTCACATACAGTATTAATTTATGGGAGGAGAGTATTTAAATGAATCCTGCAAGGTGATTTACTAAGGTTTGCGCTAGTCAATTTACTGGTAGCTTATTTGCGCCATTATTTAACGCCCAAAAAAGCACGTCTTAAACCAGATGCTAATCTGCGCTGCTCTCGGTAGATTGTGTTGGTCATTATGGAAATGATCCGGCTGCGTCTGTTTCTTCATCCTTCCCGAAATAAAAATGTTGCTGTTTTTTAAATAAAAAATCCAGTGTTCATTGGAATGCACAAAAACAATTGACTGGATTGGAGAAGTTTATGTGGTTGAAAATAACATAAAAAGTAACAAATCTTTCCCTCGTGGTCAATTTTGACCTCGGAATTAATGGAATGTTAGGATTTTTTTTTTATTTGTCAAAAAAGTATAAATATTCTGGCACAATTCAGAACAAACACACACAAAGGAAGGCATGAGACCATAGAACATCTCCAGTGCTGAAAACACCCACATGCACACACACGGACACACACCTAAGATAGGTGTGCATTAAAATGAATGGGGGTCATATAACACAATACAGACTGCACACAGATATGAAGTGGTTAGATTTGAAACATTTACAATGTAGAACACCCCTTCACCCAGCCTCCCCCCTCCCCCTCTCACACACACACGTGTAGCCGGTTCGGACTCGCACGTCTCTGCTACTACGACTCGGCTATCTCTCTGCGTTGTGTTGTGAATAAAAACTGGAGTCCAATTGCTGGTTCAGAGGTTCTTTATCTGCATGAGTTGAAAAATGCAGTAATTATTTGTTGCATTCAGTGTAGTGCATGTTTAATCAGCCTTCTCCTCGCTCTGCTCAGACCTCCCGCGGACTGAAGCGAGCTCACAATGCACAATTTACAGTAATAAAGAATATAAAGAAAATAGTAATAATTCATATCACATCAGGTGTATCAACAGTCAGTGAAATAATACAATATATCTCTAAATATACATGGACACTAACCAAACTGTAAAATATACATCTTTAAATCACCCACATTCCAGCATTTTATAGAACCAATTTGGTTGAACACATGTAACAAATAAATCATAAAAACAATTTATAACCATACCTGCATGAGTTGAAAAATGCAGTAATTATTTGTTGCATTCAGTGTAGTGCATGTTTAATCAGCCTTCTCCTGTCAAACATTTGAACATAGAAAAGATATCAGCAGACACGCTTCACAGGCCAACTTTCACACTAAGATACAACACAACGTGATACTGCATTCACTCGGTTAAACTTTCACTTATGCAGGAAAAACAGCTTTAAGAGGGATGATCACATACTTGTGCATACTCATTTACATTTTAACGAAATCGATCACTTAATTAGTGATTATTTTCACTTATAACACTCTTTTGAACAGGAGTGCACAGAATACATACCTCGCTCCGCTCAGACCTCCTGCGGACTGAAGCGAGAGCGCGCAACGCGCCAATGACGTCACAACTGCGACGAACGCAAAACTCATAAAGACATAACAAATAAATGTTTTTATACATACATATGTAGCGAACAAATTTGGATTTTGTGTGAACTTAAAATAAAACACAAGTTATAATTAATACCTGTTACACACGCACCCCAACCCCACACAAACGCAAAATAGGCTAAATGGTGAAATTATTACAGCATTTTTTTATTCTGAATTAAAATCAGCATTTTCAAATAAACATTATTCAAGGTTTTACTTGTTTGTTTGTTTGTTTTCTCTCTACTTTAATTATTACAATATCTGACACTTCAGTTTATACAGAAATACCTTTAAAAAAAGGTCAAAATTACAAAATGTTTTCGAAATATACCAAAAAATATTTTATAATGTCTCAATAGATAAATGAATGCATAAATGATGAATAATTGTTTTTATGATCCAGCAGAACAGTTCATTTCGGGGCGGGACCAAGATGGCCGAGTAGGTAGACGCTTAGGCCTACTATCGAGCTGTGCAACCGAAAACTTTGAATACGGTTAAAACAACCTTTCTGTTCGGACCTTATAATCATTTACAGTGCTTAACGCTAAAGGAACTTTGTGAAGAGGATCTAAACTTCGAGATGTCGTCCCGCGACAATAAAAGACCGCTGAAAAATCCAAAAGCAAAGTTGACAATGCCAACAGGTGATGCTAGCCACGCCGCCTCAGGAAGAAACCCTCTAATTGATAACATTCATGACTACACGACTGGCTCGGTGACTTTGCCTGTAATGGAGGATCTTATGGAAGAATTTCCTCCTCTGTCCCTGTCACCCAGACAATCTCCAGCTCCTAAAAAACCGATGCTTTCTTCCAAGGTAGAAGACATAGATGTCGTCGCTTCCCTGTCGAAACTAATAAATGAAAGAATGGATGAGCTGGCGTTGCAGCTAGATGGTGTTAAAAAAACTGTGGACTTCGCGTGTGAGGAAATAAAAGATGTGAAAAAACGAGTGGGCACTCTAGAAAACAGGATGACTAAAGAGGAGAGTCGCATGGACACACACACCAGCAACAGATCTTTGACCTGGAACGGTACTCTCGGAGGTGGAATCTGAGGCTTGGTGTCAAAGAAGATGAAAAGAACGATGTCCGCCAGATTGCCATCGAGATCTGTCAAACCATTTTACCTGAATGCAAAAACCGCATCCGTGACACCGTTGACACTGTGCATCGCAACGGCGCCAAGCTCCCTAACAGCAGCAAGCCCAGACCGATTCTCATTCAATTCATCTCAAGGGTGACCAGAGATAGCCTATGGAAAGCTGCAAAGACGTCACAATTTCTCAAAGACAACCACTGGAAATTTGCAGAGGATCTCTCAAAAGAAGATAGAGAACGACGGAACAAGTTATGGCCCATCATTGAAAAGGCGCGTAGCGAGGGCAAGAAAGCTTACTACGTTGGATGTCGTGGATTCGTTAACGGGACAGAAATCTTCCCTTCTTCAGGATAACCAAAGGTGGTAGTTTACATTGGCGATGTTCGCCCTGAATTGCTCTTAGACATTATAATGTTAAGTTACTATCATCACAATGTTACTGTGAAATTTAAAATAGGAACAAATTTATTTATTTATTTTCTTATCTTTTTTTAATGATTGTAACATTGCTTCCTATCTAGCACTATTCTGTAGCCTACATAAGCTGAGAATCTAAGTTTTGTTTATATTGTTTTTGCCAAATTGTTAGTTCATGCTGCAAAGCTCGATCCCTTTTTGAGGTAGATCACTTAAATACTTTCCTTGCCTTACACATAAAACAAATTAGTTCATATTTGTTATACGTTGTTATGTCACTTTCTATTGTTTCACTTAATGCCAGGGGGTTAAGACAAATTTGTAAACGTAAAGCCTTATTTTTGTATGCAAAAAACTTTAAATCTGATTTTTCTTTCTTTCAAGAAAGCCATTCAGTAGCTGCTGATGTAAACTTCTGGAAGTCCCAATGGGGTAATGATGCATGGTATTCGCATGGGTCAGAGAGGTCAGCTGGGGTCACAACTTTGAAAGGTTCTTTTAATGGCACTATTCTACATTCAGATTGTGATTCTTTAGGCCACTATATTTGTCTACTAATTGATCATAACCACTCTATCTTTATTGTTATTAATATTTATGGTTACAATACCAAGCCTGAAAATGATAAATTAATTGATTCTATAGATGTAAGGTTAACCTTTTGGCTCTCCAAATACCCTAGCTCATTTATCTTAATTGGAGGTGATTTTAATATTACTTTAAATAATTCAATTGATAGGTGGCCCCACGTCCCAAATTACAGAGATAATTTAAAAATGAAAACTTTTATGGAAAAATTTAATGTAGTTGACATTTGGCGAGAAAAGTTTCCTAATAATATATCCTATACTTGGAGTAACAGTTCAGGTTCAAGGAAATCTCGAATAGATTTTTACTTAATTTCTAATAATATACCGAAAGACAGTGTAACAGTCAATATCCTTACAACACCACTTACTGATCATCAGGCAATCTATATTAAGTTCCAACTCTCTGCTCATAATAACAATAGATCCTCATATTGGAAATTGAACAGCTCGCTCTTAGGACATAGCGCAGTAAAATTAGAAATTAAGCGGTTAATAAAGCTATATTGGGATAAGGGTAGGAAAAATAACCTGTATTCTGCTAATTGGGAACTTTTTAAATTTGAAGCAGGCAAATTTTTAAGGCAATATGGAGCTAAAATGGCTAAACTTAAGGCAGCAGCAGAAGAAAAACTAATTGTTCAAATCTCTTCAATATGTCAACTACCACCAGATGGAGTATCAGAGGAGGATAAATTACATCTAAGAAAACTTCAATGTCAACTCGATGATTTATATCGTGGAAAAGCTGAAGGAGCTTTTGTTAGGTCGAGAAAAAGATGGATAGAGGAAGGTGAACAAAACTCCGCTTATTTCTTCCGCTTAGAAAAGCACAGATCCAAGACAAATACTATTCATCAGTTGAATATAAACGGCACTGTCACTGATGATGCCCAAAGCATCTCCCAATTTTGTTATGTCTTTTATTCAAAGCTATATGAGTCTAAATACAATGCAGATACAGCGACTAATTTTATCAACTCTATAAATAATGTAAAAATGATAGAACGCACTGATAGGGATTATTGTGACAGTCCACTTACGGAAGAAGAGGTTATTAAAGCTATTGCTCTTCTTAAAAATAATAAATCACCTTACAACGATGGACTGGTATCAGAATTCTATAAGTCATTTTCTGATCTACTAGCACCTTTCATGTTACAAGTATTTGTCGAAAGTATTGAAAGGAGTACTCTTCCATCGAGTCTCACGCAAGGCCTCATCACTCTAATCCCAAAGCCTAATAAGGATCCGCTTTTTATTGACAATTGGAGACCAATATGTCTTTTAAACAATGACTATAAAATCATGGCTTTAGTGTTGGCCAGAAGAATAAAAGATGTATTAGATGATATTATAGACAAAACTCAATCTGGATTTATGAAGAATAGGCATATCTCTAACAATCTCAGACTTGTTCTTGACATTTTGGATTACTCAGATCTGATACAGGATGACTCATTTATCCTCCTCTTAGACTTCTATAAAGCCTTTGATTCTATTGAACATGAATTCATATTTCTCTCTCTAAAAAAATGTGGCTTTGGTGATATGTTCTGTAATGCTGTCTTGGCCCTGTATTCAAATGCTAATAGCTCCGTTAGAATGAAAAATGGCACAACGTCAAGATTTAATCTTAAACGCGGGATCCGACAAGGATGCCCAATCAGCCCTTATTTGTTTTTACTTTGCATGCAAATTCTTGCCTCTCATATTTCTAATAGCATCATGAAAGGTATTAGCATAGCAGGTAAAGAAATACTCATCAGCCAACTAGCTGATGATACGACAATTTTTCTTAAGAATGCCAGTCAGGTGCCTATTGCCTTAAAAATTATTGAAGAATTTTCCACAGCTTCTGGCTTGACCTTAAATTTAAACAAATGTCAATTATTACCTGTCAAAGATTGTGAGGATCAGAATATTTGTAAGATTCCCAACCGAAAGGAAGCGAATTATTTAGGCTTAATCATTTGTAAAGATGAAAAGAGAAGAATTCTATTAAACTTTCCACCGCTTATTAAAAAAACACAAACCAAATTAAATCAATGGTTGCAGAGAGACCTAACAGTAAGAGGGAGAGTCTTGCTCTCAAAAGCAGAAGGCTTGTCTCGACTAACATATGCAGCTCTTTCTGTTCATGTGGACAACAAAACTTGTAAGGATATTGATTGTATGCTATTTAACTTTCTTTGGAAGAATAGAACACATTACATCAGGAAAAATGTCATAATGAATAACTATGAACATGGTGGGCTAAATGTGTTAAACTTTGCTACTCTAAACAATACTTTTAAAATCAACTGGGCCAAACATTTTCTTAAAAATCCTGTTTCCATTTGGAATTTTATTCCTAACTTTATATTTTCTAGATTTGGTGGTTTGAGTTTCATATTAGGTTGCAATTACAATGTAGACAAATTACCGGAAAAGCTCTCTTTATTTCACAAACAAGTTTTGTTAGCATGGTTCCTCATATATAAGCACAACTTTTCTCCCCATAAATATATTATATGGAACAACCGAGATATTTTGTCATTATTTTTTTCCAACTGGATTGAGAAACAGATTATTTTAGTGTTTCAACTGTTCAATAGTGATGGACAACTTATGTCTTATACAGAATTTTTAAACACCTATAAGTTTCCAGCCACACCGAAAGAATATGCAATAGTATATGATGCTATACCTTCTGGTGTCAAAATACTATTTAGAATTGTTGATTTTAATTTATCTTCTATTCCTTTCTACAATCCAATCGATTCAGATATAGGTAAAATTTGTCTGACCTCTTCTAGAAATAACAATAAATATGTACGGTCTTTGTTTCAGAAAGAAGTGATATCTGTTCCACATGTTGTTTCATACTGGAATTCTTTTGTAAATGATATTATCTGGAAAAAAGTATGGACAATTCCCAATAAGTTTTTTGTTACAAACAAGGTCAAAGAAATTTCTTTCAAAATTATCCATAAGTACTACCCTGCTAACCACTATATGACGAAATTCAAAAGGGACATTGATGTGAACTGTTCTTTTTGCGGAAATCACCCTGAGACCACCCAGCACCTTTTTTGGATCTGCACACACTCCACAACCTTCTGGAAGGACTTCTGCAGCTTTATTATGAAAGAACTTTACAAGGACTTTACTTTGAAGTGGGAAAATGTTGTGTTTTGTTTTTTTAGAAAACAAAGTAAAGAAGATATGTTCTTTATTATAAATTTATTAATTGTGCAAGCTAAATTCTATATCCACAAATGCAAATATATAAAACAAAAACCGGCCTTTAAACATTTTTATTGTGATATGTTATCGTATATAAAATTGTTTAGTGGTTCAATGAACAAAAAGGCTATGAAAACTAGAAATATTTGTATAACTTACAATTTGTTTGAATGTATGTGATGCCTATCCCCCGGGCAAGGGTAATATTAAGTTGTGTGTTTTGTATACTTTGTATACTGTTGTTTACATTTGAGCAATAAAAATAAATAAATAAATAAAAACAGTTCATTTCTCCATAGAGCTATATGGCCATCTAGTGGCAAGAGTCATTAGACATCATGTTGTTTTTTTCCACAAGAGGTCGACAGAAACACCAGAGTGAGATATTTTGAGCTGAATTTATAGGGTTATGCATGAAAATGTTATTTTGGAATTAAAATATAATGTATTTATTGTTTATAGATAAAAAATATAGTAGGTAATTTAAAGGTAGAAAAATGTAAAGTTAAATAAGTTAATAAGCTAATAAGTTAAAGCATTATTAGACATTTTACTGTAGGCTATACATCTTAAAGCATGCTGTAGTCTGCATTAATTTGATTTATAATTCAGTCGTTGCCTACTTCATATTCCTCTCGCGCAGATTTGATCTCTCTCGCGTTCGTTTATTTATTTATTTATTTATTTTCAGTCTGGAACCTCCTACAAAGGATGCTCAAACATGGTATTTTAGCAGGCAGTTTCGTAGATTTTGAGACGCAGCCTGTCACTCCTTTGTCAATGGAGAAAACGGGATTTTAGCAAGGCCACGTTTTTTTTTTTAAACTTTAAGTATATTATTGTTAAATAGAGGAATTTTAATGTCAGTCGCAAATGCAAAAAAGACGATTCTCAATCCGGTAAGTCATCGATTTATTCGTCCTTACAGCTCAAAGGCTACGACAACAATACGTAGGCTACTGTATTTAGCCTACTGTAGCTATATAGCGTACGAAATTGACCTTTCTTAAGCGTTTATCTCTTCTCTGTTTTTAACCATTCTGTTTCTAGCATCGTAATAGTAACTTAGACTATAATAAAATGCAAAAGGATTGTGTTTAAAACGTTATGAACGTGGTTTTCATTTTGATTTTCACCAGACTGTCCCCTTCACTGAGATTATACCGGGTGGTCTTCACCCAGGAGAGATGATCGTTATACAGGGATGTGTTCATAATGATGCTGACAGGTAACTCAACTCAATATATCCGTTGGTTTATTTTCATGATAAATTACATGAGAATCTTAAAGCATACCATAGTTTTATGTATAATTATTTATGATTAAGGTTCTGCCCTTCTGTGTCCCAGTTTCATTTAATGTTTAGTGAACACTATCGACTATGAAGGAACCGTCTGAATATTCCACATACAAATTACAATGCAAACGTATAAACAATGTCAAATCATTCATTAATTCAATTAATTTTTAAGTTTTATATACAGTGCTAAGCATAAGTGAATACAGTATACACATGCTAAAGTTCTGAGGAATAAAAAAAATCATCTTTTAGAAATTGATCTTAATGCCTTAAAAAAATTTAAAAGAGGAAAAATCCAACCTTTAAGGACACCAATTTTCTTTGGGAATGAAAATGAATGTATCGTAAATAAATAGATGTTCTTCCTTAAAGTACAGGGGGCATAAGTCAGTACACCCCTATGTTAAGGCAGATTTGTATTTTTAAAGGCCAGTTATTTCATGCATCCAGGATACTATGCATCCTGATAAAGTTCCCTTAGATTCACTACAGGTGGTATTTTAGCAATAACTCCATTCATATTAATACAGTATACTCAATTAAAAATATATTTCACCTTAATGCTATTTTCTCATTTCAGTTGCCGTAGTAGGTTCCAAGTGATCATATTGACTTAGGCTTACTACATGAGGCCTACTAAAAAGGGAGGTACAAATATTTCTGTGTAATACATTATGTGCTTCCATAGGTTTCAGTTTGATTTGACATGTGGCTGCAGCACAAAGCCACGGGCAGATGTTGCCTTTCACTTCAATCCCCGCTTCAGCAGCTCTCCGCAGATCGTGTGCAACTCTTTACGACACGAAAACTGGGGGAAAGAAGAAAATATGGACCTCATGCCTTTTAAACAAGGAGCTACCTTTGAGACCATTATCTTGGTACTTTGTGATGTTTTCAAAGTGAGTGTGAAACATTATATTACAGGTAAAAAAAGCTAGTTACAGCTTTAACTAAAGTTATTCAGCACAGTCTAAAGCATTTAAACCCAGATGAATTATTATTTGTAGTAGTTGTTGTAATAGAGCTATTTCCAGAGAGAAATTTTAGATTTGTTAAGTGACAGGAATTTAAATCATTTACTTGTAGGTAGCAGTAAATGGCGTTCACATTTTGGAGTATGAACACAGAATTCCTCTTGAGATGGTCGACACATTTTCAGTCTCTGGAAAAGTAGAACTGCATGCCATTGGCTTTATCCCTGACTCAGTAAGTGACAAACACTAGTATTCAAATATTTGACTATTCCTATTTGGACACACCTACTCATTCTTTATTATTCCTTTAATCATTATTATATTCCAAATGTTAGTATAATACTAGAGTCATTAACACTCAAGCATGGGAATGCTATAGTGACCAAAACAATATATTTTTTAAACATAGTAGCCTAGCCACTCTGTGCTTAGATTACAGTGCACAAACTTGCCAACTTTGAGATTTTTAAACAGTATTATACAGTTAGTTCAGCTCCATGTATGCATTATTAATATAATTTTGGCATAATTTATATCAAAATTTATATTTGTTTATATTTTTATTTATACAAAATTTATATTTATACAAAACATAAGGATAAAAGCTGAAAAGGATGTTGTTGAAAAGGGTAAATAATATGCATTTCAACTTTGCAATGACATATTTTCTGTTTTTGCACAGGCAATATTTTCAAAATCAGATGACCAAGTAAGTTTAGCATCCCTGCATCTGACATCAACAATTGGTCTTGCATAATTTATTTATTTATTATTAATGAAAAAAATGCACTTCATATTAACATGATAAAAACATGACTCACAACATTAACTGTCATTTTGCAGAGCATACCCTACAAGGGCAGTTTACTTAGAGGAGTCATTCCAGGGCAGCATATAACAATCAAAGGCCATATCAGCTTATTCCCTCACAGGTAGATACTAAACTTATCTTTTGTACAGTTTTTTGCCTTTGACACCTAATTATCTTATTTTGTCTTTTCTCAAGTTTCACTGTTAACCTAAGGTGCAGCCAATCAAACAACATCGCCCTGCACCTTAACTCACACATCAAATCTGGCATGCTTATCAGGAACTCTCTTCTCAGCCAGTCATGGGGGCCAGAGGAGCGTGAACTGCCATACTTTCCCTTTTCAGCTGGAAACTACTTTGAGGTACCTCTGACCTTTGCTTGGAAGCATGGCATTAAATTTCACTGTTATGCTGATGATACACAGCTGTATTTTTCTTTGCACCCTAACGAAACTTACCATTTCTCAAAATTAACGGAATGCATAGCTGATATAAAAAACTAGATGACTAGTAATTTCCTACTACTTAATTCTGAAAAAACAGAGATTCTAATTATTGGACCAAAAACCTCCGCACGTAATAACCTAGAATACTGTCTAACACTTGATGGATGTTCTTTCAAGTCTTCGTCGTCGGTTAGGAACCTGGGTGTGTGTACATTTTAAAATATTGCTGATTACTTACAAAGCACTAAATGGTTTAGCTCCCAAGTACTTGAGCGAGCTCTTAAAGGGTTAGTTCACCCAAAAATGAAAATTCAGTCAGTAATTACTCACCCTCATGTTGTTCCAACCATGTAAGTCTCACTCCTCCATAGGCTTTCAGAGGGATCCAAACTCGCCGGCCCAGAATAGTTATTAAAACATCGTTACAATAGTCCAAGTGACTACAGTGGCTCTGCATTAAGTTTATCATGCGACGACAATACTTTATGTGCGGAAAAACAACAAAAATAGCCAAACAACGCTCTCAGATTCCTCTAGTAAAATTAGATCCTTCCAGCTATCCAGCTTGCATTGTCGAGTGGGGAGTCTTTGAACCTATTGCTTTGACAGTCCTGAAGGACATTGTGCAAAAATTAAAACCAACATTTTGTGCAAATGACATGATGCCTAGTCGCCTGTTAAAGCAGACCTTTGAATCTGTAGCACTGAGTATAACCCATCTGTTTAATAAGAGCTTGTCCAGCGGGACCTATCCGCAAGAGTTTAAACACGCGGTGGTGACACCGCGGCTGAAGCGGCCAAACCTGAGTCAGGATGAAATGAAAAACTATAGGCCAATCTCGCAGATCTCTTTTATCTCAAAAATTTTAGAAAAAGTGGTGTTGCAGCAACTACTATCATTTTTAAATAAAAACTCAATAGGAGAAATGTTCCAATCAGGGTTCAAAACCGCCCACAGTACAGAGTCGGCACTATTGAAAGTGCTAAGCGATATCTTTTTGGCCCTAGACAAAGGAGACGATGTTGTTCTAGTGCTGCTTGATTTGAGCGCCGCTTTTGACATGATCGACCACAACATCCTCATCTCCCGCCTGGAACATTCAGTAGGATTAAAAGGCACAGTCCTGAAATGGTTTCAGTCCTACCTGAGCGGTAGATGCTTCTCAGTTAAACATAATAATGCGACCTCGGGTAAAAAATCTCTTTCGTGGGGGGTTCCGCAAGGATCGATCCTTTCACCAGTATTATTCTCGTTATATTTGCTACCTTTGGGTAGCATTTTTAGAAAACACGGAGTGTCATTCCATTTTTACGCCGACGACACGCAAATGTACTTACCATTCAAGCGCTCCACTAGTGCATTTGAGTCACTTTTAGAATGCCTAAACGACGTTAAAATCTGGATGGCTAAAAACTTTTTAATGCTAAACGAGGAAAAAACAGAGGTTATTATGTTTGGTCACAAAAACTCTGCAGAAATTATATTAGACTCAAGTCCCCTAGCACCGTACTCGCGAAAAATAGTTAGAGATTTAGGCTTTTTAATTGACAACAACCTAAAATTTGACAAACAAATAAATTCTGTGGTCCGGTCATGTTTTTATAATTTGCGTCTACTAGCGAAAACCAAACCTTTTTTTATCAAATAAAGACTTTGAAAGAGCTATCCACACTTTTATCTTTTCTAGGCTTGATTTTTGTAATTCGCTATACGGTGGCGTCACCGCTGCTTCGCTGTCTCGTCTACAATCGGTGCAAAATGCAGCAGGGAGGCTTTTAATGAGAGTTAAAAAACATGAATCAATAAAACCCGTCCTGGAGTCTCTAAACTGGCTTCCAGTACAAGCCAGAATAAAATATAAAACACTACTTTTTATCTATAAAGCTTTAAATAACCAAGCCCCACCATATCTGACTAGTCAGCTAACGCCATACAATCCCTCTAGAACATTGCGCTCAGAGACCCAGAAGTTACTCACAGTGCCCAGAACACATCGTCTCCACAAAGGTGACCGGGCCTTTGCGGTAATAGGACCGAGACAGTGGAATGAGTTGCCACTATCTATTAGAACTGCCAAATCACTTTCCATTTTTAAAAACTTGCTGAAACGTCATTTGATGTCATTAGCGTTTAATTAGATAGATGAGATGTTGTTGTATGCCGTGTATATATTGTTTGTGTTGTGTTTACGAAGCTCAGCATAAGCTGTCTTTGTACTAAATTCTGTATGTAAAGCACTTTGGTTCAACTTGGTTGATGTTTAAACAGTGCTCATTTCCTTCTCTCTGGGCCTCTAGGTAGTTCACGTAGTGTTTTTGCGCAGCGCGTCTGTGTTGTGCGTCACCACGCATCACACACATGACCAGCATCAGCCAAATAGTGAGTCTGCGTGGTGACGTGCAACACAGACGCGCTGCGCTTAAACACTACGTGAACTACCTAGAGGCCCAGAGAGAAGGAAATGAATGAAATGTTGTTTTTCCGCACATAAAGTATTGACGTCGCATGATAAACTTAATGCAGAGCCACTGTAGTCACTTGGACTATTGTAACAATGTTTTAATAACTATTCTGGGCCGGCGAGTTTGGATCCCTCTGAAAGCCTATGGAGGAGTGAGACAGCCTTCAGATTTCATCAAAAATATCTTAATTTGTGATCCGAAGATGAACGAAAGACTTACATGGTTGGAACAACATGAGGGTGAGTAATTACTGACTGAATTTTAATTTTTGGGTGAACTAACCCTTTAACGCATTATAGTCCTATTGCGATCTCAAAATTCTGGCTAGTTGATAATACCTAAAATATCAAAATTGACTGCTGGCGGTAGATCCTTTTCCTATTTAGCACCGAAACTTTGGGACAGTCTTCCTAACATTGTCCGGGATACAGACACTCTCAGTTTAAATCTAGACTAAAAACACATCTCTTTAAAGGGACACTAAGTATCTTTTTAGGTATTTTATTATCTAAAATCAATATTTTTATTCATAAATATGTCCTCAATGGTGTACAAATACCTCGGCCAATTATCTGACTTATCCTTATAAATGAAGAATTTATTATCTTTATATACATGGGACGGGTAGGTCCACGGAGGCTTCCATGTAGTTCCGCCATCTTGCAAAACTATAATAGCAGAGAGGGACAAAAAGTACTAAGTCAACGCGTTTCCACAACGCGTTTTCGTTCAGAGCCAGCCGAAACCAGCAGAAACGCAGGTGCAGAGCAGTGAGAGGCGCTTGAAACTGCACCGGCAAGTTTAAAAGTCTGGATTGCATTGTTATTATGGACCATACATATGCCGCGCCACAGGAGAAGAAAACATCGTCGCCAAAAAAGTCAAAAATAGAACGTAAAATGCCCGGTGGGGATAAATTTATCCTCCCCTCAAAGTGATCATAGTGCTAACAGACGGATCACAAAACTTATCACGGATCCGTGGTTTGATTAAAGTCAATTTTATTTAAAAATGATTACTCACTCACTCTTGAGCGTCTGGCGCGAGTGATTTCAAAGACGTGTTTATGCGCGTCTAGTGGCGCGGTGTTTAGCGCGGCGCGGTAGACGCGAGCCTCATTCTACTCCAGTTTGCGCGAATGAGGCGAATTGCAATCACAGATAATGTCTTTTCTATCATTTCACTGTAGCTCAGCATCGCGATGTAAAGTTAACGTTATTGCATGATCACAGTTCATATGTGTGGGGAAAGATAAGCTATTAGAGTAAAAATATTGCGTTAGGCTACTTCAGTTAATAAGAAAAAAGATTTTACAATTCCTGCACATGCAGTGATGAAGTTCATGTTCTCATGATTTATTTTTATGAATAACAATGTTCAAAACACCCCTCCTCGACGAAGTGCTATTAGAAGACATCCTGTCTAAGCTTTTTGGTACATATCGCCTACCGTAGATGCAATGCGCATTTGAAAAAGCGAGGCGCTGGAGAACAAAATTAGTTTGGATGCAAAATACGAATTCACCACTAGATGGGAGTAATTCCTACTTAGTGTCCCTTTAACCTAGCATACACATAGCACATTATCAACTTATATAATTCAATGTTAGGCTGCATAAACTAGGTCAGCTGGAACCGGGAACACTTCCCATAACACCTGATGTACTCGTTACATCATCATAAGACGAATGGCGTCTACGCTAATATTAGTCTCTGTTTATCCCGAGGTTTACCGTAGTCTGCCGGATCCAAGCCGTATCCAGATCTGATGAAGGACCTCAGCCTAGACACGACGACAACACAGTCCTGAAGTGTCAACTAGTCTCTCCCCTGTGAAGGCCTTCTTCCCTTCCCTTTACCTCTGTACAGATAAAACATTATCAAAATGATTATAGTTCGCATGTATCCACGTAATCGACAAAAAATTCTGTATTATGCAGGCCAGACAAGTAATTTGGCGATGTCAATTTGTAAAGTAAGACTACGCGCCTGCCCTGCACACATATATATTCAAATGCACATACCTATAGACTAAACACATGATATGCATATGCACGCCGTCAGCGTTTTCACAGATTAACTTGACTTGACCTATGCCACCTAATATGCATTTATAATATACATTATGAGCAATACGAGTAGCCATACGATATAATAATAATAATTCATTACATTTATTTAGTGCTTTTTTTTCTGCACTCAAAAGCACTTTACATAGAAGGGGGGAATCTCCTCAACCACCACCAATGATATGGCTGTATATCAGCACGGCTGTTGGCCTGATATACAGCCATATCGCATGGCTATGAGTTTGATATTGCGTTTATGCTGTACAACAGTTTGACTGCACAAGTGTGTAAATAAATAAGAAACAACAACAGTGTGTCTTTAAAAACCCTCTTTTGTGCGGAACTACTTCCTTGCACTATGGATTAAAATCTCAAGTTGACAGTTTGATAGTTGTGCCCAAGCCTCTGTTACTAAACGTACACCAGAATGAATAATCAACTGAAAATCGTCCGCGAGTCACTGTCATCTCTGATGTAATAAGCCTGGTTTTCTTTACATTAGCGCCGTTTTGGACTGATTCTTTGAATGCATTCACTTATTGGATGATTGGACTGAAAACTTTCCCAGAGTTTGGCAGCTTAAAATGATCTGATCGCGCCATTGTAGTGATAAACTTCTGACTCCCAAGACCATCTAACTGTGTGACGTAAATTACTTCATTGATTTATTTGAGTTATTTGTATTAAATTATTTTAACACGTTAAGGATTTTGAATGCTTAGCAGCAATGCTTTTTCGCTATATCCTCACACACATTCACTGCTCTCTTCTGCCGATGCTGCTATTTATAATATTTAATAATTTGCTGCCCCTGTTAAAGGGTAAGTTCGGTATTTTACACTTAAAGCCCTGTTTACAGATCGTATCTGATGAAATAGAACGGTTAAGATTAAAATTTGGACACATGCTCCTGTCCCGAGAATTTTAGGTTTAGTTCGCTTCTCCCCCACACCCCCACAATGGTTGTCTATGTGCACTGGAAGATTCCTTCCTAAAACACATTAAACTTTCGTTTACAAAGACGTGAAACTCACCGAGTGGTCAGGGGTGTTCACTGGTATGTGCACTCAAAAATCGCTGAAAAAGATGCATTCCAACAGGTTTTATCGTAGTTTTTGTCCAACTCCATTAAGTTGTATGTGTAAGGTACGGTATTACTCCGCCGCGGGAAACGGAAATGGGGTTGTTTGTATGCTTTTTGTAGTCTTATGCAGTCGCGGACGCGGTATCGTAGGCTAAGCTATCTAGCCTACACATTTTTACAAGATCGAAGCTATCTGTGTCAACTTAGAAATGGATTCCGAGAAATTTATATGGGAGGATGACGGTTTTGAGATCGATTTTGATGGACAGGGTTATAGGTTTGAGCCTGAATATTCAGAGGAGGAATTTCTGCAAATAAAGGCAGAGTTTGAACGGCAGTTGACAACGGAGTCCAGTGTTACGCCTGTTGCCGAAGCTGCTGCTGTCTCAAGGCTTACAGGCACTTGGTGGTGTTCCTTTTGCCACGAATCTTCCCGCAATTCGGAACTGCACAAATTCGCCACATTATTAGCTGTCTGTTTGTAATGCTTTCAATGAAGACAGCGATCTTCTGCTTCTTCTGTGTATATGCCCGTGGTTTGCTTGCAATTGGCAAAGGTGCATTATCGCCACCAACTGGGCTGGGCTCTATTATTCAAGCTCTCAACGGAAGAATCACGGGTGTGACGCGTTTGGCAAAATAGGTCCACAAAAGCTAAATAAACCTAAAATTCTCAGGACAGCAGCATGTGTCCAAATTTTTATCTTAACCGTTCTATTTCATCAGATACGATCTGTAAACAGGGCTTTAAGTGTAAAATACCGAACTTGTCCTTTAATATTCTTTGTGAACATTATAATTAGAATTTACTATCCATGCTGCTGCTGTTAATAATATTATTCTAACTTTGCCATCTGAATTTGTTATGCATGCTCCTGCCATTAGTATTAATTGCTAAAATTTCAATCTGACTTATTATGCATACTGCTGCTAATGCTGCACTAAGTACTAAACCGAACCTTATTAACACCTCTCCCTCTGCTTTACAGCTGAAATTAATCTTGTTGCATCACTAATTCTTATTACCCCATTTACCTCCACAAAGCCACTCTGAAATTGTATTTCATTGTACAAAATACCATACAAACAAAGGCGATCTGACCAGAAAATGGCATAGCGTGGTTCTGGAATTACTAGCATGCATCTGAAATCAGCTTGCACGCACTAGACATAAAAATTAAACAAAGCCCTTAAGGGTCATGAAACCCCTCTCTTTCAGCTCAAGTCTACCTCCCAATCTTTTTGAAAAATGCAACTTAAATGGGTGTGGATGGCTGTGAGAATAAGGGAGGGGAGTGGGTGTGGTATGGCACAGCAGGAGAGAAGAGAGGGGAGGGGGGGATAACTGTCATCGGCCAGTGGCCCATGCATATCGACTGTCACTAAAACACATGGTGACTCCAACTAATAGAAAAAAAGATGTATGGCTTTACCAAAGCAGCACAGCCGTCGTCTCCTTTGCTTGGTGCTCTTCCAGTTTGAATAGCCGGAGAGAAATACATAAAAATAAAAATCAAGACTTTCATGTTCAAACACCTTAAAGGGGAATAAGCTGGACCCAGTATTGTAAATATGTCATTTTCAAATTGGGGAAAGAAATTAGACTTTTAAGATGGTTTCACTTACGATAAAGAATTTAATCAGAGAAAGTATACAGTATTTCAACAATGGCAGGAAAGGGAATAACAGTGTTGTATAGTATAGTATATTTTGGACAAATAAATCAAGAGCTGTATTTTTAGTTGAGGGATTACTACACCAAGAAAAATAAAACTTCAGAGAATCAGGAAGTAATAGTAATTGACATAAAAATGTACTTACTATATAATTAGGGTTAGGTAGGCTAGTGCACGACAAAAGGAGATAATAAACAAAAACAGAGATGATTTGACATTGATTCGACATTCGGCACAACACCAGACCCCAGCTTACTTTCAACCAGACCGTGAGACAAAATGGTTTAGGGTTAGCTGCATATACATAATTTGCTGTTATTACTATAGTAAGTACTTAACGGGTATGTAAGATATGTAACAGTACCTATCTTATAAATAAAGTGTTACCCCAGATTAATTTTAGAAACTTTGGTCTGAGAATAAGAATCGAAAGAATAATAATGAGCCTAAATAGTAGACCCAACATGTCCCTGCTGAAAAATCCAGCATTGGTGGTCACCAGCATAGGGAATGTTTTGCATGCTGGGACCAGTGAGGGATGTTGGTTGCTGGTCCCCAGCATGGGAAGCATGGGAATGTAAAACATCAGTTTTACATCAGTACTCAGTTTTGCTTGACCAGCTTCAGCACTTTAACAGCTCAAACCTGTCTGGACCAAGCTGGTTTACACTGGATTTTTCAGCAATGGTTTAGCACATTGCTAGCATGTTTCTAATGTAGCATTCCAATTCTAGCATGTTCTATTAGACATTTTATTTGTTACTTTATTTGTCTTCAGAAGCAAGAATTGTGTATTTGTGAAATGGGATAACAATAAACTTTTTTTTATTTTGCTTCATCTTGTCAGATGATCATCCTATGTCAGCTTCATCAGTTTAAGATAGCAGTTAACGGATCCCACCTGCTGGATTACAAGCACAGAGTGCAGGACTTGACCTCCATTGATCAGCTGGAGATTCTGGGTGACGTGGACCTGCAGAATGTTCAATTGTGGTGAGATGTAAACCAACAGAAGGATATTTAGATTATTCCTCACTTTTCTTTCCAGTGTTCCACAGCCAATACACGGTTTTAAACAGGGATGCACGATACCGGTATCAGTATCATTAAAATGCACAGTTTGTGACAAAGAAACACAGACAACAGAGAAAACAGAGAACAGAATGGATATATCAGAGAAGGATGTCTATGAAGTAAATGTTTAAAAACGTGTGTAAAAATATTTACGCCTATATAGCTGGTGTGCACAAACTCATAAGCGAAACGCAGAGTGGATTGAGTGCTTAGCGGCACAGACCCCGCAAGCTTATTGAGCGCTTCCCTTTTCCCAGACATTGCTGGAAAGTTTGTAGTTTGGTTGGATATGTCAATAGCAAATAAAGTAAAACAAAGCACATATTACTAACATTAACTGACGTTAAAGAGAGAGAAAGTGCACATTTGTTGCATGCTTTTGATTACTGATCACATTTACTCGGCACACATTTGGATTAAAACTAAATCGTATATGTAAATAAAAACTTGAACTGTTACATGATTTATGTTATTGTATTACTATTACAGGCAGGGCCGTACGCAGGATTTTATAAATCCCAAAATTAGTCCCAAAATTGATGTTGCTAGGGGGTTCGGTGGCTAAATTAATCAATGTTTTTGGACTAACCCTTACTGGCTTAATGATGCAAGTTGTGCAAACACAGACAAGCGGAGTGATACAAACGGTGAAAAGTCCCAGTGCTGATATTTTTTTCAGTTGAGACGCATCGTTGCTATGATACAGAATATCCGTTGGTCCGTGTGGTATTAGTCCCGCTCCTCCTCCACTGTGATTGGACGGTTGGCTAAAAAGTGACAGTGATGAGCACTGCGTTTTACCCAAAGTTGAACATTCTTCAACTCTCGGCGACCTGTAAAAAACGCTGAGCGTTCAGCGCTTGAACGTTAAATACTCGCTCAGTGCCTCGTTACGCTCCTGGAATTCTAAAAACACGGCGCTCCCATTGAAAACAATTGAAAAAACACGCCAGACGCGTGAAAAAATGCTTTGGTGGACACATGGCCTTATGGAAATATATTTAATAGGTGATTGTGCTGTTAAATTGAGCTTATAGTTTCCACTGTAATAAGCAAAGAACATATATCTGTGTTAAATAGGAATCATTGTAATAATGTAAATCTCATCCTGGGCACAGTATGCAATACCTGCTCTTCTTTTCATAAAGCACCTACTTTGGATTTGATTGGTCATCTCAAACATTTTGACATTGACGAGCAGTGTTGTTAGTCCACTGAAGCAGCTCAGATGAGGTTGTTTATCATGGGGATGTGCAGTATCATTGCAACACCAAAGTAAAGTTAATATTAGGCTATTATTTCACAACCTTCATTATATACAGTACACTTCGAAAAATTACACACTTCTGGGACCTCAATGGTGGGTACCGCCCTGATTACAGGACAAGAAGATTACTGTGTGCAAACATCCGAAGCTCGCGCCTAGTAAGCCGCATTTAGACAGTGCTTGAATTTAATTCATGAAGTTTTCTTGCACTTGAACTGAATTCACCCAAAATTATGTAAAAATGCCGTACTGGCGAGTATCCTAGTAAACATAGTTTGTAATATCCTAACTGAATGTAAACAGTTGAGAAATAAAACGCACGTGTAACAGTATATTTGAACCATGCATTCAGTCTTAAAGGGACAGCACAGCTTAATAAACCTGCTACTGATGTCAGTCAAACAAAGGACAAAAAATAAATCACTAATTGCTCTTGAATGAATTAATTTTGTAGCTTTAATAAAAAAGAATCTTTATTTAATTTATGCAGTGAAGACTATGTTATACTATAACAGTGTTATTTTACGTTTGATTATTTCAAATTCTGTACCTGAAAATGTCTCGGTTACGTATGGTAACCCTCGTTCCCTGAGGGAGGGAACGGAGACATCCGTCGTGACCGACTGATAAGAATCTCGCTAGCGAGGCAAATTTACTTCAAGTGAAACTTAAAACAAGCCAATACACATTGGCGTGCAATCATTTGCATCAGCTGCGCAGCCTCGCAGCGCGGGTATAAATGAGCTGCTGGTGTGACTGCACCTTAGTTTTTTGCTGAAGAGCCAAGCCTGAAAAAGCAGATGTGGCGACGGGACGGACGTCTCCGTTCCCTGCCTGCAGCAAAGTCTTTATGGAGAGAAGCTTTAAGTCTGCTGATTGCAACGGCTCAAAAGGAGCATCCTTGAGTGCTCGAAGCACCAGGGAAAGGTCCCAAGAGGGTATGGAGGATTTAATCGTCTCGCTCCCTAAAAAACCTGATGACCAGGTCGTGCTTTCCAACTGTTTTTCCATCGATGTGTTCATGATAAGCTAAAATAGCGGCAGCATGTACTTTGAGGGTGGAGGGTGACAGCCTTCGCTCCAACTCTTGCTGCAAGAAGGAAAGCACGGACCCTATTGAACATCTTCGGGCGTCTTCTCGGCGAGAAGAGCACCACTCGACGGACAAGTTCCACTTCAAGCCGTACACACGTCTCATGGACGGCGCCCTTGCAGATGTGATGGTGTTAAGTACCTCTGGGGGTAAGTCACCTAAAACCTCCGCGTCCCGTCCAGGGACCAGACATGGAGTTTCCAGAGGTCTGGACGCGGGTGCCATAGAGTGTCCCGTCTCTGAGTCAGAAGATCCTTCCTCAGAGGAATGGGCCAGGGAGGGACCGTCACGAGGAGCATGAGTTCTGAGAACCAAGTCCGGGTGGGCCAATAGGGAGCCACCAGAAGGACCTGCTCCTCGTCCTCCCTGACTTTGCACAGGGTATGTGCAAGTAGGGTCACTGGGGGAAACGCATATTTGCGGAGGCCCCGGGGCCAGCTGTGTGCCAGTGCATCCGTGCCGAGTGTTCCCTCGGTCAGGGAGTAAAACAGCTGGCAGTGGGAGGTCTCTGAGGAGGCATATAGGTCTACCTGAGCCTCCCCGAACTCTCTCCAAATCAGCTGAACTGCCTGGGGGTGGAGTCGCCATTCTCCCGGGAGCACAGCTCATGATAGCTCGTCGGCCATAAGGTTGAGCACGCCGGGGACATACATGGCTCGAAGCGACCTCAGATGCTTCTGACTCCAGAGGAGGAGATGGCGGGCGAGTTGCGACATGCGACGGGAGCGTAGACCACCTTGTGATGATGTACGCAATGGTCGCAGTGTTGTCCGTACGGACCAGAACGTCCCTGCCCTGTAGCAGCCTTTTCAAGAGGCTCAGAGCGAGATGTACTGCTAGCGACTCGAGGCAGTTGATGTGCCAATGCAGTTGGGGAGCCGTCCACACCCCTGACACTGCATGCCCGTTGTACGTGGCACCCCAGCCGGTGGCAGAGGCATCTGTGAATACCACAGCATGCCTGGACACCTGTTCCAAGGGCACTCCTGGCCGCAGGAACGAGGGATCTGACCACAGGCTGAAGGTCTGGCGGCACGCCGGTGTGATTGCCAAGCGGTGAGTGCAGTGATGCCCATCTCGGGACTCGACCGTGAAGCCAGTGCTGAAGCGGTCTCATATGGAGCAGTCCAAGCGGGGTTACCACTGTTGCTGCTGCCATATGCCCCAGGAACCTCTAAAAGAATTTCAGTGGGACCGTCATCCTGCCTTTGAACGTGTTCAAGCAGTTCAGCACCGACTGAGCGCCCTGCTCTGTGAGGCCTGTCTGTGCGATCAAATCCAACTCCATACCGAGAAAAGAGATCCTCTGCACCGAGTTTGCTCTTTTCCCAGTTGACCTGAAGTCCCAGCTGGCTGAGGTGCCTGAGCACAAAGTCCCTGTGTAGCTGATCTCGAGAGTGTGCTAGTATGAGCCAGTTGTCGAGATAGTTGAGGAGACGAACACCCTGTTCTCTCATGGGGGGGCCCCCTCTGTGACTTTTGTGAAGACACGGGGAGACAAGGACAGCCCGAAGGGCAGGACCTTGAACTGATATGCTCGACCCTTGAACGCAAAGCTCAGAAACGGCCTGTGTCGAGGAAGAATCGAGACATGAAAGTACGCGTCCTTAGGGTCGATCCCTGCAAACTAGAGGTCTTCACGGGTCCAAAAATTCGTACCCGAACCCGAAGGGACCCGTAATTTGCTACACCGAACCGACCCGGACCCGACTATTATTTCAAAAGCTGGACCCGGACCCGTGCAGACCCGATAAATGCCTAACCGGACCCGACCTGGACCCGTCGATTATTTTTGTAAGCTGGACCCGAAACTGCCGGGAAGACACAGACCCGACTGGACCCGATTGTCACATATTCCACCTTAAACTAGGGGTGTCACGATTCTCCAAATCCTCGATTCGATTACATTTTCGATTCTAAGGTCACAGTTCGATTAGATTCTCGGTTTTTATTCTTTTATTTTTTTTTTAAAGCACAGGTTGCAACGCCATTTTTAGACCAAACTTTTATGCATAATATCTGACCTTTGTTCGCAATGTACCACACTACATTGTCAAATTTAAAACATTTATTAAGAACATAATGTAACAATACTTCT
This sequence comes from Phoxinus phoxinus, assembly GCF_949152265.1. Lineage (NCBI taxonomy): Eukaryota > Metazoa > Chordata > Actinopteri > Cypriniformes > Leuciscidae > Phoxinus > Phoxinus phoxinus. The sequence goes on along the minus strand of NC_136888.1, from coordinate 8,446,172 downwards.
TCAGTCAATTGGAAACTTAAGCAAAATAACCTGCGATCTAGTTTCTCTATTGTAACTGCAGTCTTCTTCACAGAAGATGACATTCAAGTTCACAACAAAACAAACAAACAGTTTAACAGATAAATCTATGCGTCGCGCAGAGCCACGTCTTTAAAATTCTAACACTTTATTCTCTGAGTGTACACACACATACACACACACACACACACACACATCGGCGGCGCCATTCGCCGTCTGTCCGCGGCGCCCAGCAACGGCTCCAGGACCTTGTTTAAAATGAATCCTGCCGCGCCAGAGAGCGCCATTCACATAGTTTTATATTACATTTATTATAAATGAATACATTTTATATACATTTATTTGTCTCAAATCGTCGTTATGACTTTGCTGCAATATAAATGTTTTACATTCATTTACAGAAATCAGCTGGTTGAATGAAAATTGCTGATGTTATCGGATTTTCAGGATACATTCAGTTAACGGACGCTCTCTGAGATAGAGATAAAGTGCAGACTAAGCAACGTTGTACAGTAGCCTCATAACATAAACATGAGTTCCATAATGTCCTTAAACACAATATTGCAGGCCACATGAAAGTGCGCGTCCGGTGTACGATGCCTCGAGTTGTCATAGACGCGCCGTGGCGCTTCTCGTCCGGTGGGTGCGATACCTCGAGTTGTCATAGACGCGGCGCTTATCGTCGGGTGTGCGGCCCCCAGAGGAGGTTGACTCGCAGCATTTCAACACGCGTTTTTTTTCTGCTTGACAAGCCGACCGAACGTGACATGGGGGCGTGGCAGCATCGACGATTCCATTTTTTAATTCGATGATCGAGATTGTGACTTAATTTCGATCGATTTCGATTTAAAATCGAAATCGTGACACCCTTACAAGTCAATAAACCTGTTGCGAAAAATTACAACTTTTTGTCTTACCTAATTTAAGGAGCCGTAGCAGCGTAGTAGTCTCTCCATCCTTTCCTTGTAACGTTACCTGACTGGCTGTGATGCATTAACGTTACAATCCTTCGGCTCCGACAAGAAAGTTATCCATGTTATTCCTCTCGTTAGTCCACCTAGTCCAAGCTTAATCCTTGTTATTTCAGCTTCAAAAGTCCACTTGATTTCACGGACTCACGGTGACGGATTAAACAAATTAAACGAGTTAACGTTAGCTGCTAACTCGCACAATAACTTTTGGCTGTTTGCCCTTTTGAACTATAATAACAATTGCTCGTTCAGTGCCATGGCCGCTGCGCTGACGTTATTTATTTGCTATCATCGCCGTGCTCTCTGCTCTGCATCATCGAGTCTGAATCTGACCACTAAAACTTTAAGATTAAACAAAACGGTTAATTTACATTGTAAAATCTAAAGCGCGGTTTGGCTGTCCCTCACTGAAGCTCTGCCTCTGGTAACTGGTTGCCATAGAAACATGACACGCGCTTGACTGCACATGCGCGCTAGCTGGATCAACCTAAAATATGCTTTTTAACGCAATTTATTTTGAGTGTCAAAGTAAACATTCATGTGACAGTTCACCTCAGATTATGTTACTGATTTAAAATATATTAAATATGAGTGTGACAAGACGCATTTTTGAGATTGATGACTCGGTCGGGTCCCGGGTCAACGGGTCTCGGGTTCACTGTGAAGACCTCTACTGCAAACCAATCTCGGGGACGGATGCATTCGAAAATGCGTCTCTGCGTGAGCATTTTGAACGGTAGCTTGCGGAGGCTCGGATTCAAAACTCGCAGATCCAAGAACGGTCGTAACCCACCACCTTTCTTGGGTACAATGAAGTAGGGCTGTAGTGCCCTGACCTCATATCGGCCGGAGGGACCGGCTCTATCACCTCTCTCGCCAGTAGGACTGCGATCTCCGCGGGCAAGACATGGGCATCGGCTGCTCTCACTGTAGTGGAGTGGATGGCCCGAAACTTGGGGGGACGCCGGGTGAACTGAATCGCATAGCGATTGAGCCAGCGAGACGGACTGGAGAGTGCTAACCAGGCTCGCAGAGACCGTACAAGCGGGACCAAAGGGACCGTAGGCGTACCCGGAGTGGGGCAGCGAGGTGGAACACAGGGACTCGGCTCGGGAGGCTTTCTCTGGGAGGTGGCCCGTAGCGGAGTCTGAGTGTGCTGTGCAACACTTACCTGGTTCCACGGGGTAGGAGGTGCAGGAGGTAGGAGGTGCTTGGTTGAGTTCTCAAACCGCACACAGCTGCCCGCTGGCGATAGAGGATGCAATGGTCGCAGTGTTGTCCGTACGGACCAGAACGTCCCTGCCCTGTAGCAGCCTTTTCAAGAGGCTCAGAGCGAGATGTACTGCTAGCGACTAGCTAGCGGGGTGCAGGATGTGTTTGATGGCCTCCATCTGCTTTTGTACAGCCGAGAACTGCTGGGCGAAGTTCTCGACCGTGTCGCTGAAGAGGCCGGTTGGGGGTTGGTTCCCTGAAGGAAGCACGCTCACTGTGATTCTCAGGTCACCCGCATCACTGCCTGAAGTAACCCTCTGAGGAGGGTTAGATTTTGCGGCAGAGGCGCGGGGACTCCGCCCCTTTGCAGGAATGAGAGTCTCGACCGCAAGCATCGAAGTGCTTGGCTCCGAAGCAAAAAGCTAAGGTGCAATCACACCAGCTGCCTATTTATACCTGCGCTGCGAGGCTGCACAGTTGATGCAAATGATTGCAAGCCAATGTGTATTGGCTTGTTTTAAGTTCCACTCGAAGTAAATTGGCCTCTCTAGCGAGATTCCTATCAGTCGGTCACGACGGACATTGAGAGTGACCGACCAATAAGGGAACTACTGGTCTTGGTATCGGCGAGTACCAAAAATTTAAGTATTGGTATCGGCTTAGTTCTGGAAAAAGCAAGTCTAAAACCAATGTACATTAAATGTACTATGTATGTAAAAGAGGTTAACTATATTTTTACAATCAGCCATCACTTGACATGAAGGGCTTTTTTCAATCACAACCCACTTTTTTTCTAATCCAAGTTTGGCCTGTTCACGCAATGAAAACAAGAAGGACTCAAAGACCAAAAAAACATTTATCTACATTATTTGCTTGATTGCTCTAGCAGGACTGTGAGATGCATTCTAGGTTTACATAACTGAATTTTACTTGATTTTTCTTAGATTAGTTAATCATATTTCCCTAGATATCTGTGACAAGAACATGTTGGTTAAATGTTTAGAATAATTGATGAGATAATTTTCTCAGAACTAACTTTACATTTTTTCTTAGCCTTTTTTTTTTTTTAATTGCTTACCCAGCTGGTTCCAAAGTGATTTTATAAGGGATATTCTAAATGAAGTCACATTCATACAGGTGTAGTTCATGGCTGCGTTTCCCGATAACGTTGTCTCTTTGGAAGACTCTAAAGGTATAATTTAATTGAAGGTATACCATTTCTAGGCGTGTTCCCCGAACCATACCTTAGGAAGTTGCTTAAGTCCCTATACCTTCTTACCTTCGACGTTACCAGGTGTTGTCCGTGGCGAAGGTGCTGAATTTGTTGATATCGATGGCTCAAGAAAGAATCAATTATTCACTCATGCAGGGGCTTCTTCTCTGCGTTATGTGAGAAATATAAAATAATTCTGCGTTCTTTAAATAATCACACACCACAAATAGTGGAAATTGCATTTATTAGGATTAATGGGATTTTATAAAAAATAATCCAAACTATAGCCTAGCCGACATATTTTAAAATTTGATATTGCTGCCACAATAACGGCCCATTACAAATGTTTACGTGCTTTCTTCTTTCTCCTTTTTGTTCACTGAGGTGTAGCTGTGATGGAATATTGTTCTTGTAAAATACTTTCCAGCACTTCAGTAGCCTAATAAAAGTGTACAATGTACGGTGCTCGACAGTGATCAAAAAGGATTTAAACAGTGAAGTTTGAAGTGATCTCTTCTTGTAAACTTAGAGATGTGGATTCGGACGGCAGTTAAATCCCCTCACGACCTTGGTGTTTGTCAAAACAGTAGTTTAGGTAATTTGGCCGGAGGTTTTTACGCCGGTGGTGGGAGAAAAACACTGACATTCTAGATTCGGATGGCAATAAAATCACAGACTAACCCCTGTAAATGTTTAAAATACCGTACGACCCCATGAGAAACAATTAGCGTCTGAATAGGGCTAAACTGACAGTATGCTTTCACTGGTCTTTGAAAGGGCTCCGTGGACAGCGCTGTCTTTCATTTAGCACAACTATTCGCTGTATCGATGCCATAGTTTGAGCAATCATTCACAATCATTCCCTTTAAATAGACTCCTAAGCCTAATGGTTTGCCAGCTTTGGCAAACAAATTACCTTTGGTTAATATATATTTGGTTAATATAATTAAAAAGCTAACAACAATCAGTGTAATTACAATTTTATTCTGTGCATGAAAACACTTGAATTAGCCTAATTGAACTGTGTGTATTAACTTCAGAATTATATTCGTAACCTCAGTATTGAGGTTTAAATAAATAAAAAAAATTGCAGTGGTGGCCACCTGTTAACAGTGATAAGGCAAAGCTAAGAGTGGTCCAGACCAACCTTCCGAACGTATGACTTACAGAAGGTATACTTAACTAAGAACGTTTCGGGAAACACATATTAACGATAAGGTATACTTAAGGTATACCTTAAGAACGACGTAGTGTTAAGAATATTTTGGGAAACGCAGCCCATATCATTAGTGAAATACCTTTAGTAAATGTATGACAACTAAAGTATCCAAATACTTCCTAAATTTTGTTTAGTTTATCTATTGTTTTATAATTTATAACCTAACAAACGTCTTTTGTGAAATGTGTGTTTTGAAAAGTGTAATGAAATGACATTCATGCATTAAATGTGGCTCAAATGTCACAAAATATTTATTGTTTGATTATGACCAAATTTTTTGGGAAAGACTGTTATTGCTTTATAGAGTAACAAAGTTGTTATATTATATACAGTGGAAAAAAATAATTATTTGATCCCCTGATGATTTTGTAAGTTTCCTCACTTACAAAGAAATGAAGGGTCTATAATATTTATTATAGGTTTATTTTAACGGATAGAGACTAACCAAATATCAACCAAACAATCTAGAAAAAACACATTATAAATTGATTAGCATTTATCGAGTGAAATAAGTATTTGATCCCCTACCAACCAGCAAGAATTCTGCCTCCCACAGATTGGTTATGTGCCCATGTGGAACACAGATTTAGTCCTGTCACTTTAAGAAAATACACAGCTTGTTATGTGTATAAAAGAGTCCACAAGAATCTGTATCTTCCATTCCAACCTCTCCACTACCATGGGCAAGACCAAAGAGCTGTCAAAGGACATCAGGGACAAGATTGTAGACCTGCACAAGGCTGGAATGGGCTACAAGACCATCAGCAAGAAGCTTAACAAGAGAAGAAGACAACTCTTGGTGCCATTATTCGAAAATGGAAGAAATACAAAATAACCATCAATTGCCCTCGGTCTGGAGCTCCATGCAATATCTCGCCTCATGGGGTTAAGGATGATCATGAGAAAGGTGAGGGATCAGCCCAGAAATATATAGGAGGAGCTGTTAATGATCTCAAGGCAGTTGGGACCACAGTCACCAAGCAAACCATTTGTAACACACTATGGATTGAAATCTTGCAATTCACTCGAGGCCCACACTGAACACTCTTACGGTTTGCGGTCATTTCTGACTGAAATATTTTCTGTTTTGAATTTCTAAATGTGTATCGATAAGGCAAAGCACTGCAACTCACTCACATGATAGGGCTAATCAGAGGCCTCAATCCATTCGTTACACTCCCGTGGGTATATGTAATCCTCAGTTCCTCTTCAGCACACTCTGAAACGCATAGCTTCCCCAATAGTCAGATTTACATCCACTGCGTCCTCTTCAAGCTTTTCGAATATTTGTAAGATGAAATCAATTCACTTATCTTTCTCTCTCCCTTCACAGCAATAACCCCCCTTAGGGTAAACAGAACAGAACCAACATGAATGTATGCAAATATATTTAATTCAAGATTTTAAAGTACAACAATTTTAAAATTTATTCTGATTAAAGGGGAATCAGAATGCCAAATCGCTCCTGAGAAAATAGCTGCTGATAATACAGAAGGAGCTTATATTGTATATGTATACGGTAGGCGTCAAATTCCTATAGGTAGATGTGGATCAGCTGATGCGAGCTTGACTAATGTGACCTGCCCGAACTGACCATGCTTGATTATTGTTTGATTTACATAATTTATTATTTATTAATTTACATAATTTATGATGTTATCATTTTATTATTATTTTTTTATTATTCAATTATGGCATTTATGTTTTTCTGTTTTATATTACTTATTATTTATTTTCTATTGTTGTTTAAATCTTTCGATTGTGTGGTTTAAAAGGATGTTTGTCTTCGTTGTAAGAATGTTGACTGATATCAACAGCACTAATGAACAGCTAAATGCACCACTGACGCACACTAAAGGAGCCTAGAGCTAGACTGCACACTAAAGGAGCCTAGAGCTAGACTGCACACTAAAGGAGCCTAGAGCTAGACTGCACACTAAAGGAGCCTAGAGCTAGACTGCACACTAAAGGAGCCTAGAGCTAGACTGCACACTAAAGGAGCCTAGAGCTAGACTGCACACTAAAGGAGCCTATAGAGACTGCACACTAAAGGAGCCTAGAGCTAGACTGCACACTAAAGGAGCCTAGAGCTAGACTGCACACTAAAGGAGCCTAGAGCTAGACTGCACACTAAAGGAGCCTATAGAGACTGCACACTAAAGGAGCCTAGAGCTAGACTGCACACTAAAGGAGCCTGACTGTGAGCTGAGGAGGCTCCACATAAAAAGTAAAAAATTGGAGATCAAACAGCTGGATAAAACTGATCTCAGTATGTGAACTTATTTAACCAACTTTAGCATTAATATTTATTAATGCAACTTCCTCTTGCTCCCCCCCTACATCTGCACCAGTTGGGTGGTCAAGTGTGATCGGGTCAGTTTCTTCGGGGAGAAGCTGGTTTTGTGGTGGTTCTCACTCCTTTCTAATGGTGGCTATATTGTGCAGAATGGCACATGCAGACACTATCTGTGATGCCCGCTCCGGTAACTCTTAAAGGAGAACTCCGCGCAATTTTTAAGTTAATCTTGATCGTTATACCTTTGTGAGTACTGTCTATAGAAAAAAAACTAACTCACGTTGTAGCCGGAAAAAGGTAAATAGAAGTGTGCAGGTGGGAGGAGCGTTGTGTGTGTGAAGACTGTGAGGTTAGTTCTTCGTAAATAAGGATGATCGAACTCAAAAGCCTCTTCCATGTGTTCAAAATCTTCTATATTCCCCATAGTTACGTTACGAACCATTCCGGCAAGCACCAATCCGATTCGTTTTTTTTCTATAGCCAGTACTCACAAAGGTATAACGATCAAGATTAACTTAAAAATTGCCCGGAGTTCTCCTTTAAGCGCCGAAGACAGTTGAAACGTGCCTTTAGGATGCCAAAGGTCATCTCTAACTTCACTCTGGTTTTACTGAGGGCCACATTGAAGCGGTTCTGTGGCCCTGTCTCAGGGTCATGATAGGGCGTTATTGTGTAGGTTGCAAATTATCTGTGTTTTGTACTGTACCAAATTTAACTTGCTTTCCTCAAAGTGCTGACAACACAGACTCACAGAAAGTAGATTATTGTTATATATGGTAATGTTACTATTAATTAAAAAATTAATCTCACAGAAAATAATAATTTCACATGTTCACATCATCTCTACCTGAACATTAAAGGTGTGAAAGGACTTTCTATTAACATAATCTGCCTCATGTAATTGCACTAGAGCAGTGGAGATTGCAACATGTGTGCAGTCTATTTCTCCAATGACTCTATAGGGAATCCTATCATATGATTAACCGAATAATACTAAAAAAGATTTTAAATAATTCTTTAAAAAAAAATGTGTTCATGTGATGTCACCCTATCAATATATCTTACCGGCAATTTTATAAAAGCCCTCTTTTATGGACATGGTCGATATGTCCGGGGAACATTATTAATGAAACTATTTATGTAGCCTACTCCTGCAGAGCAGGGGCGGACTGGCCATCTGTGTGATCTGGAGAATCACAGAACGGCCGGTACTCCAGGACGGCCGGCGGGCCGGCCCACCACCCGCCACGCACGCAGTCATCACCTGTTTTTTTCCCTGTTAACGCGGCCGCGGGTAAAAAAACAGAAAAAAAGGGTGGAAAAGGCGAGATAAAAAAATTTGCGGAATTTAGAGACTGAAGCCGCTAAATGTCGCAAACTAACTGTACGTTCACACCGCCGCCGACTTGAGCTGCAGAAAAGCTCCGGCCGCCCTGTCAAGGACGCTTGTCAAAGAGTACGGGGAAGCTTGTTGACGCTTTGGCCGCTCTGACGTAGCAGCATTCATGAGAAGAGAAGTGTCACACCATGAAATTTAAACAGAAAAAACAAGCAATGCATTCGGCAGTTTAGGATATCGCACAAGATTTGTCAACACAGAAGACATTTAATCACGGGAGAGTTTTTTTTCCCTGACACCATCATCAATTGATTTTGATTAATATGCGCGAGAGAGAGAGAGAGAGAGAGAGAGAGAGAGAGAGAGAGAGAGAGAGAGAGAGAGAGAGAGAGAGAGAGAGAGAGAGAGCAGACAGCGCTCGGGTGAGTGCGCGCGCGCGGCCGGGTCTCTCTCTGTCAAGCGCTTAAATGCCACATGCAGTAGCTCAGAAATATGTTGTTAAGCATTAACATTACAGTTAATGCTTAAAAACTTTGAATATTTTGAATACAGAAGTTACATTTGTAATGGTGTATTTTCATTTAGATGTGGTATTATTTGTGCAGTAAGATTTACTGCATAAATTAATTAAGATTATTAAGTAATAAATTCATTTTAAGACAGCATGGAATAGATGCATATTATACAATCTATTCCATGCTATCTTGGAATAAAACCTGTTTAAAAAAAAAAAATCCATTCCATCATTTGTTTATTCAGGTAAAGACACCCACTCCAGCTCAACATTAAATTACTTTAAGCACCCCAAGTCAGACAGTCACCGCCTAGAGGTTTTTTACACAGGACTGCAGTGTGTTGAGACCTCCATTTATATATTCAGAGTATTCAAGTTAATCTAGAATAATATGCTTTTAACACATCTAGTCAACATCAGTGCTATTGATAATAATTTGGATGGTATAGTATCATGAGACACAATTAAAGTCTTGTGACACTCATGCAGGCGTTATTGTTGTTGTTGTCGAGTTTCCGCGCGCCGATTGCTTTGGGCCGGGCCTAGTCAAAGTCCAGGGCCGTTTTTTAGTCCCAGTCCGTCCCTGCTGCAGAGCGAGGACCACCTTGCGAATAGTTCGACAAACCCCTAGGTTCCGTGCATCACCGATCGTGCAAATACCACTTGCAAAAAAACGTAACACAATACCATTTGTGGTACAGTAAGTGCATGAATTCGACGTGTTAAATTCTTTATGTGCGGCTCAAGAAGTTCGCAAAGATAAGATATTCCTTCCGCAGAAAATCTGTATCTTTCATACAAGTAACTATCAGGAAAGGCAAGGGAATTTTGTCTGGCTAAGAACTCTTTCTCTACGATGTGCTCGTCTAATAATTTGCGCTGAGATGTCCACAGGATTTGGAAGAAAATGTAAAGCCATTGCAACAGACACTGGGAATTAGTTGCGTCACCTATATGTTTCTTTGCTCACAGCTGATTGGTCAAACTTCAGTCTGAGATCTCGAATCTAGAACATAACCTGCCCCGGAGCAGGTTAGCCGTGCAGCGTAAGATACCATGGTGACGAACACCGATTAAAGATATTTTTTCTTTTTAATTTTGTATTTTGAGAGAATTTGATGTTAGCCTACTTATTAATATGTATGCAATATTTAAGGTTATTTTTTGCCATTGAAAATAATACACACATATTTCATATTTGCAGTATTTCAGATAATATAGAGACTAGGCATTTTAAATCACATTTTTTGAAGTTATATTAGCGCCATCTGTTGATAGAATATTAAATAAAACATGTTATTGCATGGGTTTACCACTAGATGCCTGTATAGTTCTCTATGCAGAGGCCTGTGAATTCTCTAGTTGTTTTTGGACGAAATTACTTTTAAATTTTTTTACAATCACTTTGTTACTATTTTCAGAACCTTGATGTAATTTTTCACATCTCTAGACACAAAACTCACAACCAATGATCAAAATGCACATTTTTCAAAACTCTAACCCTTTTCTCAATTGCTTGGATACAATACACATAAAACTTAGATCATTTGTTCATTCAACAAATATCACCTGTTCAATATGACACAACTTAACTTCAAAGTACTACTATTTCAAAAGGCAATTCACACATTACATTTCAAATGAGTGTCTAATCATTTCCTTACAATGATCTAACTATCAAATGATACAACTGCTCAAAATGATAAGTAACTGTTGCATTACTCTTAATGCATAGTTGTATGGAAACAGACAAACAATCTTCCATGTTTACAGTAAATCATGAAAGTTTCAAGATAACGAGATTCATTGTCACCAATTAGCGTGGAGCATGAACCAATTAGACTACAATATCCATGGATGTAGCCTAATATTTTATCATAATGCTTCATCAGACACTGTGTCTATGGTCCCAAATACTGTACCACCTTTTCAGACTATTTACAGTATTGACAGTACTGCACTGTATAGATGCCCTTGTAATTGCTTGTCCAATTCTGCCAACTCGTTACTGATGATTGAGTGCACATTGTGGAATGAGTATACACTGTAAAGAGTTGATTGGGATCCAATTGCAAGAAAGAGTATAGTGATACGTAACATGGAGCCAGCAGGTGATCCAAGTCACATTGGAGGTCAAGCAGTGGTGGGAGGAAGACGCGTTGGTCAAAGGAATGGCAGGGGACAGGCACTCCTTCTGAGAGGTGGTCGTCGGCCTCGTTTGAGCGGTGTGGTTTGGACAATGAAGACATGTTCAACAATGTGGGATCCATAAGTTCTATTGCACTGAAAAGGCACCAGGTATCTATAAAACAACCATACCATGTGCCTTTTGAAAGAAATGCAGACAGAGTGAAGCAAATGAGGACTGAGTATGTTCAGGTAAGTTCAGTTTCAAGATGGCTGTTGTAAAAATATTCCCAAAAATTCTACATTGTACAATAATCTCTAAATCTCTTTCCAAAATGTATTTTTAGAGGGTGATGGAGCTGGATGCTGATGACGACCATCACAAATTCATATATTTGGATGAGGCAGGTTTTAATCTGGCCAAGACAAGGAGGAGAGGTCGGAATTTCATTGGCCAGCGGGCAACCATCTAAGTACCTGGACAACGTGGGGCCAACATTACCATGTGCGCGGCTATATCAGAAGATGGTGTGGTGGGACGCAGACCTCATATTGGACCATATAATGCATCTCTCCTGGTCCCCTTTCTTGATGAGCTTGATCAGGTTTGTAGAGCTGAAGGTGTGACCAATGTCATCGTGTGGGACAATGTCAGGTTCCATCATGCTCATGTGGTGCAAGCATGGTTTCAGGCCCATGCATAATTTACCACCCTGTATTTAGCCCCATACTCTCCCTTCCTTAACCCAATTGAGGATTTTTTCTCCGCATGGAGATGGAAGGTTCATGATAGGCACCCTCATGAACAAGTCACTCTTCTCCAGGCCATGGATGACAATGACATCACAGCAGACCAGTGTCAGGCCTGGATTCGCCATGCCCGAAGGTTTTTTCCAAGATGTTTGGCTAATGAAAACATCCATTGTGATGTAGATGAGAACCTGTGGCCAAATCCACAACACAGAGTTGATGACAATGTAGAAGTACAGTAATCACTCCTGTTTTGTTTCTTACAGTGCAAGCAAGTTGAGGAACACTGCATTTGATGTTTTACAGTACTGTTTTTTCTTTTCTATTTCATAGCTAACTTTTTTTTTTTTTTTGCTTTAATTCAAATAAACCTATGTTGTGATTGTACTAGTGTTTTGCATCAATATATTACAAAGTTTGTTCAATGATTCCACTGTCTGTAGTATTCTCTACTACTGCAGTACTTTTACAGAGATGTATTTACTGTACATGTAGTACCATAATGAAACCTGTATCACCTATTTTGTTCTACAATATTTAATGATTGTTCTAACAATGACACAGTGAAACTATCGGTTGCTTGTGTGTGGGTGATCTATAGTTATGTTTTTAATGGTTTTTCACAGTAAATTTGTTTTTTGAACCAATGGTTGTGCAAGTGCAAGATTTCTTTAAAGATGTGAATGCACAATGCAATGTTTTGAACATTAGACAGCCTGTGTTAGAAGTGATAACCGTTTTGAGTGATCATACACTCATTCATATTTGTGTCTAGAGTTGTGAAAAATGACATCAAGGTTCTGAAAATAGTAACAAAGTGATTGTAAAAAAACTGTAAGATGTGGATTTGAATGTATTTTTTAGAAATTCTCAAATAATACTTTTTGGCTTTTTGGTTTATAAAAAAAATCAATAAATTTGATGTGAAGTGTACACGTTTTTGCATTATTACTATAGTCAAACCTGAATACAGAGAAAGCATTTTGTTACAGGTAACATTACAATTCAATAAAAAAAATAAACAGTAGGCCTAATCCTTTATCACGCTTATTATTTATATTATTATTATTTGTTTTTTTAAACATTATATTCATTATTATTTTAATTATGTTATGTTTTTCACTATTGATGTTTTAGAGTGTCACCCCTTCATTGCTGAGCACTTCTTTTTTTCTGCATCGTAGCTGATTTGTAGAGAATTTTTGTGTTTTTGCCAATTTCCCATTAATTTCCTATGGGGAAATTACATTTTAGTACAACCACTTAGCTTGCTTGAATCATAACTTACATTTTTTTGTGTGTTCACATACCTAATGCTATAAAAGTCACCAAGTTTGTAACATTCAGATGAAGCTGTGATTTTAAAAATTCAAAACAGATATTTTTTTAATCACAATTCGTGTGTGTGTGTGTGTGTGTGTGTGTGTGTGTGTGTGTGTGTGTGTGTGTGTGTGTGTGTGTGTGTGTGTGTGTGTGTGTGTGTGTGTGTGTGTGTGTGTGTTTTGCACTCTTGATGTTTTTATCTTTTCTGCATCGTGGCGATTTGTAGATTGTACACTTTTTGTGGTCGAAAAAGTGGTCGAAGAAAAAAAAATAGTCACACTTGTGCACTTCGGTCAAAAATGACCGACCATATAGGTATCAAACTGGTTGCCCTAAAATAGTTAAGTAATTGTCAAATGTGGAACATCTGTCTGTAGTATTGAACCCCTTGTGTGTCATTTATATTCACTCACGTAATTTATTATTTGGTTTGTGTGTTGTGTATTTTGATTTCGTATTGCTGTGTCACTAGTTGCTTATTTGTGGGTCTAAATACTCCCGAACAGTTATGATTGAGAGACCCAACCCTCTCGCTCTGACATTGGCATCGCTGCTCGGACTAATGGGTTAATTATAGGACAGGTGCGGAGTTTGCATAAGAGACAAGCGAGAAACGGGGGAGAGGGTGAAGGTGTGCAGAGGAACGCACGCGCACCGCGAGCCGAACATACGGGCAGGAACACCGATCGCTGCGATTGATTCCAGAAAGTCACAGCCAGACGAGCAGTGAGCACCGATATGATTACGACGCATTAATGGTAGTGATGGGCAGATCGAGGCTTCGTGAAGCAATGAAACAGTTGAACCAAATGGTCCATATTGTTTCGAGGCTTCGAATCAATCCGACACCCGTCTCCACTGTGACACCTAGTGGTCACTTGCAGGTGTTGATCTGAAACAACCTTGACGAGCCATTCAAATTGTTGTTGTTTTTTTTATTATTGTACTTTTCTAATATGTGAATCTTGTAACATAGGCTCATCACTGTGCATAATGTTATTTTGGTCCTGCAAAATGAATATTAATAAAATAAATCAAGCCACAATGTCTCACTTTTTTAGATATTTTTATTCAAAAATATTAGTTTCTCTGCTGTGGAAGGACTAGCCTACTTCTTTTTTTTACAGATAATTTCTCCAGCCTTTGAAAAAATCCTCTCACAAGGGACACTTGTTGCTGGAATGCAAAGATATTTTTTAGCCATGACATAGGCTACAAATGAGGAAAGATTACTGCTCTCTCTTTCCAGTAAGTTAGTGGATCATGAGTTCTGGGCAAATACGCATCGTTGATGTATTTTTTCACTTCCGCTGTGGCATTGTGTATCATCTGGGTTTGATGGATACGAGTATCAAAAAGTTTCCATAAACTGTCCTGTGTTTCTACTGGTGTTGATGTTGATGATGTTGATGGGTCTGATGTTGACATTTCTATCCCTATCTTTAATCTATCTATGTATCTATCTATCTATTAATCTAGCTGTCTATATATAGGTCATTTATATCTATGTATCTATTAATGTGTCACTATATGTATAGGCTACTCTGTGTCTCTAGCCTATCAGTCAATGTGTTGTGTAAATTTAAATGTAAGCCTAAATATAACTAAACAAATCGCACTATAAATGTCGCTATATCACAAAAAATCTCAATATCAAACTCCTCTCACAAAAACCCACGAGGTCAATATGCGTTGATTTCACTTTTATACAGATGTGCGATCGTGTGGTCTGTTTCCGACCGTGTCAATCAAACGCTGATTCGGCGGATCACACCTGATGAAACACTTAGTGAAACACTTCGAGGCTTCGTTTGGCCATAGTCACGTGACATGGGTGTTTTAAATCACGCTTCGTATCAGTGTTTCGAAACATCTGCGCTTCGGGATCTCGCAAAGCTTCGGAACGAGTGTTTCGCGTCAGCCATCCCTAATTAATGGAGATAAGTGAAGGAAAGTGCTCAGCTTACGTGTGTTTTGGGTGCGTGTGATCCATGTCTGTGTGTGTTGCGATCTGAGGGTGTGGTGTATTCCTCTACAGAGGATCAGAAGTGGGACGCAGTCACACAGCGGTTCATGCGGTGGATTCAACGCCTGATTTGAGCTAAGTAAAGGGAAGTTGTCCTGCCTATCAACTTATGTGTGTGTGAGAGAGCTGGGGCAGTATTTTGCGTGAGACTAAGCGCTATTTTCACTCCTCCTCAGTGCTGTCGCTGATTATTGGACCACGGAACTGCGTGAAGGGACGAACTACCGCCTCATCAACACTCCCTTCCACGGTCCGCTCGGCTGTCGGACGTCCATATAAGGTCAAGGGATCTCGAATGTGGTTTGGGATTTGACTGAAGACTGTCGAACTTTTCTTTCAATACATCTGTTGCCTATTTTATCATTGTGAGTAAATTGTTATTAAATAAATTATATAAATTCAAGAAGTGGTTGTTGTCCTTTTCCTGTCAGTGGAGAAAACTAAATGCTGGTATAAATTAAGAACTTCACATTCCGGTGTGACATAATCTTAATTTAATAATTTCAATTTAATTTAACTTAAAATGTATTGTAATATCAATTACTTTGCAGTTATTACACATAGTAGCCTATATTTAAGTTCAATGTACTAAGTTACATTTTTGTCAATTGATTTATTTTTAACTTGTTAAACTAGAAAATTAAGAAAAAAAGCAAATAACCGTACACTGTAAAAATTAATACGCTATATCTAATCAACAGGCAACAGATTACAAGCAATATTATTAATTAAATTTAACAAATTAGAATTGAGTAATAAGTAATTAAATTAATTCCTTAAAAGTTAACCATTTAAAATGAGAAAAATGTACAAAAAAATGTTTTAAACAAAAAATATCTGAATTAAGAATTCTTTATTTTTATTGCCAACATTGAAGACACCCGATGTTAACAAGCAGAATCACTGAAGGAGAAAACCATAATTTACCATTAGGAGATCAGTGTGTGTTTTAGTTGGGCTCTTGACCCTTTAAAGGGTAACTAAACCCCTGGTCAGAGCCTGACTCCACCCACTGGCAATATTTGAAAAATGCTGGAAAAGTGGGCAGAGCCCAACGGACGAACCGAGGGCGGGGCTGAGCGGGTGATTGACAGACCCGCAGTGACTGACAGCTGCTGTCAGACTCGCTAAGATGGAGAGTGACGCAAGTAGCTTTGCAACAGAGCGGTCATTTAAAGTTGAGGACTTTTCTCACCTGAAGTGGAGGAATTGTCTGTGGACACAGAGCTAAAATCATATCAATTCGAGCCGCTAGCTCAAACTGCGGTGTCGCATCGCATTAAATCCCACCTCGCGATCGGCATCCGACGATGCTAGCGAAGCAGCCGCGCTAGAGAGAATGGGTCCAGTATCTGAGTGGATTATTACTATTGACCTACGTTAAGCATATTTTGCCGCTATGTGAAAAAAAATATCCAGCAAAACGCGCCGGCGGTTGTGGAGTCCATGCAGGAAGAGCAGCGTTTGGCACACAACTGCATGTAAACACTGGCGCCTAATTTCTAAGTCTGGTGGGAAGTTATACAGTCCAGCAGTGCTGTTGCAACCGGCAACACTACACCTATACCAGCCTAACCACTGTACTAAATATAGATAAACCTAATGCTAAAAATCTACACTATCCTAACTGATGCAATACTATGCTACTAACTAACTATGCTTCTAACAACACTAACAACTATGCTAAATAACTACCTAGGCTACACAAAATAATCTAAATAACTATAAATGCTATGCTAACTAGATGCTAAAATACGCTATCCTGATCGTTTTCAAAACTCGTAATTCCAATTTCCAGCTCATGACTCGCTCTGGTGTTGACGGAACCAGATGCTTTTATACCAGGGGCGTGGTGAGCTCGCAGCGTCAGAGAGTACCCTACGTCAGAGAGTACCCCTACTTCAGGAGATTCCGTTTAACCTGAAGAGGGCAGCACTCAGACGGTTTTACACCATATATTTGAAAATTAAAACACTTTATACTCAAATGTTAAAAAAAGTACTCGAATCAATGAACAGCATTTATGAAGCTCCATTCGTACAGATCATTAACTAAAAAAAGTTGGTTTAGTGTTTAGTTACCCTTTAATTATTAACTTCAAGTTTTGTTTGTCTGCTGTACATGAGTTATAACAGCCAGATGAACAAAGAGAAAAGGTGATCTGATGGTGTTGGTTGTGTTTTAACACAATCATTATTTCACAATCATTTGACCTGAATCACTGAACTCATATGGAGTCCAATTTATTAGTTAGGTTAACTTTAATAATTATAGTAGCACTGGCCAAGTCAACATATTATTTTTAAAAAGTTAAAAATAATATGTTGACTTGGCCAGTGCTACTATAATTATTAAAGTTAACCTAACTAATAAATTGGACTTTTAACTTTTAAAATGTTATCTAAATAATAATAAAAAATCTCTTATATAATAAAGAGACACACAGAAATCAATAATCAGCCTGTGCATCTCAACAATGGTGACAATTATAAAGCATGTTGCAGTGCATTCTGGGTGCCACCAATCAAAACTCATTCATGGCTCCCATCATGCATTGCTGCATGAATAAATATGAACTTGTGATCAGAGGTGATCTTTTTGTCACCATTACTGAGATTCATACGATAAATCTTGATGTCTGTGTGTGCCTAAAAAAACCTATATATATATATATATATCATTTTTTATTGATTTGATCATTTGGATTTTATTGAAAAGGCTAAAAATATTATGCTGCTATATTTAATAAAGCTAACCTAACTCATAAAGTGGACTCTACATGAGATCAGTGATTCAGGTCAAATGATTGTAAAAAAAAATAGTGATTACGTTAAAACACAACCAACACCATCAGATCACCTTTTTTATTTGTTCATCTGCTGTCATAACTCATGTACAGCAGCTAAACAAATCTTAAAGTTAATAATTTAAGGGTCAAGAGCCCAACTAAAACACACACTTATCTCCATAATGGTGACTTTAATTATGGTTTTCTCCTTCAGTGATTCTGCTTGTTAACATCAGGTGTCTTCAATGTTGGCAAAAAAATTAAGAATTCTTAATTCAGATTTTTTGATTTATTTATTTATTTTTTGGTTACAAATTTTAAATGGTTAACTATTAAAAACGAAGTCAAAAAATGTGCCCGCGATTTATTCTTTTTCAGTTTCAAAGATATTTTTTTCAGTTTCAATTGATATTTTCATCAGTTTCTTGAAAAGTTACGTTCATTATTATCGGCACAAAAATAATTCCATACTGAACAAGGAGTTGTGATAGGAAGGGCCTGATCCTTCTGATGTTGTACAAGGCAAATCTGCATGACCGGGCAGAGCAATGTGGTTTGTGAAATTCAATTGGTCATCAATTACAACTCTATACTAATATACGGTTGATGTAGCATCACAATAAGTATATGAGAATGCATAGTAAGTTAGCCTTTGATGAGACTTTGGCCAGAAATATGTTGAGTAGGTCAAATATTGACCACTGTCTGGCTGATGAAACATCAGAAGGAGTGTATGAGCATGTTCAAGAAAGTTCAAGATCTAGTACTCATTAGCCAGAAATGTGTTCAATAGGTCAAATAAGGACTAATATATGGTAATAGTCTAATATATGGCTGAAGGAACAACAAAAGAGGTCTATGAGAATACATTTAAGTAAGCCTTTGATAACTCTTTGGCCAGAAATATGTGTACATTCTTAAAATGTACATTCTTTATTGTCACTATGGCATATACACAAGTATCAAAGTGAAAGTCTTGGATGCAATAATATTGTGACAGGAAAGACCAGAATCCACAAAACATTACCTACAGTAAAAGTAAAGCAGTGACTGGGTGGGCACAAGGATAATCCACCCAAAACATGAGAATTCTCTCATCATTTACTCACCTTCATGCCGTCCCAGATGTGTATGACTTTCTTTCTTCACATAAACATAAACAAAGATTTTTAAGGAAATAATCCATCTCTGTGAGTCCATATAATACAAGTGGATTGTAATTCATGTACGTGTGACAGTTGGTCGGAAGTGATTTTTAATAGGCCTAGTTAAAACAGTTTACATTATTAGTATTTTTCTTATCTAGCCTATTGTTTCACTCCAGAAGGCATTGGTTCATCCACTGAGGTTGCATGGACATCACGGTCACTGTGTGTGGTTTTTAAAGCATCTTCAGGACTCGCAGAGATGGATTACATTCCTTAAAATCTTAATTCGTGTTTTTCTGTAGAAAGAAAGTAAACTGCATCTGGGACAGCATGAGGGTGAGGAAAATAAGTGAGAATTGTATTTTTGGGTGAACTATCTCCTTAACATTCATATGCGGTTAGTATGCTAATCCATGATCAGCATAGACTAATATGAATAAAGTGCAACCTCTTGTGTACTTGCGAACTGTGTTTGTTTTGATCTAGAGGAAATACAAATATTTGCTAGATAAAAATAAAATAAATCAGGTGTCTGAAGATCAAGATCCCATCAAATGTGATGTGTCTGAACAAAGTAAGACTCTTGTCTGATGTGGACAGTGGATCTCTGGCACTATCACTCCATCCTCTGTGTCAGCAGCAGAATTCTGTCTATGGAATAGTTGTCTATGGAAAATGAGAAAGGAAACGTATTATAATCTAACAATACACACTGCTTTGAACTCCCACATACAGTAACAAGTTGAAGACTTAAAATATTTATTTCAAACAAATTATATAAATATGTTAAGGGATTTTACAGTACTAAATATTTACATCTGAGTCATGCACCATTTATCATCTGTAATACTGTTGTGTAACCAGTAGATGGCTGTATAGCCCTATATATAAACATATCCATGGCTGTGTATTCCCTAGTTGCTGGATGTTTTCAGTCATAATTACTTGCATGTATTAGGTTTTGAATTTGGACATATATTTATTATTAAAGAGTATTAAAGATTTTAAAAAACTATCAGAAATGTTAATTTGAAGTGCAACACAGTAGCCTAAAGATACTGTACAGTACTCTAGCCCAATGTTATTTGGGGTGGCTGGGGGGAAATATGATCTAATCGAAGCAAATATGATCTAATCAAAGACTGTAATATGTAGATAAACAAGTCATGTAATGATTGGGCTAACAGTTAAATCAAGACAACGCTGTATAATGTTATCAACACTGTATAATGTTATGGGCTCACTGAGCTCTAAAATGCCTCACCACCTGAAAAAGCAAGTACTGTATTATGAATAGTATTATTAGTATTGCATAAAAAAAGTAAAAAAAAACAAAACAGACTTACCACGAGTATCCTGATAGAGCGACGATGACTAATGATAATGATATCATTCGTCTGTACTATTCCTTCTATAATAAATAATCTCAACAATATAGTGTAACGTTTCCAGCAAATAAATAATAATAATAATAATTCATTACATTTATATAGCACTTTTCTGGACACTCAAAGCGCTTTACATAGAAGGGGGGAATCTCCTCAACCACCACCAATGTGCAGCATCCACCTGGATGATGCGACGGCAGCCATATTGCGCTAGAACGCCCACCACACACCAGCTTACTGGTGGAGAGGAGACAGAGTGATGAAGCCAATTAGTATATATAGGATGATGATTACGAGGCCATGATGGACAGAGGCCACTGAGCAAATTTGGCCAGGACGCCGGGGTTATACCCCTACTCTTTCGAAAGACATCCAGGGATTTTTAATGACCACAGAGAGTCAGGACCTCGGTTTAACGTCTCATCCGAAGGACGGCGCTCTTTGTCAGTATAGTGTACCCGTCACTATACTGGGGTGTTAGGACCCACACAGACCACAGGGTGAGCGCCCCCTGCTGGCCACACTAACACCTCTTCCAGCAGCAACCTGGTTTTCTCAGGAGGTCTCCCATCCAAGTACTAACCAGGCTCAGCCCCGCTTAGCTTCAGTGGGAAACCAGTCTTGGGCTACAGGGTGATATGGCTGCTGGTAAAATACAGATACAAACTTAATATCAGTAAAATGAAATAGAAAGCTGCGCTTTCAGACGCTCACATCCACACATGTAAACACAACACTGACGTCTTCACTTCCAGGTCAAGAAGCTGTCCATCAAAAACTCAGTAGCCAATGAGAACACACTGCTACTAGCCCCGCCCCCACGAGAGATATGTGTCAGAACTGCGAACGCAAACTCATGGAGCGTAAACGAAAACTTCAGAAGCGTAAATGAAAACTCTGGAAGCGCATTTGTAAGTTCAGATCAGCGAAAGAAATTTGAGAAATAGTTAGCAAAACATGCAGTGTATTAAAAACGAAGTCAAAAAATGTGCCCGCGATTTATTAGGGCCCAAGCCTTGAAAAGGCGAAGGCCCTATTGTTTTCCAAAGGATTATTATTTATTATTATTATTGTTCTTCAAGGGTTTGGGGGCTTTTGGGGCCCTTAACATACTCAAAAACTCTTGAAACTTTGCACACGGGTCAGAACCTGCGGCCATTAGAGCCGGACTGAAGCTGGTACCCGGGCGTGGCAGGAG
Organism: Phoxinus phoxinus; assembly: GCF_949152265.1. Taxonomy (NCBI): domain Eukaryota; kingdom Metazoa; phylum Chordata; class Actinopteri; order Cypriniformes; family Leuciscidae; genus Phoxinus; species Phoxinus phoxinus. Next base: position 8,424,642 of record NC_136888.1, on the reverse strand, counting down.
GGCTCGACAGCGCCCCCTGGAACGGGGTCCGAAAACTTGGTCCATAAATCAAACACGCTTGCATGAAATAATATGAAACTCGGTACACTTATAGATCTCACCGGTTCATATATCCTTCATGCTCTGACTTTTTACCCCAGCCCAACAGGAAGTCGGCTATTTGGGGTAGTTAGAAAAACGCATTCAATGGAATTTAAAATACTCCTCCTAGACGATTCAACCAATCGCCACGAAACTCGGTGTGCATGAAGTCAAGACATTGAGGATGAAAACTTGCGAGGGGATTTTTGATATCTCGAACGGTTTGGCCGTGGCGAGGAAACGAATTTATGGCGAATATTGGAAACAGGAAGTGTGTTATAACATCCTCATACATTAACTGATCTTGATGAAACTTCAGCAGTGTGTTCGCTGTAAGAGGCCGATCACATGGATGTGACTATTGTGAGTCAAAGTTATAGCGCCACCAACTGGCAGCAGGAAGTGTGTCACTTTCAAAATGCTTTGAATTCACCCTCTTATTTTTACCCGATTTGCTTCAAACTTCATCTGTATAATGTAAACACACGACAGATGTAGACCTGTGAAAGGATGATTGATATCTTTAATACTGTCGCCATGGCAACGCTTTAAACTTTTATATTCTTTTTGGATGCATTTGAGGCTCTTAACATGCTTCAAATTGCATGAAACTCAACATGCATTTGACATTTATTGTGTAATAGACATATGCGAAGTTTCAGAAACGGGCGTGGTAAGGGGCTCAGTAGCGCCACCTTTAGTCAAAAATGGGGTATTAGTTTTACCTACAGTAACCAAACTCGGTACGTATATTCTTCTCTTCGATCCGGACAACTTTCTAATTTACAGTCATTAGCTCCGACCAACAAGAAGTCAGATATTTTGGTTTGAATGTGAGTTTTGGTATATTTTAGACTCCGAGTTTTTAGCGGTGGTTTATTTTATTCACACCAAACTTTTTCAACATGATGAAAATACATTAAAGATGCTAAATTGTGAACGGATATTAAATATCTCAAACGGTTTTGCTATGGCGAGAGATTAAAGTAATGTCCAAAAAAGGAAACACTAAAAGCCTCATATCTTCTAAAAAAATTATTATACACCATTTATTTCTATATAAAAGTATACAATTATCAGAACTAAACCCATTTTGTTCTTTTATTTCAATTTAAGAATTATGTATAAGTTAAAAAACAGCCAGAATGCACTTTTTAGTCAAAAAATAAGTCATACATAGGGCAATACTGCCCTCTTGTGGTCAAAATCGGGTAGGCCCATTGTATATTGTATCTATATAAATAGTGACTGTTAGAATATTTTCCTACCGGTTAATCGATGTGCAATTAAAGCGGGGGCTTTTAAATCGCTAACTTAAAAGCCAAAGTAAGTACTGGACGTCCAGTATGAATGGACTAAAACACGTTCACTCTGTTCTGCTCGTTCCTCGGCGTGAACGCGTTATTGCCCGTGCAGCCGTGAGCATTTAGTTTAATTTTAAACATAGCGCCATTTCGGGGGTGGGATTGCTTGAATTGCGTGTTCAATAGCCTATTATTCTTAATCTTTTCAGTCAGCTTTTCACCCATGATTAATGAAATTGGACTCCTTGTGCTGATCTTTGCTGTGACTCATTCAGCTCACGATTTATTAAGCGGACACGTTCAGGTTTTAATAGGCTAGTGCCCACTATATTTGAATATCTGTATATTGTAATATCTATACCTAGTCACACCCTACTCTTATTAAATGTATGCTTCATAGTTCATTTTTAATTTCTAAATTTGATCTATAAATTAAATTATTTAGAATAATAAGACACTATAGGACTGTTAGCCTACCCTGTGGCTGATCAAATTAAATATTTTACACTTAAAAATAACAATGCATTAAATAATGTTATAAGATTGTTTTAAATATAAGTTAATTAACGATCGTTGCAAAGAATGAAAGGCTACTTTTAAACATAACACTAAACCTCCTATAGGTGTCGCCAGGCGACCGTCTTAATGAGCGAGTCATTGATTCATTCGTTCAAACGAGTCGTTCGAACGACTGAATCATTCATGAATGACACAGATCTTTATGGATTGATCATTGAATCTTTGAGTCAAGCGATTCTTTCAAAATGCGGTATCATTCACTAATGAAAAAACACGACCGTTTTAATGAGCGAGTCATTGATTCATTTGTTCAAACGAGTCGTTCGAACGACTGAATCATTCATGAATGACACAGATCTTTATGGATTGATCATTGAATCTTTGAGTCAAGCGATTCTTTCAAAATGCGGAATCATTCACTAATGAAAAAACACGACCGTTTTAATGAGCGAGTCATTGATTCATTCGTTCAAACGAGTCGTTCGAACGACTGAATCATTCATGAATGACACAGATCTTTATGGATTGATCATTGAATCTTTGAGTCAAGCGATTCTTTCAAAATGCGGTATCATTCACTAATGAAAAAACACGACCGTTTTAATGAGCGAGTCATTGATTCATTTGTTCAAACGAGTCGTTCGAACGACTGAATCATTCATGAATGACACAGATCTTTATGGATTGATCATTGAATCTTTGAGTCAAGCGATTCTTTCAAAATGCGGAATCATTCACTAATGAAAAAACATTGAGATGCGCGATGGTTCTGCTGTGATCTTTGTTTAACTATTTTCGCTGCTGAAACAGAACAAAAACAGTCAACATTGTTGTGTGTGTGTGTGTGTGTGTGTGTGTGATTTTGGTTGGGTGACATTTGTATGTTACAGTTTGACAAGAGTTTATAGTTTAACAAAATCACAATGTTGTGTTTTATTGCGAGTGTACACAAATCTAAGGAAACACTTAGCAGTTTGAATGATGTCCTGTATGAACAAAATGACGGAGTATGTTTTTGTCTCCATTTTTCGATCGATCCTCGTACACACACACACACACACACACACACACACACACACACACACACACACACACACACACACTGCAATCTTGACATCGCAGCCACACACACAGACAGCCCCTCCTGTGTGTGTCTGTGTGGGGAGGGGGGCAGAAAGACTATTAAAAATAGGTATATTGTGCCATCTAGTGTTTTATACTATGTATAAATGTTTTTTTTCTTTTAAACAAGTGTTTTAAAGTACACTAATTTCAATTAATTAAATGCTGCATTTTTATGTATATTTAAACATTATCAAAGACTACTTTCTGTCAAAGTTAGGATGTTATTTTTTTAGTTTCAAAAGTTCTCTGTCTCTCTCTGTCGGTCATTCCCCTCCCCTATTCCTGTTTTTCATTGCACGCTTTTAAATGTAAAAAAATCTTTCTGTTTTGATATATTTAAACTTTTTTAAAAATCTAGCAAAAAATGCCCCTTTTTGCACAACCCATTTTTTATTTTTATTTTTTCACTGTTCTAATCAGGCCAGGCAAGTCAAATGATCTGTCTTGTCCCTTAAAAAAATTAATATATATATATACCACACTTCATATGAATTTTTGGTCTTGTGTACTTACAATGGCTGCTGATTTCATGTGTCCGTTAAGTCCATGAAACTGTAGGGTGTCTAATTTAAATTTTTCATTTTAGGTTTTAGAACGGTGCTCACGCCCTCGATGCGCACTTTTGCAGAACCCACACTGAGGCAAGCTCTAAAGCGGAGATACGTTATTGCCCGTTGTGCACAAGAACCCTAAAGGCACCGGGGTGGCGGTTTATATATATATATATATATATATATAAATAAATATAGCTGCAAGCAGCGATGGAGGGCCCAAGCCGGTGGCACCGCCACCCTGGTGCCTTTAGTGCAACTTGCTTGGGCCCGTAATCGCTGCTTGCAGCTATATTTCTTTTTCAGTTTCAAAGATATTTTTTTCAGTTTCAATTGATATTTTCATCAGTTTCTTGAAAAGTTACGTTCATTATTATCGGCACAAAAATAATTCCATACTGAACAAGGAGTTGTGTAGCATGCTCTGATAGGAAGGGCCTGATCCTTCTGATGTTGTACAAGGCAAATCTGCATGACCGGGCAGAGCAATGTGGTTTGTGAAATTCAATTGGTCATCAATTACAACTCTATACTAATATACGGTTGATGTAGCATCACAATAAGTATATGAGAATGCATAGTAAGTTAGCCTTTGATGAGACTTTGGCCAGAAATATGTTGAGTAGGTCAAATATTGACCACTGTCTGGCTGATGAAACATCAGAAGGAGTGTATGAGCATGTTCAAGAAAGTTCAAGATCTAGTACTCATTAGCCAGAAATGTGTTCAATAGGTCAAATAAGGACTAATATATGGTAATAGTCTAATATATGGCTGAAGGAACAACAAAAGAGGTCTATGAGAATACATTTAAGTAAGCCTTTGATAACTCTTTGGCCAGAAATATGTTCAGCAGAAGGAGCAGAAGGAGTCTATGAGTATGTATAGAAAGTTCAAGTTCAAATTCAAGGTCACTTTGGCCAGAACTATTTTCAAAACGTCAAATTTGAACTATTGAAATGGCTCAAGAAACATAAGGAGCCTATGAGTTTGTTTTGAAGTTCAAGATTGAGGGTTCAATGGTTCAAATATGGACTCAAATATGTTTGTTGTAACATCAAAAGAAGTCTATGATAATAGATTGTAAGTTAGCCCTTGATTAACTCTTTTGCCAGAGATATGTTAAAAAGGTAAATATGTATGGACCACTGTCTGAATAAATAAACATCATGAAGGATTTGTGCAATGCAAAAATGAAAAAGGTTGTTGCACATATGTTATGTGCTTTTATTGCATATGCTAATTATTATTATTATTATTATTATTTTGCAATGCAATATGCAACAGCACATATTTTATCTCCTCAAAGCACAACGTAATGAGTTAGTTCTGTCATGTATTGATTGCAACATGTGCTTCGCTTTTATGTTTTTCTTCAACGGTAATTGAAGAACGATCGTGTGTGCAATGCAATGCAACTCCTGTTATCTCTTCGTTGTAAAAAAAAGGTATGAGGTAGTTTTTTATACATTGTCATGCAAGAGCTAATGCAATCATTTCCTTTCAATGCAAAAATGATTGCACATAGGGTAATAAAAAAAAAAAATTGCAATGCAACAATGCAAAGTTAATATGCAACAAATTTTATCTCCTCAAAGCAAAACGCAATTAGTTAGTTCTGTTATGCAATAGTTATTCATCAATGCGCAAATGTTAGATCGTTTGTGCAATGCAATGCGACTCCTATGTTATAAGGTTCTTCCAGTATGCAGTGCAATATTAAAGCACAATGTTATGTGTTTTTATTGCAGAGAGTAATAATTTACATTTTTTTGCAATGCAATTAAACAGCACAAATTGTATCTCCACAAAGCTCATCGTAATGAGTTAGTTCTGGTATGGAATGCATTGCAACAAGTGCAAGTTCTTCCATGTGCAATGCAATGCAACAGCACTCATGTTATCTCTTTAATGCACAAAGGAATGAGTTAGTTCTGGCGTGTATTGAAATGCAACATATGCTTCGCCTGTATGTTATTCTTCAACAGTAATTCATAGATCGCTTGTGCAATGCAATGCAACTCCTTTGTTATTTCTTCGTTGTACATACAAGGTATGAGGTAGTTTTTTATGCATTGTAATGCAAGAGCTAATGCAATCATTTCCTTTCAATGCAAAAATGATTGCACATAGGGTAATAATTTTTTTTTTTTGCAATGCAATATGCAACAGCACAAATCGTATTTCCTCAAAGCAACGTGCAACGTGCTTCGCTTTGTATGTTTTTCTTCACTGGTAATTATTAGATCGCGTTTGCAATGCAATGCAACTTCTATGTTATCTATTTGTTGTACAAGAGGTAGGCTACGAGGTAGTTATTAAATGCATTGTAATGCAAGAGCTAATGCAATCATTTCTGTTCAATACAAAAATTAATAACGTTGGATTGAGTTAGTTCTTGAATGCATTGTAATGCAACAAAGTCCATGTTACTTTTATTGTTATTCTTTAATGCACAACGCTTTAACGTATGTGAAAAGCGATGCAACAGCAGATTGCCTTGCAAATATCTTCAATGCATTGTTGAATGAGTTAGTTCTTGAATGCATTTGCAAGGCAAAAAAGTGCATGATACTTTTATTGTTATTCTTCAATGCACATCGCTTGAGCGTATAAGCAAGCGATGCAACAGCAGATTGCATTTGCAAATATCTTCAGTGCACGTTGTTAGTTCTTGAATGCATTGCAAGGCAACAAAGTTAATGATACTTTTATTGTTATTATTAAATGCACAACGCTTGAGCTTGTAAGCAAGCGATGCAACCGCAGATTGCATTGCAATATCTTCAATGCATTGTTGAATGAGTTAGTTCTTGAATGCATTTGCAAAGCAAAAAAAGTGCATGATACTTTTATTGCTATTCTTCAATGCACAACACTTGAGCGTAAAAGCAAGCGATGCAACAGCAGATTGCATTGCAAATATATTCAGTGCACTTTGGAATGAGTTAACTCTTGAATGCATTGCATGGCAACAAAGTGCATTTTACTTGTATTGTTATTCTTCATTGCACAAAGCTTGAGCGTATAAGCAAGCGATGCAACAGCAGATTGCATTGCAATATCTTCAATGCATTGTTGAATGAGTTAGTTCTTGAATGCATTTGCAAGGCAAAAAAGTGCATGTTACTACTATTTTTATTATTCAATGCACATCGCTTGAGCGTATAAGCAAGCGATGCAACAGCAGATTGCATTTGCAATCTCTTCAGTGCACTTTGGAATGAGTTAACTCTTGAATGTATTGCAAGGCAACAAAGTGCATTTTACTTTTATTTTTATTCGTCAATGCACAACACTTGAGCGTATAATCAAGCGATGCAACAGCAGATTGCATTGCAAATACAACAGTGCACTTTGGAATAAGTTAACTCTTGAATGTATTGCAAGGCAACAAAGTGCATGTTACTTTTATTTTTATTCTTAAATGCATAACGCTTGAGCTTATAAGCAAGCGATGCAACAGCAGATTGCATTGCAATATCTTCAATGCATTGTTGAATGAGTTAGTTCTTGAATGCATTTGCAAGGTAACAAAGTGCATGATACTTTTATTGCTATTCTTCAATGCACAACACTTGAGCATATAAGCAAGCGATGCAACAGCAGATTGCATTGCAAATATATTCAGTGCACTTTGGAATGAGTTAACTCTTGAATGCATTGCAAGGCAACAAAGTGCATTTTACTTTTATTTGTATTCGTCAATGCACTTGAGCGTATAAGCAAGCGATGCAACAGCAGATTGCATTGCAAATACAGCAGTGCACTTTGGAATGAGTTAACTCTTGAATGCATTGCAAGGCAACAAAGTGCATTTTACTTTTATTGTTATTCTTCAATGCACAATGCTTGAGCGTATAAGCAAGCGATGCAACAGCAGATTGCATTGCAAATACAGCAGTGCACTTTGGAATGAGTTAACTCTTGAATGCATTGCAAGGCAACAAAGTGCATGATACTTTTATTGCTATTCTTCAATGCACAAGACTTGAGCGTATAAGCAAGCGATGCAACAGCAGATTGCATTGCAAATATCTTCTGTGTACTTTGGATTGAGTTAGTTCTTGAATGCATTGTAATGCAACAAAGTGATACTTTTATTTTTATTCTTCAATGCACAAAGCTTGAGCGTATAAGCAAGCGATGCAACAGCAGATTGCATTGCAAATATCTTCAGTGCACTTTGGATTGAGTTAGTTCTTGAATGCATTGTAATGCAACTTCAAAGCAAAACGCTTGAGCTTATAAGCAAGCGATGCAACAGCAGATTGCATTGCAAATATCTTCAATGCATTGTTGAATGAGTTAGTTCTTGAATGCATTTGCAAGGCAACAAAGTGCATGCTACTTTTATTTGTATTATTCAATAAACATCGCTTGAGTGTATAAGCAAGCCATGCAACAGCAGATTGCATTGCAAATATCTTCAGTGCACTTTGGAATGAGTTAGTTCTTAAATGCATTTGCAAGGCAACAAAGTGCATGTTACTTTTATTTTTATTATTCAATGCACATCGCTTGAGCGTATAAGCAAGCGATGCAACAGCAGATTGCATTGCAATATCTTCAATGCATTGTTGAATGAGTTAGTTCTTGAATGCATTTGCAAAGCAAAAAAAGTGCATGATACTTTTATTGCTATTCTTCAATGCACAAGACTTGAGCGTATAAGCAAGCGATGCAACAGCAGATTGCATTGCAAATATATTCAGTGCACTTTGGAATGAGTTAACTCTTGAATGCATTGCAAGGCAACAAAGTGCATGATACTTTTATTGCTATTCTTCAATGCACAAGACTTGAGCGTATAAGCAAGCGATGCAACAGCAGATTGCATTGCAAATATCTTCTGTGTACTTTGGATTGAGTTAGTTCTTGAATGCATTGTAATGCAACAAAGTGATACTTTTATTTTTATTCTTCAATGCACAAAGCTTGAGCGTATAAGCAAGCGATGCAACAGCAGATTGCATTGCAAATATCTTCAGTGCACTTTGGATTGAGTTAGTTCTTGAATGCATTGTAATGCAACTTCAAAGCAAAACGCTTGAGCTTATAAGCAAGCGATGCAACAGCAGATTGCATTGCAAATATCTTCAATGCATTGTTGAATGAGTTAGTTCTTGAATGCATTTGCAAGGCAACAAAGTGCATGCTACTTTTATTTTTATTATTCAATAAACATCGCTTGAGTGTATAAGCAAGCCATGCAACAGCAGATTGCATTGCAAATATCTTCAGTGCACTTTGGAATGAGTTAGTTCTTAAATGCATTTGCAAGGCAACAAAGTGCATGTTACTTTTATTTTTATTATTCAATGCACATCGCTTGAGCGTATAAGCAAGCGATGCAACAGCAGATTGCATTGCAATATCTTCAATGCATTGTTGAATGAGTTAGTTCTTGAATGCATTTGCAAAGCAAAAAAAGTGCATGATACTTTTATTGCTATTCTTCAATGCACAAGACTTGAGCGTATAAGCAAGCGATGCAACAGCAGATTGCATTGCAAATATATTCAGTGCACTTTGGAATGAGTTAACTCTTGAATGCATTGCAAGGCAACAAAGTGCATGATACTTTTATTGCTATTCTTCAATGCACAACACTTGAGCATATAAGCAAGCGATGCAACAGCAGATTGCATTGCAAATATATTCAGTGCACTTTGGAATGAGTTAACTCTTAATTGCATTGCAAGGCAACAAAGTGCATTTTACTTTTATTTGTATTCGTCAATGCACTTGAGCGTATAAGCAAGCGATGCAACAGCAGATTGCATTGCAAATACAGCAGTGCACTTTGGAATGAGTTAACTCTTGAATGCATTGCAAGGCAACAAAGTGCATTTTACTTTTATTGTTATTCTTCAATGCACAATGCTTGAGCGTATAAGCAAGCGATGCAACAGCAGATTGGTTTGCAAATATCTTCAGTGCACTTTGGAATGAGTTAGTTCTTGAATACATTTGCAAGGCAACAAAGTGCATGTTACTTTTATTTTTATTATTCAATGCACAACGCTTGAGCGTATAAGCAAGCGATGCAAACAGCAGATTGCATTGTGAATATATTCAGTGCACTTTGGATTGAGTTAGTTCTTGAATGCAATATTATGCAACAAAGTGCATGTTACTTTTATTGTTATTCTTCAATGCACAACGCTTGAGCGTATAGTAAGCGATGCAACAGCAGATTGCCTTGCAAATATCTTCAATGCATTGTTGAATGAGTTAGTTCTTGAATGCATTTGCAAGGCAACAAAGTGCATGATACTTTTATTGTTATTCTTCAATGCTTAACACATGAGCGTATAAGCAAGCGATGCAACAGCAGATTGCGTTGCAAATATCTTCAGTGCATTTTGGATTGAGAAAGTTCTTGAAAGCATTGTAATGCAACAAAGTGCATGTTACTTTTTTTGTTATTCTTTAATGCACAACGCTTTAACATATGTGCAAAGCGATGCAACAGCAGATTGCATTGCAAATATCTTCAATGCATTGTTGAATTAGTTAGTTCTTGAATGCATTTGCAAGGCAACAAAGTGCATGATACTTTTATTGTTATTCTTCAATGCACAACACTTGAGCGTATAAAAGCAAGCGATGCAACAGCAGATTGCATTGCAAATATCTTCTGTGCACTTTGGAATAAGTTAGTTCTTAAATGCATTGCAAGGCAACAAAGTGCATTTTACTTTTACTGCTATTCTTCAATGCACAACACTTGAGCATATAAGCAAGCGATGCAACAGCAGATTGCATTGCAAATATATTCAGTGCACTTTGGAATGAGTTAACTCTTAATTGCATTGCAAGGCAACAAAGTGCATTTTACTTTTATTTTTATTCGTCAATGCACTTGAGCGTATAAGCAAGCGATGCAACAGCAGATTGCATTGCAAATACAGCACTGCACTTTGGAATGAGTTAACTCTTGAATGCATTGCAAGGCAACAAAGTGCATTTTACTTTTATTGTTATTCTTCAATGCACAAAGCTTGAGCGTATAAGCAAGCGATGCAACAGCAGATTGCATTGCAAATATCTTCTGTGTACTTTGGATTGAGTTAGTTCTTGAATGCATTGTAATGCAACTTCAAAGCAAAACGCTTGAGCTTATAAGCAAGCGATGCAACAGCAGATTGCATTGCAAATATCTTCAATGCATTGTTGAATGAGTTAGTTCTTGAATGCATTTGCAAGGCAACAAAGTGCATGCTACTTTTATTTTTATTATTCAATGCACATCGCTTGAGTGTATAAGCAAGCCATGCAACAGCAGATTGCATTGCAAATATCTTCAGTGCACTTTGGAATGAGTTAGTTCTTAAATGCATTTGCAAGGCAACAAAGTGCATGTTACTTTTATTTTTATTATTCAATGCACATCGCTTGAGCGTATAAGCAAGCGATGCAACAGCAGATTGCATTGCAATATCTTCAATGCATTGTTGAATGAGTTAGTTCTTGAATGCATTTGCAAAGCAAAAAAAGTGCATGATACTTTTATTGTTATTCTTCAATGCACAACACTTGAGCTTATAAGCAAGCCATTCAACAGCAGATTGCTATCTCTGTAATCACGTGGTGTTAAAAACATCCACATAATATGCATATATGTTGATAGATCTCCTCATACTGAACAACTTTGCCTCAAGAACCACTACTGTCAATAAAATTGTTCATTAAATATTTGCTATTATGTTAAAAACCTACTTTTGCAAACTAGTCATATTAACATAAGTGGTTTAATACTGCCCCCTTCTGGTCACTTGGTCATACTACTCACTAATATTGTTCTATAATTCATATTTAGACTTTATAAAATCACTATTTTAACATTAACAATCACATTTTGACAAAATTCATCTATTGGAGTATTACTATTGACAATTGTATCACACTGAGAAATGGGAATTGTGAAAGTGAAACGGAGGCCGCCATTTAGGCCACGCCCCCCGCAGTACAAATTCACTCATAACTCGAAAACGGAAAGTCGTTGCGCGCTCAAATTTTGATGGTAAGGTCCTCTCCAGGCTCTTAATCGAAATCTATTGTCGCGGAGCTCAGGAACGCCCCCCCCCCCCCCCCCCCCGCGAATGTCGAATTCGCGAGACCTCCGAATTTGAACGGCTGTAACTCCCGAACCAGACCACCCCGGTCCTTGTGGAATAGCTTGTTGGAAAGGGCCCGTCCCCGCCTAGCTTCGATTCGATTCGATTCGATTTTGGTGCGATTTGGCCCGGGCATTCCCGAGATATAAGCCAAAAAAAGATTGCATTTGAACGGGAATAACTCCCGGCCACAATCACCCACCAACACCAGGGTGGTCTCATTACACAGGGCCCCTCGAGCACTATCTAAGCTCTGAGTTACAGATTTTTTCGCCTTCTCGTTCCCGAAATATAAGTGAAAAACCAAATTTCCATTCATTCATTCACTTCAACTGTAAGATGGAGGCTGCAATAACACTGTTGTCCACTAGAGAGAGCAGCAGGATTATATTTGTAATCTTTTTATCAGCTTTCAGCATTGACTAACAAACAAATGCTTAAAGCTATATCTTTGTTATTTTGATGGACGTGTAATGTGTGTAAGCATGCATAATGGAGTTAACATGGAAAAACTGGTTTGGTTTAGTGCAAAATACTGGTAAAAATCAAGACTTGTAAAAGTACATGTTAAAAGACTATTAATAAGTAGAATGTCCAGCAGAGGGCAGTAGAAGACCACTTATTGGCTCACTTTCATTTTACATGTATATTTAGACACTAAAAAATCCCTTACATAACGATTACTATTATAACACAATCATATTTTGTCAGAGTTTATCACTTCATTTGTTCTGATGCTTCACATAATTGCTAGCAACGTGGTAAATCATGGTAAATAACGCTAGAAACATGGTAAATCACAGTAAATAGGGTAAATCATGCTAGAATGTGGTGTATAATGGTTAATCATCCTGTAACATGGTAAATCATCCTGTAACATGGTAAATCAAGGTAAACAAAGATAAATCATGCTAGAATCATATTAAATCAAACTAGAATGTATTCAATTGTTGTAAATCATGCTAGAACAAGGTAAATCATGGTGAATCATACTAGAACTTGGTATATCATGGAAAACTATGGTAAATAATACCGGACACATGGTAAGTCATGGTAAATCATGGTGAATCATACTAGAACATAGTAAATCATTATAAATCATCCTAGAACATGGTAAATCATGGTAAACTTTGATAAATCATGGTAAACTATGGTAAATCATGCTAAATGTATGGTAAATTGTAAATCATGGTAAATGGACTTTTCTATCTATTATGTCAGTGGTTAAAAGCTTGCTAAATACAACTTAATGTCTTAAATGCTTTAATGTGCTCAAAGGCCTTAAAGGCTTGAACACCGATAAATGCTGCTTGCAGCTTTAATTTGTATTGTTATTCTTCATTGCACAAAGCTTGAGCATATAAGCAAGCGATGCATGTTACTTTTGTTGTTATTCTTCAATGCACAACGCTTGAGTAAGCGATGCAACAGCAGATTGCCTTGCAAATATCTTCAATGCATTGTTGAATGAGTTAGTTCTTGAATGCATTTGCAAGGCAACAAAGTGCATGATACTTTTATTGTTATTCTTCAATGCTTAACACTTGAGCGTATAAGCAAGCGATGCAACAGCAGATTGCGTTGCAAATATCTTCAGTGCATTTTGGATTGAGAAAGTTCTTGAAAGCATTGTAATGCAACAAAGTGCATGTTACTTTTTTTGTTATTCTTTAATGCACAACGCTTTAACATATGTGCAAAGCGATGCAACAGCAGGTTACATTTGCAAATATCTTCAGTGCACGTTGTTAGTACTTGAATGCATTGAAAGGCGACGAAGTTAATGATACTTTTATTGTTATTCTTCAATGCACAGCGCTTGAACGTATAAGAAAGCGATGCAACAGCAGATTGCGTTGCAAATATCTTCAGTGCACTTTGGATTGAGTTAGTTCTTGAATGCAATATTATGCAACAAAGTGCATGTTACTTTTATTGTTATTCTTCAATGCACAACGCCTGAGCGTATAAGAAAGCCATGCAACAGCAGATTGCATTGCAATATCTTCAATGCATTGTTGAATGAGTTAGTTCTTGAATGCATTTGCAAGGTAACAAAGTGCATGAAACTTTTATTGCTATTCTTCAATGCACAACACTTGAGCGTATAAGCAAGCGATGCAACAGCAGATTGCATTGCAAATACAGCAGTGCACTTTGGAATGAGTTAACTCTTGAATGCATTGCAAGGCAACAAAGTGCATTTTACTTTAATTGTTATTCTTCAATGCACAAAGCTTGAGCGGCAAGCGATGCAACAGCAGATTGCATTGCAAATATCTTCTGTGTACTTTGGATTGAGTTAGTTCTTGAATGCATTGTAATGCAACAAAGTGATACTTTTATTTGTATTCTTCAATGCACAAAGCTTGAGCGTATAAGGAAGCGATGCAACAGCAGATTGCATTGCAAATATCTTCAGTGCACTTTGGATTGAGTTAGTTCTTGAATGCATTGTAATGCAACTTCAAAGCAAAACGCTTGAGCTTATAAGCAAGCGATGCAACAGCAGATTGCATTGCAAATATCTTCAATGCATTGTTGAATGAGTTAGTTCTTGAATGCATTTGCAAGGCAACAAAGTGCATGCTACTTTTATTTGTATTATTCAATAAACATCGCTTGAGTGTATAAGCAAGCCATGCAACAGCAGATTGCATTGCAAATATCTTCAGTGCACTTTGGAATGAGTTAGTTCTTAAATGCATTTGCAAGGCAACAAAGTGCATGTTACTTTTATTTTTATTATTCAATGCACATCGCTTGAGCGTATAAGCAAGCGATGCAACAGCAGATTGCATTGCAATATCTTCAATGCATTGTTGAATGAGTTAGTTCTTGAATGCATTTGCAAAGCAAAAAAAGTGCATGATACTTTTATTGCTATTCTTCAATGCACAAGACTTGAGTATAAGCAAGCGATGCAACAGCAGATTGCATTGCAAATATATTCAGTGCACTTTGGAATGAGTTAACTCTTGAATGCATTGCAAGGCAACAAAGTGCATTTTACTTGTATTATTCTTCATTGCACAAAGCTTGAGCGTATAAGCAAGCAATGCAACAGCAGATTGGTTTGCAAATATCTTCAGTGCACTTTGGAATGAGATAGTTCTTGAATACATTTGCAAGGCAACAAAGTGCATGTTACTTTTATTTTTATTATTCAATGCACAACGCTTGAGCGTATAAGCAAGCGATGCAACAGCAGATTGCATTGTGAATATCTTCAATGCATTGTTGAATGAGTTAGTTCTTGAATGCATTTGCAAGGCAACAAAGTGCATGATACTTTTATTGTTATTCTTCAATGCAACGCTTGAGCGTATAAGCAAGCCATGCAACAGCAGATTGCATTGCAAATATCTTCAGTGCATTTTGGATTGAGTTAGTCCTTGAATGCATTTGCAAGGCAACAAAGTGCATGTTACTTTTATTTTTATTATTCAATGCACATCGCTTGAGCGTATAGCAAAAGATGCAATAGCAGATTGCATGGCAAATATCTTCAGTGCATTTTGAATTGAGTTAGTTCTTGAATGCAATGTTATGCAACAAAGTGCATATTACTTTTATTGTTATTCTTCAATGCACAACGCTTGAACGTATAAGCAAGCGATGCAACAGCAGTTGCGTTGCAAATATCTTCAGTGCATTTTGGATTGAGAAAGTTATTGAATGCATTGTAATGCAACAAAGTGCATTTTACTTTTTTTGTTAATCTTTAATGCACAACGCTTTAACATATGTGCAAAGCGATGCAACAGCAGATTGCATTGCAAATATCTTCAATGCATTGTTGAATGAGTTAATTCTTGAATGCATTTGCAAGACAACAAAGTGCATGATACTTTTATTGTTATTCTTCAATGCACAACACTTGAGCTTATAAGCAAGCCATTCAACAGCAGATTGCATTGCAAATATCTTCAGTGCACGTTGGAATGAGTTAATTCTTGAATGCATTTGCAAGGCAACAAAGTGCATGATACTTTTATTGTTATTCTTCAATGCACAACACTTGAGCGTATAAGCAAGCGATGCAACAGCAGATTGCATTGCAAATATCTTCTGTGCACTTTGGAATAAGTTAGTTCTTAAATGCATTGCAAGGCAACAAAGTGCATTTTACTTTTATTTTTATTTTTCAATGCACAACACTTGAGCGTATTAGCAAGCGATGCAACAGCAGATTGCATTTGCAAATATCTTCAGTGCACGTTGTTAGTTCTTAAATGCATTGCAAGGCAACGAAGTTAATGATACTTTTATTGTTATTCATCAATGCACAGCGCTTGAGCGTAGATTGCATTGCAAATATCTTCAATGCACGTTGGAATGAGTTAATTCTTGAATGCATTTGCAAGGCAACAAAGTTTATGTTACTTTTATTTTTATTATTCAATACACATCGCTTGAGCGTATAGCAAAAGATGCAATAGCAGATTGCATGGCAAATATCTTCAGTGCATTTTGAATTGAGTTAGTTCTTGAATGCAATGTTATGCAACAAAGTGCATATTACTTTTATTGTTATTCTTCAATGCACAACGCTTGAACGTATAAGCAAGCGATGCAACAGCAGATTGCGTTGCAAATATCTTCAGTGCATTTTGGATTGAGAAAGTTATTAAATGCATTGTAATGCAACAAAGTGCATTTTACTTTTTTTGTTAATCTTTAATGCACAACGCTTTAACATATGTGCAAAGCGATGCAACAGCAGATTGCATTGCAAATATCTTCAATGCATTGTTGAATGAGTTAATTCTTGAATGCATTTGCAAGACAACAAAGTGCATGATACTTTTATTGTTATTCTTCAATGCACAACACTTGAGCTTATAAGCAAGCCATTCAACAGCAGATTGCATTGCAAATATCTTCAGTGCACGTTGGAATGAGTTAATTCTTGAATGCATTTGCAAGGCAACAAAGTGCATGATACTTTTATTGTTATTCTTCAATGCACAACACTTGAGCGTATAAGCAAGCGATGCAACAGCAGATTGCATTGCAAATATCTTCTGTGCACTTTGGAATAAGTTAGTTCTTAAATGCATTGCAAGGCAACAAAGTGCATTTTACTTTTATTTTTATTCTTCAATGCACATCGCTTGAGTGTATAAGCAAGCGATGCAACCGCAGATTGCATTTCAATATCTTCAATGCATTGTTGAATGAGTTAGTTCTTCAATGATTTTGCAAGGCAACAAAGTGCATGATACTTTTATTGTTATTCTTCAATGCACGACACTTGAGCGTATAAGCAAGCGATGCAACAGCAGATTACATTGCAAATATCTTCAGTGCACTTTGGAATAAGTTAGTTCTTAAATGCATTGCAATGCAACAAAGTGCATTTTACTTTTATTGTTATTCTTCAATGGACAATTCTGCCCAAAAGTACTCGATCTTACCGAATGTATAGTGTTAAACTATTAGTACTCTTTGGCCAGTAATATTTTCAGTAGGTCAAATATGTAATTCTGTATGGCTGATTTAACATCAGAAGGAGTCAATATGTTTAGAAAGAAAGAGATCAAAGACTCGTATGGCAGTTTTTTCCATCAAAAGTAGTTTATAACTTCATATTGTTTAAAAACTTTTGAGGACCCTTTGACCGGAAATAAGTTCAATAGGTCAGATATGGCCATATAAGGCTCATGAAGCATCAGAAGTACTCAATGAGTATGTATGGAAAGTTCAAGATTGAGAATTGTTTGACCAGAAATATTTTCCTTTGGTCAAATATGGACTTCTGTATGGCTAATATAACCAACAAGTCAATCTTTATGAATAGCAAGTTAATGTTCAGGTACTCTTTGGCCAGGATTATGTCCAGAAAGTCAAAAAGTGACATCTGTTTACAGAGTTCAAAGACTCTGTATGGCAAATGTTTCATCAAAAGTAGTCTATAACTTTTTTTAAAACTTAGGAACCTTTGACCGGAGATAAGTTTAATAGGTCAGAAATGGCCATATATGGCTTATGAAGCATCAGAAGGAGATTGAAGCATCAGAAGGAGATAAGATATGGCCATATTTTGGCTTATGAAGCATCAGAAGGAGTCTATGAGTATGTGTAGAAAGTTCAAGATTGAGGACTCTTTGGCCAGAAATATGTTCCTTTGGTCAAATATGGACTTCTGTATGGCTGACGTAATATCAGAAGGTGTTAACGAGAATGTATAGAAAGTGACCGGAAATAAGTTCAATAGGTCAGATATGGCCATATATGGCTTATGAAGCATCAGAAGGAGTCTATGAGTATGTATTGAAAGTTGAATTTTCGAGTAGTCAAATGGCCAGAACAATTTTCAGTGAGTCAAATATGGACTTTTTTCAGTCTGATATAACCTCAGAAGAAATCAAACCGAATGTATAGTGTTAAACTATGAGTACTCTTTGGCCAGTTATATTTTCATTAGGTCAAATATGGAATTCTGTATGGCTGATTTAACACCAGAAGGTGTCAATATGTTTAGAAAGATAGAGTTCATAGACTCGTATGGCAGATTTTTCCATCAAAAGTAGTTTATAACTTTATATTGTTTAAAAAATTTTGAGGACCCTTTGACCGGAAATAAGTTCAATTGGTCAGATATGGCCATATATGGCTCATGAAGCATCAGAATTAGTCAATGAGTATGTAAGGAGAGTTCAAGATTGAGGATTATTTGGCCAGAAATATTATCCTTGGGTCAAATATGGACTTCTGTATGGCTAATATAACCAACAAGTCAATCTTTATGAATAGCAAGTTAATGTTCAGGTACTCTTTGGCCAGGATTATGTCCAGTAAGTCAAAAAGTGACATCTGTTTGCAGAGTTCAAAGACTCTGTATGGCAAATTTTTCATTAAAAGTAGTCTATAACTTAAGACCCTTTGACCGGAAATAAGTTCAATAGGTCAGATATGGCCATATATGGCTTATGAAGCATCAGAAGGAGATTATGAGTATGTGTAGAAAGTTTAAGATTGAGGACTCTTTGGCCAGTAATATGTTCCTTTGGTCAAATATGGACTTCTGTATGGCTGACGTAATATCAGAAGGTGTTAACGAGTATGCATAGAAAGTGACCGGAAATATGTTCAACAGGTCAGATATGGCCATATTTGGCTTATCAAGCATCAGAAGGAAATCTATGAGTATGCATTGAAAGTTCAATTTTCGAGTAGTCTATGGCCAGAACAATTTTCAGAAAGTGAAATATGGACTTTTTTCAGTATGAGTATGTATTGAAATTTGAATTTTCGAGTAGTCAAATGGCCAGAACAATTTTCAGTGAGTCAAATGTGGACTTTTTTCAGTCTGGTATAACCTCAGAAAAAATCAAACCGAATGTATAGTGTTAAACTATTAGTACTCTTTGGCCAGTAATATTTTCAGTAGGTCAAATATGTAATTCTGTATGGCTGATTTAACATCAGAAGGAGTCAATATGTTTAGAAAGATAGAGTTCAAAGACTCGTATGGCAGTTTTTTCCATCAAAAGTAGTTTATAACTTCATATTGTTTAAAAACTTTTGAGGACCCTTTGACCGGAAATAAGTTTAATAGGTCAGAAATGGCCATATATGGCTTATGAAGCATCAGAAGGAGTTTGAAGCATCAGAAGGAGATAAGATATGGCCATATTTTGGCTTATGAAGCATCAGAAGGAGTCTATGAGTATGTGTAGAAAGTTCAAGATTGAGGACTCTTTGGCCAGAAATATGTTCCTTTGGTCAAATATGGACTTCTGTATGGCTGACGTAATATCAGAAGGTGTTAACGAGAATGTATAGAAAGTGACCGGAAATAAGTTCAATAGGTCAGATATGGCCATATTTGGCTTATGAAGCATCAGAAGGAGTCTATGAGTATGTATTGAAAGTTGAATTTTCGAGTAGTCAAATGGCCAGAACAATTTTCAGTGAGTCAAATGTGGACTTTTTTCAGTCTGGTATAACCTCAGAAAAAATCAAACCGAATGTATAGTGTTAAACTATGAGTACTCTTTGGCCAGTTATATTTTCATTAGGTCAAATATGGAATTCTGTATGGCTGATTTAACACCAGAAGGTGTCAATATGTTTAGAAAGATAGAGTTCAAAGACTCGTATGGCAGATTTTTCCATCAAAAGTAGTTTATAACTTTATATTGTTTAAAAAAATTTGAGGACCCTTTGACCGGAAATAAGTTCAATTGGTCAGATATGGCCATATATGGCTCATGAAGCATCAGAATTAGTCAATGAGTATGTATGGAAAGTTCAAGATTGAGGATTATTTGGCCAGAAATATTATCCTTGGGTTAAATATGGACTTCTGTATGGCTAATATAACCAACAAGTCAATCTTTATGAATAGCAAGTTAATGTTCAGGTACTCTTTGGCCAGGATTATGTCCAGTAAGTCAAAAAGTGACATCTGTTTGCAGAGTTCAAAGACTCTGTATGGCAAATTTTTCATTAAAAGTAGTCTATAACTTTTTTTAAAACTTAGGACCCTTTGACCGGAAATAAGTTCAATAGGTCATATATGGCCATATATGGCTTATGAAGCATCAGAAGGAGATTATGAGTATGTGTAGAAAGTTTAATATTGAGGACTCTTTGGCCAGTAATATGTTCCTTTGGTCAAATATGGACTTCTGTATGGCTGACATAATATCAGAAGGTGTTAACGAGAATGTATAGAAAGTGACCGGAAATAAGTTCGATAAGTCAGATATGGCCATATATGGCTTATGAAGCATCAGAAGGAGTCTATGAGTAAGTGTAGAAAGTTCAAGATTGAGTACTCTTTGGCCAGAAATATGTTCCTTTGGTCAAATATGGACTTCTGTATGGCTGACGTAATATCAGAAGGTGTTAACGAGAATGTATAGAAAGTGACCGGAAATAAGTTCAATAGGTCAGATATGGCCATATATGGCTTATGAAGCATCAGAAGGAGATTATGAGTATGTGTAGAAAGTTTAAGATTGAGGACTCTTTGGCCAGTAATATGTTCCTTTGGTCAAATATGGACTTCTGTATGGCTGACGTAATATCAGAAGGTGTTAACGAGAATGCATAGAAAGTGACCGGAAATAAGTTCAACAGGTCAGATATGGCCATATTTGGCTTATCAAACATCAGAAGGAAATCTATGAGTATGCATTGAAAGTTCAATTTTCGAGTAGTCTATGGCCAGAACAATTTTCAGAAAGTGAAATATGGACTTTTTTCAGTATGAGTATGTATTGAAATTTGAATTTTCGAGTAGTCAAATGGCCAGAACAATTTTCAGTGAGTCAAATGTGGACTTTTTTCAGTCTGGTATAACCTCAGAAAAAATCAAACCGAATGTATAGTGTTAAACTATTAGTACTCTTTGGCCAGTAATATTTTCAGTAGGTCAAATATGTAATTCTGTATGGCTGATTTAACATCAGAAGGAGTCAATATGTTTAGAAAGATAGAGTTCAAAGACTCGTATGGCAGTTTTTTCCATCAAAAGTAGTTTATAACTTCATATTGTTTAAAAACTTTTGAGGACCCTTTGACCGGAAATAAGTTCAATAGGTCAGATATGGCCATATATGGCTCATGAAGCATCAGAAGTACTCAATGAGTATGTATGGAAAGTTCAAGATTGAGGATTATTTGACCAGAAATATTTTCCTTTGGTCAAATATGGACTTCTGTATAGCTAATATAACCAACAAGTCAATCTTTATGAATAGCAAGTTAATGTTCAGGTACTCTTTGGCCAGGATTATGTCCAGTAAGTCAAAAAGTGACATCTGTTTGCAGAGTTCAAAGACTCTGTATGGCAAATTTTTCATTAAAAGTAGTCTATAACTTTTTTTTAAACTTAGGACCCTTTGACCGGAAATAAGTTCAATAGGTCATATATGGCCATATATGGCTTATGAAGCATCAGAAGGAGATTATGAGTATGTGTAGAAAGTTTAAGATTGAGGACTCTTTGGCCAGTAATATGTTCCTTTGGTCAAATATGGACTTCTGTGGCTGACGTAATATCAGAAGGTGTTAACGAGAATGTATAGAAAGTGACCGGAAATAAGTTCAACAGGTCAGATATGGCCATATTTGGCTTATGAAGCATCAGAAGGAAATCTATGAGTATGCATTGAAAGTTCAATTTTCGAGTAGTCTATGGCCAGAACAATTTTCAGAAAGTGAAATATGGACTTTTTTCAGTATGAGTATGTATTGAAATTTGAATTTTCGAGTATAGTCAAATGGCCAGAACAATTTTCAGTGAGTCAAATGTGGACTTTTTTAAGTCTGGTATAACCTCAGAAAAAATCAAAACGAATGTATAGTGTTAAACTATGAGTACTCTTTGGCCAGTAATATTTTCAGTAGGTCAAATATGGAATTCTGTATGGCTGATTTAACACCAGAAGGTGTCAATATGTTTAGAAAGATAGAGTTCATAGACTCGTATGGCAGATTTTTCCATCAAAAGTAGTTTATAACTTTATATTGTTTAAAAACTTTTGAGGACCCTTTGACCGGAAATAAGTTCAATAGGTCAGATATGGCCATATATGGCTCATGAAGCATCAGAAGTACTCAATGAGTATGTATGGAAAGTTCAAGATTGAGGATTATTTGACCAGAAATATTTTCCTTTGGTCAAATATGGACTTCTGTATGGCTAATATAACCAACAAGTCAATCTTTATGAATAGCAAGTTAATGTTCAGGTACTCTTTGGCCAGGATTATGTCCAGAAAGTCAAAAAGTGACATCTGTTTACAGAGTTCAAAGACTCTGTATGGCAAATGTTTCATCAAAAGTAGTCTATAACCTTTTTAAAAACTTAGGAACCTTTGAACGGAAATAAGTTTAATAGGTCAGAAATGGCCATATATGGCTTATGAAGCATCAGAAGGAGATTGAAGCATCAGAAGGAGATAAGATATGGCCATATTTTGGCTTATGAAGCATCAGAAGGAGTCTATGAGTATGTGTAGAAAGTTCAAGCTTGAGGACTCTTTGGCCAGAAATGTGTTCCTTTGGTCAAATATGGACTTCTGTATGGCTGACGTAATATCAGAAGGTGTTAACGAGAATGTATAGAAAGTGACCGGAAATAAGTTCAATAGGTCAGATATGGCCATATTTGGCTTATGAAGCATCAGAGGAGTCTATGAGTATGTATTGAAAGTTGAATTTTCGAGTAGTCAAATGGCCAGAACAATTTTCAGTGAGTCAAATATGGACTTTTTTCAGTATGAGTATGTATTGAAATTTGAATTTTCGAGTAGTCAAATGGCCAGAACAATTTTCAGTGAGTCAAATGTGGACTTTTTTCAGTCTGGTATAACCTCAGAAGAAATCAAACCGAATGTATAGTGTTAAACTATTAGTACTCTTTGGCCAGTAATATTTTCAGTAGGTCAAATATGGAATTCTGTATGGCTGATTTAACATCAGAAGGAGTCAATATGTTTAGAAAGATAGAGTTCAAAGACTCGTATGGCAGTTTTTTCCATCAAAAGTAGTTTATAACTTTATATTGTTTAAAAACTTTTGAGGACCCTTTGACCGGAAAGAAGTTCAATAGGTCAGATATGGCCATATATGTCTCATGGAGCCTCAGAAGGAGTCAATGAGTATGTATAGAAAAATCAAGAAGAGGACTCTTTGGCAAAAAATATGTTTAGTAGGTCAAATAGGGAATTCTGAATGGCTGATTTAACATCAGGAGTTTCTAAGTTTATATAGTTTAAAACCATTTATGGACCTTTTGACTAGAAATAAATTCAATCAGTCAAGATATGGACTTCTAAATGGACTTCTATAATATGGCTAATGAAGCATCAGAAGGAGTCTATGAGTATATATGGAAAGTTCAAGATTGAGGATTATTTGGCCAGACATATTTTCCTTGGGTCAAATATGGACTTCTGTATGGCTAATATAACATCACAACAAGTCAATCTTTATGAATGGGTAATGTTCAGGAACTCTTTGGCCAAAAATATGTCCAGTAAGTCAAAAAGGGACCTCTGTATATGGCTGATTTATCATCATAAAGAGTCTATAACTTGATATATTTTTAAATCTTTTGAGGCCCCTTTGACTAGCAATAAGTTCAATAAGTCAGATATGGCCATATATGGCTTATGAATTATCAGACGGAGTCTATGAGTATGTGTAGAAAGTTCAAGATTGAGGACTCTTTGGCAGAAATATGTTCCTTTGGTCAAATATGGACTTCTGTATGGCTGACGTAATATCAGAAGGTGTTAACGAGAATGTATAGAAAGTGACCGGAAATAAGTTCAATAGGTCAGATATGGCCATATTTGGCTTATGAAGCATCAGAAGGAGTCTATGAGTATGTATTGAAAGTTGAATTTTCGAGTAGTCAAATGGCCAGAACAATTTTCAGTGAGTCAAATATGGACTTTTTTCAGTCTGATATAACCTCAGAAGAAATCAAACCGAATGTATAGTGTTAAACTATGAGTACTCTTTGGCCAGTTATATTTTCATTAGGTCAAATATGGAATTCTGTATGGCTGATTTAACACCAGAAGGTTTCAATATGTTTAGAAAGATAGAGTTCAAAGACTCGTATGGCAGATTTTTCCATCAAAAGTAGTTTATAACTTTATATTGTTTAAAAAATTTTGAGGACCCTTTGACCGGAAATAAGTTCAATAGGTCATATATGGCCATATATGGCTTATGAAGCATCAGAAGGAGATTATGAGTATGTGTAGAAAGTTTAAGATTGAGGACTCTTTGGCCAGTAATATGTTCCTTTGGTCAAATATGGACTTCTGTATGGCTGACGTAATATCAGAAGGTGTTAACGAGAATGTATAGAAAGTGACCGGAAATAAGTTCAATAGGTCAGATATGGCCATATTTGGCTTATGAAGCATCAGAAGGAGTCTATGAGTATGTATGGAAAGTTCAAGATTGAGGACTCTTTGGCCAGTAATATGTTCCTTTGGTCAAATATGGACTTCTGTATGGCTGACGTAATATCAGAAGGTGTTAAAGAGAATGTATAGAAAGTGACCGGAAATAAGTTCAACAGGTCAGATATGGCCATATTTGGCTTATGAAGCATCAGAACGAAATCTATGAGTATGCATTGAAAGTTCAATTTTCGAGTAGTCTATGGCCAGAACAATTTTCAGAAAGTGAAATATGGACTTTTTTCAGTATGAGTATGTATTGAAATTTGAATTTTCGAGTAGTCAAATGGCCAGAACAATTTTCAGTGAGTCAAATGTGGACTTTTTTCAGTCTGGTATAACCTCAGAAAAAATCAAACCGAATGTATAGTGTTAAACTATTAGTACTCTTTGGCCAGTAATATTTTCAGTAGGTCAAATATGTAATTCTGTATGGCTGATTTAACATCAGAAGGAGTCAATATGTTTAGAAAGATAGAGTTCAAAGACTCGTATGGCAGATTTTTCCATCAAAAGTAGTTTATAACTTTATATTGTTTAAAAACTTTTGAAGACCCTTTGACCGGAAATAAGTTCAATAGGTCAGATATGGCCATATATGGCTCATGAAGCATCAGAAGTAGTCAATTAGAATGTATGGAAAGTTCAAGATTGAGGATTATTTGGCCAGAAATATTATCCTTGGGTCAAATATGGACTTCTGTATGGCTAATATAACCAACAAGTCAATCTTTATGAATAGCAAGTTAATGTTCAGGTACTCTTTGGCCAGGATTATGTCCAGAAAGTCAAAAAGTGACATCTGTTTGCAGAGTTCAAAGACTCTGTATGGCAAATGTTTCATCAAAAGTAGTCTATAACTTTTTTTAAAGCTTAGGACCCTTTGACCGGAAATAAGTTCAATAGGTCAGATATGGCCATATATGGCTCATGGAGCATCAGAAGGAGTCAATGAGTATGTATAGAAAAATCAAGATGGGGACTATTTGGCAAAAAATATGTTTAGTAGGTCAAATAGGGAATTGTGAATGGCTGATTTAACATCAGGAGTTTCTAAGTTTATATAGTTTAAAACCATTTATGGACCCTTTGACTAGAAATAAATACAATCAGTCAAGATATGGACTTCTAAATGGACTTCTATAATATGGCTAATGAAGCATCAGAAGGAGTCTATGAGTATATATGGAAAGTTCAAGATTGAGGATTATTTGGCCAGACATATTTTCCTTGGGTCAAATATGGACTTCTGTATGGCTAATATAACATCACAACAAGTCAATCTTTATGAATAGGTAATGTTCAGGAACTCTTTGGCCAAAAATATGTCCAGTAAGTCAGAAAGGGACTTCTGTATATGGCTGATTTATCATCAGAAAGAGTCTATAACTTTATATAGTTTTAAATCTTTTAAGGCCCCTTTGACTAGCAATAAGTTCAATAGGCCTGATATGTATATCTATTGGACTTATGAAGCATCAATAGGAGTCTTTGAGTATATGTAGAAAGTTCAAGATTGATTCTTTGGCCAGAAATATGTTCCTTTGGTCAAATATGGACTTCTGTATGGCTGATTTATCAGAAGGTGTTAACGAGAATGTATAGAAAGTGAACGGAAATAAGTTCAATAGGTCAGATATGGCCATCAGAAGGAGTCTATGAGTATGTATTGAAAGTTGAATTTTCGAGTAGTCAAATGGCCAGAACATTTTTCAGTGAGTCAAATATGGACTTTTTTCAGTCTGATATAACCTCAGAAGAAATCAAACCGAATTTATAGTGTTAAACTTTGAGTACTCTTTGGACGGTAATATTTTCAGTAGTTCAAATATGGAATTCTGTATGGCTGATTTAACACCAGATGGAGTCAATATGTTCAGAGACAGAGTTCAAAGACTCGTATGGCAGATTTTTCCATCAAAAGTAGTTTATAACTTTATATTGTTTAAAAACTTTTGAGGACCCTTTGACCGGAAATAAGTTCAATAGGTCAGATATGGCCATATATGGCTTATGAAGCATCAGAAGGAGATTATGAGTATGTGTAGAAAGTTCAAGATTGAGGACTCTTTGGCCTGAAATATGTTCCTTTGGTCAAAAATGGACTTCTGTATGGCTGACGTAATATCAGAAGGTGTTAACGAGAATGTATAGAAAGTGACCGGAAATAAGTTCAATAGGTCAGATATGGCCATATATGGCTTATGAAGCATCAGAATGAGTCAATGAGTATGTCTCGAAAAATCAAGATGAGGACTCTTTGGCCAAAAATATGTTCAGTAGGTCAAATATGGAATTCTGAATGGCTGATTTAACATCAGAAGGAGTCTCTAAGTTTATATAGTTTAAAACCAATTAAGGACCCTTTGACCAGAAATAAGTTCAATCAGTCAAGATATGGACTTATAAATGGACTTCAATATGACTAATGAAGCATCAGAAGTTGTCTATGAGTATATGTGGAAAGTTCAAGATTCAGAATTTTTTGGCCAGAAATATTTTCCTTGTGTCAAATATGGACTTCTGTATGGGTAATATAACATCACAACAAGTCAATCTTTATGAATAGCAAGTTAACGTTCAGGTACTCTTTGGCCAGGAAGAGTCCAGTAAGTCAAAAAGTGACCTCTGTATACAGAGTTCAAAGACTCTGTATGGCAAATTTTTCGTCAAAAGTAGTCTATAACTTTTTTTAAAACTTAGGACCCTTTGACCAGAAATAAGTTCAATAGGTCAGATATGGCCATATATGGCTTATGAAGCATCAGAAGGAGATTGTGAGTGTGTAGAAAGTTCAAGTTTGAGGACTCTTTGGCCAGAAATATGTTTATTTGGTCAAATATGGACTTCTGTATGGCTGACGTAATATCAGAAGGTGTTAACGAGAATGTAAAGAAAGTGACCGGAAATAAGTTCAATAGGTCAGATATGGCCATATATAGCTTATGAAGCATCAGAATGAGTCAATGAGTATGTCTCGAAAAATCAAGATGAGGACTCTTTGGCCAAAAATATGTTCAGTAGGTCAAATATGGAATTCTGAATGGCTGATTTAACATCAGAAGGAGTCTCTAAGTTTATATAGTTTAAAACCAATTAAGGACCCCTTGACCAGAAATAAGTTCAATCAGTCAAGATATGGACTTCTAAATGGACTTCAATATGACTAATGAAGAATCAGAAGTTGTCTATGAGTATATGTGGAAAGTTCAAGATTCAGAATTTTTTGGCCAGAAATATTTTCCTTGTGTCAAATATGGACTTCTGTATGGGTAATATAACATCACAACAAGTCAATCTTTATGAATAGTAAGTTAACGTTCAGGTACTCTTTGGCCAGGAAGAGTCCAGTAAGTCAAAAAGTGACCTCTGTATACAGAGTTCAAAGACTCTGTATGGCAAATTTTTCATCAAAAGTAGTCTATAACTTTTTTTAAAACTTAGGACCCTTTGACCGGAAATAAGTTCAATAGGTCAGATATGGCCATATATGGCTTATGAAGCATCAGAAGGAGATTGTGAGTGTGTAGAAAGTTCAAGATTGAGGACTCTTTGGCCAGAAATATGTTTATTTGGTCAAATATGGACTTTTGTATGGCTGACGTAATATCAGAAGGTGTTAACGAGAATGTATAGAAAGTGACCGGAAATAAGTTCAATAGGTCAGATATGGCCATATATGGCTTATGAAGCATCAGAATGAGTCAATGAGTATGTCTCGAAAAATCAAGATGAGGACTCTTTGGCAAAAAATATGTTAAGTAGGTCAAATATGGAATTCTGAATGGCTGATTTAACATCAGAAGGAGTCTCTAAGTTTATATAGTTTAAAACCAATTAAGGACCCTTTGACCAGAAATAAGTTCAATCAGTCAAGATATGGACTTATAAATGGACTTCAATATGACTAATGAAGCATCAGAAGTTGTCTATGAGTATATGTGGAAAGTTCAAGATTCAGAATTTTTTGGCCAGAAATATTTTCCTTGTGTCAAATATGGACTTCTGTATGGGTAATATAACATCACAACAAGTCAATCTTTATGAATAGCAAGTTAACGTTCAGGTACTCTTTGGCCAGGAAGAGTCCAGTAAGTCAAAAAGTGACCTCTGTATACAGAGTTCAAAGACTCTGTATGGCAAATTTTTCGTCAAAAGTAGTCTATAACTTTTTTTAAAACTTAGGACCCTTTGACCAGAAATAAGTTCAATAGGTCAGATATGGCCATATATGGCTTATGAAGCATCAGAAGGAGATTGTGAGTGTGTAGAAAGTTCAAGTTTGAGGACTCTTTGGCCAGAAATATGTTTATTTGGTCAAATATGGACTTCTGTATGGCTGACGTAATATCAGAAGGTGTTAACGAGAATGTAAAGAAAGTGACCGGAAATAAGTTCAATAGGTCAGATATGGCCATATATGGCTTATGAAGCATCAGAATGAGTCAATGAGTATGTCTCGAAAAATCAAGATGAGGACTCTTTGGCCAAAAATATGTTCAGTAGGTCAAATATGGAATTCTGAATGGCTGATTTAACATCAGAAGGAGTCTCTAAGTTTATATAGTTTAAAACCAATTAAGGACCCCTTGACCAGAAATAAGTTCAATCAGTCAAGATATGGACTTCTAAATGGACTTCAATATGACTAATGAAGAATCAGAAGTTGTCTATGAGTATATGTGGAAAGTTCAAGATTCAGAATTTTTTGGCCAGAAATATTTTCCTTGTGTCAAATATGGACTTCTGTATGGGTAATATAACATCACAACAAGTCAATCTTTATGAATAGTAAGTTAACGTTCAGGTACTCTTTGGCCAGGAAGAGTCCAGTAAGTCAAAAAGTGACCTCTGTATACAGAGTTCAAAGACTCTGTATGGCAAATTTTTCATCAAAAGTAGTCTATAACTTTTTTTAAAACTTAGGACCCTTTGACCGGAAATAAGTTCAATAGGTCAGATATGGCCATATATGGCTTATGAAGCATCAGAAGGAGATTGTGAGTGTGTAGAAAGTTCAAGATTGAGGACTCTTTGGCCAGAAATATGTTTATTTGGTCAAATATGGACTTTTGTATGGCTGACGTAATATCAGAAGGTGTTAACGAGAATGTATAGAAAGTGACCGGAAATAAGTTCAATAGGTCAGATATGGCCATATATGGCTTATGAAGCATTAGAAGGAGATTGTGAGTGTGTAGAAACTTCAAGATTGAGGACTCTTTGGCCAGAAATATTTTCAGTAGGTCAAATATGGGATTCTAAATGGCTGATTTAACATCAAAAGGATTCTCTAAGTTTATATAGTTTAAAACCAATTAAGGACCCTTTGACCAGAAATAAGTTCAATCCGTCAAGATAAGGACTTCTAAATGGACTTCAATATGGCTAATGAAGCATCAGAAGTTGTCTATGATTATGTGTGGAAAGTTCAAGATTGAGGATTATTTGGGCAGAAATATGTTCAGTAGGACAAATATGGAATTCTAAATGGCTGATTTAACATCAAAAGGAGTCTCTAAGTTTATATAGTTTAAAACCAATTAGGACCCTTTGACCAGAAATAAGTTCAATCCGTCAAGATAAGGACTTCTAAATGGACTTCAATATGGCTAATGAAGCATCAGAAGTTGTCTATGAGTATGTATGGAAAGTTCAAGATTGAGGATTATTTGGCCAGAAATATTTTCCTTGGGTCAAATATGGACCTCTGTATGGACCACAAGTCAATCTTTATGAATAGCAAGGTAATGTTCAGGTACTCTTTGGCCAGGAATATGTCCAGTAGGTCAAAAATTGACATCTGTTTATTTTTCATTAAAAGTAGTCTATAACTTTTTTTAAAACTTTTTAGAAACTTTTTTATCAGACCTATTGAACTTTTAAGTGTAATATGGGTCAGACATGGCCATATATGGCGTATGAAGCATCAGAAGGAGATTATGAGTATGTCTAGAAAGTTCAAGATTGAGGACTCTTTGGCCTAAAATATGTTCAGTAGGTCAAATATGGAATTCTAAATGGCTGATTTAACATCAAAAGGTGTCTCTAAGTTTATAAAGTTTAAAACCAATTAAGGACCCTTTGACTAGAAATAAGTTCAATCAGACAAGATATGGACTTCTAAATGGACTTCAATATGGCTAATGAAGCATCAGAAGTTGTCTATGATTATGTATGGAAAGTTCAAAATTGAAGATTATTTGGCCAGAAATATTTTCCTTGGGTCAAATATGAACTTCTGTATGGCTAATATAACATCACGACAAGTCAATCTTTATGAATAGCAAGTTAACAGTAAAGCAAGTCCAGTAAGTCAAAAAGTGACCTCTGTATACAGAGTTTAAAGACTCTGTATGGCAAATTTTTCATCAAAAGTAGTCTATAACTTTTTAAAAAACTTAGGACCCTTTGACCAGAAATAAGTTCAATAGGTCTTTAAAGCGTTGTGCATTAAAGAATAACAATAAAAGTATCAAGCACTTTGTTGCCTTGCAATGCATTCAAGAACTAACTCATTCAACAGTGCAATAAAGATATTTGCAATGCAATCTGCTGTTGCATCGTTTTGTACCTACGTTAAAGCGTTGTGCATTAAAGAATAACAATAAAAGTATCATGCACTTTGTTGCCTTGCAATGCATTCAAGAACTAACAGTGCATTAATGATATTTGCAATGCAATCTGCTGTTGCATCGCTTTGCACATACGATTAAGCGCTGTGCATTGAAGAATAACAATAAAAGTATCATGCACTTTGTTTCATTGAAATGCATTCAAGAACTAACTAAATCAAAAGTGCACTGAAGAAATTTGCAATGCAATCTGCTGTTGCATCGCTTACAATGCATTCAAGAACAAACTCATTCAACAGTGCATTAAAGATATTTGCAATGCAATCTGCTGTTGCATCGCTTTGTACATACGTTAAAGCCTTGTGCATTAAAGAATAACAATTAAAGTATCATGCACTTTGTTGCCTTGCAATGCATTCACGAACTAACTCATTCAACAGTGCATTGAAGATACTTGCAATGCAATCTGCCGTTGCATCGCTTTGCACATACGATTAAGCGCTGTGCATTGAAGAATAACAATAAAAGTATCATGCACTTTGTTGCCTTGCAATACATTTAAGAACTAACTCATTCAACAGTGCATTGAAGATATTTGCAATGCAATCTGCTGTTGCATCGTTTTGTACCAACGTTAAAGCGTTGTGCATTGAAGAATAACAATAAAAGTATCATGCACTTTGTTTCCTTGCAATGCATTCAAGAACTAACTCATTCAACAGTGCACTTAAGAAATTTGCAATGCAATCTGCTGTTGCATCGCTTACAATGCATTCAAGAACAAACTCATTCAACAATGCATTGAAGATATTTGCAATGCACTCTGCTGTTGCATCGCTTTGAACATACGTTAAAGCAGTGTGCATTAAAGAATAACAATAAAAGTAACATGCACTTTGTTGCATTACAATTCATTCAAGAACTAACTCAGGCCAAAGTGCACTGAAGATATTTGCAATGCAATCTGCTGTTGCATCGCTTTGCACATACGATTAAGCGCTGTGCATTGAAGAATAACAATACAAGTACCATGCACTCTGTTGCCTTGCAATGCATTCAAGAACTAACTCATTCAACAGTGCATTGAAGATATTTGCAATGCAATCTGCTGTTGCATCGTTTTGTACCTACGTTAAAGCGTTGTGCATTAAAGAATAACAATAAAAGTATCATGCACTTTGTTGCCTTGCAATATATTCAAGAATTAACTCATTCAACAGTGCATTAATGATATTTGCAATGCAATCTGCTGTTGCATCGCTTTGCACATACGATTAAGCGCTGTGCATTGAAGAATAAGAATAAAAGTATCATGCACTTTGTTTCATTGAAATGCATTCAAGAACTAACTAAATCAAAAGTGCACTTAAGAAATTTGCAATGCAATCTGCTGTTGCATCGCTTTGTAAGTACAAAGCGATGCAACAGCAGATTGCATTGCAAATATCTTTAATGCACTGTTGGATGAGTTTGTTCTTAAATGCATTGTAAGCGACGCAACAGCAGATTGCATTGCAAATTTCTTAAGTGCACTTTTGATTTAGTTAGTTCTTTTACCTTAAAGCCTTGTGCATTAAAGAATAACAATAAAAGTATCATGCACTTTGTTGCCTTGCAATGCATTCAAGAACTAATTCATTCAACAGTGCATTGAAGATATTTGCAATGCAATCTGCTGTTGCATCGCTTTGCACATACGATTAAGCGCTGTGCATTGAAGAATAACAATACAAGTACCATGCACTCTGTTGCCTTGCAATGCATTCAAGAACTAACTCATTGAACAGTGCATTGAAGATACTTGCAATGCAATCTGCCGTTTCATCGCTTTGCACATACGATTAAGCGCTGTGCATTGAAGAAAAAACAATAAAAGTATCATGCACTTTGTTGCCTTGCAATGCATTCAAGAACTAACTCATTTAACAGTGCATTAAAGATATTTGCAGTGCAATCTGCTGTTGCATCGCTTTGCACATACGTTAAAGCGTTGTGCATTAACGAATAACAATAAAAGTATCATGCACTTTGTTGCCTTGCAATGCATTCAAGAACTAATTCATTCAACAGTGCATTGAAGATATTTGCAATGCAATCTGCTGTTGCATCGCTTTGCACATACGATTAAGCGCTGTGCATTGAAGAATAACAATACAAGTACCATGCACTCTGTTGCCTTGCAATGCATTCAAGAACTAACTCATTCAACAGTGCATTGAAGATATTTGCAATGCAATCTGCTGTTACATCGTTTTGTACCTACGTTAAAGCGTTGTGCATTAAATAATAACAATAAAAGTATCATGCACTTTGTTGCCTTGCAATGCATTCAAGAACTAACTCATTCAACAGTGCAATAAAGATATTTGCAATGCAATCTGCTGTTGCATCGTTTTGTACCTACGTTAAAGCGTTGTGCATTAAAGAATAACAATAAAAGTATCATGCACTTTGTTGCCTTGCAATGCATTCAAGAACTAACAGTGCATTAATGATATTTGCAATGCAATCTGCTGTTGCATCGCTTTGCACATACGATTAAGCGCTGTGCATTGAAGAATAACAATAAAAGTATCATGCACTTTGTTTCATTGAAATGCATTCAAGAACTAACTAAATCAAAAGTGCACATAAGAAATTTGCAATGCAATCTGCTGTTGCATCGCTTACAATGCATTCAAGAACAAACTCATTCAACAGTGCATTAAAGATATTTGCAATGCAATCTGCTGTTGCATCGCTTTGTACATACGTTAAAGCCTTGTGCATTAAAGAATAACAATTAAAGTATCATGCACTTTTTTTTGCCTTGCAATGCATTCAAGAACTAACTCATTCAACAGTGCATTGAAGATACTTGCAATGCAATCTGCCGTTGCATCGCTTTGCACATACGATTAAGCGCTGTGCATTGAAGAATAACAATAAAAGTATCATGCACTTTGTTGCCTTGCAATGCATTCAAGAACTAACTCATTCAACAGTGCATTGAAGATATTTGCAATGCAATCTGCTGTTGCATCGCTTTGCACATACGTTAAAGCGTTGTGCATTAACGAATAACAATAAAAGTATCATGCACTTTGTTGCCTTGCAATGCATTCAAGAACTAATTCATTCAACAGTGCATTGAAGATATTTGCAATGCAATCTGCTGTTGCATCGCTTTGCACATACGATTAAGCGCTGTGCATTGAAGAATAACAATACAAGTACCATGCACTCTGTTGCCTTGCAATGCATTCAAGAACTAACTAATTCAACAGTTCATTGAAGATATTTGCAATGCAATCTGCTGTTGCATCGCTTTGCACATACGATTAAGCGCTGTGCATTAAAGAATAACAATAAAAGTATCATGCACTTTGTTGCCTTGCAATGCATTCAAGAACTAACTCATTCAACAGTGCAATAAAGATATTTGCAATGCAATCTGCTGTTGCATCGTTTTGTACCTACGTTAAAGCGTTGTGCATTAAAGAATAACAATAAAAGTATCATGCACTTTGTTGCCTTGCAATGCATTCAAGAACTAACAGTGCATTAATGATATTTGCAATGCAATCTGCTGTTGCATCGCTTTGCACACACGATTAAGCGCTGTGCATTGAAGAATAACAATAAAAGTATCATGCACTTTGTTTCATTGAAATGCATTCAAGAACTAACTAAATCAAAAGTGCACTGAAGAAATTTGCAATGCAATCTGCTGTTGCATCGCTTACAATGCATTCAAGAACAAACTCATTCAACAGTGCATTAAAGATATTTGCAATGCAATCTGCTGTTGCATCGCTTTGTACATACGTTAAAGCCTTGTGCATTAAAGAATAACAATTAAAGTATCATGCACTTTGTTGCCTTGCAATGCATTCAAGAACTAACTCATTCAACAGTGCATTGAAGATACTTGCAATGCAATCTGCCGTTGCATCGCTTTGCACATACGATTAAGCGCTGTGCATTGAAGAATAACAATAAAAGTATCATGCACTTTGTTGCCTTGCAATGCATTCAAGAACTAACTCTTCCAACAGTGCATTGAAGATATTTGCAATGCAATCTGCTGTTGCATCGCTTTGCACATACGTTAAAGCGTTGTGCATTAACGAATAACAATAAAAGTATCATGCACTTTGTTGCCTTGCAATGCATTCAAGAACTAACAGTGCATTAATGATATTTGCAATGCAATCTGCTGTTGCATCGCTTTGCACATACGATTAAGCGCTGTGCATTGAAGAATAACAATAAAAGTATCATGCACTTTGTTTCATTGAAATGCATTCAAGAACTAACTAAATCAAAAGTGCACATAAGAAATTTGCAATGCAATCTGCTGTTGCATCGCTTACAATGCATTCAAGAACAAACTCATTCAACAGTGCATTAAAGATATTTGCAATGCAATCTGCTGTTGCATCGCTTTGTACATACGTTAAAGCCTTGTGCATTAAAGAATAACAATGAAAGTATCATGCACTTTGTTGCCTTGCAATGCATTCAAGAACTAACTCATTCAACAGTGCATTGAAGATACTTGCAATGCAATCTGCCGTTAGATCGCTTTGCACATACGATTAAGCGCTGTGCATTGAAGAATAACAATAAAAGTATCATGCACTTTGTTGCCTTGCAATGCATTCAAGAACTAACTCATTCAACAGTGCATTGAAGATATTTGCAATGCAATCTGCTGTTGCATCGCTTTGCACATACGTTAAAGCGTTGTGCATTAACGAATAACAATAAAAGTATCATGCACTTTGTTGCCTTGCAATGCATTCAAGAACTAATTCATTCAACAGTGCATTGAAGATATTTGCAATGCAATCTGCTGTTGCATCGCTTTGCACATACGATTAAGCGCTGTGCATTGAAGAATAACAATACAAGTACCATGCACTCTGTTGCCTTGCAATGCATTCAAGAACTAACTAATTCAACAGTGCATTGAAGATATTTGCAATGCAATCTGCTGTTGCATCGTTTTGTACCTACGTTAAAGCGTTGTGCATTAAAGAATAACAATAAAAGTATCATGCACTTTGTTGCCTTGCAATGCATTCAAGAACTAACTCATTCAACAGTGCAATAAAGATATTTGCAATGCAATCTGCTGTTGCATCGTTTTGTACCTACGTTAAAGCGTTGTGCATTAAAGAATAACAATAAAAGTATCATGCACTTTGTTGCCTTGCAATTCATTCAAGAACTAACAGTGCATTAATGATATTTGCAATGCAATCTGCTGTTGCATCGCTTTTTACATACGATTAAGCGCTGTGCATTGAAGAATGACAATAAAAGTATCATGCACTTTGTTTCATTGAAATGCATTCAAGAACTTACTAAATCAAAAGTGCACATAAGAAATTTGCAATGCAATCTGCTGTTGCATCGCTTACAATGCATTCAAGAAAAAACTCATTCAACAGTGCATTAAAGATATTTGCAGTGCAATCTGCTGTTGCATCGCTTTGTACATACGTTAAAGCCTTGTGCATTAAAGAATAACAATTAAAGTATCATGCACTTTGTTGCCTTGTAAATGCATTCAAGAACTAACTCATTCAACAATCCATTGAAGATATTTGCAATGCAATCTGCTGTTGCATCGTTTTGTACCTACGTTAAAGCGTTGTGCATTAAAGAATAACAATAAAAGTATCATGCACTTTGTTGCCTTGCAATGCATTCAAGAACTAACTCATTCAACAGTGCAATAAAGATATTTGCAATGCAATCTGCTGTTGCATCGTTTTGTACCTACGTTAAAGCGTTGTGCATTGAAGAATAACAATAAAAGTATCATGCACTTTGTTGTTGCCTTGCAATGCATTCAAGAACTAACAGTGCATTAATGATATTTGCAATGCAATCTGCTGTTGCATCGCTTTGCACATACGATTAAGCGCTTTGCATTGAAGAATAACAATAAAAGTATCATGCACTTTGTTTCATTGAAATGCATTCAAGAACTAACTAAATCAAAAGTGCACTGAAGAAATTTGCAATGCAATCTGCTGTTGCATCGCTTACAATGCATTCAAGAACAAACTCATTCAACAGTGCATTAAAGATATTTGCAATGCAATCTGCTGTTGCATCGCTTTGTACATACGTTAAAGCCTTGTGCATTAAAGAATAACAATTAAAGTATCATGCACTTTGTTGCCTTGCAATGCATTCAAGAACTAACTCATTCAACAGTGCATTGAAGATACTTGCAATGCAATCTGCCATTGCATCGCTTTGCACATACGATTAAGCGCTGTGCATTGAAGAATAACAATAAAAGTATCATGCACTTTGTTGCCTTGCAATGCATTCAAGAACTAACTCTTCCAACAGTGCATTGAAGATATTTGCAATGCAATCTGCTGTTGCATCGCTTTGCACATACGTTAAAGCGTTGTGCATTAACGAATAACAATAAAAGTATCATGCACTTTGTTGCCTTGCAAATGCATTCAAGAACTAATTCATTCAACAGTGCATTGAAGATATTTGCAATGCAATCTGCTGTTGCATCGCTTTGCACATACGATTAAGCGCTGTGCATTGAAGAATAACAATACAAGTACCATGCACTCTGTTGCCTTGCAATGCATTCAAGAACTAAATCATTCAACAGTGCATTGAAGATATTTGCAATGCAATCTGCTGTTGCATCGTTTTGTACCTACGTTAAAGCGTTGTGCATTAAAGAATAACAATAAAAGTATCATGCACTTTGTTGCCTTGCAATGCATTCAAGAACTAACTCATTCAACAGTGCAATAAAGATATTTGCAGTGCAATCTGCTGTTGCATCGCTTTGTACATACGTTAAAGCCTTGTGCATTAAAGAATAACAATTAAAGTATCATGCACTTTGTTGCCTTGTAAATGCATTCAAGAACTAACTCATTCAACAATCCATTGAAGATATTTGCAATGCAATCTGCTGTTGCATCGTTTTGTACCTACGTTAAAGCGTTGTGCATTAAAGAATAACAATAAAAGTATCATGCACTTTGTTGCCTTGCAATGCATTCAAGAACTAACTCATTCAACAGTGCAATAAAGATATTTGCAATGCAATCTGCTGTTGCATCGTTTTGTACCTACGTTAAAGCGTTGTGCATTGAAGAATAACAATAAAAGTATCATGCACTTTGTTGCCTTGCAATGCATTCAAGAACTAACAGTGCATTAATGATATTTGCAATGCAATCTGCTGTTGCATCGCTTTGCACATACGATTAAGCGCTGTGCATTGAAGAATAACAATAAAAGTATCATGCACTTTGTTTCATTGAAATGCATTCAAGAACTTACTAAATCAAAAGTGCACATAAGAAATTTGCAATGCAATCTGCTGTTGCATCGCTTACAATGCATTCAAGAACAAACTCATTCAACAGTGCATTAAAGATATTTGCAGTGCAATCTGCTGTTGCATCGCTTTGTACATACGTTAAAGCCTTGTGCATTAAAGAATAACAATTAAAGTATCATGCACTTTGTTGCCTTAAAATGCATTCAAGAACTAACTCATTCAACAGTGCATTAATGATATTTGCAATGCAATCTGCTGTTGCATCGCTTTGCACATACGATTAAGCGCTGTGCATTGAAGAATAACAATAAAAGTATCATGCACTTTGTTTCATTGAAATGCATTCAAGAACTAACTAAATCAAAAGTGCACTGAAGAAATTTGCAATGAAATCTGCTGTTGCATCGCTTACAATGCATTCAAGAACAAACTCATTCAACAGTCCATTAATGATATTTGCAATGCAATCTGCTGTTGCATCGCTTTGCACATACGATTAAGCGCTGTGCATTGAAGAATAACAATAAAAGTATCATGCACTTTGTTTCATTGAAATGCATTCAAGAACTAACTAAATCAAAAGTGCACTTAAGAAATTTCTAATGCAATCTGCTGTTGCATCGCTTTGCACATACGATTAAGCGCTGTGCATTGAAGAATAACAATAAAAGTATCATGCACTTTGTTTCATTGAAATGCATTCAAGAACTAACTAAATCAAAAGTGCACTTAAGAAATTTGCAATGCAATCTGCTGTTGCGTCGCTTACAATGCATTCAAGAACAAACTCATCCAACAGTGCATTAAAGATATTTGCAATGCAATCTGCTGTTGCATCGCATTGTACTTACCTTAAAGCCTTGTGCATTAAAGAATAACAATTAAAGTATCATGCACTTTCGCCTTGCAATGCATTCAAGAACTAACTCATTGAACAGTGCATTGAAGATACTTGCAATGCAATCTGCCGTTGCATCGCTTTGCACATACGATTAAGCACTGTGCATTGAAGAATAACAATAAAAGTATCATGCACTTTGTTTCATTGAAATGCATTCAAGAACTAACTAAATCAAAAGTGCACTGAAGAAATTTGCAATGCAATCTGCTGTTGCATCGCTTACAATGCATTCAAGAACAAACTCATTCAACAGTGCATTAAAGATATTTGCAATGCAATCTGCTGTTGCATCGCTTTGTACATACGTTAAAGCCTTGTGCATTAAAGAATAACAATTAAAGTATCATGCACTTTGTTGCCTTGCAATGCATTCAAGAACTAACTCATTCAACAGTGCATTGAAGATACTTGCAATGCAATCTGCCGTTGCATCGCTTTGCACATACGATTAAGCGCTGTGCATTGAAGAATAACAATAAAAGTATCATGCACTTTGTTGCCTTGCAATGCATTCAAGAACTAACTCTTCCAACAGTGCATTGAAGATATTTGCAATGCAATCTGCTGTTGCATCGCTTTGCACATACGTTAAAGCGTTGTGCATTAACGAATAACAATAAAAGTATCATGCACTTTGTTGCCTTGCAAATGCATTCAAGAACTAATTCATTCAACAGTGCATTGAAGATATTTGCAATGCAATCTGCTGTTGCATCGCTTTGCACATACGATTAAGCGCTGTGCATTGAAGAATAACAATACAAGTACCATGCACTCTGTTGCCTTGCAATGCATTCAAGAACTAAATCATTCAACAGTGCATTGAAGATATTTGCAATGCAATCTGCTGTTGCATCGTTTTGTACCTACGTTAAAGCGTTGTGCATTAAAGAATAACAATAAAAGTATCATGCACTTTGTTGCCTTGCAATGCATTCAAGAACTAACTCATTCAACAGTGCAATAAAGATATTTGCAGTGCAATCTGCTGTTGCATCGCTTTGTACATACGTTAAAGCCTTGTGCATTAAAGAATAACAATTAAAGTATCATGCACTTTGTTGCCTTGTAAATGCATTCAAGAACTAACTCATTCAACAATCCATTGAAGATATTTGCAATGCAATCTGCTGTTGCATCGTTTTGTACCTACGTTAAAGCGTTGTGCATTAAAGAATAACAATAAAAGTATCATGCACTTTGTTGCCTTGCAATGCATTCAAGAACTAACTCATTCAACAGTGCAATAAAGATATTTGCAATGCAATCTGCTGTTGCATCGTTTTGTACCTACGTTAAAGCGTTGTGCATTGAAGAATAACAATAAAAGTATCATGCACTTTGTTGCCTTGCAATGCATTCAAGAACTAACAGTGCATTAATTATATTTGCAATGCAATCTGCTGTTGCATCGCTTTGCACATACGATTAAGCGCTGTGCATTGAAGAATAACAATAAAAGTAT
This sequence comes from Phoxinus phoxinus, assembly GCF_949152265.1. Taxonomy (NCBI): domain Eukaryota; kingdom Metazoa; phylum Chordata; class Actinopteri; order Cypriniformes; family Leuciscidae; genus Phoxinus; species Phoxinus phoxinus. Next base: position 8,383,733 of record NC_136888.1, on the reverse strand, counting down.
CATGCACTTTGTTTCATTGAAATGCATTCAAGAACTTACTAAATCAAAAGTGCACATAAGAAATTTGCAATGCAATCTGCTGTTGCATCGCTTACAATGCATTCAAGAACAAACTCATTCAACAGTGCATTAAAGATATTTGCAGTGCAATCTGCTGTTGCATCGCTTTGTACATACGTTAAAGCCTTGTGCATTAAAGAATAACAATTAAAGTATCATGCACTTTGTTGCCTTAAAATGCATTCAATAACTAACTCATTCAACAGTGCATTAATGATATTTGCAATGCAATCTGCTGTTGCACGGTTTTGTACCTACGTTAAAGCGCTGTGCATTGAAGAATAACAATAAAAGTATCATGCACTTTGTTGCCTTGCAATGCATTCAAGACCTAACTCATTCAACAGTGCAATAAAGATATTTGCAATGCAATCTGCTGTTGCATCGCTTTGTACATACGTTAAAGCGTAGTGCATTAAAGAATAACAATAAAAGTATCATGCACTTTGTTGCCTTGCAATGCATTCAATAACTAACTCATTCAACAATGCATTGAAGATATTTGCAATGCACTCTGCTGTTGCATCGCTTCGAACATATGTTAAAGCGTTGTGCATTAAAGAATAACAATAAAAGTAACATGCACTTTATTGCATTACAATTCATTCAAGAACTAACTCAGGCCAAAGTGCATTGAAGATATTTGCAATGCAATCTGCTGTTGCATCGCTTTGCACATACGTTAAAGCGTTGTGCATTAAAGAATAACAATAAAAGTAACATGCACTTTGATGCCTTGCAATGCATTCAAGAACTAACTCAGGCCAAAGTGCACTGAAGATATTTGCAATGCAATTTGCTGTTGCATCGTATGCTTCTAAGCTCAATCGTTGTTCATTAAAGAATAACAATTAAAGTATCATGCACTTTGTTGCCTTGAAATGCATTCAAGAACTAACTCATTCAACAGTGCATTGAAGATATTTGCAATGCAATCTGCTGTTGCATTGATTTGCACATATAAAAGCGTTGTGCATTAAAGAATAACAATAAAAGTAACAAGCCCTTTGTTGCATTACAATGCATTCAAGAACTAACTCAGGCCAAAGTGCACTGAAGACATTTGCAATACAATCTGCTGTTGCATCGCTTTGCACATTCGTTAAAGCGTTGTGCATTAAAATAAACAATAAAAGTAGAATGCACTTTGTTGCCTTGAAATGCAGTCAATAACTAACTCATTCAACAGTGCATTGAAGATATTTGCAATGCAATCTGCTGTTGCATTGTTTTGCACATATGTTAAAGCGTTGTGCATTAAAGACTTTTTTAAAAACTTTTTAGGAACTTTTTTTATCAGACCTTTTGAACTTTGAAGTTCAATATGGGTCAGATATGGGTTTATATGGCGTATGAAGCGTCAGAAGGAGATTATGAGTATGTCTAGAAAGTTCAAGATTGAGGATTCTTTGGCCAAAAATATGTTCAGTAGGTCAAATATGGAATTCTGAATGGCTGATTTAACATCAAAGTTAAGGACCCTTTGACCGAAATAAGTTCAATGGCCTGATATATGTATATCTATTGGACTTATGAAGCATCAGTAGGAGTCTTTCAGTATGTATGGAAACTTCAAGATTGAGGACTCTTTGGCCAGAAATATGTTCAGTAGGTCAAATATGGAATTCTAAATGGCTGATTTAACATCAAAAGTATTCTCTAAGTTTATATAGTTTAAAACCAATTAGGACCCTTTGACCAGAAATAAGTTCAATCAGTCAAGATATGGACTTCTAAATAGACTTCAATATGGCTAATGAAGCATCAGAAGTTGTCTATGATTATGTATGGAAAGTTCAAGATTGAGGATTATTTGGCCAGAAATATTTTCCTTGGGTCAAATATGGACCTCTGTATGAATCACAAGTCAATCTTTATGAATAGCATGGCAATGTTCCGGTACTCTTTGGCCAGGAATATGTCCAGTAGGTCAAAATGTGACATCTGTTTATTTTTCATTAAAAGTAGCCTATAACTTTTTTTAAAACTTTTTAGGAACTTTTTTAAAAACTTTTTAGGAACTTTTTTTATCAGACCTGTTGAACTTTTAAGTTCAATATGGGTCAGATATGGCCATATATGGCGTATGAAGCATCAGAAGGAGATTATGAGTATGTCTAGAAAGTTCAAGATTGAGGACTTTTTGGCCTAAAATATGTTCAGTAGGTAAAATATGGAATTCTGAATGGCTGATTTAACATCAGGAGTCTCTAAGTTTATATAGTTTAAAAACAATAAGGACCCTTTGACCCGAAATAAGTTCAATAGGTCAGATATGGCCATATATGGCTTATGAAGCATCAGAAGGAGATTATGAGTATGTCTAGAAAGTTCAAGATTGAGGACTTTTTGGCCTAAAATATGTTCAGTAGGTCAAATATGGAATTCTGAATGGCTGATTTAACATCAGGAGTCTCTAAGTTTATATAGTTTAAAACCAATTAGGACCCTTTGACCCGAAATAAGTTCAATAGGTCAGATATGGCCATATATGGCTTATGAAGCATCAGAATGAGTCAATGAGTTTGTATCGAAAAATCAAGATGAGGACTCGGCCAAAAATATGTTCAGTAGGTCAAATATGGAATTCTGAATGGCTGATTTAACATCAGGAGTCTCTAAGTTTATATAGTTTAAAACCAATTAGGAGCCTTTGACCAGAAATAAGTTCAATGGCCTGATATGTATATCTATTGGACTTATAAAGCATCAGAAGGAGTCTTTCAGAATGTACAGAAACTTCAAGATTGAGGACTCTTTGGCCAGACATATTTTCAGTAGGTCAAATATGGAATTCTAAATGGCTGATTTAACATCAAAAGGATTCTCTAAGTTTATATAGTTTAAAACCAACCCTTTGACCAGACATAAGTTCAATCAGTCAAGATATGGACTTCTAAATAGACTTCAATACGGCTAATGAAGCATCAGAAGTTGTCTATGATTAAAAAAGTTCATGGAAAGTTCAAGATTGAGGATTATTTGGCCAGAAATATGTTCAGTAGGTCAAATATGGAATTCTAAATGGCTGATTTAACATCAAAAGGAGTCTCTAAGTTGATATAGTTTAAAACCAATTAAGGACATTTTGACCAGAAATAAGTTCAATCAGTCAAGATATAGACTTCTAAATGGACTTCAATATTGCTAATGAAGCATCAGATGTTGTCTATGATTATGTATGGAAAGTTCAAGATTGAGGATTATTTGTCCAGAAATATTTTCCTTGAGTCAAATATGAACTTCTGTATGGCTAATATAACATAACAACAAGTCAATCTTTATGAATAGCAAGTTAATGTTCAGGTACTCTTTGGCCAGAAATATGTCCATTAAGTCAAAAAGTGACCTCTGTATACAGATTTCAAAGACTCTGTATGGCAGATTTTTCATCAAAAGTAGTCTATTTAAAAAAAAAAAAAACTTTTTAGGACCCTTTAACCGGAAATAAGTTCAATAGGTCAGATATGGCCATATATGGCTTATGAAGCATCAGAATGAGTCAATGAGTATGTCTCGAAAAATCAAGATGAGGACTCTTTGGCCAAAAATATGTTCAGTAGGTCAAATATGGAATTCTGAATGGCTGATTTAACATCAGAAGGAGTCTCTAAGTTTATATAGTTTAAAACCCAATTAAGGACCCTTTGACCAGAAATAAGTTCAATCAGTCAAGATATGGACTTATAAATGGACTTCAATATGACTAATGAAGCATCAGAAGGGTTCTATGAGTATATGAGGAAAGTTCAAGATTCAGAATTTTTTGGCCAGAAATATTTTCCTTGTGTCAAATATGGACTTCTGTATGGGTAATATAACATCACAACTAGTCAATCTTTATGAATAGCAAGTTAACGTTCAGGTACTCTTTGGCCAGGAAGAGTCCAGTAAGTCAAAAAGTGACCTCTGTATACAGAGTTCAAAGACTCTGTATGGCAAATTTTTCATCAAAAGTAGTCTATAACTTTTTTTAAAACTTAGGACCCTTTGACCGGAAATAAGTTCAATAGGTCAGATATGGCCATATATGGCTTATGAAGCATCAGAAGGAGATTGTGAGTGTGTAGAAAGTTCAAGATTGAGGACTCTTTTGCCAGAAATATGTTTATTTGGTCAAATATGGACTTCTGTATGGCTGACGTAATATCAGAAGGTGTTAACGAGAATGTATAGAAGGTGACCGGAAATAAGTTCAATAGGTCAGCTATGGCCATATATGGCTTATGAAGCATCAGAATGAGTCAATGAGTATGTCTCGAAAAATCAAGATGAGGACTCTTTGGCCAAAAATATGTTCAGTGGGTCAAATATGGAATTCTGAATGGCTGATTTAACATCAGAAGGAGTCTCTAAGTTTATATAGTTTAAAACCCAATTAAGGACCCTTTGACCAGAAATAAGTTCAATCAGTCAAGATATGGACTTATAAATGGACTTCAATATGACTAATGAAGCATCAGAAGTTGTCTATGAGTATATGTGGAAAGTTCAAGATTCAGAATTTTTTGGCCAGAAATATTTTCCTTGTGTCAAATATGGACTTCTGTATGGGTAATATAACATCACAACAAGTCAATCTTTATGAATAGCAAGTTAACGTTCAGGTACTCTTTGGCCAGGAAGAGTCCAGTAAGTCAAAAAGTGACTTCTGTATACAGAGTTCAAAGACTCTGTATGGCAAATTTTTCGTCAAAAGTAGTCTATAACTTTTTTTAAAACTTAGGACCCTTTGACCAGAAATAAGTTCAATAGGTCAGATATGGCCATATATAGCTTATGAAGCATCAGAAGGAGATTGTGAGTGTGTAGAAAGTTCAAGTTTGAGGACTCTTTGGCCAGAAATATGTTTATTTGGTCAAATATGGACTTCTGTATGGCTGACGTAATATCAGAAGGTGTTAACGAGAATGTAAAGAAAGTGACCGGAAATAAGTTCAATAGGTCAGATATGGCCATATATGGCTTATGAAGCATCAGAATGAGTCAATGAGTATGTCTCGAAAAATCAAGATGAGGACTCTTTGGCCAAAAATATGTTCAGTAGGTCAAATATGGAATTCTGAATGGCTGATTTAACATCAGAAGGAGTCTCTAAGTTTATATAGTTTAAAACCCAATTAAGGACCCTTTGACCAGAAATAAGTTCAATCAGTCAAGATATGGACTTATAAATGGACTTCAATATGACTAATGAAGCATCAGAAGGGTTCTATGAGTATATGAGGAAAGTTCAAGATTCAGAATTTTTTGGCCAGAAATATTTTCCTTGTGTCAAATATGGACTTCTGTATGGGTAATATAACATCACAACTAGTCAATCTTTATGAATAGCAAGTTAACGTTCAGGTACTCTTTGGCCAGGAAGAGTCCAGTAAGTCAAAAAGTGACCTCTGTATACAGAGTTCAAAGACTCTGTATGGCAAATTTTTCATCAAAAGTAGTCTATAACTTTTTTTAAAACTTAGGACCCTTTGACCGGAAATAAGTTCAATAGGTCAGATATGGCCATATATGGCTTATGAAGCATCAGAAGGAGATTGTGAGTGTGTAGAAAGTTCAAGATTGAGGACTCTTTGGCCAGAAATATGTTTATTTGGTCAAATATGGACTTCTGTATGGCTGACGTAATATCAGAAGGTGTTAACGAGAATGTATAGAAGGTGACCGGAAATAAGTTCAATAGGTCAGCTATGGCCATATATGGCTTATGAAGCATCAGAATGAGTCAATGAGTATGTCTCGAAAAATCAAGATGAGGACTCTTTGGCCAAAAATATGTTCAGTGGGTCAAATATGGAATTCTGAATGGCTGATTTAACATCAGAAGGAGTCTCTAAGTTTATATAGTTTAAAACCCAATTAAGGACCCTTTGACCAGAAATAAGTTCAATCAGTCAAGATATGGACTTATAAATGGACTTCAATATGACTAATGAAGCATCAGAAGTTGTCTATGAGTATATGTGGAAAGTTCAAGATTCAGAATTTTTTGGCCAGAAATATTTTCCTTGTGTCAAATATGGACTTCTGTATGGGTAATATAACATCACAACAAGTCAATCTTTATGAATAGCAAGTTAACGTTCAGGTACTCTTTGGCCAGGAAGAGTCCAGTAAGTCAAAAAGTGACCTCTGTATACAGAGTTCAAAGACTCTGTATGGCAAATTTTTCGTCAAAAGTAGTCTATAACTTTTTTTAAAACTTAGGACCCTTTGACCAGAAATAAGTTCAATAGGTCAGATATGGCCATATATAGCTTATGAAGCATCAGAAGGAGATTGTGAGTGTGTAGAAAGTTCAAGTTTGAGGACTCTTTGGCCAGAAATATGTTTATTTGGTCAAATATGGACTTCTGTATGGCTGACGTAATATCAGAAGGTGTTAACGAGAATGTAAAGAAAGTGACCGGAAATAAGTTCAATAGGTCAGATATGGCCATATATGGCTTATGAAGCATCAGAATGAGTCAATGAGTATGTATAGAAAAATCAAGATGAGGACTCTTTGGCCAAAAATATGTTCAGTAGGTCAAATATGGAATTCTGAATGGCTGATTTAACATCAGAAGGAGTCTCTAAGTTTATATAGTTTAAAACCCAATTAAGGACCCTTTGACCAGAAATAAGTTCAATCAGTCAAGATATGGACTTATAAATGGACTTCAATATGACTAATGAAGCATCAGAAGGGTTCTATGAGTATATGAGGAAAGTTCAAGATTCAGAATTTTTTGGCCAGAAATATTTTCCTTGTGTCAAATATGGACTTCTGTATGGGTAATATAACATCACAACTAGTCAATCTTTATGAATAGCAAGTTAACGTTCAGGTACTCTTTGGCCAGGAAGAGTCCAGTAAGTCAAAAAGTGACCTCTGTATACAGAGTTCAAAGACTCTGTATGGCAAATTTTTCATCAAAAGTAGTCTATAACTTTTTTTAAAACTTAGGACCCTTTGACCGGAAATAAGTTCAATAGGTCAGATATGGCCATATATGGCTTATGAAGCATCAGAAGGAGATTGTGAGTGTGTAGAAAGTTCAAGATTGAGGACTCTTTGGCCAGAAATATGTTTATTTGGTCAAATATGGACTTCTGTATGGCTGACGTAATATCAGAAGGTGTTAACGAGAATGTATAGAAGGTGACCGGAAATAAGTTCAATAGGTCAGCTATGGCCATATATGGCTTATGAAGCATCAGAATGAGTCAATGAGTATGTCTCGAAAAATCAAGATGAGGACTCTTTGGCCAAAAATATGTTCAGTGGGTCAAATATGGAATTCTGAATGGCTGATTTAACATCAGAAGGAGTCTCTAAGTTTATATAGTTTAAAACCCAATTAAGGACCCTTTGACCAGAAATAAGTTCAATCAGTCAAGATATGGACTTATAAATGGACTTCAATATGACTAATGAAGCATCAGAAGTTGTCTATGAGTATATGTGGAAAGTTCAAGATTCAGAATTTTTTGGCCAGAAATATTTTCCTTGTGTCAAATATGGACTTCTGTATGGGTAATATAACATCACAACAAGTCAATCTTTATGAATAGCAAGTTAACGTTCAGGTACTCTTTGGCCAGGAAGAGTCCAGTAAGTCAAAAAGTGACCTCTGTATACAGAGTTCAAAGACTCTGTATGGCAAATTTTTCGTCAAAAGTAGTCTATAACTTTTTTTAAAACTTAGGACCCTTTGACCAGAAATAAGTTCAATAGGTCAGATATGGCCATATATAGCTTATGAAGCATCAGAAGGAGATTGTGAGTGTGTAGAAAGTTCAAGTTTGAGGACTCTTTGGCCAGAAATATGTTTATTTGGTCAAATATGGACTTCTGTATGGCTGACGTAATATCAGAAGGTGTTAACGAGAATGTAAAGAAAGTGACCGGAAATAAGTTCAATAGGTCAGATATGGCCATATATGGCTTATGAAGCATCAGAATGAGTCAATGAGTATGTATAGAAAAATCAAGATGAGGACTCTTTGGCCAAAAATATGTTCAGTAGGTCAAATATGGAATTCTGAATGGCTGATTTAACATCAGAAGGAGTCTCTAAGTTTATATAGTTTAAAACCCAATTAAGGACCCTTTGACCAGAAATAAGTTCAATCAGTCAAGATATGGACTTATAAATGGACTTCAATATGACTAATGAAGCATCAGAAGTTGTCTATGAGTATATGTGGAAAGTTCAAGATTCAGAATTTTTTGGCCAGAAATATTTTCCTTGTGTCAAATATGGACTTCTGTATGGGTAATATAACATCACAACAAGTCAATCTTTATGAATAGCAAGTTAACGTTCAGGTACTCTTTGGCCAGGAAGAGTCCAGTAAGTCAAAAAGTGACCTCTGTATACAGAGTTCAAAGACTCTGTATGGCAAATTTTTCGTCAAAAGTAGTCTATAACTTTTTTTAAAACTTAGGACCCTTTGACCAGAAATAAGTTCAATAGGTCAGATATGGCCATATATAGCTTATGAAGCATCAGAAGGAGATTGTGAGTGTGTAGAAAGTTCAAGTTGAGGACTCTTTGGCCAGAAATATGTTTATTTGGTCAAATATGGACTTCTGTATGGCTGACGTAATATCAGAAGGTGTTAACGAGAATGTAAAGAAAGTGACCGGAAATAAGTTCAATAGGTCAGATATGGCCATATATGGCTTATGAAGCATCAGAATGAGTCAATGAGTATGTATAGAAAAATCAAGATGAGGACTCTTTGGCCAAAAATATGTTCAGTAGGTCAAATATGGAATTCTGAATGGCTGATTTAACATCAGGAGTCTCTAAATTTATATAGTTTAAAACCAATTAAGGACCCTTTGACCAGAAATAAGTTCAATCAGTCAAGATATGGACTTATAAATGGACTTCAATATGAGTAATGAAGCATCAGAAGTTGTCTATGAGTATATGTGGAAAGTTCAAGATTCAGAATTTTTTGGCCAGAAATATTTTCCTTGTGTCAAATATGGACTTCTGTATGGGTAATATAACATCACAACAAGTCAATCTTTATGAATAGCAAGTTAATGTTCAGGTACTCTTTGGCCAGGAATATGTCCACTAAGTCAAAAAGTGACCTCTGTATACAGAGTTCAAAGACTCTGTATGGCAGATTTTTTATCAAAAGTAGTCTATTTAAAAAAAAAAAAAAAACTTTTTAGGACCCTTTAACCGGAAAAAAGTTCAATATGTCAGATATGGCCATATATGGCTTATGAAGCATCAGAATGAGTCAATGAGTATGTCTCGAAAAATCAAGATGAGGACTCTTTGGCCAAAAATATGTTCAGTAGGTCAAATATGGAATTCTGAATGGCTTATTTAACATCAGAAGGAGTCTCTAAGTTTATATAGTTTAAAACCAATTAAGGACCCTTTGACCAGAAATAAGTTCAATCAGTCAAGATATGGACTTATAAATGGACTTCAATATGACTAATGAAGCATCAGAAGTTGTCTATGAGTATATGTGGAAAGTTCAAGATTCAGAATTTTTTGGCCAGAAATATTTTCCTTGTGTCAAATATGGACTTCTGTATGGGTAATATAACATCACAACAAGTCAATCTTTATGAATAGCAAGTTAACGTTCAGGTACTCTTTGGCCAGAAAGAGTCCAGTAAGTCAAAAAGTGACCTCTGTATACAGAGTTCAAAGACTCTGTATGGCAAATTTTTCATCAAAAGTAGTCTATAACTTTTTTTAAAACTTAGGACCCTTTGACCGGAATTAAGTTCAACAGGTCAGATATGGCCATATATGGCTTATGAAGCATCAGAAGGAGATTGTGAATGTGTAGAAAATTCAAGATTGAGGACTCTTTGGCCAGAAATATGTTTATTTGGTCAAATATGGACTTCTGTATGGCTGACGTAATATCAGAAGGTGTTAACGAGAATGTATAGAAGGTGACCGGAAATAAGTTCAATAGGTCAGCTATGGCCATATATGGCTCATAAAGCTTCAGAATGAGTCAATGAGTATGTCTCGAAAAATCAGATGAGGACTCTTTGGCCAAAAATATGTTCAGTAGGTCAAATATGGAATTCTGAATGGCTGATTTAACATCAGAAGGAGTCTCTAAGTTTATATAGTTTAAAACCAATTAAGGACCCTTTGACCAGAAATAAGTTCAATCAGTCAAGATATGGACTTATAAATGACTTCAATATGACTAATGAAGCATCAGAAGTTGTCTATGAGTATATGTGGAAAGTTCAAGATTCAGAATTTTTTGGCCAGAAATATTTTCCTTGTGTCAAATATGGACTTCTGCATGGGTAATATAACATCACAACAAGTCAATCTTTATGAATAGCAAGTTAACGCTCAGGTACTCTTTGGCCAGGAAGAGTCCAGTAAGTCAAAAAGTGACCTCTGTATACAGAGTTCAAAGACTCTGTATGGCAAATTTTTCATCAAAAGTAGTCTATAACTTTTTTTTAAACTTAGGACCCTTTGACCGGAAATAAGTTCAATAGGTCAGATATGGCCATATATGGCTTATGAAGCATCAGAAGGAGATTGTGAGTGTGTAGAAAGTTCAAGATTGAGGACTCTTTGGCCAGAAATATCTTTATTTGGTCAATTATGGACTTCTGTATGGCTGACGTAATATCAGAAGGTGTTAACGAGAATGTATAGAAGGTGACCGGAAATAAGTTCAATAGGTCAGATATGGCCATATATGGCTTATGAAGCATCAGAATGAGTCAATGAGTATGTCTCGAAAAATCAAGATGAGGACTCTTTGGCCAAAAATGTGTTCAGTAGGTCAAATATGGAATTCTGAATGGCTGATTTAACATCAGAAGGAGTCTATAAGTTTATATAGTTTAAAACCAATTAAGGACCCTTTGACCAGAAATAAGTTCAATCAGTCAAGATATGGACTTATAAATGGACTTCAATATGACTAATGAAGCATCAGAAGGGTTCTATGAGTATATGAGGAAAGTTCAAGATTCAGAATTTTTTGGCCAGAAATATTTTCCTTGTGTCAAATATGGACTTCTGTATGGGTAATATAACATCACAACTAGTCAATCTTTATGAATAGCAAGTTAACGTTCAGGTACTCTTTGGCCAGGAAGAGTCCAGTAAGTCAAAAAGTGACCTCTGTATACAGAGTTCAAAGACTCTGTATGGCAAATTTTTCATCAAAAGTAGTCTATAACTTTTTTTAAAACTTAGGACCCTTTGACCGGAAATAAGTTCAATAGGTCAGATATGGCCATATATGGCTTATGAAGCATCAGAAGGAGATTGTGAGTGTGTAGAAAGTTCAAGATTGAGGACTCTTTTGCCAGAAATATGTTTATTTGGTCAAATATGGACTTCTGTATGGCTGACGTAATATCAGAAGGTGTTAACGAGAATGTATAGAAGGTGACCGGAAATAAGTTCAATAGGTCAGCTATGGCCATATATGGCTTATGAAGCATCAGAATGAGTCAATGAGTATGTCTCGAAAAATCAAGATGAGGACTCTTTGGCCAAAAATATGTTCAGTGGGTCAAATATGGAATTCTGAATGGCTGATTTAACATCAGAAGGAGTCTCTAAGTTTATATAGTTTAAAACCCAATTAAGGACCCTTTGACCAGAAATAAGTTCAATCAGTCAAGATATGGACTTATAAATGGACTTCAATATGACTAATGAAGCATCAGAAGTTGTCTATGAGTATATGTGGAAAGTTCAAGATTCAGAATTTTTTGGCCAGAAATATTTTCCTTGTGTCAAATATGGACTTCTGTATGGGTAATATAACATCACAACAAGTCAATCTTTATGAATAGCAAGTTAACGTTCAGGTACTCTTTGGCCAGGAAGAGTCCAGTAAGTCAAAAAGTGACTTCTGTATACAGAGTTCAAAGACTCTGTATGGCAAATTTTTCGTCAAAAGTAGTCTATAACTTTTTTTAAAACTTAGGACCCTTTGACCAGAAATAAGTTCAATAGGTCAGATATGGCCATATATAGCTTATGAAGCATCAGAAGGAGATTGTGAGTGTGTAGAAAGTTCAAGTTTGAGGACTCTTTGGCCAGAAATATGTTTATTTGGTCAAATATGGACTTCTGTATGGCTGACGTAATATCAGAAGGTGTTAACGAGAATGTAAAGAAAGTGACCGGAAATAAGTTCAATAGGTCAGATATGGCCATATATGGCTTATGAAGCATCAGAATGAGTCAATGAGTATGTCTCGAAAAATCAAGATGAGGACTCTTTGGCCAAAAATATGTTCAGTAGGTCAAATATGGAATTCTGAATGGCTGATTTAACATCAGAAGGAGTCTCTAAGTTTATATAGTTTAAAACCCAATTAAGGACCCTTTGACCAGAAATAAGTTCAATCAGTCAAGATATGGACTTATAAATGGACTTCAATATGACTAATGAAGCATCAGAAGGGTTCTATGAGTATATGAGGAAAGTTCAAGATTCAGAATTTTTTGGCCAGAAATATTTTCCTTGTGTCAAATATGGACTTCTGTATGGGTAATATAACATCACAACTAGTCAATCTTTATGAATAGCAAGTTAACGTTCAGGTACTCTTTGGCCAGGAAGAGTCCAGTAAGTCAAAAAGTGACCTCTGTATACAGAGTTCAAAGACTCTGTATGGCAAATTTTTCATCAAAAGTAGTCTATAACTTTTTTTAAAACTTAGGACCCTTTGACCGGAAATAAGTTCAATAGGTCAGATATGGCCATATATGGCTTATGAAGCATCAGAAGGAGATTGTGAGTGTGTAGAAAGTTCAAGATTGAGGACTCTTTGGCCAGAAATATGTTTATTTGGTCAAATATGGACTTCTGTATGGCTGACGTAATATCAGAAGGTGTTAACGAGAATGTATAGAAGGTGACCGGAAATAAGTTCAATAGGTCAGCTATGGCCATATATGGCTTATGAAGCATCAGAATGAGTCAATGAGTATGTCTCGAAAAATCAAGATGAGGACTCTTTGGCCAAAAATATGTTCAGTGGGTCAAATATGGAATTCTGAATGGCTGATTTAACATCAGAAGGAGTCTCTAAGTTTATATAGTTTAAAACCCAATTAAGGACCCTTTGACCAGAAATAAGTTCAATCAGTCAAGATATGGACTTATAAATGGACTTCAATATGACTAATGAAGCATCAGAAGTTGTCTATGAGTATATGTGGAAAGTTCAAGATTCAGAATTTTTTGGCCAGAAATATTTTCCTTGTGTCAAATATGGACTTCTGTATGGGTAATATAACATCACAACAAGTCAATCTTTATGAATAGCAAGTTAACGTTCAGGTACTCTTTGGCCAGGAAGAGTCCAGTAAGTCAAAAAGTGACCTCTGTATACAGAGTTCAAAGACTCTGTATGGCAAATTTTTCGTCAAAAGTAGTCTATAACTTTTTTTAAAACTTAGGACCCTTTGACCAGAAATAAGTTCAATAGGTCAGATATGGCCATATATAGCTTATGAAGCATCAGAAGGAGATTGTGAGTGTGTAGAAAGTTCAAGTTTGAGGACTCTTTGGCCAGAAATATGTTTATTTGGTCAAATATGGACTTCTGTATGGCTGACGTAATATCAGAAGGTGTTAACGAGAATGTAAAGAAAGTGACCGGAAATAAGTTCAATAGGTCAGATATGGCCATATATGGCTTATGAAGCATCAGAATGAGTCAATGAGTATGTATAGAAAAATCAAGATGAGGACTCTTTGGCCAAAAATATGTTCAGTAGGTCAAATATGGAATTCTGAATGGCTGATTTAACATCAGAAGGAGTCTCTAAGTTTATATAGTTTAAAACCCAATTAAGGACCCTTTGACCAGAAATAAGTTCAATCAGTCAAGATATGGACTTATAAATGGACTTCAATATGACTAATGAAGCATCAGAAGGGTTCTATGAGTATATGAGGAAAGTTCAAGATTCAGAATTTTTTGGCCAGAAATATTTTCCTTGTGTCAAATATGGACTTCTGTATGGGTAATATAACATCACAACTAGTCAATCTTTATGAATAGCAAGTTAACGTTCAGGTACTCTTTGGCCAGGAAGAGTCCAGTAAGTCAAAAAGTGACCTCTGTATACAGAGTTCAAAGACTCTGTATGGCAAATTTTTCATCAAAAGTAGTCTATAACTTTTTTTAAAACTTAGGACCCTTTGACCGGAAATAAGTTCAATAGGTCAGATATGGCCATATATGGCTTATGAAGCATCAGAAGGAGATTGTGAGTGTGTAGAAAGTTCAAGATTGAGGACTCTTTGGCCAGAAATATGTTTATTTGGTCAAATATGGACTTCTGTATGGCTGACGTAATATCAGAAGGTGTTAACGAGAATGTATAGAAGGTGACCGGAAATAAGTTCAATAGGTCAGCTATGGCCATATATGGCTTATGAAGCATCAGAATGAGTCAATGAGTATGTCTCGAAAAATCAAGATGAGGACTCTTTGGCCAAAAATATGTTCAGTGGGTCAAATATGGAATTCTGAATGGCTGATTTAACATCAGAAGGAGTCTCTAAGTTTATATAGTTTAAAACCCAATTAAGGACCCTTTGACCAGAAATAAGTTCAATCAGTCAAGATATGGACTTATAAATGGACTTCAATATGACTAATGAAGCATCAGAAGTTGTCTATGAGTATATGTGGAAAGTTCAAGATTCAGAATTTTTTGGCCAGAAATATTTTCCTTGTGTCAAATATGGACTTCTGTATGGGTAATATAACATCACAACAAGTCAATCTTTATGAATAGCAAGTTAACGTTCAGGTACTCTTTGGCCAGGAAGAGTCCAGTAAGTCAAAAAGTGACCTCTGTATACAGAGTTCAAAGACTCTGTATGGCAAATTTTTCGTCAAAAGTAGTCTATAACTTTTTTTAAAACTTAGGACCCTTTGACCAGAAATAAGTTCAATAGGTCAGATATGGCCATATATAGCTTATGAAGCATCAGAAGGAGATTGTGAGTGTGTAGAAAGTTCAAGTTTGAGGACTCTTTGGCCAGAAATATGTTTATTTGGTCAAATATGGACTTCTGTATGGCTGACGTAATATCAGAAGGTGTTAACGAGAATGTAAAGAAAGTGACCGGAAATAAGTTCAATAGGTCAGATATGGCCATATATGGCTTATGAAGCATCAGAATGAGTCAATGAGTATGTATAGAAAAATCAAGATGAGGACTCTTTGGCCAAAAATATGTTCAGTAGGTCAAATATGGAATTCTGAATGGCTGATTTAACATCAGAAGGAGTCTCTAAGTTTATATAGTTTAAAACCCAATTAAGGACCCTTTGACCAGAAATAAGTTCAATCAGTCAAGATATGGACTTATAAATGGACTTCAATATGACTAATGAAGCATCAGAAGTTGTCTATGAGTATATGTGGAAAGTTCAAGATTCAGAATTTTTTGGCCAGAAATATTTTCCTTGTGTCAAATATGGACTTCTGTATGGGTAATATAACATCACAACAAGTCAATCTTTATGAATAGCAAGTTAACGTTCAGGTACTCTTTGGCCAGGAAGAGTCCAGTAAGTCAAAAAGTGACCTCTGTATACAGAGTTCAAAGACTCTGTATGGCAAATTTTTCGTCAAAAGTAGTCTATAACTTTTTTTAAAACTTAGAACCCTTTGACCAGAAATAAGTTCAATAGGTCAGATATGGCCATATATAGCTTATGAAGCATCAGAAGGAGATTGTGAGTGTGTAGAAAGTTCAAGTTGAGGACTCTTTGGCCAGAAATATGTTTATTTGGTCAAACATGGACTTCTGTATGGCTGACGTAATATCAGAAGGTGTTAACGAGAATGTAAAGAAAGTGACCGGAAATAAGTTCAATAGGTCAGATATGGCCATATATGGCTTATGAAGCATCAGAATGAGTCAATGAGTATGTATAGAAAAATCAAGATGAGGACTCTTTGGCCAAAAATATGTTCAGTAGGTCAAATATGGAATTCTGAATGGCTGATTTAACATCAGGAGTCTCTAAATTTATATAGTTTAAAACCAATTAAGGACCCTTTGACCAGAAATAAGTTCAATCAGTCAAGATATGGACTTATAAATGGACTTCAATATGAGTAATGAAGCATCAGAAGTTGTCTATGAGTATATGTGGAAAGTTCAAGATTCAGAATTTTTTGGCCAGAAATATTTTCCTTGTGTCAAATATGGACTTCTGTATGGGTAATATAACATCACAACAAGTCAATCTTTATGAATAGCAAGTTAATGTTCAGGTACTCTTTGGCCAGGAATATGTCCACTAAGTCAAAAAGTGACCTCTGTATACAGAGTTCAAAGACTCTGTATGGCAGATTTTTTATCAAAAGTAGTCTATTTAAAAAAAAAAAAAAAACTTTTTAGGACCCTTTAACCGGAAAAAAGTTCAATATGTCAGATATGGCCATATATGGCTTATGAAGCATCAGAATGAGTCAATGAGTATGTCTCGAAAAATCAAGATGAGGACTCTTTGGCCAAAAATATGTTCAGTAGGTCAAATATGGAATTCTGAATGGCTTATTTAACATCAGAAGGAGTCTCTAAGTTTATATAGTTTAAAACCAATTAAGGACCCTTTGACCAGAAATAAGTTCAATCAGTCAAGATATGGACTTATAAATGGACTTCAATATGACTAATGAAGCATCAGAAGTTGTCTATGAGTATATGTGGAAAGTTCAAGATTCAGAATTTTTTGGCCAGAAATATTTTCCTTGTGTCAAATATGGACTTCTGTATGGGTAATATAACATCACAACAAGTCAATCTTTATGAATAGCAAGTTAACGTTCAGGTACTCTTTGGCCAGAAAGAGTCCAGTAAGTCAAAAAGTGACCTCTGTATACAGAGTTCAAAGACTCTGTATGGCAAATTTTTCATCAAAAGTAGTCTATAACTTTTTTTAAAACTTAGGACCCTTTGACCGGAATTAAGTTCAACAGGTCAGATATGGCCATATATGGCTTATGAAGCATCAGAAGGAGATTGTGAGTGTGTAGAAAATTCAAGATTGAGGACTCTTTGGCCAGAAATATGTTTATTTGGTCAAATATGGACTTCTGTATGGCTGACGTAATATCAGAAGGTGTTAACGAGAATGTATAGAAGGTGACCGGAAATAAGTTCAATAGGTCAGCTATGGCCATATATGGCTCATAAAGCTTCAGAATGAGTCAATGAGTATGTCTCGAAAAATCAGATGAGGACTCTTTGGCCAAAAATATGTTCAGTAGGTCAAATATGGAATTCTGAATGGCTGATTTAACATCAGAAGGAGTCTCTAAGTTTATATAGTTTAAAACCAATTAAGGACCCTTTGACCAGAAATAAGTTCAATCAGTCAAGATATGGACTTATAAATGACTTCAATATGACTAATGAAGCATCAGAAGTTGTCTATGAGTATATGTGGAAAGTTCAAGATTCAGAATTTTTTGGCCAGAAATATTTTCCTTGTGTCAAATATGGACTTCTGCATGGGTAATATAACATCACAACAAGTCAATCTTTATGAATAGCAAGTTAACGCTCAGGTACTCTTTGGCCAGGAAGAGTCCAGTAAGTCAAAAAGTGACCTCTGTATACAGAGTTCAAAGACTCTGTATGGCAAATTTTTCATCAAAAGTAGTCTATAACTTTTTTTTAAACTTAGGACCCTTTGACCGGAAATAAGTTCAATAGGTCAGATATGGCCATATATGGCTTATGAAGCATCAGAAGGAGATTGTGAGTGTGTAGAAAGTTCAAGATTGAGGACTCTTTGGCCAGAAATATCTTTATTTGGTCAATTATGGACTTCTGTATGGCTGACGTAATATCAGAAGGTGTTAACGAGAATGTATAGAAGGTGACCGGAAATAAGTTCAATAGGTCAGATATGGCCATATATGGCTTATGAAGCATCAGAATGAGTCAATGAGTATGTCTCGAAAAATCAAGATGAGGACTCTTTGGCCAAAAATGTGTTCAGTAGGTCAAATATGGAATTCTGAATGGCTGATTTAACATCAGAAGGAGTCTATAAGTTTATATAGTTTAAAACCAATTAAGGACCCTTTGACCAGAAATAAGTTCAATCAGTCAAGATATGGACTTATAAATGACTTCAATATGACTAATGAAGCATCAGAAGTTGTCTATGAGTATATGTGGAGAGATCAAGATTCAGAATTTTTTGGCCAGAAATATTTTCCTTGTGTCAAATATGGACTTCTGTATGGGTAATATAACATCACAACAAGTCAATCTCTATGAATAGCAAGTTAACGTTCAGGTACTCTTTGGCCAGGAAGAGTCCAGTAAGTCAAAAAGTGACCTCTGTATACAGAGTTCAAAGACTCTGTATGGCAAATTTTTCATCAAAAGTAGTCTATAACTTTTTTTAAAACTTAGGACCCTTTGACCGGAAATAAGTTCAATAGGTCAGATATGGCCATATATGGCTTATGAAGCATCAGAAGGAGATTGTGAGTGTGTAGAAAGTTCAAGATTGAGGACTCTTTGGCCAGAAATATGTTCATTTGATCAAATATGGACTTCTGTATGGCTGACATAATATCAGAAGGTGTTAACGAGAATGTGTAGAAGGTGACCGGAAATAAGTTCAATAGGTCAGCTATGGCCATATATGGCTCTTGAAGCTTCAGAATGAGTCAATGAGTATGTCTCGAAAAATCAAGATGAGGACTCTTTGGCCAAAAATATGTTCAGTAGGTCAAATATGGAATTCTGAATGGCTGATTTAACATCAGAAGGAGTCTCTAAGTTTATATAGTTTAAAACCAATTAAGGACCCTTTGACCAGAAATAAGTTCAATCAGTCAAGATATGGACTTATAAATGACTTCAATATGACTAATGAAGCATCAGAAGTTGTCTATGAGTATATGTGGAAAGTTCAAGATTCAGAATTTTTTGGCCAGAAATATTTTCCTTGTGTCAAATATGGACTTCTGTATGGGTAATATAACATCACAACAAGTCAATCTTTATGAATAGCAAGTTAACGTTCAGGTACTCTTTGGCCAGAAAGAGTCCAGTAAGTCAAAAAGTGACCTCTGTATACAGAGTTCAAAGACTCTGTATGGCAAATTTTTCATCAAAAATAGTCTATAACTTTTTTTAAAACTTAGGACCCTTTGACCGGAATTAAGTTCAATAGGTCAGATATGGCCATATATGGCTTATGAAGCATCAGAAGGAGATTGTGGGTGTGTAGAAAATTCAAGATTGAGGACTCTTTGGCCAGAAATATGTTTATTTGGTCAAATATGGACTTCTGTATGGCTGACGTAATATCAGAAGGTGTTAACGAGAATGTATAGAAGGTGACCGGAAATAAGTTCAATAGGTCAGCTATGGCCATATATGGCTCATAAAGCTTCAGAATGAGTCAATGAGTATGTCTCGAAAAATCAGATGAGGACTCTTTGGCCAAAAATATGTTCAGTAGGTCAAATATGGAATTCTGAATGGCTGATTTAACATCAGAAGGAGTCTCTAAGTTTATATAGTTTAAAACCAATTAAGGACCCTTTGACCAGAAATAAGTTCAATCAGTCAAGATATGGACTTATAAATGACTTCAATATGACTAATGAAGCATCAGAAGTTGTCTATGAGTATATGTGGAAAGTTCAAGATTCAGAATTTTTTGGCCAGAAATATTTTCCTTGTGTCAAATATGGACTTCTGCATGGGTAATATAACATCACAACAAGTCAATCTTTATGAATAGCAAGTTAACGTTCAGGTACTCTTTGGCCAGGAAGAGTCCAGTAAGTCAAAAAGTGACCTCTGTATACAGAGTTCAAAGACTCTGTATGGCAAATTTTTCATCAAAAGTAGTCTATAACTTTTTTTTAAACTTAGGACCCTTTGACCGGAAATAAGTTCAATAGGTCAGATATGGCCATATATGGCTTATGAAGCATCAGAAGGAGATTGTGAGTGTGTAGAAAGTTCAAGATTGAGGACTCTTTGGCCAGAAATATCTTTATTTGGTCAAATATGGACTTCTGTATGGCTGACGTAATATCAGAAGGTGTTAACGAGAATGTATAGAAGGTGACCGGAAATAAGTTCAATAGGTCAGATATGGCCATATATGGCTTATGAAGCATCAGAATGAGTCAATGAGTATGTCTCGAAAAATCAAGATGAGGACTCTTTGGCCAAAAATGTGTTCAGTAGGTCAAATATGGAATTCTGAATGGCTGATTTAACATCAGAAGGAGTCTCTAAGTTTATATAGTTTAAAACCAATTAAGGACCCTTTGACCAGAAATAAGTTCAATCAGTCAAGATATGGACTTATAAATGACTTCAATATGACTAATGAAGCATCAGAAGTTGTCTATGAGTATATTTGGAAAGTTCAAGATTCAGAATTTTTTGGCCAGAAATATTTTCCTTGTGTCAAATATGGACTTCTGCATGGGTAATATAACATCACAACAAGTCAATCTTTATGAATAGCAAGTTAACGTTCAGGTACTCTTTGGCCAGGAAGAGTCCAGTAAGTCAAAAAGTGACCTCTGTATACAGAGTTCAAAGACTCTGTATGGCAAATTTTTCATCAAAAGTAGTCTATAACTTTTTTTTAAACTTAGGACCCTTTGACCGGAAATAAGTTCAATAGGTCAGATATGGCCATATATGGCTTATGAAGCATCAGAATGAGTCAATGAGTATGTCTCGAAAAATCAAGATGAGGACTCTTTGGCCAAAAATATGTTCAGTAGGTCAAATATGGAATTCTGAATGGCTGATTTAACATCAGAAGGAGTCTCTAAGTTTATATAGTTTAAAACCAATTAAGGACCCTTTGACCAGAAATAAGTTCAATCAGTCAAGATATGGACTTATAAATGACTTCAATATGACTATGAAGCATCAGAAGTTGTCTTTGAGTATATGTGGAAAGTTCAAGATTCAGAATTTTTTGGCCAGAAATATTTTCCTTGTGTCAAATATGGACTTCTGTTTGGGTAATATAACATCACAACAAGTCAATCTTTATGAATAGCAAGTTAACGTTCAGGTACTCTTTGGCCAGGAAGAGTCCAGTAAGTCAAAAAGTGACCTCTGTATATAGAGTTCAAAGACTCTTTATGGCAAATTTTTCATCAAAAGTAGTCTCTAACTTTTTTTTAAAACTTAGGACCCTTTGACCGGAAATAAGTTCAATAGGTCAGATATGGCCATATATGGCTTATGAAGCATCAGAAGGAGATTGTGAGTGTGTAGAAAGTTCAAGATTGAGGACTCTTTGGCCAGAAATATGTTTATTTGGTCAAATATGGACTTCTGTATGGCTGACGTAATATTCTGATATTAACGAGGTGTTAACGAGAATGTATAGAAGGTGACCGGAAATAAGTTCAATAGGTCATCTATGGCCATATATGGCTTATGAAGCATCAGAATGAGTCAATGAGTATGTCTCGAAAAATCAAGATGAGGACTCTTTGGCCAAAAATATGTTCAGTAGGTCAAATATGGAATTCTGAATGGCTGATTTAACATCAGAAGGAGTCTCTAAGTTTATATAGTTTAAAACCAATTAAGGACCCTTTGACCAGAAATAAGTTCAATCAGTCAAGATATGGACTTATAAATGGACTTCAATATGACTAATGAAGCATCAGAAGTTGTCTATGAGTATATGTGGAAAGTTCAAGATTCAGAATTTTTTGGCCAGAAATATTTTCCTTGTGTCAAATATGGACTTCTGTATGGGTAATATAACATCACAACAAGTCAATCTTTATGAATAGCAAGTTAACGTTCAGGTACTCTTTGGCCAGGAATATGTCCACTAAGTCAAAAAGTGACCTCTGTATACAGAGTTCAAAGACTCTGTAATAGATTTTTCATCAAAAGTAGTCTATTTAAAAAAAAAAAAACTTTTTAGGACCCTTTAACCGGAAATAAGTTCAATAGGTCATCTATGGCCATATATGGCTTATGAAGCATCAGAATGAGTCAATGAGTATGTCTCGAAAAATCAAGATGAGGACTCTTTGGCCAAAAATATGTTCAGTAGGTCAAATATGGAATTCTGAATGGCTGATTTAACATCAGAAGGAGTCTCTAAGTTTATATAGTTTAAAACCCAATTAAGGACCCTTTGACCAGAAATAAGTTCAATCAGTCAAGATATGGACTTATAAATGGACTTCAATATGACTAATGAAGCATCAGAAGTTGTCTATGAGTATATGTGGAAAGTTCAAGATTCAGAATTTTTTGGCCAGAAATATTTTCCTTGTGTCAAATATGGACTTCTGTATGGGTAATCAAGTCAAGTCAAGTCAAGTCAAGAATATTTGTATAGCGCTTTTCACAATACAGATTGTATCAAAGCAGCTTCACAGTATTAAATTAAAATAATAATAAAACGTCCATGTTTGGTAATGCTAATCAATAGTAATATTGATTGATTCATTAAATTGAATATCCCCAACTGAGCAAGCCAAAGGCAACAGTGGCAAGGAAACGAAAAACTCCATCAGGTGACCTAATGGAGAAAAAAAAAACCTTGGGAGAACCCAGGCTCAGTCGGGGGCCAGTTCTCCTCTGGCGGTTATGAACTAGAGGCCGGATTTAACTGTAAGATTAAAACATTTATATGAATGCCTGGTTAAAGAGATGCGTCTTTAATCTAGTTTTGAACTGGGAGAGCGACTCTGAGCAACGAACAGTATCAGGAAGGCTATTCCAGAGTTTTGGAGCTAAATGTGAGAATGCTCTCCCTCCTTTGGTGGACTTAGATATCCTAGGTATAACCAAAAGCCTCGAATTTAGCGATCTTAAAGAGCGCGATGGATTATAGGGCGATAGAAGATCCGTTAAATAAACTGGAGCTAAGCCGTTTAGGGCTTTATAAGTCAGTAACAATACCTTATAATTAATACGGAACTTTATAGGTAACCAGTGTAGAGATGATAAGATCGGTGTTATATGATCATATTTTCTTGACCTAGTAAGAACTCTAGCGGCTGCATTTTGGACTAACTGTAGCTTGTTTATTGAGGATGCAGGACAACCAGCTAATAGAGCATTACAGTAATCTAGTCTCGAGGTCATGAATGCATGAACTAACTTTTCTGCATCAGAAACTGATAGCATATTACGTAGCTTAGCAATGTTTCTAAGGTGGAAAAATGCAGTTTTTGTAACATATGAAATATGATTTTTAAAAGACAGGTCGCAGTCTAGTATGACACCCAGATCTTTTACTGTAGAGGATAAAGTAGCAGGACATCCTACTATGTTAAAGTTGTATTGTGAGAGGTTTTGTGGGCGGTTTTTTGAACCGATGAGTAGTACCTCCGTCTTGTCTGGATTTAATAGAAGAAAATTACGCGTCATCCAATCTTTTATATCTTTAACACACTCTGTCAATTTTGATAATTTAGCGTTTTCATCCGGCCGTGATGAAATATATAATTGAGTGTCATCAGCATAACAATGGAAACTAATTCCATGTTTCCTTATAATATTTCCAAGTGGCAGCATATATATTGAGAATAATAGAGGGCCTAGCACAGATCCCTGCGGCACTCCATAGTTTACTGAAGTTATGATCGATTTTTTTCCATTTAAATAGACAAAATGGTAGCGGTCAGATAAGTATGATTTAAACCAGCTTAAT
Organism: Phoxinus phoxinus; assembly: GCF_949152265.1. Classification (NCBI taxonomy): domain Eukaryota; kingdom Metazoa; phylum Chordata; class Actinopteri; order Cypriniformes; family Leuciscidae; genus Phoxinus; species Phoxinus phoxinus. The sequence goes on along the minus strand of NC_136888.1, from coordinate 8,359,966 downwards.
GCTTGTCCTTGAACGCCAGTATAATTTTGTAGTCGATCTAAGAGTATTGTGTGATCTATAGTATCGAACGCAGCACTAAGATCAAGTAAAACTAGTATTGAGATACAGCCTTGGTCTGAAGCTAAAAGTAAATCATTAGTGATTTTAACGAGCGCAGTTTCAGTGCTATGGTGCGGCCTGAATCCAGACTGAAACTTTTCATAGATGTCATTTTCTTGCAAAAAAAGAGCTCAGTTGAGCGGACACAACTTTTTCTAATATTTTAGACATAAATGGAAGATTTGAAATGGGTCTATAATTTGCTAGATTATGTGGGTCTAATTGTGGTTTCTTAATGAGTGGTTTTATAACTGCCAGTTTAAATGTTTTTGGAACGTGACCTAAAGATAGAGACGAGTTATTAATATTGAGAAGAGGCTCTTCCACTACAGGTAACACTTCTTTCAGTAGTTTAGTTGGTATAGGATCTAATAAGCACGTTGTTGTTTTAGATGAAGTGATAAGTTTATTTAGCTCTTTTTGTTCTATAGTTGTAAAGCACTGTAATTGTTCTTGCGGGGTGATAATTGATTCTGATTTATAAGGCGCGATTGAAGATTGAGTGTTTACAATTGTGGTTCTGATGCTTTCTATTTTCTCAGTGAAGAAGTTCATGAAATCATTACTGCTAAACTGTAACGGGATATTTTGGTCAGGTGACGTTTGTTTATTTATTAGTCTAGCCACGGTGGTAAATAAAAATCTTGGATTATTTTGGTTGTTTTCTATTAGTTTGCGGAGATGCTCAGCCCTTGCCGCTTTTAGGGCCTTTTTATAACGTGACATACTGTCTTTCCACGCGATTCTAAAGACCTCTAAATTAGTTTGTTTCCATTTACGCTCTAATTTACGGGTTTCTCTCTTTAGAACATGCGTAGTATTGTTGTACCATGGTGCTTTACTTTTCTCTCTGACCTTTTTTAATCTAATGGGTGCAACAATATCCAATGTTCTAGAGAGAATGGTGCTCATAGTGCTAGTTACTTCCTCTAATTCGTCTGTTTGTTTGGGTTCAGGCAGTAACTGAGACAAATCAGATAAGCAATTTGAGAAATTATCTATGGTGGATGGAAGGATTGTTCTGCCTGGTCGGTAACGCGGCGCAGTATGACATAGTACTGTAGTCCGTAATATACAAGTTACCAGGAAGTGGTCACTGACACCATCACTTTGTGGAATGATATCTATATCGGTTGGATCGGTTCCGTATGATATAATTAAATCGAGTGTATGATTAAGACGATGAGTTGGTCCGGTGACGTTTTGCTTGACCCCAAAGGAGCTTAATAAATCTGTAAACGCAGCCCCTAACGCATCATTTGAATTATCTACGTGTATGTTGAAATCTCCAACAATTAATGCTTTATCGACGTTGACCAATAGATCTGAGAGAAAATCTGCAAACTCTTTTAGGAAATCAGCGTAGGGCCCTGGCGGTCTATATACGGTAGCCAAGGCTAGAGATAATAGGGATTTTTTCCTTACATCTAAGAGCGTAACATTTAATACAAGTACTTCAAACGAATTAAATTTGTCACCTGTTTTCTGAGTAACATTAAGAATATCTCTATAGATTGTTGCAACACCGCCGCCACGACCAATCAGACGGGGCTCATGCTTATAACAGTATCCTGGGGGAGTCGACTCATTTAGACCGAAATAGTCATTTGGTTTAAGCCAGGTTTCAGTAAGGCAAAGTACATCGATGCTATTATCTGTGACTATTTCATTTACAATAGCTGCTTTAGGTGTGAGTGATCTAATGTTCAGAAGACCTAGCTTTAGAAATTGTTTTTGTTCACTAATAGCGAGATTTTCTGTTTTAATAACAATTAGATTTTTCCTAGATCCTACAGTAGATTTATTATTTGATCTCACTAAACGAGGAATAGACACAGTTTCTATTAAATGTTCTACACTAGTATTTATATCAATTAATTTGGTGCAGCAGAGACTGTGATTTGGATTTTTGGTAACTAGTCAACATCACAACATCATAATATAACATCACAACAAGTCAATCTTTATGAATAGCAAGTTAACGTTCAGGTACTCTTTGACCAGGAAGAGTCCAGTAAGTCAAAAAGTGACCTCTGTATACAGAGTTCAAAGACTCTGTATGGCAAATTTTTCATCAAAAGTAGTCTATAACTTTTTTTAAAACTTAGGACCCTTTGACCGGAAATAAGTTCAATAGGTCAGATATGGCCATATATGGCTTATGAAGCATCAGAAAGAGATTGTGAGTGTGTAGAAAGTTCAAGATTGAGGACACTTTGGCCAGAAATATGTTTATTTGGTCAAATATGGACTTTTGTATGGCTGACGTAATATCAGAAGGTGTTAACGAGAATGTATAGAAAGTGACCGGAAATAAGTTCAATAGGTCAGATATGGCCATATATGGCTTATGAAGCATCAGAATGAGTCAATGAGTATGTCTCGAAAAATCAAGATGAGGACTCTATTGCAAAAAATATGTTCAGTAGGTCAAATATGGAATTCTGAATGGCTGATTTAACATCAGAAGGAGTCTCTAAGTTTATATAGTTTAAAACCAATTAAGGACCCTTTGACCAGAAATAAGTTCAATCAGTCAAGATATGGACTTCTAAATGGACTTCAATATGACTAATGAAGAATCAGAAGTTGTCTATGAGTATATGTGGAAAGTTCAAGATTCAGAATTTTTTGGCCAGAAATATTTTCCTTGTGTCAAATATGGACTTCTGTATGGGTAATATAACATCACAACAAGTCAATCTTTATGAATAGTAAGTTAACGTTCAGGTACTCTTTGGCCAGGAAGAGTCCAGTAAGTCAAAAAGTGACCTCTGTATACAGAGTTCAAAGACTCTGTATGGCAAATTTTTCATCAAAAGTAGTCTATAACTTTTTTTAAAACTTAGGACCCTTTGACCGGAAATAAGTTCAATAGGTCAGATATGGCCATATATGGCTTATGAAGCATCAGAAGGAGATTGTGAGTGTGTAGAAAGTTCAAGATTGAGGACTCTTTGGCCAGAAATATGTTTATTTGGTCAAATATGGACTTCTGTATGGCTGACGTAATATCAGAAGGTGTTAACGAGAATGTATAGAAGGTGACCGGAAATAAGTTCAATAGGTCAGATATGGCCATATATGGCTTATGAAGCATCAGAATGAGTCAATGAGTATGTCTCGAAAAATCAAGATGAGGACTCTTTGGCCAAAAATGTGTTCAGTAGGTCAAATATGGAATTCTGAATGGCTGATTTAACATCAGAAGGAGTCTCTAAGTTTATATAGTTTAAAACGAATTAAGGACCCTTTGACCAGAAATAAGTTCAATCAGTCAAGATATGGACTTCTAAATGGACTTCAATATGACTAATGAAGCATCAGAAGTTGTCTATGAGTATATGTGGAAAGTTCAAGATTCAGAATTTTTTGGCCAGAAATATTTTCCTTGTGTCAAATATGGACTTCTGTATGGGTAATATAACATCACAACAAGTCAATCTTTATGAATAGCAAGTTAACGTTCAGGTACTCTTTGGCCAGAAAGAGTCCAGTAAGTCAAAAAGTGACCTCTGTATACAGAGTTCAAAGACTCTGTATGGCAAATTTTTCATCAAAAGTAGTCTATAACTTTTTTTAAATCTTAGGACCCTTTGACCGAAAATAAGTTCAATAGGTCAGATATGGCCATATATGGCTTATGAAGCATCAGAAGGAGATTGTGAGTGTGTAGAAAGTTCAAGATTGAGGACTCTTTGGCCAGAAATATGTTTATTTGGTCAAATATGGACTTCTGTATGGCTGACGTAATATCAGAAGGTGTTAACGAGAATGTATAGAAGGTGACCGGAAATAAGTTCAATAGGTCAGATATGGCCATATATGGCTTATGAAGCATCAGAATGAGTCAATGAGTATGTCTCGAAAAATCAAGATGAGGACTCTTTGGCCAAAAATATGTTCAGTAGGTCAAATATGGAATTCTGAATGGCTGATTTAACATCAGAAGGAGTCTCTAAGTTTATATAGTTTAAAACCAATTAAGGACCCTTTGACCAGAAATAAGTTCAATCAGTCAAGATATGGACTTATAAATGGACTTCAATATGACTAATGAAGCATCAGAAGTTGTCTATGAGTATATGTGGAAAGTTCAAGATTCAGAATTTTTTGGCCAGAAATATTTTCCTTGTGTCAAATATGGACTTCTGTATGGGTAATATAACATCACAACAAGTCAATCTTTATGAATAGCAAGTTAACGTTCAGGTACTCTTTGGCCAGAAAGAGTCCAGTAAGTCAAAAAGTGACCTCTGTATACAGAGTTCAAAGACTCTGTATGGCAAATTTTTCATCAAAAGTAGTCTATAACTTTTTTTAAATCTTAGGACCCTTTGACCGAAAATAAGTTCAATAGGTCAGATATGGCCATATATGGCTTATGAAGCATCAGAAGGAGATTGTGAGTGTGTAGAAAGTTCAAGATTGAGGACTCTTTGGCCAGAAATATGTTCATTTGATCAAATATGGACTTCTGTATGGCTGACGTAATATCAGAAGGTGTTAACGAGAATGTAATGAAGATGACCGGAAATAAGTTCAATAGGTCAGATATGGCCATATATGGCTTATGAAGCATCAGAATGAGTCAATGAGTATGTCTCGAAAAATCAAGATGAGGACTCTTTGGCCAAAAATATGTTCAGTAGGTCAAATATGGAATTCTGAATGGCTGATTTAACATCAGAAGGAGTCTCTAAGTTTATATAGTTTAAAACCAATTAAGGACCCTTTGACCGGAAATAAGTTCAATAGGTCAGATATGGCCATATATGGCTTATGAAGCATCAGAAGGAGATTGTGAGTGTGTAGAAAGTTCAAGATTGAGGACTCTTTGGCCAGAAATATGTTTATTTGGTCAAATATGGACTTCTGTATGGCTGACGTAATATTCTGATATTAACGAGGTGTTAACGAGAATGTATAGAAGGTGACCGGAAATAAGTTCAATAGGTCATCTATGGCCATATATGGCTTATGAAGCATCAGAATGAGTCAATGAGTATGTCTCGAAAAATCAAGATGAGGACTCTTTGGCCAAAAATATGTTCAGTAGGTCAAATATGGAATTCTGAATGGCTGATTTAACATCAGAAGGAGTCTCTAAGTTTATATAGTTTAAAACCAATTAAGGACCCTTTGACCTGAAATAAGTTCAATCAGTCAAGATATGGACTTATAAATGGACTTCAATATGACTAATGAAGCATCAGAAGTTGTCTATGAGTATATGTGGAAAGTTCAAGATTCAGAATTTTTTGGCCAGAAATATTTTCCTTGTGTCAAATATGGACTTCTGTATGGGTAATATAACATCACAACAAGTCAATCTTTATGAATAGCAAGTTAACGTTCAGGTACTCTTTGGCCAGAAATATGTCCATTAAGTCAAAAAGTGACCTCTGTATACAGAGTTCAAAGACTCTGTATGGCAGATTTTTTATCAAAAGTAGTCTATTTAAAAAAAAAAAAAACTTTTTAGGACCCTTTAACCGGAAATAAGTTCAATAGGTCAGATATGGCCATATATGGCTTATGAAGCATCAGAATGAGTCAATGAGTATGTCTCGAAAAATCAAGATGAGGACTCTTTGGCCAAAAATATGTTCAGTAGGTCAAATATGGAATTCTGAATGGCTGATTTAACATCAGAAGGAGTCTCTAAGTTTATATAGTTTAAAACCCAATTAAGGACCCTTTGACCAGAAATAAGTTCAATCAGTCAAGATATGGACTTATAAATGGACTTCAATATGACTAATGAAGCATCAGAAGGGTTCTATGAGTATATGAGGAAAGTTCAAGATTCAGAATTTTTTGGCCAGAAATATTTTCCTTGTGTCAAATATGGACTTCTGTATGGGTAATATAACATCACAACTAGTCAATCTTTATAAATAGCAAGTTAACGTTCAGGTACTCTTTGGCCAGGAAGAGTCCAGTAAGTCAAAAAGTGACCTCTGTATACAGAGTTCAAAGACTCTGTATGGCAAATTTTTCATCAAAAGTAGTCTATAACTTTTTTTAAAACTTAGGACCCTTTGACCGGAAATAAGTTCAATAGGTCAGATATGGCCATATATGGCTTATGAAGCATCAGAAGGAGATTGTGAGTGTGTAGAAAGTTCAAGATTGAGGACTCTTTGGCCAGAAATATGTTTATTTGGTCAAATATGGACTTCTGTATGGCTGACGTAATATCAGAAGGTGTTAACGAGAATGTATAGAAGGTGACCGGAAATAAGTTCAATAGGTCAGCTATGGCCATATATGGCTTATGAAGCATCAGAATGAGTCAATGAGTATGTCTCGAAAAATCAAGATGAGGACTCTTTGGCCAAAAATATGTTCAGTAGGTCAAATATGGAATTCTGAATGGCTGATTTAACATCAGGAGTCTCTAAATTTATATAGTTTAAAACCAATTAAGGACCCTTTGACCAGAAATAAGTTCAATCAGTCAAGATATGGACTTATAAATGGACTTCAATATGAGTAATGAAGCATCAGAAGTTGTCTATGAGTATATGTGGAAAGTTCAAGATTCAGAATTTTTTGGCCAGAAATATTTTCCTTGTGTCAAATATGGACTTCTGTATGGGTAATATAACATCACAAAAAGTCAATCTTTATGAATAGCAAGTTAATGTTCAGGTACTCTTTGGCCAGGAATATGTCCACTAAGTCAAAAAGTGACCTCTGTATACAGAGTTCAAAGACTCTGTATGGTAGATTTTTTATCAAAAGTAGTCTATTTAAAAAAAAAAAAAACTTTTTAGGACCCTTTAACCGGAAATAAGTTCAATAGGTCAGATATGGCCATATATGGCTTATGAAGCATCAGAATGAGTCAATGAGTATGTCTCGAAAAATCAAGATGAGGACTCTTTGGCCAAAAATATGTTCAGTAGGTCAAATATGGAATTCTGAATGGCTTATTTAACATCAGAAGGAGTCTCTAAGTTTATATAGTTTAAAACCAATTAAGGACCCTTTGACCAGAAATAAGTTCAATCAGTCAAGATATGGACTTATAAATGGACTTCAATATGACTAATGAAGCATCAGAAGTTGTCTATGAGTATATGTGGAAAGTTCAAGATTCAGAATTTTTTGGCCAGAAATATTTTCCTTGTGTCAAATATGGACTTCTGTATGGGTAATATAACATCACAACAAGTCAATCTTTATGAATAGCAAGTTAACGTTCAGGTACTCTTTGGCCAGGAAAAGAGTCCAGTAAGTCAAAAAGTGACCTCTGTATACAGAGTTCAAAGACTCTGTATGGCAAATTTTTCATCAAAAGTAGTCTATAACTTTTTTTAAAACTTAGGACCCTTTGACCGGAAATAAGTTCAATAGGTCAGATATGGCCATATATGGCTTATGAAGCATCAGAAAGAGATTGTGATTGTGTAGAAAGTTCAAGATTGAGGACACTTTGGCCAGAAATATGTTTATTTGGTCAAATATGGACTTTTGTATGGCTGACGTAATATCAGAAGGTGTTAACGAGACTGTATAGAAAGTGACCGGAAATAATTTTAATAGGTCAGATATGGCCATATATGGCTTATGAAGCATCAGAATGAGTCAATGAGTATGTATCGAAAAATCAAGGTGAGGACTCTTTGGCCAAAAATATGTTCAGTAGGTCAAATATGGAATTCTGAATGGCTGATTTAACATCAGGAGTCTCTAAGTTTATATAGTTTAAAACCAATTAGGACCCTTTGAACAGAAATAAGTTCAATGGCCTGATATGTATATCTATTGGACTTATGAAGCATCAGTAGGAGTCTTTCAGTATGTATAGAAACTTCAAGATTGAGGACTCTTTGGCCAGAAATATTTTCAGTAGGTCAAATATGGAATTCTAAATGGCTGATTTAACATCAAAAGGATTCTCTAAGTTTATATAGTTTAAAACCAATTAAGGACCCTTTGACCAGACATAAGTTCAATCAGTCAAGATATGGACTTCTAAAAAGACTTCAATATGGCTAATGAAACATCAAAAGTTGTCTATAATTATGTATGGAAAGTTCAAGATTGAGGATTATTTGGCCAGAAATATGTTCAGTAGGTCAAATATGGACTTCTGTATGGGTAATATAACATCACAAAAAGTCAATCTTTATGAATAGCAAGTTAATGTTCAGGTACTCTTTGGCCAGGAATATGTCCACTAAGTCAAAAAGTGACCTCTGTATACAGAGTTCAAAGACTCTGTATGGCAGATTTTTTATCAAAAGTAGTCTATTTAAAAAAAAAAAAACTTTTTAGGACCCTTTAACCGGAAATAAGTTCAATAGGTCAGATATGGCCATATATGGCTTATGAAGCATCAGAATGAGTCAATGAGTATGTATAGAAAAATCAAGATGAGGACTCTTTTGCCAAAAATATGTTCAGTAGGTCAAATATGGAATTCTGAATGGTTGATTTAACATCAGAAGGAGTCTCTATGTTTATATAGTTTAAAACCCAATTAAGGACCCTTTGACCAGAAATAAGTTCAATCAGTCAAGATATGGACTTATAAATGGACTTCAGTATGACTAATGAAGCATCAGAAGTTGTCTATGAGTATATGTGGAAAGTTCAAGATTCAGAATTTTTAGGCCAGAAATATTTTCCTTGTGTCAAATATGGACTTCTGTATGGGTAATATAACATCACAACAAGTCAATCTTTATGAATAGCAAGTTAACGTTCAGGTACTCTTTGGTCAGGAAGAGTCCAGTAAGTCAAAAAGTGACCTCTGTATACAGAGTTCAAAGACTCTGTATGGCAAATTTTTCATCAAAAGTAGTCTATAACTTTTTTTAAAACTTAGGACCCTTTGACCGGAATTAAGTTCAATAGGTCAGATATGGCCATATATGGCTTATGAAGCATCAGAAGGAGATTGTGAGTGTGTAGAAAATTCAAGATTGAGGACTCTTTGGCCAGAAATATGTTTATTTGGTCAAATATGGACTTCTGTATGGCTGACGTAATATCAGAAGGTGTTAACGAGAATGTATAGAAAGTGACCGGAAATAAGTTCAATAGGTCAGATATGGCCATATATGGCTTATGAAGCATCAGAATGAGTCAATGAGTATGTCTCGATAAATCAAGATGAGGACTCTTTGGCCAAAAATATGTTCAGTAGGTCAAATATGGAATTCTGAATGGTTGATTTAACATCAGAAGGAGTCTCTAAGTTTATATAGTTTAAAACCCTATTAAGGACCCTTTGACCAGAAATAAGTTAAATCAGTCAAGATATAGACTTATAAATGGACTTCAATATGACTAATGAAGCATCAGAAGTTGTCTATGAGTATATGTGGAAAGTTCAAGATTCAGAATTTTTAGGCCAGAAATATTTTCCTTGTGTCAAATATGGACTTCTGTATGGGTAATATAACATCACAACAAGTCAATCTTTATGAATAGCAAGTTAACGTTCAGGTACTCTTTGGCCAGGAAGAGTCCAGTAAGTCAAAAAGTGACCTCTGTATACATAGTTCAAAGACTCTGTATGGCAAATTTTCCATCAAAAGTAGTCTATAACTTTTTTTTAAACTTAGGACCCTTTGACCGGAAATAAGTTCAATAGGTCAGATATGGCCATATATGGCTTATGAAGCATCAGAAGGAGATTGTGAGTGTGTAGAAAATTCAAGATTGAGGACTCTTTGGCCAGAAATATGTTTATTTGGTCAAATATGGACTTCTGTATGGCTGACGTAATATCAGAAGGTGTTAACGAGAATGTATAGAAAGTGACCGGAAATAAGTTCAATAGGTCAGATATGGCCATATATGGCTTATGAAGCATCAGAATGAGTCAATGAGTATGTCTCGATAAATCAAGATGAGGACTCTTTGGCCAAAAATATGTTCAGTAGGTCAAATATGGAATTCTGAATGGTTGATTTAACATCAGAAGGAGTCTCTAAGTTTATATAGTTTAAAACCCAATTAAGGACCCTTTGACCAGAAATAAGTTCAATCAGTCAAGATATGGACTTATAAATGGACTTCAATATGACTAATGAAGCATCAGAAGTTGTCTATGAGTATATGTGGAAAGTTCAAGATTCAGAATTTTTAGGCCAGAAATATTTTCCTTGTGTCAAATATGGACTTCTGTATGGGTAATATAACATCACAACAAGTCAATCTTTATGAATAGCAAGTTAACGTTCAGGTACTCTTTGGCCAGAAAGAGTCCAGTAAGTCAAAAAGTGACCTCTGTATACAGAGTTCAAAGACTCTGTATGGCAAATTTTTCATCAAAAGTAGTCTATAACTTTTTTTAAAACTTAGGACCCTTTGACCGGAATTAAGTTCAATAGGTCAGATATGGCCATATATGGCTTATGAAGCATCAGAAGGAGATTGTGAGTGTGTAGAAAATTCAAGATTGAGGACTCTTTGGCCAGAAATATGTTTATTTGGTCAAATATGGACTTCTGTATGGCTGACGTAATATCAGAAGGTGTTAACGAGAATGTATAGAAGGTGACCGGAAATAAGTTCAATAGGTCAGCTATGGCCATATATGGCTCATAAAGCTTCAGAATGAGTCAATGAGTATGTCTCGAAAAATCAAGATGAGGACTCTTTGGCCAAAAATATGTTCAGTAGGTCAAATATGGAATTCTGAATGGCTGATTTAACATCAGAAGGAGTCTCTAAGTTTATATAGTTTAAAACCAATTAAGGACCCTTTGACCAGAAATAAGTTCAATCAGTCAAGATATGGACTTATAAATGACTTCAATATGACTAATGAAGCATCAGAAGTTGTCTATGAGTATATGTGGAAAGTTCAAGATTCAGAATTTTTTGGCCAGAAATATTTTCCTTGTGTCAAATATGGACTTCTGCATGGGTAATATAACATCACAACAAGTCAATCTTTATGAATAGCAAGTTAACGTTCAGGTACTCTTTGGCCAGGAAGAGTCCAGTAAGTCAAAAAGTGACCTCTGTATACAGAGTTCAAAGACTCTGTATGGCAAATTTTTCATCAAAAGTAGTCTATAACTTTTTTTAAATCTTAGGACCCTTTGACCGGAAATAAGTTCAATAGGTCAGATATGGCCATATATGGCTTATGAAGCATCAGAAGGAGATTGTGAGTGTGTAGAAAGTTCAAGATTGAGGACTCTTTGGCCAGAAATATGTTCATTTGATCAAATATGGACTTCTGTATGGCTGACGTAATATCAGAAGGTGTTAACGAGAATGTAAAGAAGGTGACCGGAAATAAGTTCAATAGGTCATATATGGCCATATATGGCTTATGAAGCATCAGAATGAGTCAATGAGTATGTCTCGAAAAATCAAGATGAGGACTCTTTGGCCAAAAATATGTTCAGTAGGTCAAATATGGAATTCTGAATGGCTGATTTAACATCAGAAGGAGTCTCTAAGTTTATATAGTTTAAAACCAATTAAGGACCCTTTGACCAGAAATAAGTTCAATCAGTCAAGATATGGACTTATAAATGACTTCAATATGACTAATGAAGCATCAGAAGTTGTCTATGAGTATATGTGGAGAGTTCAAGATTCAGAATTTTTTGGCCAGAAATATTTTCCTTGTGTCAAATATGGACTTCTGTATGGGTAATATAACATCACAACAAGTCAATCTCTATGAATAGCAAGTTAACGTTCAGGTACTCTTTGGCCAGGAAGAGTCCAGTAAGTCAAAAAGTGACCTCTGTATACAGAGTTCAAAGACTCTGTATGGCAAATTTTTCATCAAAAGTATTGTATAACTTTTTTTAAAACTTAGGACCCTTTGACCGGAAATAAGTTCAATAGGTCAGATATGGCCATATATGGCTTATGAAGCATCAGAAGGAGATTGTGAGTGTGTAGAAAGTTCAAGATTGAGGACTCTTTGGCCAGAAATATGTTCATTTGATCAAATATGGACTTCTGTATGGCTGACATAATATCAGAAGGTGTTAACGAGAATGTAAAGAAGGTGACCGGAAATAAGTTCAATAGGTCATATATGGCCATATATGGCTTATGAAGCATCAGAATGAGTCAATGAGTATGTCTCGAAAAATCAAGATGAGGACTCTTTGGCCAAAAATATGTTCAGTAGGTCAAATATGGAATTCTGAATGGCTGATTTAACATCAGAAGGAGTCTCTAAGTTTATATAGTTTAAAACCAATTAAGGACCCTTTGACCAGAAATAAGTTCAATCAGTCAAGATATGGACTTATAAATGACTTCAATATGACTAATGAAGCATCAGAAGTTGTCTATGAGTATATGTGGAAAGTTCGAGATTCAGAATTTTTTGGCCAGAAATATTTTCCTTGTGTCAAATATGGACTTCTGTATGGGTAATATAACATCACAACAAGTCAATCTTTATGAATAGTGTTGTGGTTTCAATCTTTTTATGAAATCACTTCTCAGAGATCTTTGATGCCAGAAATATTGTAGACTTTATTTAACAAAACAAAGCCGAGCAACCTCCCGCAGGGCGGTCCTGCAGGAGATGAATCCCTGCAGGAGATGACTCCCGAACATCGGTTAGCTTTTCACATATATACATACATCGCCTCCAAAAATGGTCATACATCCTAGATAGGGTCTTGCACCATGTGACAAACTTAAATAGAATCATCTGCTGCATCAGCATTTTGACCTTTCTGTAAGCCCCCCAAAAGTCAAACCAAAGACACACAGAGAGGAAATAATGGTGTACAAATATATAGCTGAATTACTTATTTCCTAAATAATAAAATCTTCAACATTCCCTCCTCTGGGGCTTATCTAAGCCCCACTTTTAGTATCCTTTTCCAGAGTGTAGTTTCAAAATCCAGCCCCCTCACTTATGCTACCTAGTGACTAAATCAAGTCACCCAGTCTCTTTTCCAATGACTAGATTATGTAACCACACTCCGGAGGAGCATTCGAGCCAAACATCTCTCTCCATATATTTTTCTTTCTTTCATTCAATGGAGAAAGTAAAAGACTTCGAATTCTCCCTAATAAAACAAAAAACATTGTTATGAGTGTGTGGATAAAGTTGGTTCAGCATTGCCTGTCATTGTCACAGTAGAGTATGTCAAACATAAAAATCCCTTATACATTTAAAAGTATTCTTGCGGTGTAGATATCCTCTTCGACCCAGACTCCCAGGGTCTGGCTCATCAATCATCTTCTTCATCTTTATTTGAGGTACTTGAATCAACATCCAATTTTTGTACATTAAATTTAGTTTATAAGCCCAATCTTAATAATATTGGTTGCCCTTCAAAATTAATTTTCATTATCTTGATATTTCAGCATTTCCATTTGTTTAACAGTGATTTTAACAACTAATGATCTTACTGTGGGAAGTACACAACAGAATAATAACCACCTTTCAATATTGCAACTTCAGAAAACATTCCTAATTTAGCAAACCATGTTCAAACTTCTCCAAACTTCAAATCAAGTTTTTCTTAACGTTTTGCTCTTAAACTTTTTTGACTTAATCCTGTATTTGCTAAATGTTCCTCCCTGCGCAGTATTATTTGGTAAACGTGCAACACTGATCTTCAAACATAAGTCCTTCTACTTTTCTCATGTAATTGTTTTCCTCCTAATGCAGACAAAGCATTACAGTAAATCTCTGCTGATTTATAATAAATAATTTATTCACTCTGCGTTTTTATTTTTTGTGATCCATATGAATTTTGATTTAAAATAGGGCTGGGTTAAATACCTATTTTTCTCATTTTCAATTGCTTCTTTTTATGAAGGAATATAAATTCTTAAATTGGAAGAATCCATCTTTTAGTCAATCATTTTTAGTTGAGAACATTTTAGTGCACCTTATATCATTTAAATCGCTTTGTGCTTTGTTATAAAGTTTCATATTTTAAATTCTGTCTTTTATTACCAAATTCAACAATAAATACCTATTTAGACATTTTTAATCTTGCGTTATAGCTCCTCATTGGAGCTCCTCAGTTCAAGCGGTTCTTAACTGAATACCTTTTCTTCCTTTCTACTGATTTCTAAATAAACTATCATGAATAAACTAGTTATGTCCCATGTAATCACTCAAACTAAGAAAGCTTTAGAGCAATGTTACATTTACCTCATAAAAGTCATTCAATAAACTCATTAGACAATTAGAACAAATAACTCTAGAAAATAACTTTTCTACTACCTTACATATTGATTATATGTAGGCCTACATTTCTTTTTTTTTCTGTAAATCTAAATCCATAATTTTTATATCAACCATTTAAAACATAAAGCATTATAACTTAATTATTATTAAAACTTCCTTGTGTGCAATTTAAGTGTTTGTATACAATTCATTTTAATCTTCAATACTCTTGGAATAACTTGCTAACCCATTATCTGAACTTATTTCTGATAGCATTTCAAATCTAAGGAATACTTCTCTGTTAGAAATCTCATTTCTGCATCTGCCCTTCCTCTGCTAATAACAATGCCTTTACCCGTCTATATCATGTCCACATAATCCATTATCAAGCGTTTTAATAGTCCTTCTTGGCTATTTGTGTCGCTGTTCCTTTCTTAACTGTTTTTTGGCACAAATTTTACAAATTTCACATTCTTAATCTCTCTTTACAAATTTCACATTCTTAATCTCTCCTTTTCCTTAATCTCTCATAATTCCCCCCTTGCGTACTGGTCAAAACCAGGCGCATCTGGATTGAAAATATTCAAAAGTGATGTTGGTGTAACAATCTGTCCTTCATGTGAATGTCAAATATCTTTTTGACCCTCCTCTGGTACCATAAATTGTTCTTAAGAGCCTGTTTGTTATTGAATTCGAATAACTTCCAATTGAATTTGTCATTCTATTAGCACTACTTAATATTTTATTTAGTCAATAGCATATTGAATCATAACATAATCTTATGATTTAAAATTAAAATCGAATATTTGTTAATAGCCAGTCTTAATACTTGTTTTAATTTCAATTGTAGCCTTAAATTGTAATTTTAAGTTGCATTGGAGTACCCTTTTTTTTAATCTATTTTAAAATTTCTTTTAGTTCTATTTTTTTATATATTTTCCTTTATGAATTGTCTTAATTCCCATTATGCTATGTAAATTTCTTGAATTAGTCGTTAACATTCATTTTATCATCATACCATACATTTTCTCTCTTCAATAATTTTTCTGGTGGGGTTATTATTAAGTTGCTACTAAATATTCAAGGGCTTTAACATTACATTTTTAGAAAAGTTTGGTTGATGTTGAGTATTGTCTGAACTTGCACTCATCTCTTTCATTCTGTTGCTTCTCTTCTTTGCACAACTCCTTGTGAATCTCCCACTTTCTGCAACTTTTCATTCCTGTGAATTTGGTTAAGTTTGTCTCCTTTTTCCATTCATGTTGATCTTTGTGAGTTGTTGCAATGGGTTGTTTCCTCTCATTTGCAAGGGAAGATCATTGATCCCTCACTTTCTGTTGTCGAGGGGGTTGAGGCTTGTTGGTGTATTTTAAGTTGAGAGGCATGGACTCAAGTCACTTTGCTGATTAATGCACAAGCCTCTTTTGAGCCTCTTCTGAGATTACAATGCACAGTCACTGGTTCTTTGTTAGAACCATCCCAGAAACCTTCCTGGAATTGTGCTACTATCATCTGTGAATGAAATCTTAATTATTTATGTTAGTGACAACAACATATATTAAATCATCTGCTCATCTGGCCCATTGTCCTCCTCGGTGTTACCTGTAGAATGGTCATGTGGGCTGAGTGGTTTCCTTTCATTAGCAGCAGGGCTTGAACCCATATATTCCCTTTATTTTTCATAAATTTGGCCTTTTATCTTCATATTTGCACCCTCTTTACATTTTTCTCACATTCAATTTCAACTGTACTTTTTACAATTAGTCAACTCAACTCAGTTATCTCATGGTTTTGAGTCCCACTATCAGCACACTATTCATCTTGGACAACACTCAACCCACTTTACAAGACAAAAGTTACAAGACATTATTTCATACTTTTGACAAATAATCAGCTCCATCACGATATGCTGAAAAGAAAGTCAGATGTGTTATGCTCCATCATGATATCACAATATGCTGAAAAGAAAGTCAGATTTGTTATGCTCCATCATGATATTCTGAAAGGAAAGTAAGATGTGTTATACGCTGCGCAAAATGTGGCACTGTTTTTTCCCCAATTTTTTCTATTGCCACTACAGTTTCAACCAGGACATTTAACCAAATTCATCCATGGTCATTATTTTATTGGGCAGAGTTTGCCCTGTGGGCCCACATATCCAATTTTCAATACAGCTGTATTGGCAAAATAATTGATTTGCCTCTGTCTCTCTTCAAACACAATCTCTCACACCATTCATACCCAGTCACACCCATTGGCCAACACACACTCCAGTGGCTGCTGCAGCAGGTTCTGCTCTAAATGCAGAACTTATAATTTTAGCTGTGGAATGCCACAAGGTCTGATCAGGTCAACACAACTATGTCCAATCACTATTGAGAAGCTTCCATGATCATAAGGTTTCGTTTAACACCGGTTGTACAAAACCTTTTTTCTTTTTATAAACTCAAATATCCTCTATATTTTAGAATAATAGGCCTAGTTGGTCTAATTTTTCTTTCATATTATTTTATCTTTGCTCATGAGCTGCTTTTAAGAAGAAATTGGAGATCTCTGCATAATCTTGGATTCTTGGCCAGTAACATTTCCAACTCATTATCCCAGTTTTGACGTTTGTCATTTCATAATTTTGGACTTTTGGAGTAACTTTTCCCTCCAATCTATCTCTAGAATTTACCAAAACAAGATGGAGTGACCAGTATCATTGCTTTGTCAACAATAGTAATCATGCTTTTACAATAATAATCATGCTTTGACATTTTGTCTATCTTTTTCTTTGCCAGAGAATAATTCTATCATGCTTTTAGCACTATAGTTGTTTAATCTAATAGCCCTCACTATACCAAATCCAGCCTCCGTTCTAATTATTTGGTGAGTTTGAGCACCCACTTCTGTCTGTCAACATATTTTCTTTTTCTTATAGGGCTGGACTTGTACCTACTGAAAAAGCAGAGAGGGTTAGTTTAGCAGAGAATATAAAGAATTGCTCTTAGACCAGTGAATAATCAAAATGAATAAAGTTAATATAATAATTAACCAACTTTGAAGCAGTCTCTAGAGTGATCATAGAGGAGTCCACACCTGTGGTTGCCCGTAAGGGTCGGTTCTTCTGTTTTTAGATCATCAGTCTGTTGAAGCTTCTTGGCTGTCGCTCTGCATATGTGTCGTCAGCCGATGCTGTCACTCAAAGGCCTGGTGTTAGGCTCTGCTGTTTCTCTGCCTCTTCTCAGTTTGGGCTTTGAAGTTGATCCTGCCTGAGTTTTGCATCTCAGGATTTTCTCTTTTTCCTTAGGAAAAGTCTCAAGTGAACGTTTCACCTTTTCCAGCATTAAATCAGTCTTTCTCCTTGTTGAGCTTTCCAGAGAGTCAATTTCAGGAGGGGAGCTGAAAGCCCCTCACCCACTTCTGTCTTCTTCTTTCTGCAGTCGTGTCTTTTGACCTTTGGCCTCATTCGAAACTGTCATTGAAGCCATCTGAAATTTGAACACTCAGAGATCTGCATGAATCAAATTTAACTTTTAAAAATACTAGGTCCAATTGTGCCTGAGCTGTCAGCTCTTTATCTAAACTTCACTTTTTAACCATCTTTTTTACTAGTTCTTCTATATAAAAATCTCACTGGTTGACAACAGCAGTTTTTCCATTCTATTTTTAGTAAAGCAAGTTCTTCATTGCAGGAAAAAGCAAGCTATTTCTGTTTTTCAATATCAGCAATAATCTAACTTTGATTATCTAAGTATAATTAACTTTTCCCTATCATAAAATCAGCTTTCAATCTTTATTCTATTTTTGCATGCTGTGTTCAAATAATCTAGCATGGTGAATAACATTTTTCCTTAACCAACATCAAGGAATTCCTCTTATCTTTTCTTTTTAATTATTGAATCAACAATATTTACTACAATTCTAAGATTCCTAATGTTTATGAAACTTAGTCACCCAATCTTGATCACCTAACACTGCACAACTTATTTTTTCTTAACACAAACTTAATAATCTGCAATGGAATAATTTTCCACTCTGTCTTCAGGGATAATGAGATACCAATTTAGACGTCTTCAGATATAACATATTAAGCACGTGCAATCTTATTTATATTGATCTATTCATATATATATTATTTTTTATCTTATTTCATACTGCATTAATCTGCAGAGTTAATATCTTCAAACAATTTATACATGTCTCTAAATCCCATTCACACATTCTTTGTCCCTTTTCAAGTGACCAGGGTCAGGGGGGGTCACTATTTTTACTCACAGGCACAGTCAAGCAAGACACAGGATCCCACAAACACACACACCCTATTCTGTACTCTATTCCCTGTCAGATCTGAATTATTCGCTACTTCTCAAATTTTTTTTTTTTTAAAACACTACATTAAATATTCACTGATTCACTTCCTCAACACAGCAAAAACAATACCTCTTTAACTATAAGATTCACTGATTCACTTCCTCCAACACAGTGATACTTTTAAAACGATAACTAAACTATAGGATTTAGCCTATCCGAGCAGACCCTTGTTAAACCCATAACAAGGCGGTAACCATAGGCTAAAACTTCATCTGTGCACATGCTATTTACTTGTATCCTTCAAGGCCCACTTACAAGTAAAACACAGATCAATAATAACTGATATCCTTATCAGTACGGTTGTCATCCATCCAGGCCCACTTGACAACATAAAATCTTCTTCTGTGTACATGCTATTCTTGTATCATTCAATGCCCACTTACAAGAAAAACACCCTGTGTGCATGCTTTTTGCGTAATCATCCATCAAGGCCCTCTTGAAACGCAAAAACACAGATAAATCAACTGATATCCTTATCAGCCACTGATATCCTTATCAGTAAATACAAATCCTCTGTATGCATGCTCTTGCCTATTATCCATCGAGGCCCACTTAATAAAGCAAAACACAGATTCTTGCATATTCGTACAACAAAACCTTAGCGCCAAATCAGCAACACCAGTGTCCATACAATCCACACAGGATCATATAAGCACTGGTAAACACTACTGGGAGCTCCCCCGCGCTATTACAAACTACTTGATACTGTATCTACAAGGCCTTCTTATTAGAAATCAAACTGCATGCAATCATTTCTGGAATCAAAGACCCCTTTTTCAATTTTGTTTTGGTTCTTTTAAATTTGAAGAAGCTTTTCTTACCACTTCCGGGCAGCTGGTGACCAACACATACTTTACACAAAAGCAAAAATGCTCACC
Source organism: Phoxinus phoxinus (assembly GCF_949152265.1). Lineage (NCBI taxonomy): Eukaryota > Metazoa > Chordata > Actinopteri > Cypriniformes > Leuciscidae > Phoxinus > Phoxinus phoxinus. Next base: position 8,340,493 of record NC_136888.1, on the reverse strand, counting down.
TCAAAGTACAGTGGCCACTGTTGTCTGTGCCGGTCACCAGCGATGCCCTTCATGGTTCCTTCAGCTCCTAACAAGTCCCGCTGGGGTGCCATTTGTTGTGGTTTCAATCTTTTTATGAAATCACTTCTCAGAGATCTTTGATGCCAGAAATATTGTAGACTTTATTTAACAAAACAAAGCCGAGCAACCTCCCGCAAGGCGGTCCTGCAGGAGATGAATCCCTGCAGGAGATGACTCCCGAACATCGGTTAGCTTTTCACATATATACATACATCGCCTCCAAAAATGGTCATACATCCTAGATAGGGTCTTGCACCATGTGACAAACTTAAATAGAATCATCTGCTGCATCAGCATTTTGACCTTTCTGTAAGCCCCCCAAAAGTCAAACCAAAGACACACAGAGAGGAAATAATGGTGTACAAATATATAGCTGAATTACTTATTTCCTAAATAATAAAATCTTCAACAATAGCAAGTTAACGTTCAGGTACTCTTTGGCCAGAAAGAGTCCAGTAAGTCAAAAAGTGACCTCTGTATACAGAGTTCAAAGACTCTGTATGGCAAATTTTTCATCAAAAGTAGTCTATAACTTTTTTTAAAACTTAGGACCCTTTGACCGGAATTAAGTTCAATAGGTCAGATATGGCCATATATGGCTTATGAAGCATCAGAAGGAGATTGTGAGTGTGTAGAAAATTCAAGATTGAGGACTCTTTGGCCAGAAATATGTTTATTTGGTCAAATATGGACTTCTGTATGGCTGACGTAATATCAGAAGGTGTTAACGAGAATGTATAGAAGGTGACCGGAAATAAGTTCAATAGGTCAGCTATGGCCATATATGGCTCATAAAGCTTCAGAATGAGTCAATGAGTATGTCTCGAAAAATCAGATGAGGACTCTTTGGCCAAAAATATGTTCAGTAGGTCAAATATGGAATTCTGAATGGCTGATTTAACATCAGAAGGAGTCTCTAAGTTTATATAGTTTAAAACCAATTAAGGACCCTTTGACCAGAAATAAGTTCAATCAGTCAAGATATGGACTTATAAATGACTTCAATATGACTAATGAAGCATCAGAAGTTGTCTATGAGTATATGTGGAAAGTTCAAGATTCAGAATTTTTTGGCCAGAAATATTTTCCTTGTGTCAAATATGGACTTCTGCATGGGTAATATAACATCACAACAAGTCAATCTTTATGAATAGCAAGTTAACGTTCAGGTACTCTTTGGCCAGGAAGAGTCCAGTAAGTCAAAAAGTGACCTCTGTATACAGAGTTCAAAGACTCTGTATGGCAAATTTTTCATCAAAAGTAGTCTATAACTTTTTTTTAAACTTAGGACCCTTTGACCGGAAATAAGTTCAATATGTCAGATATGGCCATATATGGCTTATGAAGCATCAGAAGGAGATTGTGAGTGTGTAGAAAGTTCAAGATTGAGGACTCTTTGGCCAGAAATATGTTTATTTGGTCAAATATGGACTTCTGTATGGCTGACGTAATATCAGAAGGTGTTAACGAGAATGTATAGAAGGTGACCGGAAATAAGTTCAATAGGTCAGATATGGCCATATATGGCTTATGAAGCATCAGAATGAGTCAATGAGTATGTCTCGAAAAATCAAGATGAGGACTCTTTGGCCAAAAATGTGTTCAGTAGGTCAAATATGGAATTCTGAATGGCTGATTTAACATCAGAAGGAGTCTCTAAGTTTATATAGTTTAAAACCAATTAAGGACCCTTTGACCAGAAATAAGTTCAATCAGTCAAGATATGGACTTCTAAATGACTTCAATATGACTAATGAAGCATCAGAAGTTGTCTATGAGTATATGTGGAAAGTTCAAGATTCAGAATTTTTTGGCCAAAAATATTTTCCTTGTGTCAAATATGGACTTCTGCATGGGTAATATAACATCACAACAAGTCAATCTTTATGAATAGCAAGTTAACGTTCAGGTACTCTTTGGCCAGGAAGAGTCCAGTAAGTCAAAAAGTGACCTCTGTATACAGAGTTCAAAGACTCTGTATGGCAAATTTTTCATCAAAAGTAGTCTATAACTTTTTTTTAAACTTAGGACCCTTTGACCGGAAATAAGTTCAATAGGTCAGATATGGCCATATATGGCTTATGAAGCATCAGAAGGAGATTGTGAGTGTGTAGAAAGTTCAAGTTTGAGGACTCTTTGGCCAGAAATATGTTTATTTGGTCAAATATGGACTTCTGTATGGCTGACGTAATATCAGAAGGTGTTAACGAGAATGTAAAGAAAGTGACCGGAAATAAGTTCAATAGGTCAGATATAGCCATATATGGCTTATGAAGCATCAGAATGAGTCAATGAGTATGTCTCGAAAAATCAAGATGAGGACTCTTTGGCCAAAAATATGTTCAGTAGGTCAAATATGGAATTCTGAATGGCTGATTTAACATCAGAAGGAGTCTCTAAGTTTATATAGTTTAAAACCAATTAAGGACCCTTTGACCAGAAATAAGTTCAATCAGTCAAGATATGGACTTCTAAATGGACTTCAATATGACTAATGAAGCATCAGAAGTTGTCTATGAGTATATGTGGAAAGTTCAAGATTCAGAATTTTTTGGCCAGAAATATTTTCCTTGTGTCAAATATGGACTTCTGTTTGGGTAATATAACATCACAACAAGTCAATCTTTATGAATAGCCAACGCTATCTCACGACCAATTCGTACGAATTTGTACGAGTGATTAAAAGGTGGCTAATTCGTACGAATTTGTACGACCTCACTCGTACGAATTTGTACGATTTGTCTAAACCCACGTGACGGTTGGGTTTAGGGGCGGGGTCAGGAGTAGGTCATTCATATGAATTCATACGATTTTGGCAAATCGTAAAATATGTACGATTTAGCAAAAAATGTACAAATTCGTACGAGTGAGGTCGTATGAATTGGTACGAATTAGCCACCTCGTAAAATTCGTACGAATTGCCGTGAGATCGGGTTGGAATAGCAAGTTAACGTTCAGGTACTCTTTGGCCAGGAAGAGTCCAGTAAGTCAAAAAGTGACCTCTGTATACAGAGTTCAAAGACTCTGTATGGCAAATTTTTCATCAAAAGTAGTCTATAACTTTTTTTAAAGGACCCTTTGACCAGAAATAAGTTCAATAGGTCAGAGATGGCCATATATGGCTTATGAAGCATCAGAAGGAGATTGTGAGTGTGTAGAAAGTGTGTAGAAAGTTCAAGATTGAGGACTCTTTGGCCAGAGATATGTTCATTTGATCAAATATGGACTTCTGTATGGCTGACGTAATATCAGAAGGTGTTAACGAGAATGTAAAGAAGATGACCGGAAATAAGTTCAATAGGTCAGATATGGCCATATATGGCTTATGAAGCATCAGAATGAGTCAATGAGTATGTCTCGAAAAATCAAGATGAGGACTCTTTGGCCAAAAATATGTTCAGTAGGTCAAATATGGAATTCTGAATGGCTGATTTAACATCAGAAGGAGTCTCTAAGTTTATATAGTTTAAAACCAATTAAGGACCCTTTGACCGGAAATAAGTTCAATAGGTCAGATATGGCCATATATGGCTTATGAAGCATCAGAAGGAGATTGTGAGTGTGTAGAAAGTTCAAGATTGAGGACTCTTTGGCCAGAAATATGTTTATTTGGTCAAATATGGACTTCTGTATGGCTGACGTAATATTCTGATATTAACGAGGTGTTAACGAGAATGTATAGAAGGTGACCGGAAATAAGTTCAATAGGTCATCTATGGCCATATATGGCTTATGAAGCATCAGAATGAGTCAATGAGTATGTCTCGAAAAATCAAGATGAGGACTCTTTGGCCAAAAATATGTTCAGTAGGTCAAATATGGAATTCTGAATGGCTGATTTAACATCAGAAGGAGTCTCTAAGTTTATATAGTTTAAAACCCAATTAAGGACCCTTTGACCAGAAATAAGTTCAATCAGTCAAGATATGGACTTATAAATGACTTCAATATGACTAATGAAGCATCAGAAGTTGTCTATGAGTATATGTGGAAAGTTCAAGATTCAGAATTTTTTGGCCAGAAATATTTTCCTTGTGTCAAATATGGACTTCTGTATGGGTAATATAACATCACAACAAGTCAATCTTTATGAATAGCAAGTTAACGTTCAGGTACTCTTTGACCAGGAAGAGTCCAGTAAGTCAAAAAGTGACCTCTGTATACAGAGTTCAAAGACTCTGTATGGCAAATTTTTCATCAAAAGTAGTCTATAACTTTTTTTAAAACTTAGGACCCTTTGACCGGAAATAAGTTCAATAGGTCAGATATGGCCATATATGGCTTATGAAGCATCAGAAAGAGATTGTGAGTGTGTAGAAAATTCAAGATTGAGGACACTTTGGCCAGAAATATGTTTATTTGGTCAAATATGGACTTTTGTATGGCTGACGTAATATCAGAAGGTGTTAACGAGAATGTATAGAAAGTGACCGGAAATAAGTTCAATAGGTCAGATATGGCCATATATGGCTTATGAAGCATCAGAATGAGTCAATGAGTATGTCTCGAAAAATCAAGATGAGGACTCTTTGGCAAAAAATATGTTCAGTAGGTCAAATATGGAATTCTGAATGGCTGATTTAACATCAGAAGGAGTCTCTAAGTTTATATAGTTTAAAACCAATTAAGGACCCTTTGACCAGAAATAAGTTCAATCAGTCAAGATATGGACTTATAAATGGACTTCAATATGACTAATGAAGCATCAGAAGTTGTCTATGAGTATATGTGGAAAGTTCAAGATTCAGAATTTTTTGGCCAGAAATATTTTCCTTGTGTCAAATATGGACTTCTGTATGGGTAATATAACATCACAACAAGTCAATCTTTATGAATAGCAAGTTAACGTTCAGGTACTCTTTGGCCAGGAAGAGTCCAGTAAGTCAAAAAGTGACCTCTGTATACAGAGTTCAAAGACTCTGTATGGCAAATTTTTCGTCAAAAGTAGTCTATAACTTTTTTTAAAACTTAGGACCCTTTGACCAGAAATAAGTTCAATAGGTCAGATATGGCCATATATGGCTTATGAAGCATCAGAAGGAGATTGTGAGTGTGTAGAAAGTTCAATTTTGAGGACTCTTTGGCCAGAAATATGTTTATTTGGTCAAATATGGACTTCTGTATGGCTGACGTAATATCAGAAGGTGTTAACGAGAATGTAAAGAAAGTGACCGGAAATAAGTTCAATAGGTCAGATATGGCCATATATGGCTTATGAAGCATCAGAATGAGTCAATGAGTATGTATAGAAAAATCAAGATGAGGACTCTTTGGCCAAAAATATGTTCAGTAGGTCAAATATGGAATTCTGAATGGCTGATTTATAGGGGTGTAACGATTCGTTTTAACAACGATTCGATTCGTATCACGATTCATGGTTGTCGATACGATTCAAGGACGATATTGGTTCATTAAGAACGATACGATCCGACACGATTCAGTGACTTGAAATCGATTCAGTAACTTTTTAGACAAAAATTCAATCAGTGTGACTGAAATGAATACTTGGATACTGACAGTGCAGGTGAAGTTTCCAAGATTCCTGTTGTTTCTTGTAAGGGAATCAGGTATCAATGAATTATGGATATAAATAAAAGAAAGTAAGCAACAATTAATGGGAACGCTGCAAGAGGTGCCTGGACGCTCGGTGTTGTGCGAAATCCCATGGCGCCTTAGTAGGTGGTTGGAGAGATTTGTCGTGTTGCCGTTGTACTTTATTTGACCTTTGCATATCCTACAAACAGCAAGCGACTTATTAAGAACATCCCCGTCTTTACAAAAGCCAAAGTGTTTCCACACACTGGACCGGTATGGTGGCTTGATAATTTCGCTCTCGTTGGCTTCTCTTCTGCTATCCGCCATGCTATGTTGTTTTGTCTTCGCGCTTCTGCTGGCGCGTGACGATGACGTCACATAAAGGCAGCCTGAATCGAGTAATGTTTAACACTTTTATCATTAAAAGTATTACGGAAAAAAACACCCATATAAAGTCTGACGTGCTTGAATCCAATGCATTATTTCCTAGTATCGATTCAATCGATTTTATACCTTTTAAAACGATTTTAGATCGATATATGACGTCTGGAAGGCCAAATTGCCGAGTACAGATCGATATAGTTGGATCGTAGGAATTTAAATCGATACATCGATGTAGTAAATGAATCGTTACACCCTTACTGATTTAACATCAGAAGGAGTCTCTAAGTTTATATAGTTTAAAACCAATTAAGGACCCTTTGACCAGAAATAAGTTCAATCAGTCAAGATATGGACTTATAAATGACTTCAATATGACTAATGAAGCATCAGAAGTTGTCTATGAGTATATGTGGAAAGTTCAAGATTCAGAATTTTTTGGCCAGAAATATTTTCCTTGTGTCAAATATGGACTTCTGCTTGGGTAATATAACATCAAACACAAGTCAATCTTTATGAATAGCAAGTTAACGTTCATGTACTCTTTGGCCAGAAAGAGTCCAGTAAGTCAAAAAGTGACCTCTGTATACAGAGTTCAAAGACTCTGTATGGCAAATTTTTCATCAAAAGTAGTCTATAACTTTTTTAAAACTAAGGACCCTTTGACCAGAAATAAGTTCAATAGGTCAGATATGGCCATATATGGCTTATGAAGCATCAGAAGGAGATTGTGAGTGTGTAGAAAGTTCAAGTTTGAGGACTCTTTGGCCAGAAATATGTTTATTTGGTCAAATATGGACTTCTGTATGGCTGACGTAATATCAGAAGGTGTTAATGGGAATGTAAAGAAAGTGACCGGAAATAAGTTCAATAGGTCAGATATGGCCATATATGGCTTATGAAGCATCAGAATGAGTCAATGAGTATGTATAGAAAAATCAAGATGAGGACTCTTTGGCCAAAAATATGTTCAGTAGGTCAAATATGGAATTCTGAATGGCTGATTTAACATCAGAAGGAGTCTCTAAGTTTATATAGTTTAAAACCAATTAAGGACCCTTTGACCAGAAATAAGTTCAATCAGTCAAGATATGGACTTATAAATGGACTTCAATATGACTAATGAAGCATCAGAAGTTGTCTATGATTATATGTGGAAAGTTCAATATTCAGATTTTTTTGGCCAGAAATATTTTCCTTGTGTCAAATATGGACTTCTGTATGGGTAATATAACATCACAACAAGTCAATCTTTATGAATAGCAAGTTAACGTTCAGGTACTCTTTGGCCAGAAAGAGTCCAGTAAGTCAAAAAGTGACCTCTGTATACAGAGTTCAAAGACTCTGTATGGCAAATTTTTCATCAAAAGTAGTCTATAACTTTTTTAAAACTTAGGACCCTTTGACCAGAAATAAGTTCAATAGGTCAGATATGGCCATATATGGCTTATGAAGCATCAGAAGGAGATTGTGAGTGTGTAGAAAGTTCAAGTTTGAGGACTCTTTGGCCAGAAATATGTTTATTTGGTCAAATATGGACTTCTGTATGGCTGACGTAATATCAGAAGGTGTTAATGAGAATGTAAAGAAAGTGACCGGAAATAAGTTCAATAGGTCAGATATGGCCATATATGGCTTATCTTCATAAGCCATATATGGCCATATCTGACCTATTGAACTTATTTCATCAGAATGAGTCAATGAGTATTTATAGAAAAATCAAGATGAGGACTCTTTGGCCAAAAATATGTTCAGTAGGTCAAATATGGAATTCTGAATGGCTGATTTAACATCAGAAGGAGTCTTTAAGTTTATATAGTTTAAAACCAATTAAGGACCCTTTGACCAGAAATAAGTTCAATCAGTCAAGATATGGACTTATAAATGGACTCTAATGAAACATCAGAAGTTGTCTATGATTATATGTGGAAAGTTCAAGATTCAGATTTTTTTGGCCAGAAATATTTTCCTTGTGTCAAATATGGACTTCTGTATGGGTAATATAACATCACAACAAGTCAATCTTTATGAATAGCAAGTTAACGTTCAGGTACTCTTTGGCCAGGAATATGTCCACTAAGTCAAAAAGTGACCTCTGTATACAGAGTTCAAAGACTCTGTATGGCAGATTTTTTATCAAAAGTAGTCTATTTAAAAAAAAAAAAAACTTTTTAGGACCCTTTAACCGGAAATAAGTTCAATAGGTCATCTATGGCCATATATGGCTTATGAAGCATCAGAATGAGTCAATGAGTATGTCTCGAAAAATCAAGATGAGGACTCTTTGGCAAAAAATATGTTCAGTAGGTCAAATATGGAATTCTGAATGGCTGATTTAACATCAGAAGGAGTCTCTAAGTTTATATAGTTTAAAACCAATTAAGGACCCTTTGACCAGAAATAAGTTCAATCAGTCAAGATATGGACTTATAAATGGACTTCAATATGACTAATGAAGCATCAGAAGTCGTCTATGAGTATATGTGGAAAGTTCAAGATTCAGAATTTTTTGGCCAGAAATATTTTCCTTGTGTCAAATATGGACTTCTATATGGGTAATATAACATCACAACAAGTCAATCTTTATGAATAGCAAGTTAACGTTCAGGTACTCTTTGGCCAGGAAGAGTCCAGTAAGTCAAAAAGTGACCTCTGTATACAGAGTTCAAAGACTCTGTATGGCAAATTTTTCGTCAAAAGTAGTCTATAACATTTTTTAAAACTTAGGACCCTTTGACCAGAAATAAGTTCAATAGGTCAGATATGGCCATATATGGCTTATGAAGCATCAGAAGGAGATTGTGAGTGTGTAGAAAGTTCAATTTTGAGGACTCTTTGGCCAGAAATATGTTTATTTGGTCAAATATGGACTTCTGTATGGCTGACGTAATATCAGAAGGTGTTAACGAGAATGTAAAGAAAGTGACCGGAAATAAGTTCAATAGGTCAGATATGGCCATATATGGCTTATGAAGCATCAGAATGAGTCAATGAGTATGTATAGAAAAATCAAGATGAGGACTCTTTGGCCAAAAATATGTTCAGTAGGTCAAATATGGAATTCTGAATGGCTGATTTAACATCAGAAGGAGTCTCTAAGTTTATATAGTTTAAAACCAATTAAGGACCCTTTGACCAGAAATAAGTTCAATCAGTCAAGATATGGACTTATAAATGACTTCAATATGACTAATGAAGCATCAGAAGTTGTCTATGAGTATATGTGGAAAGTTCAAGATTCAGAATTTTTTGGCCAGAAATATTTTCCTTGTGTCAAATATGGACTTCTGTTTGGGTAATATAACATCAAACACAAGCCAATCTTTATGAATAGCAAGTTAACGTTCAGGTACTCTTTGGCCAGAAAGAGTCCAGTAAGTCAAAAAGTGACCTCTGTATACAGAGTTCAAAGACTCTGTATGGCAAATTTTTCATCAAAAGTAGTCTATAACTTTTTTAAAACTTAGGACCCTTTGACCAGAAATAAGTTCAATAGGTCAGATATGGCCATATATGGCTTATGAAGCATCAGAAGGAGATTGTGAGTGTGTAGAAAGTTCAAGTTTGAGGACTCTTTGGCCAGAAATATGTTTATTTGGTCAAATATGGACTCTTGTATGGCTGACGTAATATCAGAAGGTGTTAATGAGAATGTAAAGAAAGTGACCGGAAATAAGTTCAATAGGTCAGATATGGCCATATATGGCTTATGAAGCATCAGAATGAGTCAATGAGTATGTATAGAAAAATCAAGATGAGGACTCTTTGGCCAAAAATATGTTCAGTAGGTCAAATATGGAATTCTGAATGGCTGATTTAACATCAGAAGGAGTCTCTAAGTTTATATAGTTTAAAACCAATTAAGGACCCTTTGACCAGAAATAAGTTCAATCAGTCAAGATATGGACTTATAAATGGACTTCAATATGACTAATGAAGCATCAGAAATTGTCTATGATTATATGTGGAAAGTTCAAGATTCAGATTTTTTTGGCCAGAAATATTTTCCTTGTGTCAAATATGGACTTCTGTATGGGTAATATAACATCACAACAAGTCAATCTTTATGAATAGCAAGTTAACGTTCAGGTACTCTTTGGCCAGAAAGAGTCCAGTAAGTCAAAAAGTGACCTCTGTATACAGAGTTCAAAGACTCTGTATGGCAAATTTTTCATCAAAAGTAGTCTATAACTTTTTTAAAACTTAGGACCCTTTGACCAGAAATAAGTTCAATAGGTCAGATATGGCCATATATGGCTTATGAAGCATCAGAAGGAGATTGTGAGTGTGTAGAAAGTTCAAGTTTGAGGACTCTTTGGCCAGAAATATGTTTATTTGGTCAAATATGGACTTCTGTATGGCTGACGTAATATCAGAAGGTGTTAATGAGAATGTAAAGAAAGTGACCGGGAATAAGTTCAATAGGTCAGATATGGCCATATATGGCTTATGAAGCATCAGAATGAGTCAATGAGTATGTATAGAAAAATCAAGATGAGGACTCTTTGGCCAAAAATATGTTCAGTAGGTCAAATATGGAATTCTGAATGGCTGATTTAACATCAGAAGGAGTCTTTAAGTTTATATAGTTTAAAACCAATTAAGGACCCTTTGACCAGAAATAAGTTCAATCAGTCAAGATATGGACTTATAAATGGACTCTAATGAAGCATCAGAAGTTGTCTATGATTATATGTGGAAAGTTCAAGATTCAGATTTTTTTGGCCAGAAATATTTTCCTTGTGTCAAATATGGACTTCTGTATGGGTAATATAACATCACAACAAGTCAATCTTTATGAATAGCAAGTTAACGTTCAGGTACTCTTTGGCCAGAAAGAGTCCAGTAAGTCAAAAAGTGACCTCTGTATACAGAGTTCAAAGACTCTGTATGGCAAATTTTTCATCAAAAGTAGTCTATAACTTTTTTTAAACTTAGGACCCTTTGACCAGAAATAAGTTCAATAGGTCAGATATGGCCATATATGGCTTATGAAGCATCAGAAGGAGATTGTGAGTGTGTAGAAAGTTCAAGTTTGAGGACTCTTTGGCCAGAAATATGTTTATTTGGTCAAATATGGACTTCTGTATGGCTGACGTAATATCAGAAGGTGTTAATGAGAATGTAAAGAAAGTGACCGGAAATAAGTTCAATAGGTCAGATATGGCCATATATGGCTTATGAAGCATCAGAATGAGTCAATGAGTATGTATAGAAAAATCAAGATGAGGACTCTTTGGCCAAAAATATGTTCAGTAGGTCAAATATGGAATTCTGAATGGCTGATTTAACATCAGAAGGAGTCTTTAAGTTTATATAGTTTAAAACCAATTAAGGACCCTTTGACCAGAAATAAGTTCAATCAGTCAAGATATGGACTTATAAATGGACTCTAATGAAGCATCAGAAGTTGTCTATGATTATATGTGGAAAGTTCAAGATTCAGATTTTTTTGGCCAGAAATATTTTCCTTGTGTCAAATATGGACTTCTGTATGGGTAATATAACATCACAACAAGTCAATCTTTATGAATAGCAAGTTAACGTTCAGGTACTCTTTGGCCAGTAATATGTCCACTAAGTCAAAAAGTGACCTCTGTATACAGAGTTCAAAGACTCTGTATGGCAGATTTTTCATCAAAAGTAGTCTATTTATAAAAAAAAAAAACTTTTTAGGACCCTTTAACCGGAAATAAGTTCAATAGGTCATCTATGGCCATATATGGCTTATGAAGCATCAGAATGAGTCAATGAGTATGTCTCGAAAAATCAAGATGAGGACTCTTTGGCCAAAATATGTTCAGTAGGTCAAATATGGAATTCTGAATGGCTGATTTAACATCAGAAGGAGTCTCTAAGTTTATATAGTTTAAAACCCAATTAAGGACCCTTTGACCAGAAATAAGTTCAATCAGACAAGATATGGACTTCTAAATGGACTTCAATATGACTAATGAAGCATCAGAAGTTGTCTATGAGTATATGTGGAAAGTTCAAGATTCAGAATTTTTTGGCCAGAAATATTTTCCTTGTGTCAAATATGGACTTCTGTATGGGTAATATAACATCACAACAAGTCAATCTTTATGAATAGCAAGTTAACGTTCAGGTACTCTTTGGCCAGAAAGAGTCCAGTAAGTCAAAAAGTGACCTCTTTATACAGAGTTCAAAGACTCTGTATGGCAAATTTTTCATCAAAAGTAGTCTATAACTTTTTTTAAATCTTAGGACCCTTTGACCGAAAATAAGTTCAATAGGTCAGATATGGCCATATATGGCTTATGAAGCATCAGAAGGAGATTGTGAGTGTGTAGAAAGTTCAATTTTGAGGACTCTTTGGCCAGAAATATGTTTATTTGGTCAAATATGGACTTCTGTATGGCTGACGTAATATCAGAAGGTGTTAACGAGAATGTAAAGAAAGTGACCGGAAATAAGTTCAATAGGTCAGATATGGCCATATATGACTAATGAAGCATCAGAAGTTGTCTATGATTATATGTGGAAAGTTCAAGATTCAGATTTTTTTGGCCAGAAATATTTTCCTTGTGTCAAATATGGACTTCTGTATGGGTAATATAACATCACAACAAGTCAATCTTTATGAATAGCAAGTTAACGTTCAGGTACTCTTTGGCCAGAAAGAGTCCAGTAAGTCAAAAAGTGACCTCTGTATACAGAGTTCAAAGACTCTGTATGGCAAATTTTTCATCAAAAGTAGTCTATAACTTTTTTTAAACTTAGGACCCTTTGACCAGAAATAAGTTCAATAGGTCAGATATGGCCATATATGGCTTATGAAGCATCAGAAGGAGATTGTGAGTGTGTAGAAAGTTCAAGTTTGAGGACTCTTTGGCCAGAAATATGTTTATTTGGTCAAATATGGACTTCTGTATGGCTGACGTAATATCAGAAGGTGTTAATGGGAATGTAAAGAAAGTGACCGGAAATAAGTTCAATAGGTCAGATATGGCCATATATGGCTTATGAAGCATCAGAATGAGTCAATGAGTATGTATAGAAAAATCAAGATGAGGACTCTTTGGCCAAAAATATGTTCAGTAGGTCAAATATGGAATTCTGAATGGCTGATTTAACATCAGAAGGAGTCTCTAAGTTTATATAGTTTAAAACCAATTAAGGACCCTTTGACCAGAAATAAGTTCAATCAGTCAAGATATGGACTTATAAATGGACTTCAATATGACTAATGAAGCATCAGAAGTTGTCTATGATTATATGTGGAAAGTTCAATATTCAGATTTTTTTGGCCAGAAATATTTTCCTTGTGTCAAATATGGACTTCTGTATGGGTAATATAACATCACAACAAGTCAATCTTTATGAATAGCAAGTTAACGTTCAGGTACTCTTTGGCCAGAAAGAGTCCAGTAAGTCAAAAAGTGACCTCTGTATACAGAGTTCAAAGACTCTGTATGGCAAATTTTTCATCAAAAGTAGTCTATAACTTTTTTAAAACTTAGGACCCTTTGACCAGAAATAAGTTCAATAGGTCAGATATGGCCATATATGGCTTATGAAGCATCAGAAGGAGATTGTGAGTGTGTAGAAAGTTCAAGTTTGAGGACTCTTTGGCCAGAAATATGTTTATTTGGTCAAATATGGACTTCTGTATGGCTGACGTAATATCAGAAGGTGTTAATGAGAATGTAAAGAAAGTGACCGGAAATAAGTTCAATAGGTCAGATATGGCCATATATGGCTTATCTTCATAAGCCATATATGGCCATATCTGACCTATTGAACTTATTTCATCAGAATGAGTCAATGAGTATTTATAGAAAAATCAAGATGAGGACTCTTTGGCCAAAAATATGTTCAGTAGGTCAAATATGGAATTCTGAATGGCTGATTTAACATCAGAAGGAGTCTCTAAGTTTATATAGTTTAAAACCAATTAAGGACCCTTTGACCAGAAATAAGTTCAATCAGTCAAGATATGGACTTATAAATGACTTCAATATGACTAATGAAGCATCAGAAGTTGTCTATGAGTATATGTGGAAAGTTCAAGATTCAGAATTTTTTGGCCAGAAATATTTTCCTTGTGTCAAATATGGACTTCTGTTTGGGTAATATAACATCAAACACAAGTCAATCTTTATGAATAGCAAGTTAACGTTCAGGTACTCTTTGGCCAGAAAGAGTCCAGTAAGTCAAAAAGTGACCTCTGTATACAGAGTTCAAAGACTCTGTATGGCAAATTTTTCATCAAAAGTAGTCTATAACTTTTTTAAAACTTAGGACCCTTTGACCAGAAATAAGTTCAATAGGTCAGATATGGCCATATATGGCTTATGAAGCATCAGAAGGAGATTGTGAGTGTGTAGAAAGTTCAAGTTTGAGGACTCTTTGGCCAGAAATATGTTTATTTGGTCAAATATGGACTTCTGTATGGCTGACGTAATATCAGAAGGTGTTAATGAGAATGTAAAGAAAGTGACCGGAAATAAGTTCAATAGGTCAGATATGGCCATATATGGCTTATGAAGCATCAGAATGAGTCAATGAGTATGTATAGAAAAATCAAGATGAGGACTCTTTGGCCAAAAATATGTTCAGTAGGTCAAATATGGAATTCTGAATGGCTGATTTAACATCAGAAGGAGTCTCTAAGTTTATATAGTTTAAAACCAATTAAGGACCCTTTGACCAGAAATAAGTTCAATCAGTCAAGATATGGACTTATAAATGGACTTCAATATGACTAATGAAGCATCAGAAGTTGTCTATGATTATATGTGGAAAGTTCAAGATTCAGATTTTTTTGGCCAGAAATATTTTCCTTGTGTCAAATATGGACTTCTGTATGGGTAATATAACATCACAACAAGTCAATCTTTATGAATAGCAAGTTAACGTTCAGGTACTCTTTGGCCAGAAAGAGTCCAGTAAGTCAAAAAGTGACCTCTGTATACAGAGTTCAAAGACTCTGTATGGCAAATTTTTCATCAAAAGTAGTCTATAACTTTTTTAAAACTTAGGACCCTTTGACCAGAAATAAGTTCAATAGGTCAGATATGGCCATATATGGCTTATGAAGCATCAGAAGGAGATTGTGAGTGTGTAGAAAGTTCAAGTTTGAGGACTCTTTGGCCAGAAATATGTTTATTTGGTCAAATATGGACTTCTGTATGGCTGACGTAATATCAGAAGGTGTTAATGAGAATGTAAAGAAAGTGACCGGAAATAAGTTCAATAGGTCAGATATGGCCATATATGGCTTATGAAGCATCAGAATGAGTCAATGAGTATTTATAGAAAAATCAAGATGAGGACTCTTTGGCCAAAAATATGTTCAGTAGGTCAAATATGGAATTCTGAATGGCTGATTTAACATCAGAAGGAGTCTTTAAGTTTATATAGTTTAAAACCAATTAAGGACCCTTTGACCAGAAATAAGTTCAATCAGTCAAGATATGGACTTATAAATGGACTCTAATGAAACATCAGAAGTTGTCTATGATTATATGTGGAAAGTTCAAGATTCAGATTTTTTTGGCCAGAAATATTTTCCTTGTGTCAAATATGGACTTCTGTATGGGTAATATAACATCACAACAAGTCAATCTTTATGAATAGCAAGTTAACGTTCAGGTACTCTTTGGCCAGGAATATGTCCACTAAGTCAAAAAGTGACCTCTGTATACAGAGTTCAAAGACTCTGTATGGCAGATTTTTTATCAAAAGTAGTCTATTTAAAAAAAAAAAAAACTTTTTAGGACCCTTTAACCGGAAATAAGTTCAATAGGTCATCTATGGCCATATATGGCTTATGAAGCATCAGAATGAGTCAATGAGTATGTCTCGAAAAATCAAGATGAGGACTCTTTGGCAAAAAATATGTTCAGTAGGTCAAATATGGAATTCTGAATGGCTGATTTAACATCAGAAGGAGTCTCTAAGTTTATATAGTTTAAAACCAATTAAGGACCCTTTGACCAGAAATAAGTTCAATCAGTCAAGATATGGACTTATAAATGGACTTCAATATGACTAATGAAGCATCAGAAGTCGTCTATGAGTATATGTGGAAAGTTCAAGATTCAGAATTTTTTGGCCAGAAATATTTTCCTTGTGTCAAATATGGACTTCTGTATGGGTAATATAACATCACAACAAGTCAATCTTTATGAATAGCAAGTTAACGTTCAGGTACTCTTTGGCCAGGAAGAGTCCAGTAAGTCAAAAAGTGACCTCTGTATACAGAGTTCAAAGACTCTGTATGGCAAATTTTTCGTCAAAAGTAGTCTATAACATTTTTTAAAACTTAGGACCCTTTGACCAGAAATAAGTTCAATAGGTCAGATATGGCCATATATGGCTTATGAAGCATCAGAAGGAGATTGTGAGTGTGTAGAAAGTTCAATTTTGAGGACTCTTTGGCCAGAAATATGTTTATTTGGTCAAATATGGACTTCTGTATGGCTGACGTAATATCAGAAGGTGTTAACGAGAATGTAAAGAAAGTGACCGGAAATAAGTTCAATAGGTCAGATATGGCCATATATGGCTTATGAAGCATCAGAATGAGTCAATGAGTATGTATAGAAAAATCAAGATGAGGACTCTTTGGCCAAAAATATGTTCAGTAGGTCAAATATGGAATTCTGAATGGCTGATTTAACATCAGAAGGAGTCTCTAAGTTTATATAGTTTAAAACCAATTAAGGACCCTTTGACCAGAAATAAGTTCAATCAGTCAAGATATGGACTTATAAATGACTTCAATATGACTAATGAAGCATCAGAAGTTGTCTATGAGTATATGTGGAAAGTTCAAGATTCAGAATTTTTTGGCCAGAAATATTTTCCTTGTGTCAAATATGGACTTCTGTTTGGGTAATATAACATCAAACACAAGCCAATCTTTATGAATAGCAAGTTAACGTTCAGGTACTCTTTGGCCAGAAAGAGTCCAGTAAGTCAAAAAGTGACCTCTGTATACAGAGTTCAAAGACTCTGTATGGCAAATTTTTCATCAAAAGTAGTCTATAACTTTTTTAAAACTTAGGACCCTTTGACCAGAAATAAGTTCAATAGGTCAGATATGGCCATATATGGCTTATGAAGCATCAGAAGGAGATTGTGAGTGTGTAGAAAGTTCAAGTTTGAGGACTCTTTGGCCAGAAATATGTTTATTTGGTCAAATATGGACTCTTGTATGGCTGACGTAATATCAGAAGGTGTTAATGAGAATGTAAAGAAAGTGACCGGAAATAAGTTCAATAGGTCAGATATGGCCATATATGGCTTATGAAGCATCAGAATGAGTCAATGAGTATGTATAGAAAAATCAAGATGAGGACTCTTTGGCCAAAAATATGTTCAGTAGGTCAAATATGGAATTCTGAATGGCTGATTTAACATCAGAAGGAGTCTCTAAGTTTATATAGTTTAAAACCAATTAAGGACCCTTTGACCAGAAATAAGTTCAATCAGTCAAGATATGGACTTATAAATGGACTTCAATATGACTAATGAAGCATCAGAAATTGTCTATGATTATATGTGGAAAGTTCAAGATTCAGATTTTTTTGGCCAGAAATATTTTCCTTGTGTCAAATATGGACTTCTGTATGGGTAATATAACATCACAACAAGTCAATCTTTATGAATAGCAAGTTAACGTTCAGGTACTCTTTGGCCAGAAAGAGTCCAGTAAGTCAAAAAGTGACCTCTGTATACAGAGTTCAAAGACTCTGTATGGCAAATTTTTCATCAAAAGTAGTCTATAACTTTTTTAAAACTTAGGACCCTTTGACCAGAAATAAGTTCAATAGGTCAGATATGGCCATATATGGCTTATGAAGCATCAGAAGGAGATTGTGAGTGTGTAGAAAGTTCAAGTTTGAGGACTCTTTGGCCAGAAATATGTTTATTTGGTCAAATATGGACTTCTGTATGGCTGACGTAATATCAGAAGGTGTTAATGAGAATGTAAAGAAAGTGACCGGGAATAAGTTCAATAGGTCAGATATGGCCATATATGGCTTATGAAGCATCAGAATGAGTCAATGAGTATGTATAGAAAAATCAAGATGAGGACTCTTTGGCCAAAAATATGTTCAGTAGGTCAAATATGGAATTCTGAATGGCTGATTTAACATCAGAAGGAGTCTTTAAGTTTATATAGTTTAAAACCAATTAAGGACCCTTTGACCAGAAATAAGTTCAATCAGTCAAGATATGGACTTATAAATGGACTCTAATGAAGCATCAGAAGTTGTCTATGATTATATGTGGAAAGTTCAAGATTCAGATTTTTTTGGCCAGAAATATTTTCCTTGTGTCAAATATGGACTTCTGTATGGGTAATATAACATCACAACAAGTCAATCTTTATGAATAGCAAGTTAACGTTCAGGTACTCTTTGGCCAGAAAGAGTCCAGTAAGTCAAAAAGTGACCTCTGTATACAGAGTTCAAAGACTCTGTATGGCAAATTTTTCATCAAAAGTAGTCTATAACTTTTTTTAAACTTAGGACCCTTTGACCAGAAATAAGTTCAATAGGTCAGATATGGCCATATATGGCTTATGAAGCATCAGAAGGAGATTGTGAGTGTGTAGAAAGTTCAAGTTTGAGGACTCTTTGGCCAGAAATATGTTTATTTGGTCAAATATGGACTTCTGTATGGCTGACGTAATATCAGAAGGTGTTAATGAGAATGTAAAGAAAGTGACCGGAAATAAGTTCAATAGGTCAGATATGGCCATATATGGCTTATGAAGCATCAGAATGAGTCAATGAGTATGTATAGAAAAATCAAGATGAGGACTCTTTGGCCAAAAATATGTTCAGTAGGTCAAATATGGAATTCTGAATGGCTGATTTAACATCAGAAGGAGTCTTTAAGTTTATATAGTTTAAAACCAATTAAGGACCCTTTGACCAGAAATAAGTTCAATCAGTCAAGATATGGACTTATAAATGGACTCTAATGAAGCATCAGAAGTTGTCTATGATTATATGTGGAAAGTTCAAGATTCAGATTTTTTTGGCCAGAAATATTTTCCTTGTGTCAAATATGGACTTCTGTATGGGTAATATAACATCACAACAAGTCAATCTTTATGAATAGCAAGTTAACGTTCAGGTACTCTTTGGCCAGTAATATGTCCACTAAGTCAAAAAGTGACCTCTGTATACAGAGTTCAAAGACTCTGTATGGCAGATTTTTCATCAAAAGTAGTCTATTTATAAAAAAAAAAAACTTTTTAGGACCCTTTAACCGGAAATAAGTTCAATAGGTCATCTATGGCCATATATGGCTTATGAAGCATCAGAATGAGTCAATGAGTATGTCTCGAAAAATCAAGATGAGGACTCTTTGGCCAAAATATGTTCAGTAGGTCAAATATGGAATTCTGAATGGCTGATTTAACATCAGAAGGAGTCTCTAAGTTTATATAGTTTAAAACCCAATTAAGGACCCTTTGACCAGAAATAAGTTCAATCAGACAAGATATGGACTTCTAAATGGACTTCAATATGACTAATGAAGCATCAGAAGTTGTCTATGAGTATATGTGGAAAGTTCAAGATTCAGAATTTTTTGGCCAGAAATATTTTCCTTGTGTCAAATATGGACTTCTGTATGGGTAATATAACATCACAACAAGTCAATCTTTATGAATAGCAAGTTAACGTTCAGGTACTCTTTGGCCAGAAAGAGTCCAGTAAGTCAAAAAGTGACCTCTTTATACAGAGTTCAAAGACTCTGTATGGCAAATTTTTCATCAAAAGTAGTCTATAACTTTTTTTAAATCTTAGGACCCTTTGACCGAAAATAAGTTCAATAGGTCAGATATGGCCATATATGGCTTATGAAGCATCAGAAGGAGATTGTGAGTGTGTAGAAAGTTCAATTTTGAGGACTCTTTGGCCAGAAATATGTTTATTTGGTCAAATATGGACTTCTGTATGGCTGACGTAATATCAGAAGGTGTTAACGAGAATGTAAAGAAAGTGACCGGAAATAAGTTCAATAGGTCAGATATGGCCATATATGACTAATGAAGCATCAGAAGTTGTCTATGATTATATGTGGAAAGTTCAAGATTCAGATTTTTTTGGCCAGAAATATTTTCCTTGTGTCAAATATGGACTTCTGTATGGGTAATATAACATCACAACAAGTCAATCTTTATGAATAGCAAGTTAACGTTCAGGTACTCTTTGGCCAGAAAGAGTCCAGTAAGTCAAAAAGTGACCTCTGTATACAGAGTTCAAAGACTCTGTATGGCAAATTTTTCATCAAAAGTAGTCTATAACTTTTTTTAAACTTAGGACCCTTTGACCAGAAATAAGTTCAATAGGTCAGATATGGCCATATATGGCTTATGAAGCATCAGAAGGAGATTGTGAGTGTGTAGAAAGTTCAAGTTTGAGGACTCTTTGGCCAGAAATATGTTTATTTGGTCAAATATGGACTTCTGTATGGCTGACGTAATATCAGAAGGTGTTAATGGGAATGTAAAGAAAGTGACCGGAAATAAGTTCAATAGGTCAGATATGGCCATATATGGCTTATGAAGCATCAGAATGAGTCAATGAGTATGTATAGAAAAATCAAGATGAGGACTCTTTGGCCAAAAATATGTTCAGTAGGTCAAATATGGAATTCTGAATGGCTGATTTAACATCAGAAGGAGTCTCTAAGTTTATATAGTTTAAAACCAATTAAGGACCCTTTGACCAGAAATAAGTTCAATCAGTCAAGATATGGACTTATAAATGGACTTCAATATGACTAATGAAGCATCAGAAGTTGTCTATGATTATATGTGGAAAGTTCAATATTCAGATTTTTTTGGCCAGAAATATTTTCCTTGTGTCAAATATGGACTTCTGTATGGGTAATATAACATCACAACAAGTCAATCTTTATGAATAGCAAGTTAACGTTCAGGTACTCTTTGGCCAGAAAGAGTCCAGTAAGTCAAAAAGTGACCTCTGTATACAGAGTTCAAAGACTCTGTATGGCAAATTTTTCATCAAAAGTAGTCTATAACTTTTTTAAAACTTAGGACCCTTTGACCAGAAATAAGTTCAATAGGTCAGATATGGCCATATATGGCTTATGAAGCATCAGAAGGAGATTGTGAGTGTGTAGAAAGTTCAAGTTTGAGGACTCTTTGGCCAGAAATATGTTTATTTGGTCAAATATGGACTTCTGTATGGCTGACGTAATATCAGAAGGTGTTAATGAGAATGTAAAGAAAGTGACCGGAAATAAGTTCAATAGGTCAGATATGGCCATATATGGCTTATCTTCATAAGCCATATATGGCCATATCTGACCTATTGAACTTATTTCATCAGAATGAGTCAATGAGTATTTATAGAAAAATCAAGATGAGGACTCTTTGGCCAAAAATATGTTCAGTAGGTCAAATATGGAATTCTGAATGGCTGATTTAACATCAAAAGTAGTCTATAACTTTTTTTAAATCTTAGGACCCTTTGACCGAAAATAAGTTCAATAGGTCAGATATGGCCATATATGGCTTATGAAGCATCAGAAGGAGATTGTGAGTGTGTAGAAAGTTCAATTTTGAGGACTCTTTGGCCAGAAATATGTTTATTTGGTCAAATATGGACTTCTGTATGGCTGACGTAATATCAGAAGGTGTTAACGAGAATGTAAAGAAAGTGACCGGAAATAAGTTCAATAGGTCAGATATGGCCATATATGACTAATGAAGCATCAGAAGTTGTCTATGATTATATGTGGAAAGTTCAAGATTCAGATTTTTTTGGCCAGAAATATTTTCCTTGTGTCAAATATGGACTTCTGTATGGGTAATATAACATCACAACAAGTCAATCTTTATGAATAGCAAGTTAACGTTCAGGTACTCTTTGGCCAGAAAGAGTCCAGTAAGTCAAAAAGTGACCTCTGTATACAGAGTTCAAAGACTCTGTATGGCAAATTTTTCATCAAAAGTAGTCTATAACTTTTTTTAAACTTAGGACCCTTTGACCAGAAATAAGTTCAATAGGTCAGATATGGCCATATATGGCTTATGAAGCATCAGAAGGAGATTGTGAGTGTGTAGAAAGTTCAAGTTTGAGGACTCTTTGGCCAGAAATATGTTTATTTGGTCAAATATGGACTTCTGTATGGCTGACGTAATATCAGAAGGTGTTAATGGGAATGTAAAGAAAGTGACCGGAAATAAGTTCAATAGGTCAGATATGGCCATATATGGCTTATGAAGCATCAGAATGAGTCAATGAGTATGTATAGAAAAATCAAGATGAGGACTCTTTGGCCAAAAATATGTTCAGTAGGTCAAATATGGAATTCTGAATGGCTGATTTAACATCAGAAGGAGTCTCTAAGTTTATATAGTTTAAAACCAATTAAGGACCCTTTGACCAGAAATAAGTTCAATCAGTCAAGATATGGACTTATAAATGGACTTCAATATGACTAATGAAGCATCAGAAGTTGTCTATGATTATATGTGGAAAGTTCAATATTCAGATTTTTTTGGCCAGAAATATTTTCCTTGTGTCAAATATGGACTTCTGTATGGGTAATATAACATCACAACAAGTCAATCTTTATGAATAGCAAGTTAACGTTCAGGTACTCTTTGGCCAGAAAGAGTCCAGTAAGTCAAAAAGTGACCTCTGTATACAGAGTTCAAAGACTCTGTATGGCAAATTTTTCATCAAAAGTAGTCTATAACTTTTTTAAAACTTAGGACCCTTTGACCAGAAATAAGTTCAATAGGTCAGATATGGCCATATATGGCTTATGAAGCATCAGAAGGAGATTGTGAGTGTGTAGAAAGTTCAAGTTTGAGGACTCTTTGGCCAGAAATATGTTTATTTGGTCAAATATGGACTTCTGTATGGCTGACGTAATATCAGAAGGTGTTAATGAGAATGTAAAGAAAGTGACCGGAAATAAGTTCAATAGGTCAGATATGGCCATATATGGCTTATCTTCATAAGCCATATATGGCCATATCTGACCTATTGAACTTATTTCATCAGAATGAGTCAATGAGTATTTATAGAAAAATCAAGATGAGGACTCTTTGGCCAAAAATATGTTCAGTAGGTCAAATATGGAATTCTGAATGGCTGATTTAACATCAGAAGGAGTCTCTAAGTTTATATAGTTTAAAACCAATTAAGGACCCTTTGACCAGAAATAAGTTCAATCAGTCAAGATATGGACTTATAAATGACTTCAATATGACTAATGAAGCATCAGAAGTTGTCTATGAGTATATGTGGAAAGTTCAAGATTCAGAATTTTTTGGCCAGAAATATTTTCCTTGTGTCAAATATGGACTTCTGTTTGGGTAATATAACATCAAACACAAGTCAATCTTTATGAATAGCAAGTTAACGTTCAGGTACTCTTTGGCCAGAAAGAGTCCAGTAAGTCAAAAAGTGACCTCTGTATACAGAGTTCAAAGACTCTGTATGGCAAATTTTTCATCAAAAGTAGTCTATAACTTTTTTAAAACTTAGGACCCTTTGACCAGAAATAAGTTCAATAGGTCAGATATGGCCATATATGGCTTATGAAGCATCAGAAGGAGATTGTGAGTGTGTAGAAAGTTCAAGTTTGAGGACTCTTTGGCCAGAAATATGTTTATTTGGTCAAATATGGACTTCTGTATGGCTGACGTAATATCAGAAGGTGTTAATGAGAATGTAAAGAAAGTGACCGGAAATAAGTTCAATAGGTCAGATATGGCCATATATGGCTTATGAAGCATCAGAATGAGTCAATGAGTATGTATAGAAAAATCAAGATGAGGACTCTTTGGCCAAAAATATGTTCAGTAGGTCAAATATGGAATTCTGAATGGCTGATTTAACATCAGAAGGAGTCTCTAAGTTTATATAGTTTAAAACCAATTAAGGACCCTTTGACCAGAAATAAGTTCAATCAGTCAAGATATGGACTTATAAATGGACTTCAATATGACTAATGAAGCATCAGAAGTTGTCTATGATTATATGTGGAAAGTTCAAGATTCAGATTTTTTTGGCCAGAAATATTTTCCTTGTGTCAAATATGGACTTCTGTATGGGTAATATAACATCACAACAAGTCAATCTTTATGAATAGCAAGTTAACGTTCAGGTACTCTTTGGCCAGAAAGAGTCCAGTAAGTCAAAAAGTGACCTCTGTATACAGAGTTCAAAGACTCTGTATGGCAAATTTTTCATCAAAAGTAGTCTATAACTTTTTTTAAACTTAGGACCCTTTGACCAGAAATAAGTTCAATAGGTCAGATATGGCCATATATGGCTTATGAAGCATCAGAAGGAGATTGTGAGTGTGTAGAAAGTTCAAGTTTGAGGACTCTTTGGCCAGAAATATGTTTATTTGGTCAAATATGGACTTCTGTATGGCTGACGTAATATCAGAAGGTGTTAATGAGAATGTAAAGAAAGTGACCGGAAATAAGTTCAATAGGTCAGATATGGCCATATATGGCTTATGAAGCATCAGAATGAGTCAATGAGTATGTATAGAAAAATCAAGATGAGGACTCTTTGGCCAAAAATATGTTCAGTAGGTCAAATATGGAATTCTTAATGGCTGATTTAACATCAGAAGGAGTCTTTAAGTTTATATAGTTTAAAACCAATTAAGGACCCTTTGACCAGAAATAAGTTCAATCAGTCAAGATATGGACTTATAAATGGACTCTAATGAAGCATCAGAAGTTGTCTATGATTATATGTGGAAAGTTCAAGATTCAGATTTTTTTGGCCAGAAATATTTTCCTTGTGTCAAATATGGACTTCTGTATGGGTAATATAACATCACAACAAGTCAATCTTTATGAATAGCAAGTTAACGTTCAGGTACTCTTTGGCCAGGAATATGTCCACTAAGTCAAAAAGTGACCTCTGTATACAGAGTTCAAAGACTCTGTATGGCAGATTTTTCATCAAAAGTAGTCTATTTATAAAAAAAAAAAACTTTTTAGGACCCTTTAACCGGAAATAAGTTCAATAGGTCATCTATGGCCATATATGGCTTATGAAGCATCAGAAGTTGTCTATGATTATATGTGGAAAGTTCAAGATTCAGATTTTTTTGGCCAGAAATATTTTCCTTGTGTCAAATATGGACTTCTGTATGGGTAATATAACATCACAACAAGTCAATCTTTATGAATAGCAAGTTAACGTTCAGGTACTCTTTGGCCAGGAATATGTCCACTAAGTCAAAAAGTGACCTCTGTATACAGAGTTCAAAGACTCTGTATGGCAGATTTTTCATCAAAAGTAGTCTATTTAAAAAAAAAAAAAAACTTTTTAGGACCCTTTGACCAGAAATAAGTTCAATCAGACAAGATATGGACTTCTAAATGGACTTCAATATGGCTAATGAAGCATCAGAAGTTGTCTATGATTATGTATGGAAAGTTCGAATTTAAGATTATTTGGCCAGAAATATTTTCCTTGGGTCAAATATGAACTTCTGTATGGCTAATATAACATCACAACAAGTCAATCTTTATGAATAGCAAGTTAACAGTAAAGCAAGTCCAGTAAGTCAAAAAGTGACCTCTGTATACAGAGTTTAAAGACTCTGTATTGCAAATTTTTCATCAAAAGCAGTCTATAACTTTTTAAAAAACTTAGGACCCTTTGACCAGAAATAAGTTCAATAGGTCTTTAAAGCGTTGTGCATTAAAGAATAACAATAAAAGTATCAAGCACTTTGTTGCCTTGCAATGCATTCAAGAACTAACTCATTCAACAGTGCATTAATGATATTTGCAATGCAATCTGCTGTTGCATCGCTTTGCACATACGATTAAGCGCTGTGCATTGAAGAATAACAATAAAAGTATCATGCACTTTGTTTCATTGAAATGCATTCAAGAACTAACTAAATCAAAAGTGCACTGAAGAAATTTGCAATGCAATCTGCTGTTGCATCGCTTACAATGCATTCAAGAGCAAACTCATTCAACAGTGCATTAAAGATATTTGCAATGCAATCTGCTTTTGCATCGCTTTGTACATATACGTTAAAGCCTTGTGCATTAAAGAATAACAATTAAAGTATCATGCACTTTGTTGCCTTGCAATGCATTCAAGAACTAACTCATTCAACAGTGCATTGAAGATACTTACAATGCAATCTGCCATTGCATCGCTTTGCACATACGATTAAGCGCTGTGCATTGAAGAATAACAATAAAAGTATCATGCACTTTGTTGCCTTGCAATACATTCAAGAACTAACTCATTCAACAGTGCATTGAAGATATTTGCAATGCAATCTGCTGTTGCATCGCTTTGCACATACGTTAAAGCGTTGTGCATTAAAGAATAACAATAAAAGTATCATGCACTTTGTTGCCTTGCAATATATTCAAGAACTAACTCATTCAACAGTGCATTAATGATATTTGCAATGCAATCTGCTGTTGCATCGCTTTGCACATACGATTAAGCGCTGTGCATTGAAGAATAACAATAAAAGTATCATGCACTTTGTTTCATTGAAATGCATTCAAGAACTAACTAAATCAAAAGTGCACTTAAGAAATTTGCAATGCAATCTGCTGTTGCGTCGCTTACAATGCATTCAAGAACAAACTCATCCAACAGTGCATTAAAGATATTTGCAATGCAATCTGCTGTTGCATCGCTTTGTACTTACCTTAAAGCCTTGTGCATTAAAGAATAACAATTAAAGTATCATGCACTTTGTTGCCTTGCAATGCATTCAAGAACTAACTCATTGAACAGTGCATTGAAGATACTTGCAATGCAATCTGCCGTTGCATCGCTTTGCACATACAATTAAGTGCTGTGCATTGAAGAAAAAACAATAAAAGTATCATACACTTTGTTGCCTTGCAATGCATTCAAGAACTAACTCATTCAACAGTGCATTAAAGATATTTGCAGTGCAATCTGCTGTTGCATCGCTTTGCACATACGTTAAAGCGTTGTGCATTACAGAATAACAATAAAAGTATCATGCACTTTGTTGCCTTGCAATGCATTCAAGAACTAATTCATTCAACAGTGCATTGAAGATATTTGCAATGCAATCTGCTGTTGCATCGCTTTGCACATACGATTAAGCGCTGTGCATTGAATAATAACAATAAAAGTACCATGCACTCTGTTGCCTTGCAATGCATTCAAGAACTAACTCATTCAACAGTGCATTGAAGATATTTGCAATGCAATCTGCTGTTGCATCGTTTTGTACCTACGTTAAAGCGTTGTGCATTAAAGAATAACAATAAAAGTATCATGCACTTTGTTGCCTTGCAATGCATTCAAGAACTAACTCATTCAACAGTGCAATAAAGATATTTGCAATGCAATCTGCTGTTGCATCGTTTTGTACCTACGTTAAAGCGTTGTGCATTAAAGAATAACAATAAAAGTATCATGCACTTTGTTGCCTTGCAATGCATTCAAGAACTAACAGTGCATTAATGATATTTGCAATGCAATCTGCTGTTGCATCGCTTTGCACATACGATTAAGCGCTCTGCATTGAAGAATAACAATAAAAGTATCATGCACTTTGTTTCATTGAAATACATTCAAGAACTAACTAAATCAAAAGTGCACATAAGAAATTTGCAATGCAATCTGCTGTTGCATCGCTTACAATGCATTCAAGAACAAACTCATTCAACAGTGCATTAAAGATATTTGCAGTGCAATCTGCTGTTGCATCGCTTTCTACATACGTTAAAGCCTTGTGCATTAAAGAATAACAATTAAAGTATCATGCACTTTGTTGCCTTGCAATGCATTCAAGAACTAACTAAATCAAAAGTGCACTTAAGAAATTTGCAATGCAATCTGCTGTTGCATCGTTTTGTACCTACGTTAAAGCGTTGTGCATTACAGAATAACAATAAAAGTAACATGCACTTTGTTGCATTACAATTAATTCAAGAACTAACTCAGGCCAAAGTGCACTGAAGATATTTTGCAATGCAATCTGCTGTTGCATCGTTTACTTATAAGCTCAAGCGTTGTGCATTGAAGAATAACATTAAAAGTATCATGCACTTTGTATCCTTGCAATGCATTCAAGAAGTAACTCATTCAACAGTGCAATAAAGATATTTGCAATGCAATCTGCTGTTGCATCGCATTGTACATACGTTAAGGCGTAGTGCATTGAAGAATAACAATAAAAGTATCATGCACGTTGTTGCCTTGCAATGCATTCAAGAACTAACTCATTGAACAGTGCATTGAAGATACTTGCAATGCAATCTGCCGTTGCATCGCTTTGCACATACGATTAAGCGCTGTGCATTGAAGAATAACAATAAAAGTATCATGCACTTTGTTGTCTTGCAATGCATTCAAGAACTAACTCATTCAACAGTGCATTGAAGATATTTGCAATGCAATCTGCTGTTGCATCGTTTTGTACCTACGTTAAAGCGTTGTGCATTAAAGAATAACAATAAAAGTATCATGCACTTTGTTGCCTTGCAATGCATTCAAGAACTAACTCATTCAACAGTGCAATAAAGATATTTGCAATGCAATCTGCTGTTGCATCGCTTTGTACATACGTTAAAGCGTAGTGCATTAAATAATAACAATAAAAGTATCATGCACTTTGTTGCCTTGCAAATGCATTCAAGAACTAACTCATTCAACAATGCATTGAAGATATTTGCAATGCACTCTGCTGTTGCATCGATTTGAACATACGTTAAAGCGTTGTGCATTAAAGAATAACTATAAAAGTAACATGCACTTTGTTGCATTACAATTCATTCAAAAACTAACTCAGGCCAAAGTGCACTGAAGATATTTGCAATGCAATCTGCTGTTGCATCGCTTTTCACATACGATTAGCGCTGTGCATTGAAGAATAACAATAAAAGTATCATGCACTTTGTTGCCTTGCAATGCATTCAAGAACTAACTCATTCAACAGTGCATTGAAGATATTTGCAATGCAATCTGCTGTTGCATCGTTTTGTACCTACGTTAAAGCGTTGTGCATTAAAGAATAACAATAAAAGTATCATGAACTTTGTTGCCTTGCAATGCATTCAAGAACTAACTCATTCAACAGTGCAATAAAGATATTTGCAATGCAATCTGCTGTTGCATCGCTTTTACATACGTTAAAGCGTAGTGCATTAAAGAATAACAATAAAAGTATCATGCACTTTGTTGCCTTGCAATGCATTCCAGAATTAACTCATTCAACAATGCATTGAAGATATTTGCAATGCAATCTGCTGTTGCATCGCTTTGTACATACGTTAAAGCCTTGTGCATTAAAGAATAACAATTAAAGTATCATGCACTTTGTTGCCTTGCAATGCATTCAAGAACTAACTCATTCAACAGTGCATTAATGATATTTGCAATGCAATCTGCTGTTGCATCGCTTTGCACATACGATTAAGCGCTGTGCATTGAAGAATAACAATAAAAGTATCATGCACTTTGTTTCATTGAAATGCATTCAATAACTAACTAAATCAAAAGTGCACTTAAGAAATTTGCAATGCAATCTGCTGTTGCGTCGCTTACAATGTAATCAAGAACAAACTCATCCAACAGTGCATTAAAGATATTTGCAATGCAATCTGCTGTTGCATCGCTTTGTACTTACCTTAAAGCCTTGTGCATTAAAAAATAACAATTAAAGTATCATGCACTTTGTTGCCTTGCAATGCATTCAAGAACTAACTCATTGAACAGTGCATTGAAGATACTTGCAATGCAATCTGCCGTTGCATCGCTTTGCACATACGATTAAACGCTGTGCATTGAAGAATAACAATAAAAGTATCATGCACTTTGTTGTCTTGCAATGCATTCAAGAACTAACTCATTCAACAGTGCATTGAAGATATTTGCAATGCAATCTGCTGTTGCATCGTTTTGTACCTACGTTAAAGCGTTGTGCATTAAAGAATAACAATAAAAGTATCATGCACTTTGTTGCCTTGCAATGCATTCAAGAACTAACTCATTCAACAGTGCAATAAAGATATTTGCAATGCAATCTGCTGTTGCATCGCTTTGTACATACGTTAAAGCGTAGTGCATTAAATAATAACAATAAAAGTATCATGAACTTTGTTGCCTTGCAATGCATTCCAGAACTAACTCCTTCAACAATGCATTGAAGATATTTGCAATGCACTCTGCTGTTGCATCGCTTTGAACATATGTTAAAGCGTTGTGCATTAAAGAATAACAATAAAAGTAACATGCACTTTGATGCCTTGCAATGCATTCAAGAACTAACTCATTCAACAGTGCAATACAGATATTTGCAATGCAATCTGCTGTTGCATCGCTTTGTACATACGTTAAAGCGTAGTGCATTAAATAATAACAATAAAAGTATCATGAACTTTGTTGCCTTGCAATGCATTCCAGAACTAACTCCTTCAACAATGCATTGAAGATATTTGCAATGCACTCTGCTGTTGCATCGCTTTGAACATATGTTAAAGCGTTGTGCATTAAAGAATAACAATAAAAGTAACATGCACTTTGATGCCTTGCAATGCATTCAAGAACTAACCCAGGCCAAAGTACACTGAAGATATTTGCAATGCAATCTGCTGTTGCATCGCTTTACACATACGTTAAAGCGTTGTGCATTAAAGAATAACAATAAAAGTAACATGCACTTTGATGCCTTGCAATGCATTCAAGAACTAACCCAGGCCAAAGTGCACTGAAGATATTTGCAATGCAATTTGCTGTTGCATCGTATGCTTCTAAGCTCAATCGTTGTTCATTAAAGAATAACAATTAAAGTATCATGCACTTTGTTGCCTTGAAATGCATTCAAGAACTAACTCATTCAACAGTGCATTGAAGATATTTGCAATGCAATCTGCTGTTGCATTGATTTGCACATATAAAAGCGTTGTGCATTAAAGAATAACAATAAAAGTAACAAGCCCTTTGTTGCATTACAATGCATTCAATAACTAACTCAGGCCAAAGTGCACTGAAGACATTTGCAATACAATCTGCTGTTGCATCGCTTTGCATATTCGTTAAAGCGTTGTGCATTAAAATAAACAATAAAAGTAGAATGCACTTTGTTGCCTTGAAATGCAGTCAATAACTAACTCATTCAACAGTGCATTGAAGATATTTGCAATGCAATCTGCTGTTGCATTGTTTTGCAGATATGTTAAAGCGTTGTGCATTAAAGACTTTTTTAAAAACTTTTTAGGAACTTTTTTATCAGACCTGTTGAACTTTTAAGTTCAATATGGGTCAGATATGGCCATATATGGCGTATGAAGCATCAGAAGGAGATTATGAGTATGTCTAGAAAGTTCAAGATTGAGGACTTTTTGGCCTAAAATATGTTCAGTAGGTCAAATATGGAATTCTGAATGGCTGATTTAACATCAGAAGGAGTCTCTAAGTTTATATAGTTTAAAACCAATTAAGGACCCTTTGACCCGAAATAAGTTCAATAGGTCAGATATGGCCATATATGGCTTATGAAGCATCAGAATGAGTCAATGAGTTTGTATCGAAAAATCAAGATGAGGACTAGGCCAAAAATATGTTCAGTAGGTCAAATATGGAATTCTGAATGGCTGATTTCACATCAGGAGTCTCTAAGTTTATATAGTTTAAAACCAATTAGGAGCCTTTGACCAGAAATAAGTTCAATGGCCTGAAATGTATATCTATTGGACTTATAAAGCATCAGAAGGAGTCTTTCAGTATGTATAGAAACTTCAAGATTGAGGACTCTTTGGCAAGACATATTTTCAGAAGGTCAAATATGGAATTCTAAATGGCTGATTTAACATCAAAAGGAGTCTCTAAGTTTATATAGTTTAAAACCAATTAAGGACATTTTGACCAGAAATAAGTTCAATCAGTCAAGTATAGACTTCTAAATGGACTTCAATATGGCTAATGAAGCATCAGAAGTTGTCTATGATTATGTATGGAAAGTTCAAGATTGAGGATTTTTTGGCCAGAAATATTTTCCTTGAGTCAAATATGAACTTCTGTATGGCTAATATAACATCACAACAAGTCAATCTTTATGAATAGCAAGTTAATGTTCAGGTACTCTTTGGCCAGGAATATGTCCACTAAGTCAAAAAGTGACCTCTGTATACAGAGTTCAAAGACTCTGTATGGCAGATTTTACATCAAAAGTAGTCTATTTAAAATAAAATAAAACTTTTTAGGACCCTTTAACCGGAAATAAGTTCAATAGGTCAGATGTGGCCATATATGGCTTATGAAGCATCAGAATGAGTCAATGAGTATGTATAGAAAAATCAAGATGAGGACTCTTTGGCCAAAAATATGTTCAGTAGGTCAAATATGGAATTCTGAATGGTTGATTTAACATCAGAAGGAGTCTCTAAGTTTATATAGTTTAAAACCAATTAAGGACCCTTGGACCAGAAATAAGTTCAATCAGTCAAGATATGGACTTATAAATGACTTCAATATGACTAATGAAGCATCAGAAGTTGTCTATGAGTATATGTGGAAAGTTCAAGATTCCGAATTTTTTGGCCAGAAATATTTTCCTTGTGTCAAATATGGACTTCTGCATGGGTAATATAACATCACAACAAGTCAATCTTTATGAATAGCAAGTTAACGTTCAGGTACTCTTTGGCCAGGAAGAGTCCAGTAAGTCAAAAAGTGACCTTTGTATACAGAGTTCAAAGACTCTGTATGGCAAATTTTCCATCAAAAGTAGTCTATAACTTTTTTTTAAACTTAGGACCCTTTGACCGGAATTAAGTTCAATAGGTCAGATATGGCCATATATATGGCTTATGAAGCATCAGAAGGAGATTGTGAGTGTGTAGAAAATTCAAGATTGAGGACTCTTTGGCCAGAAATATGTTTATTTGGTCAAATATGGACTTCTGTATGGCTGACGTAATATCAGAAGGTGTTAACGAGAATGTATAGAAAGTGACCGGAAATAAGTTCAATAGGTCAGATATGGCCATATATGGCTTATGAAGCATCAGAATGAGTCAATGAGTATGTCTCGATAAATCAAGATGAGGACTCTTTGGCCAAAAATATGTTCAGTAGGTCAAATATGGAATTCTGAATGGTTGATTTAACATCAGAAGGAGTCTCTAAGTTTATATAGTTTAAAACCCAATTAAGGACCCTTTGACCAGAAATAAGTTCAATCAGTCAAGATATGGACTTATAAATGGACTTCAATATGACTAATGAAGCATCAGAAGTTGTCTATGAGTATATGTGGAAAGTTCAAGATTCAGAATTTTTAGGCCAGAAATATTTTCCTTGTGTCAAATATGGACTTCTGTATGGGTAATATAACATCACAACAAGTCAATCTTTATGAATAGCAAGTTAACGTTCAGGTACTCTTTGGCCAGAAAGAGTACAGTAAGTCAAAAAGTGACCTCTGTATACAGAGTTCAAAGACTCTGTATGGCAATTTTTTCATCAAAAGTAGTCTATAACTTTTTTTTAAACTTAGGACCCTTTGACCGGAAATAAGTTCAATAGGTCAGATATGGCCATATATGGCTTATGAAGCATCAGAAGGAGATTGTGAGTGTGTAGAAAGTTCAAGATTGAGGACTCTTTGGCCAGAAATATCTTAATTTTGGTCAAATATGGGCTTCTGTATGGCTGACGTAATATCAGAAGGTGTTAACGAGAATGTATAGAAGGTGACCGGAAATAAGTTCAATAGGTCAGTTATGGCCATATATGGCTTATGAAGCATCAGAATGAGTCAATGAGTATGTCTCGAAAAATCAAGATGAGGACTCTTTGGCCAAAAATGTGTTCAGTAGGTCAAATATGGAATTCTGAATGGCTGATTTAACATCAGAAGGAGTCTCTAAGTTTATATAGTTTAAAACCAATTAAGGACCCTTTGACCAGAAATAAGTTCAATCAGTCAAGATATGGACTTATAAATGACTTCAATATGACTAATGAAGCATCAGAAGTTGTCTATGAGTATATGTGAAAAGTTCAAGATTCAGAATTTTTTGGCCAGAAATATTTTCCTTGTGTCAAATATGGACTTCTGTATGGGTAATATAACATCACAACAAGTCAATTTTTATGAATAGCAAGTTAACGTTCAGGTACTCTTTGGCCAGGAAGAGTCCAGTAAGTCAAAAAGTGACCTCTGTATACAGAGTTCAAAGACTCTGTATGGCAAATTTTTCATCAAAAGTAGTCCATAACTTTTTTTTAAAACTTAGGACCCTTTGACCGGAAATAAGTTCAATAGGTCAGATATGGCCATATATGGCTTATGAAGCATCAGAAGGATATTGTGAGTGTGTAGAAAGTTCAAGATTGAGGACTCTTTGGCCAGAAATATGTTTATTTGGTCAAATATGGACTTCTGTATGGCTGACGTAATATTCTGATATTAACGAGGTGTTAACGAGAATGTATAGAAGGTGACCGGAAATAAGTTCAATAGGTCATCTATGGCCATATATGGCTTATGAAGCATCAGAATGAGTCAATGAGTATGTCTCGAAAAATCAAGATGAGGACTCTTTGGCCAAAAATATGTTCAGTAGGACAAATATGGAATTCTGAATGGCTGATTTAACATCAGAAGGAGTCTCTAAGTTTATATAGAAGGAGATTGTGAGTGTGTAGAAAATTCAAGATTGAGGACTCTTTGGCCAGAAATATGTTTATTTGGTCAAATATGGACTTCTGTATGGCTGACGTAATATCAGAAGGTGTTAAAGAGAATGTATAGAAGGTGACCGGAAATAAGTTCAATAGGTCAGCTATGTCCATATATGGCTCATAAAGCTTCAGAATGAGTCAATGAGTATGTCTCGAAAAATCAAGATGAGGACTCTTTGGCCAAAAATATGTTCAGTAGGTCAAATATGGAATTCTGAATGGCCGATTTAACATCAGAAGGAGTCTCTAAGTTTATATAGTTTAAAACCAATTAAGGACCCTTTGACCAGAAATAAGTTCAATCAGTCAAGATATGGACTTATAAATGACTTCAATATGACTAATGAAACATCAGAAGTTGTCTATGAGTATATGTGGAAAGTTCAAGATTCAGAATTTTTTGGCCAGAAATATTTTCCTTGTGTCAAATATGGACTTCTGTATGGGTAATATAACATCACAACAAGTCAATCTTTATGAATAGCAAGTTAACGTTCAGGTACTCTTTGGCCAGGAAGAGTCCAGTTAGTCAAAAAGTGACCTCTGTATACAGAGTTCAAAGACTCTGTATGGCAAATTTTCCATCAAAAGTAGTCTATAACTTTTTTTTAAACTTAGGACCCTTTGACCGGAATTAAGTTCAATAGGTCAGATATGGCCATATATGGCTTATGAAGCATCAGAAGGAGATTGTGAGTGTGTAGAAAATTCAAGATTGAGGACTCTTTGGCCAGAAATATGTTTATTTGGTCAAATATGGACTTCTGTATGGCTGACGTAATATCAGAAGGTGTTAACGAGAATGTATAGAAGGTGACCGGAAATAAGTTCAATAGGTCAGCTATGGCCATATATGGCTCATAAAGCTTCAGAATGAGTCAATGAGTATGTCTCGATAAATCAAGATGAGGACTCTTTGGCCAAAAATATGTTCAGTAGGTCAAATATGGAATTCTGAATGGTTGATTTAACATCAGAAGGAGTCTCTAAGTTTATATAGTTTAAAACCCAATTAAGGACCCTTTGACCAGAAATAAGTTCAATCAGTCAAGATATGGACTTATAAATGGACTTCAATATGACTAATGAAGCATCAGAAGTTGTCTATGAGTATATGTGGAAAGTTCAAGATTCAGAATTTTTAGGCCAGAAATATTTTCCTTGTGTCAAATATGGACTTCTGTATGGGTAATATAACATCACAACAAGTCAATCTTTATGAATAGCAAGTTAACGTTCAGGTACTCTTTGGCCAGAAAGAGTACAGTAAGTCAAAAAGTGACCTCTGTATACAGAGTTCAAAGACTCTGTATGGCAATTTTTTCATCAAAAGTAGTCTATAACTTTTTTTTAAACTTAGGACCCTTTGACCGGAAATAAGTTCAATAGGTCAGATATGGCCATATATGGCTTATGAAGCATCAGAAGGAGATTGTGAGTGTGTAGAAAGTTCAAGATTGAGGACTCTTTGGCCAGAAATATGTTAATTTTGGTCAAATATGGGCTTCTGTATGGCTGACGTAATATCAGAAGGTGTTAACGAGAATGTATAGAAGGTGACCGGAAATAAGTTCAATAGGTCAGTTATGGCCATATATGGCTTATGAAGCATCAGAATGAGTCAATGAGTATGTCTCGAAAAATCAAGATGAGGACTCTTTGGCCAAAAATGTGTTCAGTAGGTCAAATATGGAATTCTGAATGGCTGATTTAACATCAGAAGGAGTCTCTAAGTTTATATAGTTTAAAACCAATTAAGGACCCTTTGACCAGAAATAAGTTCAATCAGTCAAGATATGGACTTATAAATGACTTCAATATGACTAATGAAGCATCAGAAGTTGTCTATGAGTATATGTGAAAAGTTCAAGATTCAGAATTTTTTGGCCAGAAATATTTTCCTTGTGTCAAATATGGACTTCTGTATGGGTAATATAACATCACAACAAGTCAATCTTTATGAATAGCAAGTTAACGTTCAGGTACTCTTTGGCCAGGAAGAGTCCAGTAAGTCAAAAAGTGACCTCTGTATACAGAGTTCAAAGACTCTGTATGGCAAATTTTTCATCAAAAGTAGTCCATAACTTTTTTTTAAAACTTAGGACCCTTTGACCGGAAATAAGTTCAATAGGTCAGATATGGCCATATATGGCTTATGAAGCATCAGAAGGATATTGTGAGTGTGTAGAAAGTTCAAGATTTAGGACTCTTTGGCCAGAAATATGTTTATTTGGTCAAATATGGACTTCTGTATGGCTGACGTAATATTCTGATATTAACGAGGTGTTAACGAGAATGTATAGAAGGTGACCGGAAATAAGTTCAATAGGTCATCTATGGCCATATATGGCTTATGAAGCATCAGAATGAGTCAATGAGTATGTCTCGAAAAATCAAGATGAGGACTCTTTGGCCAAAAATATGTTCAGTAGGACAAATATGGAATTCTGAATGGCTGATTTAACATCAGAAGGAGTCTCTAAGTTTATATAGTTTAAAACCAATTAAGGACCCTTTGACCAGAAATAAGTTCAATCAGTCAAGATATGGACTTATAAATGGACTTCAATATGACTAATGAAGCATCAGAAGTTGTCTATGAGTATATGTGGAAAGTTCAAGATTCAGAATTTTTTGGCCAGAAATATTTTCCTTGTGTCAAATATGGACTTCTGTATGGGTAATATAACATCACAACAAGTCAATCTTTATGAATAGCAAGTTAACGTTCAGGTACTCTTTGGCCAGGAAGAGTCCAGTAAGTCAAAAAGTGACCTCTGTATACAGAGTTCAAAGACTCGGTATGGCAAATTTTTCATCAAAAGTAGTCTATAACTTTTTTTTAAACTTAGGACCCTTTGACCGGAATTAAGTTCAATAGGTCAGATATGGCCATATATGGCTTATGAAGCATCAGAAGGAGATTGTGAGTGTGTCTCGATAAATCAAGATGAGGACTCTTTGGCCAAAAATATGTTCAGTAGGTCAAATATGGAATTCTGAATGGTTGATTTAACATCAGAAGGAGTCTCTAAGTTTATATAGTTTAAAACCCAATTAAGGACCCTTTGACCAGAAATAAGTTCAATCAGTCAAGATATGGACTTATAAATGGACTTCAATATGACTAATGAAGCATCAGAAGTTGTCTATGAGTATATGTGGAAAGATCAAGATTCAGAATTTTTAGGCCAGAAATATTTTCCTTGTGTCAAATATGGACTTCTGTATGGGTAATATAACATCACAACAAGTCAATCTTTATGAATAGCAAGTTAACGTTCAGGTACTCTTTGGCCAGGAAGAGTCCAGTAAGTCAAAAAGTGACCTCTGTATACAGAGTTCAAAGACTCGGTATGGCAAATTTTTCATCAAAAGTAGTCTATAACTTTTTTTTAAACTTAGGACCCTTTGACCGGAATTAAGTTCAATAGGTCAGATATGGCCATATATGGCTTATGAAGCATCAGAAGGAGATTGTGAGTGTGTCTCGATAAATCAAGATGAGGACTCTTTGGCCAAAAATATGTTCAGTAGGTCAAATATGGAATTCTGAATGGTTGATTTAACATCAGAAGGAGTCTCTAAGTTTATATAGTTTAAAACCCAATTAAGGACCCTTTGACCAGAAATAAGTTCAATCAGTCAAGATATGGACTTATAAATGGACTTCAATATGACTAATGAAGCATCAGAAGTTGTCTATGAGTATATGTGGAAAGATCAAGATTCAGAATTTTTAGGCCAGAAATATTTTCCTTGTGTCAAATATGGACTTCTGTATGGGTAATAAAACATCACAACAAGTCAATCTTTATGAATAGCAAGTTAACGTTCAGGTACTCTTTGGCCAGAAAGAGTCCAGTAAGTCAAAAAGTGACCTCTGTATACAGAGTTCAAAGACTCTGTATGGCAAATTTTTCATCAAAAGTAGTCTATAACTTTTTTTAAAACTTAGGACCCTTTGACCGGAATTAAGTTCAATAGGTCAGATATGGCCATATATGGCTTATGAAGCATCAAAAGGAGATTGTGAGTGTGTAGAAAATTCAAGATTGAGGACTCTTTGGCCAGAAATATGTTTATTTGGTCAAATATGGACTTCTGTATGGCTGACGTAATATCAGAAGGTGTTAACGAGAATGTATAGAAGGTGACCGGAAATAAGTTCAATAGGTCAGCTATGGCCATATATGGCTCATAAAGCTTCAGAATGAGTCAATGAGTATGTCACGAAAAATCAAGATGAGGACTCTTTGGCCAAAAATATGTTCAGTAGGTCAAATATGGAATTCTGAATGGCTGATTTAACATCAGAAGGAGTCTCTAAGTTTATATAGTTTAAAACCAATTAAGGACCCTTTGACCAGAAATAAGTTCAATCAGTCAAGATATGGACTTATAAATTACTTCAATATGACTAATGAAGCATCAGAAGTTGTCTATGAGTATATGTGGAAAGTTCAAGATTCAGAATTGTTTGGCCAGAAATATTTTCCTTGTGTCAAATATGGACTTCTGCATGGGTAATATAACATCACAACAAGTCAATCTTTATGAATAGCAAGTTAACGTTCAGGTACTCTTTGGCCAGGAAGAGTCCAGTAAGTCAAAAAGTGACCTCTGTATACAGAGTTCAAAGACTCTGTATGGCCAATTTTTCATCAAAAGTAGTCTATAACTTTTTTTTAAACTTAGGACCCTTTGACCGGAAATAAGTTCAATAGGTCAGATATGGCCATATATGGTTTATGAAGCATCAGAAAGAGATTGTGAGTGTGTAGAAAGTTCAAGATTGAGGACACTTTGGCCAGAAATTTGTTTATTTGGTCAAATATGGACTTTTGAATGGCTGACGTAATATCAGAAGGTGTTAACGAGAATGTATAGAAAGTGACCGGAAATAAGTTCAATAGGTCAGATATGGCCATATATGGCTTATGAAGCATCAGAATGAGTCAATGAGTATGTATTGAAAAATCAAGGAGAGGACTCTTTGGCCAAAAATATGTTCAGTAGGTCAAATATGGAATTCTGAATGGCTGATTTAACATCAGGAGTCTCTAAGTTTATATTGTTTAAAACCAATTAGGACCCTTTGACCAGAAATAAGTTCAATGGCCTGATATGTATATCTATTGGACTTATGAAGCATCAATAGGAGTCTTTCAGTATGTATAGAAACTTCAAGATTGAGGACTCTTTGGCCAGAAATATTTTCAGTAGGTCAAATATGGAATTCTAAATGGCTGATTTAACATCAAAAGGATTCTCTAAGTTTATATAGTTTAAAACCAATTAAGGACCCTTTGACCAGAAATAAGTTCAATCAGTCAAGATATGGACTTCTAAATAGACTTCAATATGGCTAATGAAGCATCAGAAGTTGTCTATGATTATGTGTGGACAGTTCAAGATTGAGGATTATTTGGGCAGAAATATGTTCAGTAGGACAAATATGGAATTCTAAATGGCTGATTTAACATCAAAAGGAGTCTCTAAGTTTATATAGTTTAAAACCAATTAGGACCCTTTGATAAGAAATAAGTTCAATCCGTCAAGATAAGGACTTCTAAATGGACTTCAATATGGCTAATGAAGCATCAGAAGTTGTCTATGAGTATGTATGGAAAGTTCAAGATTGAGGATTATTTGGCCAGAAATATTTTCCTTGGGTCAAATATGGACCTCTGTATGGACCACAAGTCAATCTTTATGAATAGCAAAGTAATGTTCAGGTACTCTTTGGCCAGGAATATGTCCAGTAGGTCAAAAATTGACATCTGTTTATTTTTCATTAAAAGTAGTCAATAACTTTTTAAAAAACTTTTTAGAAACTTTTTTATCAGACCTATTGAACTTTTAAGTGTAATATGGGTCAGACATGGCCATATATGGCGTATGAAGCATCAGAAGGAGATTATGAGTATGTCTAGAAAGTTCAAGATTGAGGACTCTTTGGCCTAAAATATGTTCAGTAGGTCAAATATGGAATTCTAAATGGCTGATTTAACATC
The DNA here is from genome assembly GCF_949152265.1 of Phoxinus phoxinus. Lineage (NCBI taxonomy): Eukaryota > Metazoa > Chordata > Actinopteri > Cypriniformes > Leuciscidae > Phoxinus > Phoxinus phoxinus. Next base: position 8,299,791 of record NC_136888.1, on the reverse strand, counting down.
AAAAGGTGTCTCTAAGTTTATAAAGTTTAAAACCAATTAAGGACCCTTTGACTAGAAATAAGTTCAATCAGACAAGATATGGACTTCTAAATGGACTTCAATATGGCTAATGAAGCATCAGAAGTTGTCTATGAGTATATGTGGAAAGTTCAAGATTCAGAATTTTTTGGCCAGAAATATTTTCCTTGTGTCAAATATGGACTTCTGTATGGGTAATATAACATCACAACAAGTCAATCTTTATGAATAGCAAGTTAACGTTCAGGTACTCTTTGGCCAGGAATATGTCCACTAAGTCAAAAAGTGACCTCTGTATACAGAGTTCAAAGACTCTGTATGGCAGATTTTTCATCAAAAGTAGTCTATTTATAAAAAAAAAAAACTTTTTAGGACCCTTTAACCGGAAATAAGTTCAATAGGTCATCTATGGCCATATATGGCTTATGAAGCATCAGAATGAGTCAATGAGTATGTCTCGAAAAATCAAGATGAGGACTCTTTGGCCAAAATATGTTCAGTAGGTCAAATATGGAATTCTGAATGGCTGATTTAACATCAGAAGGAGTCTCTAAGTTTATATAGTTTAAAACCCAATTAAGGACCCTTTGACCAGAAATAAGTTCAATCAGACAAGATATGGACTTCTAAATGGACTTCAATATGACTAATGAAGCATCAGAAGTTGTCTATGAGTATATGTGGAAAGTTCAAGATTCAGAATTTTTTGGCCAGAAATATTTTCCTTGTGTCAAATATGGACTTCTGTATGGGTAATATAACATCACAACAAGTCAATCTTTATGAATAGCAAGTTAACGTTCAGGTACTCTTTGGCCAGAAAGAGTCCAGTAAGTCAAAAAGTGACCTCTTTATACAGAGTTCAAAGACTCTGTATGGCAAATTTTTCATCAAAAGTAGTCTATAACTTTTTTTAAATCTTAGGACCCTTTGACCGAAAATAAGTGCAATAGGTCAGATATGGCCATATATGGCTTATGAAGCATCAGAAGGAGATTGTGAGTGTGTAGAAAGTTCAATTTTGAGGACTCTTTGGCCAGAAATATGTTTATTTGGTCAAATATGGACTTCTGTATGGCTGACGTAATATCAGAAGGTGTTAACGAGAATGTAAAGAAAGTGACCGGAAATAAGTTCAATAGGTCAGATATGGCCATATATGGCTTATGAAGCATCAGAATGAGTCAATGAGTATGTATAGAAAAATCAAGATGAGGACTCTTTGGCCAAAAATATGTTCAGTAGGTCAAATATGGAATTCTGAATGGCTGATTTAACATCAGAAGGAGTCTCTAAGTTTATATAGTTTAAAACCAATTAAGGACCCTTTGACCAGAAATAAGTTCAATCAGTCAAGATATGGACTTATAAATGACTTCAATATGACTAATGAAGCATCAGAAGTTGTCTATGAGTATATGTGGAAAGTTCAAGATTCAGAATTTTTTGGCCAGAAATATTTTCCTTGTGTCAAATATGGACTTCTGTTTGGGTAATATAACATCAAACACAAGTCAATCTTTATGAATAGCAAGTTAACGTTCAGGTACTCTTTGGCCAGAAAGAGTCCAGTAAGTCAAAAAGTGACCTCTGTATACAGAGTTCAAAGACTCTGTATGGCAAATTTTTCATCAAAAGTAGTCTATAACTTTTTTAAAACTTAGGACCCTTTGACCAGAAATAAGTTCAATAGGTCAGATATGGCCATATATGGCTTATGAAGCATCAGAAGGAGATTGTGAGTGTGTAGAAAGTTCAAGTTTGAGGACTCTTTGGCCAGAAATATGTTTATTTGGTCAAATATGGACTTCTGTATGGCTGACGTAATATCAGAAGGTGTTAATGAGAATGTAAAGAAAGTGACCGGAAATAAGTTCAATAGGTCAGATATGGCCATATATGGCTTATGAAGCATCAGAATGAGTCAATGAGTATGTATAGAAAAATCAAGATGAGGACTCTTTGGCCAAAAATATGTTCAGTAGGTCAAATATGGAATTCTGAATGGCTGATTTAACATCAGAAGGAGTCTTTAAGTTTATATAGTTTAAAACCAATTAAGGACCCTTTGACCAGAAATAAGTTCAATCAGTCAAGATATGGACTTATAAATGGACTCTAATGAAACATCAGAAGTTGTCTATGATTATATGTGGAAAGTTCAAGATTCAGATTTTTTTGGCCAGAAATATTTTCCTTGTGTCAAATATGGACTTCTGTATGGGTAATATAACATCACAACAAGTCAATCTTTATGAATAGCAAGTTAACGTTCAGGTACTCTTTGGCCAGGAATATGTCCACTAAGTCAAAAAGTGACTTCTGTATACAGAGTTCAAAGACTCTGTATGGCAGATTTTTCATCAAAAGTAGTCTATTTAAAAAAAAAAAAAACTTTTTAGGACCCTTTAACCGGAAATAAGTTCAATAGGTCATCTATGGCCATATATGGCTTATGAAGCATCAGAATGAGTCAATGAGTATGTCTCGAAAAATCAAGATGAGGACTCTTTGGCCAAAAATATGTTCAGTAGGTCAAATATGGAATTCTGAATGGCTGATTTAACATCAGAAGGAGTCTCTAAGTTTATATAGTTTAAAACCAATTAAGGACCCTTTGACCAGAAATAAGTTCAATCAGTCAAGATATGGACTTATAAATGGACTTCAATATGACTAATGAAGCATCAGAAGTTTTCTATGAGTATATGTGGAAAGTTCAAGATTCAGAATTTTTTGGCCAGAAATATTTTCCTTGTGTCAAATATGGACTTCTGTATGGGTAATATAACATCACAACAAGTCAATCTTTATGAATAGCAAGTTAACGTTCAGGTACTCTTTGGCCAGGAAGAGTCCAGTAAGTCAAAAAGTGACCTCTGTATACAGAGTTCAAAGACTCTGTATGGCAAATTTTTCGTCAAAAGTAGTCTATAACTTTTTTTAAAACTTAGGACCCTTTGACCAGAAATAAGTTCAATAGGTCAGATATGGCCATATATGGCTTATGAAGCATCAGAAGGAGATTGTGAGTGTGTAGAAAGTTCAATTTTGAGGACTCTTTGGCCAGAAATATGTTTATTTGGTCAAATATGGACTTCTGTATGGCTGACGTAATATCAGAAGGTGTTAACGAGAATGTAAAGAAAGTGACCGGAAATAAGTTCAATAGGTCAGATATGGCCATATATGGCTTATGAAGCATCAGAATGAGTCAATGAGTATGTATAGAAAAATCAAGATGAGGACTCTTTGGCCAAAAATATGTTCAGTAGGTCAAATATGGAATTCTGAATGGCTGATTTAACATCAGAAGGAGTCTCTAAGTTTATATAGTTTAAAACCAATTAAGGACCCTTTGACCAGAAATAAGTTCAATCAGTCAAGATATGGACTTATAAATGGACTTCAATATGACTAATGAAGCATCAGAAGTTGTCTATGAGTATATGTGGAAAGTTCAAGATTCAGATTTTTTTGGCCAGAAATATTTTCCTTGTGTCAAATATGGACTTCTGTATGGGTAATATAACATCACAACAAGTCAATCTTTATGAATAGCAAGTTAACGTTCAGGTACTCTTTGGCCAGAAAGAGTCCAGTAAGTCAAAAAGTGACCTCTGTATACAGAGTTCAAAGACTCTGTATGGCAAATTTTTCATCAAAAGTAGTCTATAACTTTTTTTAAACTTAGGACCCTTTGACCAGAAATAAGTTCAATAGGTCAGATATGGCCATATATGGCTTATGAAGCATCAGAAGGAGATTGTGAGTGTGTAGAAAGTTCAAGTTTGAGGACTCTTTGGCCAGAAATATGTTTATTTGGTCAAATATGGACTTCTGTATGGCTGACGTAATATCAGAAGGTGTTAATGAGAATGTAAAGAAAGTGACCGGAAATAAGTTCAATAGGTCAGATATGGCCATATATGGCTTATGAAGCATCAGAATGAGTCAATGAGTATGTATAGAAAAATCAAGATGAGGACTCTTTGGCCAAAAATATGTTCAGTAGGTCAAATATGGAATTCTGAATGGCTGATTTAACATCAGAAGGAGTCTTTAAGTTTATATAGTTTAAAACCAATTAAGGACCCTTTGACCAGAAATAAGTTCAATCAGTCAAGATATGGACTTATAAATGGACTCTAATGAAGCATCAGAAGTTGTCTATGATTATATGTGGAAAGTTCAAGATTCAGAATTTTTTGGCCAGAAATATTTTCCTTGTGTCAAATATGGACTTCTGTATGGGTAATATAACATCACAACAAGTCAATCTTTATGAATAGCAAGTTAACGTTCAGGTACTCTTTGGCCAGGAATATGTCCACTAAGTCAAAAAGTGACCTCTGTATACAGAGTTCAAAGACTCTGTATGGCAGATTTTTCATCAAAAGTAGTCTATTTATAAAAAAAAAAAACTTTTTAGGACCCTTTAACCGGAAATAAGTTCAATAGGTCATCTATGGCCATATATGGCTTATGAAGCATCAGAATGAGTCAATGAGTATGTCTCGAAAAATCAAGATGAGGACTCTTTGGCCAAAATATGTTCAGTAGGTCAAATATGGAATTCTGAATGGCTGATTTAACATCAGAAGGAGTCTCTAAGTTTATATAGTTTAAAACCCAATTAAGGACCCTTTGACCAGAAATAAGTTCAATCAGACAAGATATGGACTTCTAAATGGACTTCAATATGACTAATGAAGCATCAGAAGTTGTCTATGAGTATATGTGGAAAGTTCAAGATTCAGAATTTTTTGGCCAGAAATATTTTCCTTGTGTCAAATATGGACTTCTGTATGGGTAATATAACATCACAACAAGTCAATCTTTATGAATAGCAAGTTAACGTTCAGGTACTCTTTGGCCAGAAAGAGTCCAGTAAGTCAAAAAGTGACCTCTTTATACAGAGTTCAAAGACTCTGTATGGCAAATTTTTCATCAAAAGTAGTCTATAACTTTTTTTAAATCTTAGGACCCTTTGACCGAAAATAAGTTCAATAGGTCAGATATGGCCATATATGGCTTATGAAGCATCAGAAGGAGATTGTGAGTGTGTAGAAAGTTCAATTTTGAGGACTCTTTGGCCAGAAATATGTTTATTTGGTCAAATATGGACTTCTGTATGGCTGACGTAATATCAGAAGGTGTTAACGAGAATGTAAAGAAAGTGACCGGAAATAAGTTCAATAGGTCAGATATGGCCATATATGGCTTATGAAGCATCAGAATGAGTCAATGAGTATGTATAGAAAAATCAAGATGAGGACTCTTTGGCCAAAAATATGTTCAGTAGGTCAAATATGGAATTCTGAATGGCTGATTTAACATCAGAAGGAGTCTCTAAGTTTATATAGTTTAAAACCAATTAAGGACCCTTTGACCAGAAATAAGTTCAATCAGTCAAGATATGGACTTATAAATGGACTTCAATATGACTAATGAAGCATCAGAAGGGTTCTATGAGTATATGTGGAAAGTTCAAGATTCAGAATTTTTTGGCCAGAAATATTTTCCTTGTGTCAAATATGGACTTCTGTATGGGTAATATAACATCACAACTAGTCAATCTTTATGAATAGCAAGTTAACGTTCAGGTACTCTTTGGCCAGGAAGAGTCCAGTAAGTCAAAAAGTGACCTCTGTATACAGAGTTCAAAGACTCTGTATGGCAAATTTTTCATCAAAAGTAGTCTATAACTTTTTTTAAAACTTAGGACCCTTTGACCGGAAATAAGTTCAATAGGTCAGATATGGCCATATATGGCTTACGAAGCATCAGAAGGAGATTGTGAGTGTGTAGAAAGTTCAAGATTGAGGACTCTTTGGCCAGAAATATGTTTATTTGGTCAAATATGGACTTCTGTATGGCTGACGTAATATCAGAAGGTGTTAACGAGAATGTATAGAAGGTGACCGGAAATAAGTTCAATAGGTCAGCTATGGCCATATATGGCTTATGAAGCATCAGAATGAGTCAATGAGTATGTCTCGAAAAATCAAGATGAGGACTCTTTGGCCAAAAATATGTTCAGTAGGTCAAATATGGAATTCTGAATGGCTGATTTAACATCAGGAGTCTCTAAATTTATATAGTTTAAAACCAATTAAGGACCCTTTGACCAGAAATAAGTTCAATCAGTCAAGATATGGACTTATAAATGGACTTCAATATGACTAATGAAGCATCAGAAGTTGTCTATGAGTATATGTGGAAAGTTCAAGATTCAGAATTTTTTGGCCAGAAATATTTTCCTTGTGTCAAATATGGACTTCTGTATGGGCAATATAACATCACAACAAGTCAATCTTTATGAATAGCAAGTTAATGTTCAGGTACTCATAGGCCAGGAATATGTCCACTAAGTCAAAAAGTGACCTCTGTATACAGAGTTCAAAGACTCTGTATGGCAGATTTTTCATCAAAAGTAGTCTATTTAAAAAAAAAAAAACTTTTTACGACCCTTTAACCGGAAATAAGTTCAATAGGTCAGATATGGCCATATATGGCTTATGAAGCATCAGAATGAGTCAATGAGTATGTCTCGAAAAATCAAGATGAGGACTCTTTGGCCAAAAATATGTTCAGTAGGTCAAAAATGGAATTCTGAATGGCTGATTTAACATCAGAAGGAGTCTCTAAGTTTATATAGTTTAAAACCAATTAAGGACCCTTTGACCAGAAATAAGTTCAATCAGTCAAGATATGGACTTATAAATAGACTTCAATATGACTGATGAAGCATCAGAAGTTGTCTATGAGTATATGTGGAAAGTTCAAGATTCAGAATTTTTTGGCCAGAAATATTTTCCTTGTGTCAAATATGGACTTCTGTATGGGTAATACAACATCACAACAAGTCAATCTTTATGAATAGCAAGTTAACGTTCAGGTACTCTTTGGCCAGGAAGAGTCCAGTAAGTCAAAAAGTGACCTCTGTATACAGAGTTCAAAGACTCTGTATGGCAAATTTTTCATCAAAAGTAGTCTATAACTTTTTTTTAAAACTTAGGACCCTTTGACCGGAAATAAGTTCAATAGGTCAGATATGGCCATATATGGCTTATGAAGCATCAGAAAGAGATTGTGAGTGTGTAGAAAGTTCAAGATTGAGGACACTTTGGCCAGAAATTTGTTTATTTGGTCAAATATGGACTTTTGAATGGCTGACGTAATATCAGAAGGTGTTAACGAGAATGTATAGAAAGTGACCGGAAATAAGTTCAATAGGTCAGATATGGCCATATATGGCTTATGAAGCATCAGAATGAGTCAATGAGTATGTATTGAAAAATCAAGGAGAGGACTCTTTGGCCAAAAATATGTTCAGTAGGTCAAATATGGAATTCTGAATGGCTGATTTAACATCAGGAGTCTCTAAGTTTATATTGTTTAAAACCAATTAGGACCCTTTGACCAGAAATAAGTTCAATGGCCTGATATGTATATCTATTGGACTTATGAAGCATCAATAGGAGTCTTTCAGTATGTATAGAAACTTCAAGATTGAGGACTCTTTGGCCAGAAATATTTTCAGTAGGTCAAATATGGAATTCTAAATGGCTGATTTAACATCAAAAGGATTCTCTAAGTTTATATAGTTTAAAACCAATTAAGGACCCTTTGACCAGAAATAAGTTCAATCAGTCAAGATATGGACTTTTAAATAGACTTCAATATGGCTAATGAAGCATCAGAAGTTGTCTATGATTATGTGTGGACAGTTCAAGATTGAGGATTATTTGGGCAGAAATATGTTCAGTAGGACAAATATGGAATTCTAAATGGCTGATTTAACATCAAAAGGAGTCTCTAAGTTTATATAGTTTAAAACCAATTAGGACCCTTTGATAAGAAATAAGTTCAATCCGTCAAGATAAGGACTTCTAAATGGACTTCAATATGGCTAATGAAGCATCAGAAGTTGTCTATGAGTATGTATGGAAAGTTCAAGATTGAGGATTATTTGGCCAGAAATATTTTCCTTGGGTCAAATATGGACCTCTGTATGGACCACAAGTCAATCTTTATGAATAGCAAAGTAATGTTCAGGTACTCTTTGGCCAGGAATATGTCCAGTAGGTCAAAAATTGACATCTGTTTATTTTTCATTAAAAGTAGTCAATAACTTTTTAAAAAACTTTTTAGAAACTTTTTTATCAGACCTATTGAACTTTTAAGTGTAATATGGGTCAGACATGGCCATATATGGCGTATGAAGCATCAGAAGGAGATTATGAGTATGTCTAGAAAGTTCAAGATTGAGGACTCTTTGGCCTAAAATATGTTCAGTAGGTCAAATATGGAATTCTAAATGGCTGATTTAACATCAAAAGGTGTCTCTAAGTTTATAAAGTTTAAAACCAATTAAGGACCCTTTGACTAGAAATAAGTTCAATCAGACAAGATATGGACTTCTAAATGGACTTCAATATGGCTAATGAAGCATCAGAAGTTGTCTATGAGTATATGTGGAAAGTTCAAGATTCAGAATTTTTTGGCCAGAAATATTTTCCTTGTGTCAAATATGGACTTCTGTATGGGTAATATAACATCACAACAAGTCAATCTTTATGAATAGCAAGTTAACGTTCAGGTACTCTTTGGCCAGGAATATGTCCACTAAGTCAAAAAGTGACCTCTGTATACAGAGTTCAAAGACTCTGTATGGCAGATTTTTCATCAAAAGTAGTCTATTTATAAAAAAAAAAAACTTTTTAGGACCCTTTAACCGGAAATAAGTTCAATAGGTCATCTATGGCCATATATGGCTTATGAAGCATCAGAATGAGTCAATGAGTATGTCTCGAAAAATCAAGATGAGGACTCTTTGGCCAAAATATGTTCAGTAGGTCAAATATGGAATTCTGAATGGCTGATTTAACATCAGAAGGAGTCTCTAAGTTTATATAGTTTAAAACCCAATTAAGGACCCTTTGACCAGAAATAAGTTCAATCAGACAAGATATGGACTTCTAAATGGACTTCAATATGACTAATGAAGCATCAGAAGTTGTCTATGAGTATATGTGGAAAGTTCAAGATTCAGAATTTTTTGGCCAGAAATATTTTCCTTGTGTCAAATATGGACTTCTGTATGGGTAATATAACATCACAACAAGTCAATCTTTATGAATAGCAAGTTAACGTTCAGGTACTCTTTGGCCAGAAAGAGTCCAGTAAGTCAAAAAGTGACCTCTTTATACAGAGTTCAAAGACTCTGTATGGCAAATTTTTCATCAAAAGTAGTCTATAACTTTTTTTAAATCTTAGGACCCTTTGACCGAAAATAAGTTCAATAGGTCAGATATGGCCATATATGGCTTATGAAGCATCAGAAGGAGATTGTGAGTGTGTAGAAAGTTCAATTTTGAGGACTCTTTGGCCAGAAATATGTTTATTTGGTCAAATATGGACTTCTGTATGGCTGACGTAATATCAGAAGGTGTTAACGAGAATGTAAAGAAAGTGACCGGAAATAAGTTCAATAGGTCAGATATGGCCATATATGGCTTATGAAGCATCAGAATGAGTCAATGAGTATGTATAGAAAAATCAAGATGAGGACTCTTTGGCCAAAAATATGTTCAGTAGGTCAAATATGGAATTCTGAATGGCTGATTTAACATCAGAAGGAGTCTCTAAGTTTATATAGTTTAAAACCAATTAAGGACCCTTTGACCAGAAATAAGTTCAATCAGTCAAGATATGGACTTATAAATGACTTCAATATGACTAATGAAGCATCAGAAGTTGTCTATGAGTATATGTGGAAAGTTCAAGATTCAGAATTTTTTGGCCAGAAATATTTTCCTTGTGTCAAATATGGACTTCTGTTTGGGTAATATAACATCAAACACAAGTCAATCTTTATGAATAGCAAGTTAACGTTCAGGTACTCTTTGGCCAGAAAGAGTCCAGTAAGTCAAAAAGTGACCTCTGTATACAGAGTTCAAAGACTCTGTATGGCAAATTTTTCATCAAAAGTAGTCTATAACTTTTTTAAAACTTAGGACCCTTTGACCAGAAATAAGTTCAATAGGTCAGATATGGCCATATATGGCTTATGAAGCATCAGAAGGAGATTGTGAGTGTGTAGAAAGTTCAAGTTTGAGGACTCTTTGGCCAGAAATATGTTTATTTGGTCAAATATGGACTTCTGTATGGCTGACGTAATATCAGAAGGTGTTAATGAGAATGTAAAGAAAGTGACCGGAAATAAGTTCAATAGGTCAGATATGGCCATATATGGCTTATGAAGCATCAGAATGAGTCAATGAGTATGTATAGAAAAATCAAGATGAGGACTCTTTGGCCAAAAATATGTTCAGTAGGTCAAATATGGAATTCTGAATGGCTGATTTAACATCAGAAGGAGTCTTTAAGTTTATATAGTTTAAAACCAATTAAGGACCCTTTGACCAGAAATAAGTTCAATCAGTCAAGATATGGACTTATAAATGGACTCTAATGAAACATCAGAAGTTGTCTATGATTATATGTGGAAAGTTCAAGATTCAAATTTTTTTGGCCAGAAATATTTTCCTTGTGTCAAATATGGACTTCTGTATGGGTAATATAACATCACAACAAGTCAATCTTTATGAATAGCAAGTTAACGTTCAGGTACTCTTTGGCCAGGAATATGTCCACTAAGTCAAAAAGTGACTTCTGTATACAGAGTTCAAAGACTCTGTATGGCAGATTTTTCATCAAAAGTAGTCTATTTAAAAAAAAAAAAAACTTTTTAGGACCCTTTAACCGGAAATAAGTTCAATAGGTCATCTATGGCCATATATGGCTTATGAAGCATCAGAATGAGTCAATGAGTATGTCTCGAAAAATCAAGATGAGGACTCTTTGGCAAAAAATATGTTCAGTAGGTCAAATATGGAATTCTGAATGGCTGATTTAACATCAGAAGGAGTCTCTAAGTTTATATAGTTTAAAACCAATTAAGGACCCTTTGACCAGAAATAAGTTCAATCAGTCAAGATATGGACTTATAAATGGACTTCAATATGACTAATGAAGCATCAGAAGTTGTCTATGAGTATATGTGGAAAGTTCAAGATTCAGAATTTTTTGGCCAGAAATATTTTCCTTGTGTCAAATATGGACTTCTGTATGGGTAATATAACATCACAACAAGTCAATCTTTATGAATAGCAAGTTAACGTTCAGGTACTCTTTGGCCAGGAAGAGTCCAGTAAGTCAAAAAGTGACCTCTGTATACAGAGTTCAAAGACTCTGTATGGCAAATTTTTCGTCAAAAGTAGTCTATAACTTTTTTTAAAACTTAGGACCCTTTGACCAGAAATAAGTTCAATAGGTCAGATATGGCCATATATGGCTTATGAAGCATCAGAAGGAGATTGTGAGTGTGTAGAAAGTTCAATTTTGAGGACTCTTTGGCCAGAAATATGTTTATTTGGTCAAATATGGACTTCTGTATGGCTGACGTAATATCAGAAGGTGTTAACGAGAATGTAAAGAAAGTGACCGGAAATAAGTTCAATAGGTCATCTATGGCCATATATGGCTTATGAAGCATCAGAATGAGTCAATGAGTATGTCTCGAAAAATCAAGATGAGGACTCTTTGGCCAAAAATATGTTCAGTAGGTCAAATATGGAATTCTGAATGGCTGATTTAACATCAGAAGGAGTCTCTAAATGTATATAGTTTAAAACCAATTAAGGACCCTTTGACCAGAAATAAGTTCAAACAGTCAAGATATGGACTTATAAATGACTTCAATATGACTAATGAAGATTCAGAAGTTGTCTATGAGTATATGTGGAAAGTTCAAGATTCAGAATTTTTTGGCCAGAAATATTTTCCTTGTGTCAAATATGGACTTCTGTATGGGTAATATAACATCACAACAAGTCAATCTTTATGAATAGCAAGTTAACGTTCAGGTACTCTTTGGCCAGGAAGAGTCCAGTAAGTCAAAAAGTGACCTCTGTATACAGAGTTCAAAGACTCTGTATGGCAAATTTTTCATCAAAAGTAGTCTATAACTTTTTTTTAAACTTAGGACCCTTTGACCGGAAATAAGTTCAATAGGTCAGATATGGCCAGATATGGCTTATGAAGCATCAGAAGGAGATTGTAGAAAGTTCAAGATTGAGGACTCTTTGGCCAGAAATATGTTCATTTGATCAAATATGGACTTCTGTATGGCTGACGTAATATCAGAAGGTGTTAACGAGAATGTAAAGAAGGTGACCGGAAATAAGTTCAATAGGTCAGATATGGCCATATATGGCTTATGAAGCATCAGAATGAGTCAATGAGTATGTCTCGAAAAATCAAGATGAGGACTCTTTGGCCAAAAATATGTTCAGTAGGTCAAATATGGAATTCTGAATGGCTGATTTAACATCAGAAGGAGTCTCTAAATGTATATAGTTTAAAACCAATTAAGGACCCTTTGACCAGAAATAAGTTCAAACAGTCAAGATATGGACTTATAAATGGACTTCAATATGAGTAATGAAGCATCAGAAGTTGTCTATGAGTATATGTGGAAAGTTCAAGATTCAGAATTTTTTGGCCAGAAATGTTTTCCTTGTGTCAAATATGGACTTCTGTATGGGTAATATAACATCACAACAAGTCAATCTTTATGAATAGCAAGTTAACGTTCAGGTACTCTTTGGCCAGGAAGAGTCCAGTAAGTCAAAAAGTGACCTCTGTATACAGAGTTCAAAGACTCTGTATGGCAAATTTTTCATCAAAAGTAGTCTATAACTTTTTTTTAAAACTTAGGACCCTTTGACCGGAAATAAGTTCAATAGGTCAGATATGGCCATATATGGCTTATGAAGCATCAGAAGGAGACTGTGAGTGTGTAGAAAGTTCAAGATTGAGGACTCTTTGGCCAGAAATATGTTTATTTGATCAAATATGGACTTCTGTATGGCTGACGTAATATCAGAAGGTGTTAACGAGAATGTAAAGAAGGTGACCGGAAATAAGTTCAATAGGTCAGATATGGCCATATATGGCTTATGAAGCATCAGAATGAGTCAATGAGTATGTCTCGAAAAATCAAGATGAGGACTCTTTGGCCAAAAATATGTTCAGTAGGTCAAAAATGGAATTCTGAATGGCTGATTTAACATCAGAAGGAGTCTCTAAGGTTATATAGTTTAAAACCAATTAAGGACCCTTTGACCAGAAATAAGTTCAATCAGTCAAGATATGGACTTATAAATAGACTTCAATATGACTAATGAAGCATCAGAAGTTGTCTATGAGTATATGTGGAAAGTTCAAGATTCAGAATTTTTTGGCCAGAAATATTTTCCTTGTGTCAAATATGGACTTCTGTATGGGTAATACAACATCACAACAAGTCAATCTTTATGAATAGCAAGTTAACGTTCAGGTACTCTTTGGCCAGGAAGAGTCCAGTAAGTCAAAAAGTGACCTCTGTATACAGAGTTCAAAGACTCTGTATGGCAAATTTTTCATCAAAAGTAGTCTATAACTTTTTTTTAAAACTTAGGACCCTTTGACCGGAAATAAGTTCAATAGGTCAGATATGGCCATATATGGCTTATGAAGCATCAGTAAGAGATTGTGAGTGTGTAGAAAGTTCAAGATTGAGGACACTTTGGCCAGAAATATGTTTATTTGGTCAAATATGGACTTTTGAATGGCTGACGTAATATCAGAAGGTGTTAACGAGAATGTATAGAAAGTGACCGGAAATAAGTTCAATAGGTCAGATATGGCCATATATGGCTTATGAAGCATCAGAATGAGTCAATGAGTATGTATTGAAAAATCAAGGAGAGGACTCTTTGGCCAAAAATATGTTCAGTAGGTCAAATATGGAATTCTGAATGGCTGATTTAACATCAGGAGTCTCTAAGTTTATATTGTTTAAAACCAATTAGGACCCTTTGACCAGAAATAAGTTCAATGGCCTGATATGTATATCTATTGGACTTATGAAGCATCAATAGGAGTCTTTCAGTATGTATAGAAACTTCAAGATTGAGGACTCTTTGGCCAGAAATATTTTCAGTAGGTCAAATATGGAATTCTAAATGGCTGATTTAACATCAAAAGGATTAACTATATAAACTATAAGTTTATATAGTTTAAAACCAATTAAGGACCCTTTGACCAGAAATAAGTTCAATCAGTCAAGATATGGACTTCTAAATAGACTTCAATATGGCTAATGAAGCATCAGAAGTTGTCTATGATTATGTGTGGACAGTTCAAGATTGAGGATTATTTGGGCAGAAATATGTTCAGTAGGACAAATATGGAATTCTAAATGGCTGATTTAACATCAAAAGGAGTCTCTAAGTTTATATAGTTTAAAACCAATTAGGACCCTTTGATAAGAAATAAGTTCAATCCGTCAAGATAAGGACTTCTAAATGGACTTCAATATGGCTAATGAAGCATCAGAAGTTGTCTATGAGTATGTATGGAAAGTTCAAGATTGAGGATTATTTGGCCAGAAATATTTTCCTTGGGTCAAATATGGACCTCTGTATGGACCACAGGTCAATCTTTATGAATAGCAAGGTAATGTTCAGGTACTCTTTGGCCAGGAATATGTCCAGTAGGTCAAAAATTGACATCTGTTTATTTTTCATTAAAAGTAGTCAATAACTTTTTAAAAAACTTTTTAGAAACTTTTTTATCAGACCTATTGAACTTTTAAGTGTAATATGGGTCAGACATGGCCATATATGGCGTATGAAGCATCAGAAGGAGATTATGAGTATGTCTAGAAAGTTCAAGATTGAGGACTCTTTGGCCTAAAATATGTTCAGTAGGTCAAATATGGAATTCTAAATGGCTGATTTAACATCAAAAGGTGTCTCTAAGTTTATAAAGTTTAAAACCAATTAAGGACCCTTTGACTAGAAATAAGTTCAATCAGACAAGATATGGACTTCTAAATGGACTTCAATATGGCTAATGAAGCATCAGAAGTTGTCTATGAGTATATGTGGAAAGTTCAAGATTCAGAATTTTTTGGCCAGAAATATTTTCCTTGGGTCAAATATGAACTTCTGTATGGCTAATATAACATCACAACAAGTCAATCTTTATGAATAGCAAGTTAACAGTAAAGCAAGTCCAGTAAGTCAAAAAGTGACCTCTGTATACAGAGTTTAAAGACTCTGTATGGCAAATTTTTCATCAAAAGTAGTCTATAACTTTTTAAAAAACTTAGGACCCTTTGACCAGAAATAAGTTCAATAGGTCTTTAAAGCGTTGTGCATTAA
This sequence comes from Phoxinus phoxinus, assembly GCF_949152265.1. Lineage (NCBI taxonomy): Eukaryota > Metazoa > Chordata > Actinopteri > Cypriniformes > Leuciscidae > Phoxinus > Phoxinus phoxinus. The sequence goes on along the minus strand of NC_136888.1, from coordinate 8,284,495 downwards.
AGAATAACAATAAAAGTATCATGCACTTTGTTGCCTTGCAATGCATTCAAGAACTAACTCATTCAACAGTGCATTAATGATATTTGCAATGCAATCTGCTGTTGCATCGCTTTGCACATACGATTAAGCGCTGTGCATTGAAGAATAACAATAAAAGTATCATGCACTTTGTTTCATTGAAATGCATTCAAGAACTAACTAAATCAAAAGTGCACTGAAGAAATTTGCAATGCAATCTGCTGTTGCATCGCTTACAATGCATTCAAGAACAAACTCATTCAACAGTGCATTAAAGATATTTGCAATACAATCTGCTGTTGCATCGCTTTGTACATACGTTAAAGCCTTGTGCATTAAAGAATAACAATAAAAGTATCATGCATTTTGTTGCCTTAAATACATTCAAGAACTAACTCATTCAACAGTGCATTGAAGATATTTGCTATGCAATCTGCTGTTGCATCGTTTTGTACCTACGTTAAAGCGTTGTGCATTGAAGAATAACAATAAAAGTATCATGCTTTTTTTTTCCTTGCAATGCATTCAAGAACTAACTCATTCAACAGTGCATTAATGATATTTGCAATGCAATCTGCTGTTGCATCGCTTTGCACATACGATTAAGCGCTTGTGCATTGAAGAATAACAATAAAAGTATCATGCACTTTGTTTCATTGAAATGCATTCAAGAACTAACTAAATCAAAAGTGCACTTAAGAAATTTGCAATGCAATCTGCTGTTGCATCGCTTACAATGCATTCAAGAACAAACTCATCCAACAGTGCATTAAAGATATTTGCAATGCAATCTGCTGTTGCATCGCTTTGTACTTACCTTAAAGCCTTGTGCATTAAAGAATAACAATTAAAGTATCATGCACTTTGTTGCCTTGCAATGCATTCAAGAACTAACTCATTGAACAGTGCATTGAAGATACTTGCAATTTAATCTGCCGTTGCATCGCTTTGCACATACGATTAAGCGCTGTGCATTGAAGAACAACAATAAAAGTATCATGCACTTTGTTGCCTTGCAATGCATTCATTCAAGAACTAACTCATTCAACAGTGCATTGAAGATATTTGCAATGCAATCTGCTGTTGCATCGTTTTGTACCTACGTTAAAGCGTTGTGCATTGAAGAATAACAATAAAAGTATCATGCACTTTGTTTCCTTGCAATGCATTCAAGAACTAACTCATTCAACAGTGCATTAATGATATTTGCAATGCAATCTGCTGTTGCATCGCTTTGCACATACGATTAAGCGCTGTGCATTGAAGAATAACAATAAAAGTATCATGCACTTTGTTTCATTGAAATGCATTCAAGAACTAACTAAATCAAAAGTGCACTTAAGAAATTTGTAATGCAATCTGCTGTTGCATTGCTTACAATGCATTCAAGAACAAACTCATTCAACAGTGCATTAAAGATATTTGCTGTGCAATCTGCTGTTGCATCACTTTGTACATACGTTAAAGCCTTGTGCATTAAAGAATAACAATTAAAGTATCATGCACTTTGTTGCCTTGCAATGCATTCAAGAACTAACTCATTGAACAGTGCATTGAAGATACTTGCAATGCAATCTGCCGCTTTATCGCTGTGCACATACGATTAAGCGCTGTGCATTGAAGAATAACAATAAAAGTATCATGCACTTTGTTGCCTTGCAATGCATTCAAGAACTAACTCATTCAACAGTGCATTGAAGATATTTGCAATGCAATCTGCTGTTGCATCGTTTTGTACCTACGTTAAAGCGTTGTGCATTGAAGAATAACAATAAAAGTATCATGCACTTTGTTGCCTTGCAATGCATTCAAGAACTAACTCATTCAACAGTGCATTAAAGATATTTGCAGTGCAATCTGCTGTTGCATCACTTTGTACATACGTTAAAGCCTTGTGCATTAAAGAATAACAATTAAAGTATCATGCACTTTGTTGCCTTGCAATGCATTCAAGAACTAACTCATTGAACAGTGCATTGAAGATACTTGCAATGCAATCTGCCGCTGCATCGCTTTGCACATACGATTAAGCGCTGTGCATTGAAGAATAACAATAAAAGTATCATGCACTTTGTTGCCTTGCAATGCATTCAAGAACTAACTCATTCAACAGTGCATTGAAGATATTTGCAATGCAATCTGCTGTTGCATCGTTTTGTACCTAAATTAAAGCGTTGTGCATTGAAGAATAACAATAAAAGTATCATGCACTTTGTTGCCTTGCAATGCATTCAAGAACTAACAGTGCATTAATGATATTTGCAATGCAATCTGCTGTTGCATCGCTTTGCACATACGATTAAGCGCTGTGCATTGAAGAATAACAATAAAAGTATCATGCACTTTGTTTCATTGAAATGCATTCAAGAACTAACTAAATCAAAAGTGCACTTAAGAAATTTGCAATGCAATCTGCTGTTGCATCGCTTACAATGCATTCAAGAACAAACTCATTCAACAGTGCATTAAAGATATTTGCAGTGCAATCTGCTGTTGCATCGCTTTGTACATACGTTAAAGCCTTGTGCATTAAAGAATAACAATTAAAGTATCATGCACTTTGTTGCCTTGCAATGCATTCAACAACTAAATCATTCAACAGTGCATTGAAGATACTTGCAATGCAATCTGCCGTTGCATCGCTTTGCACATACGATTAAGCGCTGTGCATTGAAGAATAACAATAAAAGTAACATGCACTTTGTTGCATTACAATTCATTCAAGAACTAACTCAGGCCAAAGTGCACTGAAGATATTTGCAATGCAATCTGCTGTTGCATTGCTTTGCACATACGATTAAGCGCTGTGCATTAAAGAATAACAATAAAAGTATCATGCACTTTGTTGCCTTAAAATGCATTCAAGAACTAACTCATTCAACAGTGCATTAATGATATTTGCAATGCAATCTGATGTTGCATCGCTTTGCACATACGATTAAGCGCTGTGCATTGAAGAATAACAATAAAAGTATCATGCACTTTGTTTCATTGAAATGCATTCAAGAACTAAATAAATCAAAAGTGCACTGAAGAAATTTGCAATGCAATGTGCTGTTGCATCGCTTTGTACATACGTTAAAGCCTTGTGCATTAAAGGATAACAATTAAAGTATCATGCACTTTGTTGCCTTGCAATGCATTCAAGAACTAACTCATTCAACAGTGCATTGAAGATACTTGCAATGCAATCTGCCGTTGCATCGCTTTGCACCTATGTTAAAGCGTTGTGCATTAAAGAATAACAATAAAAGTATCATGCAATTTGTTGCCTTGCAATGCATTCAAGAACTAACTCATTCAACAATGCACTGAAGATATTTGCAATGCAATCTGCTGTTGCATCGTTTACTTATAAGCTCAAGCGTTGTGCATTGAAGAATAACATTAAAAGTATCATGCACTTTGTATCCTTGCAATGCATTCAAGAACTAACACATTCAACAGTGCAATAAAGATATTTGCAATGCAATCTGCTGTTGCATCGCTTTGTATATACGTTAAGGCGTAGTGCATTAAAGAATAACAATAAAAGTATCATGCACTTTGTTGACTTGCAATGCATTCAAGAAATAATTCATTCAACAGTGCATTGAAGATATTTGAAATGCAATCTGCTGTTGCATCGCTTTGCACATACGTTAAAGCGTTGTGCATTAAAGAACAACAATAAAAGTAACATGCACTTTGTTGCATTACAATGCATTCAAGAACTAACTCAGGCCAAAGTGCACTGAAGATATTTGCAATGCAATATGCTGTTGCATCGTTTGCTTATAAGCTCAAGCGTTGTGCATTGAAGAATAACAATAAAAATATCATGCACTGTTTCCTTGCAAATGCATTCAAGAACTAACTCATTCAACAGTGCATCGAATATATTTGCAATGCAATCTGCTGTTGCATCGCTTTCTTATACGCTCAAGCGGTGTGCATTGAAGTATAACAATAAAAGTATCATGCACTTTGTTGCCTTGAAAATGCATTCAGAACTAACTCATTTAACAGTGCATTGAAGATATTTGCACTGCAATCTGCTGTTGCATCGTTTTGTATCTACGTTAAGCGTTGTGCATTGAAGAATAACAATAAAAGTATCATGCACTTTGTTGCCTTGCAATGCATTCAATAACTAACTCATTCAACAGTGCATTAATGATATTTGCAATGCAATCTGCTGTTGCATCGCTTTGCACATATGATTAAGCGCTGTGCATTGAAGAATAACAATAAAAGTATCATGCACTTTGTTGCATTACAATGCATTCCAGAACTAACTCATTCAACAATGCATTGAAGATATTTGCAATGCACTCTGCTGTTGCATCGCTTTGAACATATGTTAAAGCGTTGTGCATTAAAGAATAACAATAAAAGTAACATGCACTTTGTTGCATTACAATGCATTCAAGAACTAACTCATTCAACAGTGCATTGAAGATATTTGCAATGCAATCTGCTGTTGCATCGCTTTGTACATACGTTAAAGCGTAGTGCATTAAAGAATAACAATAAAAGTATCATGCACTTTATTGCCTTGCAATGCAATCAAGAACTAACTCATTCAACAATGCATTGAAGATATTTGCAATGCACTCTGCTGTTGCATCGATTTGAACATACGTTAAAGCGTTGTGCATTAAAGAATAACAATAAAAGTAACATGCACTTTGTTGCATTACAATTCATTCAAGAACTAACTCAGGCCAAAGTGCACTGAAGACATTTGCAATACAATCTGCTGTTGCATCGCTTTGCACATTCGTTAAATTGTTGTGCATTAAAATAAACAATAAAAGTAGAATGCATTTTGTTGCCTTGAAATGCAGTCAATAACTAACTCATTCAACAGTGCATTGAAGATATTTGCAATGCAATCTGCTGTTGCATTGTTTTGCACATATGTTAAAGCGTTGTGCATTAAAGACTTTTTTAAAAACTTTTTAGGAACTTTTTTTATCAGACCTATTGAACTTTGAAGTTCAATATGGGTCAGATATGGGCTTATATGGCGTATGAAGCATCAGAAGGAGATTATGAGTATGTCTAGAAAGTTCAAGATTGAGGATTTTTTGGCCAAAAATATGTTCAGTAGGTCAAATATGGAATTCTGAATGGCTGATTTAACATCAAAGTTAAGGACCCTTTGACCGAAATAAGTTCAATGGCCTGATATGTATATCTATTGGACTTATGAAGCATCAGTAGGAGTCTTTCAGTATGTATAGAAACTTCAAGATTGAGGACTCTTTGGCCAGAAATATGTTCAGTAGGTCAAATATGGAATTCTAAATGGCTGATTTAACATCAAAAGGATTCTCTAAGTTTATATAGTTTAAAACCAATTAAGGACCCTTTGACCAGAAATAAGTTCAATCAGTCAAGATATGGACTTCTAAATAGACTTCAATATGGCTAATGAAGCATCAGAAGTTGTCTATGATTATGTATGGAAAGTTCAAGATTGAGGATTATTTGGCCAGAAATATGTTCAGTAGGTCAAATGTGGAATTCTAAATGGCCGATTTAACATCAAAAGTATTCTCTAAGTTTATATAGTTTAAAACCAATTAGGACCCTTTGACCAGAAATAAGTTCAATCAGTCAAGATATGGACTTCTAAATAGACTTCAATATGGCTAAAGAAGCATCAGAAGTTGTCTATGATTATGTATGGAAAGTTCAAGATTGAGGATTATTTGGCCAGAAATATTTTCCTTGGGTCAAATATGGACCTCTGTATGAATCACAAGTCAATCTTTATGAATAGCATGGTAATGTTCAGGTACTCTTTGGCCAGGAATATGTCCAGTAGGTCAAAATGTGACATCTGTGTATTTTTCATTAAAAGTAGCCTATAACTTTTTTAAAAACTTTTTAGGAACTTTTTTAAAAACTTTTTAGGAACTTTTTTATCAGACCTGTTGAACTTTTAAGTTCAATTTGGGTCAGATATGGCCATATATGGCGTATGAAGCATCAGAAGGAGATTATGAGTATGTCTAGAAAGTTCAAGATTGAGGACTTTTTGGCCTAAAATATGTTCAGTAGGTCAAATATGGAATTCTGAATGGCTGATTTAACATCAGGAGTCTCTAAGTTTATATAGTTTAAAAACAATAAGGACCCTTTGACTAGAAATAAGTTCAATAGGTCAGATATGGCCATATATGGCTTATGAATTATCAGAATGAGTCAATGAGTATGTATCGAAAAATCAAGATGAGGACTCGGCCAAAAATATGTTCAGTAGGTCAAATATGGAATTCTGAATGGCTGATTTAACATCAGGAGTCTCTAAGTTTATATTGTTTAAAACCAATTAGGACCCTTTGACCAGAAATAAGTTCAATGGCCTGATATGTATATCTATTGGACTTATGAAGCATCAGTAGGAGTCTTTCAGTATGTATAGAAACTTCAAGATTGAGGACTCTTTGGCCAGAAATATTTTCAGTAGGTCAAATATGGAATTCTAAATGGCTGATTTAACAATCAAAAGGATTCTCTAAGTTTATATAGTTTAAAACCAATTAAGGATCCTTTGACCAGACATAAGTTCAATCAGTCAAGTATAGACTTCTAAATGGACTTCAATATGGCTAATGAAGCATCAGAAGTTGTCTATGAGTATTTGTGGAAAGTTCAAGATTCAGAATTTTTAGGCCAGAAATATTTTCCTTGTGTCAAATATGGACTTCTGTATGGGTAATATAACATCACAACAAGTCAATCTTTATGAATAGCAAGTTAACGTTCAGGTACTCTTTGGCCAGGAAGAGTCCAGTAAGTCAAAAAGTGACCTCTGTATACAGAGTTCAAAGACTCTGTATGGCAAATTTTTCATCAAAAGTAGTCTATAACTTTTTTTAAAACTTAGGACCCTTTGACCGGAATTAAGTTCAATAGGTCAGATATGGCCATATATGGCTTATGAAGCATCAGAAGGAGATTGTGAGTGTGTAGAAAATTCAAGATTTATTTTTTTATTTATTTATTTATTAGCACAAACAAAACAAAAACAACAACAAATAGATGTAAAAAACAGTACATATGGATTGTGCAGGAGAGGTAAGAAACCCCCAAGGGCTTATAATAAAACCTCCCCTCTGGTTTATTCAGTTAATACCACACCAAAGTATTATAATAAATAACAGCAATCATCACAATAATGGCAGACAATTCTAGACACCACACAATACAAAAGTTTAACAATCACACAGGTGTCTTTTCATTCTTGACTTAAATACTGATAATGATGAGCTGGTTTTAATAAAATAGGGAATAGTATTCCAAAGTGACGGTCCTCTATATTTTAAGAAAAATTGACCAAGAGTTGTATGATAATAAGGAAGATGAACATTCATTGATTGTCGGGTTGAATATGAATGCACATCCTTGTTCATTAAAAAGTAGTTTTTAAACACTTTTGGGAGGCTTTGATTTTGAGCCATATATTTATACATAAAGATACATGTTTGATAGACGTTTATGCTGAAAATAGATAAAATATTTAATTGCTTAAACAGAGGAGCCGATGGTTCACACCGATTTGATGCTGTTGCCAGTCTAACAAACCTTTTTTGGATCAAATGGATTTTTTGCAGAGAAGAAGGGTAATTACTGGCCCAAACAATGTTACAGTACGAGATGTAAGGATATAATAGACTATAATAAAGAGTTAAAAGACAGGATTGATTTACCAATGAACAAACTTTTCTGATGATGCCAAGTGACTTCATGATTTTTACGCACACATAATCAATGTGGTTTTTCCATGAAAGTTTTTCATCTAATAATACCCCTAAAAATTTTATTACTGTAACTTGGTTGATTTCAATGTTATTAATAAATAATTTAGCATCTTTTTTTAAATCTCTTTTATTTTTATTCCTGAAAACTATATAATTAGATTTTTCTATATTTAATGAAAGTTTGTTCATCTGAAACCACTTTGCGATATATAGTAGAACATTATTAGCTTCATTCATCAAGGAATCAAAGTTTGCATGTGATATGACAACAGTAGTATCATCTGCAAATAAAATGGGCAATGCAGATTCAAACATCGAAGCTAGGTCATTTATATAAATGAGAAACAGGAGTGGCCCAAGAATAGATCCCTGAGGTACACCACAACATAACTTAATTCTCTTGGAAGTACTACCATTAATAATTACATATTGCTCTCTATCAATCAAATAATCCTCAAGCCACTTGAGTACAACATCCCGAAACCCATAACGGTGAAGTTTGGAAATCAGAATGTCATAATCAACTGTATCGAATGCCTTTGACAAATCTAAAAATATACCAACTGCAAACATGTTGTTATCCAGTGCTATAGAAATTTTGTCTATGAGTTGTAACAGAGCCATATATGTTGAGTGTTGTTGTCGAAATCCATATTGATGTTTATATAGGATCTCGTTGTCATTCAAATGTTTTAACATTCTTGCGTATACCAGTTTTTCCAAAACTTTAGAGAAGCAAGGTAAAATGGAGATCCGCCTATAGTTATTAAAAAGGCTAGGATCCCCTGCCTTAAATAAAGGTATAACCTTTCCAATCTTCAAATCTTTTGGGACTACCCCACTTTTTAAAGAAAGCATAATCTTTTACCTCAATTAAAAGATTGAGGACTCTTTGGCCAGAAATATGTTTATTTGGTCAAATATGGACTTCTGTATGGCTGACGTAATATCAGAAGGTATTAACGAGAATGTATAGAAAGTGACCGGAAATAAGTTCAATAGGTCAGATATGGCCATATATGGCTTATGAAGCATCAGAATGAGTCAATGAGTATGTCTCGATAAATCAAGATGAGGACTCTTTGGCCAAAAATATGTTCAGTAGGTCAAATATGGAATTCTGAATGGTTGATTTAACATCAGAAGGAGTCTCTAAGTTTATATAGTTTAAAACCCAATTAAGGACCCTTTGACCAGAAATAAGTTCAATCAGTCAAGATATGGACTTAAAATGGACTTCAATATGACTAATGAAGCATCAGAAGTTGTCTATGAGTATATGTGGAAAGTTCAAGATTCAGAATTTTTAGGCCAGAAATATTTTCCTTGTGTCAAATATGGACTTCTATATGGGTAATATAACATCACAACAAGTCAATCTTTATGAATAGCAAGTTAACGTTCAGGTACTCTTAGGCCAGAAAGAGTCCAGTAAGTCAAAAAGTGACCTCTGTATACAGAGTTCAAAGACTCTGTATGGCAAATTTTTCATCAAAAGTAGTCTATAACTTTTTTTAAAACTTAGGACCCTTTGACCGGAATTAAGTTCAATAGGTCAGATATGGCCATATATGGCTTATGAAGCATCAGAAGGAGATTGTGAGTCTGTAGAAAAATCAAGATTGAGGACTCTTTGGCCAGAAATATGTTTATTTGGTCAAATATGGACTTTTGTATGGCTGACGTAATATCAGAAGGTGTTAACGAGAATGTATAGAAGGTGACCGGAAATAAGTTCAATAGGTCAGCTATGGCCATATATGGCTCATAAAGCTTCAGAATGAGTCAATGAGTATGTCTCGAAAAATCAAGATGAGGAATCTTTGGCCAAAAATATGTTCAGTAGGTCAAATATGGAATTCTGAATGGCTGATTTAACATCAGAAGGAGTCTCTAAGTTTATATAGTTTAAAACCAATTAAGGACCCTTTGACCAGAAATAAGTTCAATCAGTCAAGATATGGACTTCTAAATGGACTTCAATATGACTAATGAAGCATCAGAAGTTGTCTATGAGTATATGTAAAAAGTTCAAGATTCAGAATTTTTGGGCCAGAAATATTTTCCTTGTGTCAAATATGGACTTCTGTATGGGTAATATAACATCACAACAAGTCAATCTTTATGAATAGCAAGTTAATGTTCAGGTACTCTTTGGCCAGGAATATGTCCACTAAGTCAAAAAGTGACCTCTGTATACAGAGTTCAAAGACTCTGTATGGCAGATTTTTTATCAAAAGTAGTCTATTTAAAAAAAAAAAAAACTTTTTAGGACCCTTTAACCGGAAATAAGTTCAATAGGTCAGATATGGCCATATATGGCTTATGAAGCATCAGAATGAGTCAATGAGTATGTCTCGAAAAATCAAGATGAGGACTCTTTGGCCAAAAATATGTTCAGTAGGTCAAATATGGAATTCTGAATGGCTGATTTAACATCGGAAGGAGTCTCTAAGTTTATATAGTTTAAAACCAATTAAGGACCCTTTGACCAGAAATAAGTTCAATCAGTCAAGATATGGACTTCTAAATGGACTTCAATATGGCTAATGAAGCATCAGAAGTTGTCTATGATTATGTATGGAAAGTTCAAGATTGAGGATTATTTGGCCAGAAATATGTTCAGTAGGTCAAATGTGGAATTCTAAATGGCCGATTTAACATCAAAAGTATTCTCTAAGTTTATATAGTTTAAAACCAATTAGGACCCTTTGACCAGAAATAAGTTCAATCAGTCAAGATATGGACTTCTAAATAGACTTCAATATGGCTAAAGAAGCATCAGAAGTTGTCTATGATTATGTATGGAAAGTTCAAGATTGAGGATTATTTGGCCAGAAATATTTTCCTTGGGTCAAATATGGACCTCTGTATGAATCACAAGTCAATCTTTATGAATAGCATGGTAATGTTCAGGTACTCTTTGGCCAGGAATATGTCCAGTAGGTCAAAATGTGACATCTGTGTATTTTTCATTAAAAGTAGCCTATAACTTTTTTAAAAACTTTTTAGGAACTTTTTTAAAAACTTTTTAGGAACTTTTTTATCAGACCTGTTGAACTTTTAAGTTCAATTTGGGTCAGATATGGCCATATATGGCGTATGAAGCATCAGAAGGAGATTATGAGTATGTCTAGAAAGTTCAAGATTGAGGACTTTTTGGCCTAAAATATGTTCAGTAGGTCAAATATGGAATTCTGAATGGCTGATTTAACATCAGGAGTCTCTAAGTTTATATAGTTTAAAAACAATAAGGACCCTTTGACTAGAAATAAGTTCAATAGGTCAGATATGGCCATATATGGCTTATGAATTATCAGAATGAGTCAATGAGTATGTATCGAAAAATCAAGATGAGGACTCGGCCAAAAATATGTTCAGTAGGTCAAATATGGAATTCTGAATGGCTGATTTAACATCAGGAGTCTCTAAGTTTATATTGTTTAAAACCAATTAGGACCCTTTGACCAGAAATAAGTTCAATGGCCTGATATGTATATCTATTGGACTTATGAAGCATCAGTAGGAGTCTTTCAGTATGTATAGAAACTTCAAGATTGAGGACTCTTTGGCCAGAAATATTTTCAGTAGGTCAAATATGGAATTCTAAATGGCTGATTTAACAATCAAAAGGATTCTCTAAGTTTATATAGTTTAAAACCAATTAAGGATCCTTTGACCAGACATAAGTTCAATCAGTCAAGTATAGACTTCTAAATGGACTTCAATATGGCTAATGAAGCATCAGAAGTTGTCTATGAGTATTTGTGGAAAGTTCAAGATTCAGAATTTTTAGGCCAGAAATATTTTCCTTGTGTCAAATATGGACTTCTGTATGGGTAATATAACATCACAACAAGTCAATCTTTATGAATAGCAAGTTAACGTTCAGGTACTCTTTGGCCAGGAAGAGTCCAGTAAGTCAAAAAGTGACCTCTGTATACAGAGTTCAAAGACTCTGTATGGCAAATTTTTCATCAAAAGTAGTCTATAACTTTTTTTAAAACTTAGGACCCTTTGACCGGAATTAAGTTCAATAGGTCAGATATGGCCATATATGGCTTATGAAGCATCAGAAGGAGATTGTGAGTGTGTAGAAAATTCAAGATTTATTTTTTTATTTATTTATTTATTAGCACAAACAAAACAAAAACAACAACAAATAGATGTAAAAAACAGTACATATGGATTGTGCAGGAGAGGTAAGAAACCCCCAAGGGCTTATAATAAAACCTCCCCTCTGGTTTATTCAGTTAATACCACACCAAAGTATTATAATAAATAACAGCAATCATCACAATAATGGCAGACAATTCTAGACACCACACAATACAAAAGTTTAACAATCACACAGGTGTCTTTTCATTCTTGACTTAAATACTGATAATGATGAGCTGGTTTTAATAAAATAGGGAATAGTATTCCAAAGTGACGGTCCTCTATATTTTAAGAAAAATTGACCAAGAGTTGTATGATAATAAGGAAGATGAACATTCATTGATTGTCGGGTTGAATATGAATGCACATCCTTGTTCATTAAAAAGTAGTTTTTAAACACTTTTGGGAGGCTTTGATTTTGAGCCATATATTTATACATAAAGATACATGTTTGATAGACGTTTATGCTGAAAATAGATAAAATATTTAATTGCTTAAACAGAGGAGCCGATGGTTCACACCGATTTGATGCTGTTGCCAGTCTAACAAACCTTTTTTGGATCAAATGGATTTTTTGCAGAGAAGAAGGGTAATTACTGGCCCAAACAATGTTACAGTACGAGATGTAAGGATATAATAGACTATAATAAAGAGTTAAAAGACAGGATTGATTTACCAATGAACAAACTTTTCTGATGATGCCAAGTGACTTCATGATTTTTACGCACACATAATCAATGTGGTTTTTCCATGAAAGTTTTTCATCTAATAATACCCCTAAAAATTTTATTACTGTAACTTGGTTGATTTCAATGTTATTAATAAATAATTTAGCATCTTTTTTTAAATCTCTTTTATTTTTATTCCTGAAAACTATATAATTAGATTTTTCTATATTTAATGAAAGTTTGTTCATCTGAAACCACTTTGCGATATATAGTAGAACATTATTAGCTTCATTCATCAAGGAATCAAAGTTTGCATGTGATATGACAACAGTAGTATCATCTGCAAATAAAATGGGCAATGCAGATTCAAACATCGAAGCTAGGTCATTTATATAAATGAGAAACAGGAGTGGCCCAAGAATAGATCCCTGAGGTACACCACAACATAACTTAATTCTCTTGGAAGTACTACCATTAATAATTACATATTGCTCTCTATCAATCAAATAATCCTCAAGCCACTTGAGTACAACATCCCGAAACCCATAACGGTGAAGTTTGGAAATCAGAATGTCATAATCAACTGTATCGAATGCCTTTGACAAATCTAAAAATATACCAACTGCAAACATGTTGTTATCCAGTGCTATAGAAATTTTGTCTATGAGTTGTAACAGAGCCATATATGTTGAGTGTTGTTGTCGAAATCCATATTGATGTTTATATAGGATCTCGTTGTCATTCAAATGTTTTAACATTCTTGCGTATACCAGTTTTTCCAAAACTTTAGAGAAGCAAGGTAAAATGGAGATCCGCCTATAGTTATTAAAAAGGCTAGGATCCCCTGCCTTAAATAAAGGTATAACCTTTCCAATCTTCAAATCTTTTGGGACTACCCCACTTTTTAAAGAAAGCATAATCTTTTACCTCAATTAAAAGATTGAGGACTCTTTGGCCAGAAATATGTTTATTTGGTCAAATATGGACTTCTGTATGGCTGACGTAATATCAGAAGGTATTAACGAGAATGTATAGAAAGTGACCGGAAATAAGTTCAATAGGTCAGATATGGCCATATATGGCTTATGAAGCATCAGAATGAGTCAATGAGTATGTCTCGATAAATCAAGATGAGGACTCTTTGGCCAAAAATATGTTCAGTAGGTCAAATATGGAATTCTGAATGGTTGATTTAACATCAGAAGGAGTCTCTAAGTTTATATAGTTTAAAACCCAATTAAGGACCCTTTGACCAGAAATAAGTTCAATCAGTCAAGATATGGACTTAAAATGGACTTCAATATGACTAATGAAGCATCAGAAGTTGTCTATGAGTATATGTGGAAAGTTCAAGATTCAGAATTTTTAGGCCAGAAATATTTTCCTTGTGTCAAATATGGACTTCTATATGGGTAATATAACATCACAACAAGTCAATCTTTATGAATAGCAAGTTAACGTTCAGGTACTCTTAGGCCAGAAAGAGTCCAGTAAGTCAAAAAGTGACCTCTGTATACAGAGTTCAAAGACTCTGTATGGCAAATTTTTCATCAAAAGTAGTCTATAACTTTTTTTAAAACTTAGGACCCTTTGACCGGAATTAAGTTCAATAGGTCAGATATGGCCATATATGGCTTATGAAGCATCAGAAGGAGATTGTGAGTCTGTAGAAAAATCAAGATTGAGGACTCTTTGGCCAGAAATATGTTTATTTGGTCAAATATGGACTTTTGTATGGCTGACGTAATATCAGAAGGTGTTAACGAGAATGTATAGAAGGTGACCGGAAATAAGTTCAATAGGTCAGCTATGGCCATATATGGCTCATAAAGCTTCAGAATGAGTCAATGAGTATGTCTCGAAAAATCAAGATGAGGAATCTTTGGCCAAAAATATGTTCAGTAGGTCAAATATGGAATTCTGAATGGCTGATTTAACATCAGAAGGAGTCTCTAAGTTTATATAGTTTAAAACCAATTAAGGACCCTTTGACCAGAAATAAGTTCAATCAGTCAAGATATGGACTTCTAAATGGACTTCAATATGACTAATGAAGCATCAGAAGTTGTCTATGAGTATATGTAAAAAGTTCAAGATTCAGAATTTTTGGGCCAGAAATATTTTCCTTGTGTCAAATATGGACTTCTGTATGGGTAATATAACATCACAACAAGTCAATCTTTATGAATAGCAAGTTAATGTTCAGGTACTCTTTGGCCAGGAATATGTCCACTAAGTCAAAAAGTGACCTCTGTATACAGAGTTCAAAGACTCTGTATGGCAGATTTTTTATCAAAAGTAGTCTATTTAAAAAAAAAAAAAACTTTTTAGGACCCTTTAACCGGAAATAAGTTCAATAGGTCAGATATGGCCATATATGGCTTATGAAGCATCAGAATGAGTCAATGAGTATGTCTCGAAAAATCAAGATGAGGACTCTTTGGCCAAAAATATGTTCAGTAGGTCAAATATGGAATTCTGAATGGCTGATTTAACATCGGAAGGAGTCTCTAAGTTTATATAGTTTAAAACCAATTAAGGACCCTTTGACCAGAAATAAGTTCAATCAGTCAAGATATGGACTTATAAATGGACTTCAATATGACTAATGAAGCATCAGAAGTTGTCTATGAGTATATGTGGAAAGTTCAAGATTCAGAATTTTTTGGCCAGAAATATTTTCCTTGTGTCAAATATGGACTTCTGTATGGGTAATATAACATCACAACAAGTCAAACTTTATGAATAGCAAGTTAACGTTCAGGTACTCTTTGGCCAGGAAGAGTCCAGTAAGTCAAAAAGTGACCTCTCTATACAGAGTTCAAAGACTCTGTATGGCAAATTTTTCATCAAAAGTAGTCTATAACATTTTTTAAAACTTAGGACCCTTTGACCGGAAATAAGTTCAATAGGTCAGATATGGCCATATATGGCTTATGAAGCATCAGAAAGAGATTGTGAGTGTGTAGAAAGTTCAAGATTGAGGACACTTTGGCCAGAAATATGTTTATTTGGTCAAATATGGACTTTTGTATGGCTGACGTAATATCAGAAGGTGTTAACGAGAATGTATAGAAGGTGACCGGAAATAAGTTCAATAGGTCAGCTATGGCCATATATGGCTTATGAAGCATCAGAATGAGTCAATGAGTATGTCTCGAAAATTCAAGATGAGGACTCTTTGGCCAAAAATATGTTCAGTAGGTCAAATATGGAATTCTGAATGGCTGATTTAACATCAGGAGTCTCTAAGTTTATATAGTTTAAAACCAATTAGGACCCTTTGACCAGAAATAAGTTCAATGGCCTGATATGTATATCTATTGGACTTATGAAGCATCAGTAGGAGTCTTTCAGTATGTATAGAAACTTCAAGATTGAGGACTCTTTGGCCAGAAATATTTTCAGTAGGTCAAAAATGGAATTCTAAATGTCTGATTTAACATCAAAAGGATTCTCTAAGTTTATATAGTTTAAAACCAATTAAGGACCCTTTGACCAGACATGAGTTCAATCAGTCAAGATATGGACTTCTAAAAAGACTTCAATATGGCTAATGAAACATCAAAAGTTGTCTATGATTATGTATGGAAAGTTCAAGATTGAGGATTATTTGGCCAGAAATATGTTCAGTAGGTCAAATATGGAATTCTAAATGGCTGATTTAACATCAAAAGGAGTCTCTAAGTTTATATAGTTTAAAACCAATTAAGGACATTTTGACCAGAAATAAGTTCAATCAGTCAAGTATAGACTTCTAAATGGACTTCAATATGGCTAATGAAGCATCAGAAGTTGTCTATGATTATGTATGGAAAGTTCAAGATTGAGGATTATTTGGCCAGAAATATTTTCCTTGAGTCAAATATGAACTTCTGTATGGCTAATATAACATCACAACAAGTCAATCTTTATGAATAGCAAGTTAATGTTCAGTTACTCTTTGGCCAGGAATATGTCCACTAAGTCAAAAAGTGACCTCTGTATACAGAGTTCAAAGACTCTGTTTGGCAGATTTTACATCAAAAGTAGTCTATTTAAAAAAAAAAAAAAACTTTTTAGGACCCTTTAACCGGAAATAAGTTCAATAGGTCAGATATGGCCATATATGGCTTATGAAGCATCAGAATGAGTCAATGAGTAGGTATAGAAAAATCAAGATGCGGACTCTTTGGCCAAAAATATGTTCAGTAGGTCAAATATGGAATTCTGAATGGCTGATTTAACATCAGAAGGAGTCTCTAAGTTTATATAGTTTAAAACCAATTAAGGACCCTTTGACCAGAAATAAGTTCAATCAGTCAAGATATGGACTTATAAATGACTTCAATATGACTAATGAAGCATCAGAAGTTGTCTATGAGTATATGTGGAAAGTTCAAGATTCAGAATTTTTTGGCCAGAAATATTTTCCTTGTGTCAAATATGGACTTCTGCATGGGTAATATAACATCACAACAAGTCAATCTTTATGAATAGCAAGTTAACGTTCAGGTACTCTTTGGTCAGGAAGAGTCCAGTAAGTCAAAAAGTGACCTCTGTATACAGAGTTCAAAGACTCTGTATGGCAAATTTTTCATCAAAAGTAGTCTATAACTTTTTTTTAAACTTAGGACCCTTTGACCGGAAATAAGTTCAATAGGTCAGATATGGCCATATATGGCTTATGAAGCATCAGAAGGAGATTGTGAGTGTGTAGAAAGTTCAAGATTGAGGACTCTTTGGCCAGAAATATGTTTATTTGGTCAAATATGGACTTCTGTATGGCTGACGTAATATCAGAAGGTGTTAACGAGAATGTATAGTAGGTGACCGGAAATAAGTTCAATAGGTCAGATATGGCCATATATGGCTTATGAAGCATCAGAATGAGTCAATGAGTATGTCTCGAAAAATCAAGATGAGGACTCTTTGGCCAAAAATGTGTTCAGTAGGTCAAATATGGAATTCTGAATGGCTGATTTAACATCAGAAGGAGTCTCTAAGTTTATATAGTTTAAAACCAATTAAGGACCCTTTGACCAGAAACAAGTTCAATCAGTCAAGATATGGACTTCTAAATGGACTTCAATATGACTAATGAAGCATCAGAAGTTGTCTATGAGTATATGTGGAAAGTTCAAGATTCAGAATTTTTGGGCCAGAAATATTTTCCTTGTGTCAAATATGGACTTCTGTATGGGTAATATAACATCACAACAAGTCAATCTTTATGAATAGCAAGTTAATGTTCAGGTACTCTTTGGCCAGGAATATGTCCACTAAGTCAAAAAGTGACCTCTGTATACAGAGTTCAAAGACTCTGTATGGCAGATTTTTTATCAAAAGTAGTCTATTTAAAAAAAAAAAAAACTTTTTAGGACCCTTTAACCGGAAATAAGTTCAATAGGTCAGATATGGCCATATATGGCTTATGAAGCATCAGAATGAGTCAATGAGTATGTCTCGAAAAATCAAGATGAGGACTCTTTGGCCAAAAATATGTTCAGTAGGTCAAATATGGAATTCTGAATGGCTGATTTAACATCGGAAGGAGTCTCTAAGTTTATATAGTTTAAAACCAATTAAGGACCCTTTGACCAGAAATAAGTTCAATCAGTCAAGATATGGACTTCTAAATGGACTTCAATATGGCTAATGAAGCATCAGAAGTTGTCTATGATTATGTATGGAAAGTTCAAGATTGAGGATTATTTGGCCAGAAATATGTTCAGTAGGTCAAATGTGGAATTCTAAATGGCCGATTTAACATCAAAAGTATTCTCTAAGTTTATATAGTTTAAAACCAATTAGGACCCTTTGACCAGAAATAAGTTCAATCAGTCAAGATATGGACTTCTAAATAGACTTCAATATGGCTAAAGAAGCATCAGAAGTTGTCTATGATTATGTATGGAAAGTTCAAGATTGAGGATTATTTGGCCAGAAATATTTTCCTTGGGTCAAATATGGACCTCTGTATGAATCACAAGTCAATCTTTATGAATAGCATGGTAATGTTCAGGTACTCTTTGGCCAGGAATATGTCCAGTAGGTCAAAATGTGACATCTGTGTATTTTTCATTAAAAGTAGCCTATAACTTTTTTAAAAACTTTTTAGGAACTTTTTTAAAAACTTTTTAGGAACTTTTTTATCAGACCTGTTGAACTTTTAAGTTCAATTTGGGTCAGATATGGCCATATATGGCGTATGAAGCATCAGAAGGAGATTATGAGTATGTCTAGAAAGTTCAAGATTGAGGACTTTTTGGCCTAAAATATGTTCAGTAGGTCAAATATGGAATTCTGAATGGCTGATTTAACATCAGGAGTCTCTAAGTTTATATAGTTTAAAAACAATAAGGACCCTTTGACTAGAAATAAGTTCAATAGGTCAGATATGGCCATATATGGCTTATGAATTATCAGAATGAGTCAATGAGTATGTATCGAAAAATCAAGATGAGGACTCGGCCAAAAATATGTTCAGTAGGTCAAATATGGAATTCTGAATGGCTGATTTAACATCAGGAGTCTCTAAGTTTATATTGTTTAAAACCAATTAGGACCCTTTGACCAGAAATAAGTTCAATGGCCTGATATGTATATCTATTGGACTTATGAAGCATCAGTAGGAGTCTTTCAGTATGTATAGAAACTTCAAGATTGAGGACTCTTTGGCCAGAAATATTTTCAGTAGGTCAAATATGGAATTCTAAATGGCTGATTTAACAATCAAAAGGATTCTCTAAGTTTATATAGTTTAAAACCAATTAAGGATCCTTTGACCAGACATAAGTTCAATCAGTCAAGTATAGACTTCTAAATGGACTTCAATATGGCTAATGAAGCATCAGAAGTTGTCTATGAGTATTTGTGGAAAGTTCAAGATTCAGAATTTTTAGGCCAGAAATATTTTCCTTGTGTCAAATATGGACTTCTGTATGGGTAATATAACATCACAACAAGTCAATCTTTATGAATAGCAAGTTAACGTTCAGGTACTCTTTGGCCAGGAAGAGTCCAGTAAGTCAAAAAGTGACCTCTGTATACAGAGTTCAAAGACTCTGTATGGCAAATTTTTCATCAAAAGTAGTCTATAACTTTTTTTAAAACTTAGGACCCTTTGACCGGAATTAAGTTCAATAGGTCAGATATGGCCATATATGGCTTATGAAGCATCAGAAGGAGATTGTGAGTGTGTAGAAAATTCAAGATTTATTTTTTTATTTATTTATTTATTAGCACAAACAAAACAAAAACAACAACAAATAGATGTAAAAAACAGTACATATGGATTGTGCAGGAGAGGTAAGAAACCCCCAAGGGCTTATAATAAAACCTCCCCTCTGGTTTATTCAGTTAATACCACACCAAAGTATTATAATAAATAACAGCAATCATCACAATAATGGCAGACAATTCTAGACACCACACAATACAAAAGTTTAACAATCACACAGGTGTCTTTTCATTCTTGACTTAAATACTGATAATGATGAGCTGGTTTTAATAAAATAGGGAATAGTATTCCAAAGTGACGGTCCTCTATATTTTAAGAAAAATTGACCAAGAGTTGTATGATAATAAGGAAGATGAACATTCATTGATTGTCGGGTTGAATATGAATGCACATCCTTGTTCATTAAAAAGTAGTTTTTAAACACTTTTGGGAGGCTTTGATTTTGAGCCATATATTTATACATAAAGATACATGTTTGATAGACGTTTATGCTGAAAATAGATAAAATATTTAATTGCTTAAACAGAGGAGCCGATGGTTCACACCGATTTGATGCTGTTGCCAGTCTAACAAACCTTTTTTGGATCAAATGGATTTTTTGCAGAGAAGAAGGGTAATTACTGGCCCAAACAATGTTACAGTACGAGATGTAAGGATATAATAGACTATAATAAAGAGTTAAAAGACAGGATTGATTTACCAATGAACAAACTTTTCTGATGATGCCAAGTGACTTCATGATTTTTACGCACACATAATCAATGTGGTTTTTCCATGAAAGTTTTTCATCTAATAATACCCCTAAAAATTTTATTACTGTAACTTGGTTGATTTCAATGTTATTAATAAATAATTTAGCATCTTTTTTTAAATCTCTTTTATTTTTATTCCTGAAAACTATATAATTAGATTTTTCTATATTTAATGAAAGTTTGTTCATCTGAAACCACTTTGCGATATATAGTAGAACATTATTAGCTTCATTCATCAAGGAATCAAAGTTTGCATGTGATATGACAACAGTAGTATCATCTGCAAATAAAATGGGCAATGCAGATTCAAACATCGAAGCTAGGTCATTTATATAAATGAGAAACAGGAGTGGCCCAAGAATAGATCCCTGAGGTACACCACAACATAACTTAATTCTCTTGGAAGTACTACCATTAATAATTACATATTGCTCTCTATCAATCAAATAATCCTCAAGCCACTTGAGTACAACATCCCGAAACCCATAACGGTGAAGTTTGGAAATCAGAATGTCATAATCAACTGTATCGAATGCCTTTGACAAATCTAAAAATATACCAACTGCAAACATGTTGTTATCCAGTGCTATAGAAATTTTGTCTATGAGTTGTAACAGAGCCATATATGTTGAGTGTTGTTGTCGAAATCCATATTGATGTTTATATAGGATCTCGTTGTCATTCAAATGTTTTAACATTCTTGCGTATACCAGTTTTTCCAAAACTTTAGAGAAGCAAGGTAAAATGGAGATCCGCCTATAGTTATTAAAAAGGCTAGGATCCCCTGCCTTAAATAAAGGTATAACCTTTCCAATCTTCAAATCTTTTGGGACTACCCCACTTTTTAAAGAAAGCATAATCTTTTACCTCAATTAAAAGATTGAGGACTCTTTGGCCAGAAATATGTTTATTTGGTCAAATATGGACTTCTGTATGGCTGACGTAATATCAGAAGGTATTAACGAGAATGTATAGAAAGTGACCGGAAATAAGTTCAATAGGTCAGATATGGCCATATATGGCTTATGAAGCATCAGAATGAGTCAATGAGTATGTCTCGATAAATCAAGATGAGGACTCTTTGGCCAAAAATATGTTCAGTAGGTCAAATATGGAATTCTGAATGGTTGATTTAACATCAGAAGGAGTCTCTAAGTTTATATAGTTTAAAACCCAATTAAGGACCCTTTGACCAGAAATAAGTTCAATCAGTCAAGATATGGACTTAAAATGGACTTCAATATGACTAATGAAGCATCAGAAGTTGTCTATGAGTATATGTGGAAAGTTCAAGATTCAGAATTTTTAGGCCAGAAATATTTTCCTTGTGTCAAATATGGACTTCTATATGGGTAATATAACATCACAACAAGTCAATCTTTATGAATAGCAAGTTAACGTTCAGGTACTCTTAGGCCAGAAAGAGTCCAGTAAGTCAAAAAGTGACCTCTGTATACAGAGTTCAAAGACTCTGTATGGCAAATTTTTCATCAAAAGTAGTCTATAACTTTTTTTTAAACTTAGGACCCTTTGACCGGAATTAAGTTCAATAGGTCAGATATGGCCATATATGGCTTATGAAGCATCAGAAGGAGATTGTGAGTCTGTAGAAAAATCAAGATTGAGGACTCTTTGGCCAGAAATATGTTTATTTGGTCAAATATGGACTTTTGTATGGCTGACGTAATATCAGAAGGTGTTAACGAGAATGTATAGAAGGTGACCGGAAATAAGTTCAATAGGTCAGCTATGGCCATATATGGCTCATAAAGCTTCAGAATGAGTCAATGAGTATGTCTCGAAAAATCAAGATGAGGAATCTTTGGCCAAAAATATGTTCAGTAGGTCAAATATGGAATTCTGAATGGCTGATTTAACATCAGAAGGAGTCTCTAAGTTTATATAGTTTAAAACCAATTAAGGACCCTTTGACCAGAAATAAGTTCAATCAGTCAAGATATGGACTTCTAAATGGACTTCAATATGACTAATGAAGCATCAGAAGTTGTCTATGAGTATATGTAAAAAGTTCAAGATTCAGAATTTTTGGGCCAGAAATATTTTCCTTGTGTCAAATATGGACTTCTGTATGGGTAATATAACATCACAACAAGTCAATCTTTATGAATAGCAAGTTAATGTTCAGGTACTCTTTGGCCAGGAATATGTCCACTAAGTCAAAAAGTGACCTCTGTATACAGAGTTCAAAGACTCTGTATGGCAGATTTTTTATCAAAAGTAGTCTATTTAAAAAAAAAAAAAACTTTTTAGGACCCTTTAACCGGAAATAAGTTCAATAGGTCAGATATGGCCATATATGGCTTATGAAGCATCAGAATGAGTCAATGAGTATGTCTCGAAAAATCAAGATGAGGACTCTTTGGCCAAAAATATGTTCAGTAGGTCAAATATGGAATTCTGAATGGCTGATTTAACATCGGAAGGAGTCTCTAAGTTTATATAGTTTAAAACCAATTAAGGACCCTTTGACCAGAAATAAGTTCAATCAGTCAAGATATGGACTTATAAATGGACTTCAATATGACTAATGAAGCATCAGAAGTTGTCTATGAGTATATGTGGAAAGTTCAAGATTCAGAATTTTTTGGCCAGAAATATTTTCCTTGTGTCAAATATGGACTTCTGTATGGGTAATATAACATCACAACAAGTCAAACTTTATGAATAGCAAGTTAACGTTCAGGTACTCTTTGGCCAGGAAGAGTCCAGTAAGTCAAAAAGTGACCTCTCTATACAGAGTTCAAAGACTCTGTATGGCAAATTTTTCATCAAAAGTAGTCTATAACATTTTTTAAAACTTAGGACCCTTTGACCGGAAATAAGTTCAATAGGTCAGATATGGCCATATATGGCTTATGAAGCATCAGAAAGAGATTGTGAGTGTGTAGAAAGTTCAAGATTGAGGACACTTTGGCCAGAAATATGTTTATTTGGTCAAATATGGACTTTTGTATGGCTGACGTAATATCAGAAGGTGTTAACGAGAATGTATAGAAGGTGACCGGAAATAAGTTCAATAGGTCAGCTATGGCCATATATGGCTTATGAAGCATCAGAATGAGTCAATGAGTATGTCTCGAAAATTCAAGATGAGGACTCTTTGGCCAAAAATATGTTCAGTAGGTCAAATATGGAATTCTGAATGGCTGATTTAACATCAGGAGTCTCTAAGTTTATATAGTTTAAAACCAATTAGGACCCTTTGACCAGAAATAAGTTCAATGGCCTGATATGTATATCTATTGGACTTATGAAGCATCAGTAGGAGTCTTTCAGTATGTATAGAAACTTCAAGATTGAGGACTCTTTGGCCAGAAATATTTTCAGTAGGTCAAAAATGGAATTCTAAATGTCTGATTTAACATCAAAAGGATTCTCTAAGTTTATATAGTTTAAAACCAATTAAGGACCCTTTGACCAGACATGAGTTCAATCAGTCAAGATATGGACTTCTAAAAAGACTTCAATATGGCTAATGAAACATCAAAAGTTGTCTATGATTATGTATGGAAAGTTCAAGATTGAGGATTATTTGGCCAGAAATATGTTCAGTAGGTCAAATATGGAATTCTAAATGGCTGATTTAACATCAAAAGGAGTCTCTAAGTTTATATAGTTTAAAACCAATTAAGGACATTTTGACCAGAAATAAGTTCAATCAGTCAAGTATAGACTTCTAAATGGACTTCAATATGGCTAATGAAGCATCAGAAGTTGTCTATGATTATGTATGGAAAGTTCAAGATTGAGGATTATTTGGCCAGAAATATTTTCCTTGAGTCAAATATGAACTTCTGTATGGCTAATATAACATCACAACAAGTCAATCTTTATGAATAGCAAGTTAATGTTCAGTTACTCTTTGGCCAGGAATATGTCCACTAAGTCAAAAAGTGACCTCTGTATACAGAGTTCAAAGACTCTGTTTGGCAGATTTTACATCAAAAGTAGTCTATTTAAAAAAAAAAAAAAACTTTTTAGGACCCTTTAACCGGAAATAAGTTCAATAGGTCAGATATGGCCATATATGGCTTATGAAGCATCAGAATGAGTCAATGAGTAGGTATAGAAAAATCAAGATGCGGACTCTTTGGCCAAAAATATGTTCAGTAGGTCAAATATGGAATTCTGAATGGCTGATTTAACATCAGAAGGAGTCTCTAAGTTTATATAGTTTAAAACCAATTAAGGACCCTTTGACCAGAAATAAGTTCAATCAGTCAAGATATGGACTTATAAATGACTTCAATATGACTAATGAAGCATCAGAAGTTGTCTATGAGTATATGTGGAAAGTTCAAGATTCAGAATTTTTTGGCCAGAAATATTTTCCTTGTGTCAAATATGGACTTCTGCATGGGTAATATAACATCACAACAAGTCAATCTTTATGAATAGCAAGTTAACGTTCAGGTACTCTTTGGCCAGGAAGAGTCCAGTAAGTCAAAAAGTGACCTCTGTATACAGAGTTCAAAGACTCTGTATGGCAAATTTTTCATCAAAAGTAGTCTATAACTTTTTTTTAAACTTAGGACCCTTTGACCGGAAATAAGTTCAATAGGTCAGATATGGCCATATATGGCTTATGAAGCATCAGAAGGAGATTGTGAGTGTGTAGAAAGTTCAAGATTGAGGACTCTTTGGCCAGAAATATGTTTATTTGGTCAAATATGGACTTCTGTATGGCTGACGTAATATCAGAAGGTGTTAACGAGAATGTATAGTAGGTGACCGGAAATAAGTTCAATAGGTCAGATATGGCCATATATGGCTTATGAAGCATCAGAATGAGTCAATGAGTATGTCTCGAAAAATCAAGATGAGGACTCTTTGGCCAAAAATGTGTTCAGTAGGTCAAATATGGAATTCTGAATGGCTGATTTAACATCAGAAGGAGTCTCTAAGTTTATATAGTTTAAAACCAATTAAGGACCCTTTGACCAGAAACAAGTTCAATCAGTCAAGATATGGACTTCTAAATGGACTTCAATATGACTAATGAAGCATCAGAAGTTGTCTATGAGTATATGTGGAAAGTTCAAGATTCAGAATTTTTGGGCCAGAAATATTTTCCTTGTGTCAAATATGGACTTCTGTATGGGTAATATAACATCACAACAAGTCAATCTTTATGAATAGCAAGTTAATGTTCAGGTACTCTTTGGCCAGGAATATGTCCACTAAGTCAAAAAGTGACCTCTGTATACAGAGTTCAAAGACTCTGTATGGCAGATTTTTTATCAAAAGTAGTCTATTTAAAAAAAAAAAAAACTTTTTAGGACCCTTTAACCGGAAATAAGTTCAATAGGTCAGATATGGCCATATATGGCTTATGAAGCATCAGAATGAGTCAATGAGTATGTCTCGAAAAATCAAGATGAGGACTCTTTGGCCAAAAATATGTTCAGTAGGTCAAATATGGAATTCTGAATGGCTGATTTAACATCAGAAGGAGTCTCTAAGTTTATATAGTTTAAAACCAATTAAGGACCCTTTGACCAGAAATAAGTTCAATCAGTCAAGATATGGACTTATAAATGACTTCAATATGACTAATGAAGCATCAGAAGTTGTCTATGAGTATATGTGGAAAGTTCAAGATTCAGAATTTTTTGGCCAGAAATATTTTCCTTGTGTCAAATATGGACTTCTGTATGGGTAATATAACATCACAACAAGTCAATCTTTATGAATAGCAAGTTAACGTTCAGGTACTCTTTGGCCAGGAAGAGTCCAGTAAGTCAAAAAGTGACCTCTGTATACAGAGTTCAAAGACTCTGTATGGCAAATTTTTCATCAAAAGTAGTCTATAACATTTTTTAAAACTTAGGACCCTTTGACCGGAAATAAGTTCAATAGGTCAGATATTGCCATATATGGCTTATGAAGCATCAGAAAGAGATTGTGAGTGTGTAGAAAGTTCAAGATTGAGGACACTTTGGACAGAAATATGTTTCTTTGGTCAAATATGGACTTTTGTATGGCTGACGTAATATCAGAAGGTGTTAACGAGAATGTATAGAAGGTGACCGGAAATAAGTTCAATAGGTCAGCTATGGCCATATATGGCTTATGAAGCATTAGAATGAGTCAATGAGTATGTCTCGAAAAATCAAGATGAGGACTCTTTGGCCAAAAATATGTTCAGTAGGTCAAATATGGAATTCTGAATGGCTGATTTAACATCAGGAGTCTCTAAGTTTATATAGTTTAAAACCAATTAGGACCCTTTGACCAGAAATAAGTTCAATGGCCTGATATGTATATCTATTGGACTTATGAAGCATCAGTAGGAGTCTTTCAGTATGTATAGAAACTTCAAGATTGAGGACTCTTTGGCCAGAAATATTTTCAGTAGGTCAAATATGGAATTCTAAATGGCTGATTTAACATCAAAAGGATTCTCTAAGTTTATATAGTTTAAAACCAATTAAGGACCCTTTGACCAGACATGAGTTCAATCAGTCAAGATATGGACTTCTAAAAAGACTTCAATATGGCTAATGAAACATCAAAAGTTGTCTATGATTATGTATGGAAAGTTCAAGATTGAGGATTATTTGGCCAGAAATATGTTCAGTAGGTCAAATATGGAATTCTAAATGGCTGATTTAACATCAAAAGGAGTCTCTAAGTTTATATAGTTTAAAACCAATTAAGGACATTTTGAAAAGAAATAAGTTCAATCAGTCAAGTATAGACTTCTAAATGGACTTCAATATGGCTAATGAAGCATCAGAAGTTGTCTATGATTATGTATGGAAAGTTCAAGATTGAGGATTATTTGGCCAGAAATATTTTCCTTGAGTCAAATATGAACTTCTGTATGGCTAATATAACATCACAACAAGTCAATCTTTATGAATAGCAAGTTAATGTTCAGGTACTCTTTGGCCAGGAATATGTCCACTAAGTCAAAAAGTGACCTCTGTATACAGAGTTCAAAGACTCTGTATGGCAGATTTTACATCAAAAGTAGTCTATTTTAAAAAAACAAAACTTTTCAGGACCCTTTAACCGGAAATAAGTTCAATAGTTCAGATATGGCCATATACGGCTTATGAAGCATCAGAATGAGTCAATGAGTAGGTATAGAAAAATCAAGATGCGGACTCTTTGGCCAAAAATATGTTCAGTAGGTCAAATATGGAATTCTGAATGGCTGATTTAACATCAGAAGGAGTCTCTAAGTTTATATAGTTTAAAACCAATTAAGGACCCTTTGACCAGAAATAAGTTCAATCAGTCAAAATATGGACTTATAAATGACTTCAATATGACTAATGAAGCATCAGAAGTTGTCTATGAGTATATGTGGAAAGTTCAAGATTCAGAATTTTTTGGCCAGAAATATTTTCCTTGTGTCAAATATGGACTTCTGCATGGGTAATATAACATCACAACAAGTCAATCTTTATGAATAGCAAGTTAACGTTCAGGTACTCTTTGGCCAGGAAGAGTCCAGTAAGTCAAAAAGTGACCTCTGTATACAGAGTTCAAAGACTCTGTATGGCAAATTTTTCATCAAAAGTAGTCTATAACTTTTTTTTAAAACTTAGGACCCTTTGACCGGAAATAAGTTCAATAGGTCAGATATGGCCATATATGGCTTATGAAGCATCAGAAGGAGATTGTGAGTGTGTAGAAAGTTCAAGATTGAGGACTCTTTGGCCAGAAATATGTTTATTTGGTCAAATATGGACTTCTGTATGGCTGACGTAATATCAGAAGGTGTTAACGAGAATGTATAGAAGGTGACCGGAAATAAGTTCAATAGGTCAGATATGGCCATATATGGCTTATGAAGCATCAGAATGAGTCAATGAGTATGTCTCGAAAAATCAAGATGAGGACTCTTTGGCCAAAAATGTGTTCAGTAGGTCAAATATGGAATTCTGAATGGCTGATTTAACATCAGAAGGAGTCTCTAAGTTTATATAGTTTAAAACCAATTAAGGACCCTTTGACCAGAAATAAGTTCAATCAGTCAAGATATGGACTTCTAAATGGACTTCAATATGACTAATGAAGCATCAGAAGTTGTCTATGAGTATATGTGGAAAGTTCAAGATTCAGAATTTTTGGGCCAGAAATATTTTCCTTGTGTCAAATATGGACTTCTGTATGGGTAATATAACATCACAACAAGTCAATCTTTATGAATAGCAAGTTAATGTTCAGGTACTCTTTGGCCAGGAATATGTCCACTAAGTCAAAAAGTGACCTCTGTATACAGAGTTCAAAGACTCTGTATGGCAGATTTTTTATCAAAAGTAGTCTATTTAAAAAAAAAAAAAACTTTTTAGGACCCTTTAACCGGAAATAAGTTCAATAGGTCAGATATGGCCATATATGGCTTATGAAGCATCAGAATGAGTCAATGAGTATGTCTCGAAAAATCAAGATGAGGACTCTTTGGCCAAAAATATGTTCAGTAGGTCAAATATGGAATTCTGAATGGCTGATTTAACATCAGAAGGAGTCTCTAAGTTTATATAGTTTAAAACCAATTAAGGACCCTTTGACCAGAAATAAGTTCAATCAGTCAAGATATGGACTTATAAATGGACTTCAATATGACTAATGAAGCATCAGAAGTTGTCTATGAGTATATGTGGAAAGTTCAAGATTCAGAATTTTTTGGCCAGAAATATTTTCCTTGTGTCAAATATGGACTTCTGTATGGGTAATATAACATCACAACAAGTCAATCTTTATGAATAGCAAGTTAACGTTCAGGTACTCTTTGGCCAGGAAGAGTCCAGTAAGTCAAAAAGTGACCTCTGTATACAGAGTTCAAAGACACTGTATGGCAAATTTTTCATCAAAAGTAGTCTATAACTTTTTTTAAAACTTAGGACCCTTTGACCGGAAATAAGTTCAATAGGTCAGATATGGCCATATATGGCTTATGAAGCATCAGAAAGAGATTGTGAGTGTGTAGAAAGTTCAAGATTGAGGACACTTTGGCCAGAAATATGTTTATTTGGTCAAATATGGACATTTGTATGGCTGACGTAATATCAGAAGGTGTTAACGAGAATGTATAGAAGGTGACCGGTAATAAGTTCAATAGGTCAGCTATGGCCATATATGGCTCATAAAGCTTCAGAATGAGTCAATGAGTATGTCTCGAAAAATCAAGATGAGGACTCTTTGGCCAAAAATATGTTCAGTAGGTCAAATATGGAATTCTGAATGGCCGATTTAACATCAGAAGGAGTCTCTAAGTTTATATAGTTTAAAACCAATTAAGGACATTTTGAAAAGAAATAAGTTCAATCAGTCAAGTATAGACTTCTAAATGGACTTCAATATGGCTAATGAAGCATCAGAAGTTGTCTATGATTATGTATGGAAAGTTCAAGATTGAGGATTATTTGGCCAGAAATATTTTCCTTGAGTCAAATATGAACTTCTGTATGGCTAATATAACATCACAACAAGTCAATCTTTATGAATAGCAAGTTAATGTTCAGGTACTCTTTGGCCAGGAATATGTCCACTAAGTCAAAAAGTGACCTCTGTATACAGAGTTCAAAGACTCTGTATGGCAGATTTTACATCAAAAGTAGTCTATTTTAAAAAAACAAAACTTTTCAGGACCCTTTAACCGGAAATAAGTTCAATAGTTCAGATATGGCCATATATGGCTTATGAAGCATCAGAATGAGTCAATGAGTAGGTATAGAAAAATCAAGATGCGGACTCTTTGGCCAAAAATATGTTCAGTAGGTCAAATATGTAATTCTGAATGGCTGATTTAACATCAGAAGGAGTCTCTAAGTTTATATAGTTTAAAACCAATTAAGGACCCTTTGACCAGAAATAAGTTCAATCAGTCAAAATATGGACTTATAAATGACTTCAATATGACTAATGAAGCATCAGAAGTTGTCTATGAGTATATGTGGAAAGTTCAAGATTCAGAATTTTTTGGCCAGAAATATTTTCCTTGTGTCAAATATGGACTTCTGCATGGGTAATATAACATCACAACAAGTCAATCTTTATGAATAGCAAGTTAACGTTCAGGTACTCTTTGGCCAGGAAAAGTCCAGTAAGTCAAAAAGTGACCTCTGTATACAGAGTTCAAAGACTCTGTATGGCAAATTTTTCATCAAAAGTAGTCTATAACTTTTTTTTAAACTTAGGACCCTTTGACCGGAAATAAGTTCAATAGGTCAGATATGGCCATATATGGCTTATGAAGCATCAGAAGGAGATTGTGAGTGTGTAGAAAGTTCAAGATTGAGGACTCTTTGGCCAGAAATATGTTTATTTGGTCAAATATGGACTTCTGTATGGCTGACGTAATATCAGAAGGTGTTAACGAGAATGTATAGAAGGTGACCGGAAATAAGTTCAATAGGTCAGATATGGCCATATATGGCTTATGAAGCATCAGAATGAGTCAATGAGTATGTCTCGAAAAATCAAGATGAGGACTCTTTGGCCAAAAATGTGTTCAGTAGGTCAAATATGGAATTCTGAATGGCTGATTTAACATCAGAAGGAGTCTCTAAGTTTATATAGTTTAAAACCAATTAAGGACCCTTTGACCAGAAATAAGTTCAATCAGTCAAGATATGGACTTCTAAATGGACTTCAATATGACTAATGAAGCATCAGAAGTTGTCTATGAGTATATGTGGAAAGTTCAAGATTCAGAATTTTTGGGCCAGAAATATTTTCCTTGTGTCAAATATGGACTTCTGTATGGGTAATATAACATCACAACAAGTCAATCTTTATGAATAGCAAGTTAATGTTCAGGTACTCTTTGGCCAGGAATATGTCCACTAAGTCAAAAAGTGACCTCTGTATACAGAGTTCAAAGACTCTGTATGGCAGATTTTTTATCAAAAGTAGTCTATTTAAAAAAAAAAAAAACTTTTTAGGACCCTTTAACCGGAAATAAGTTCAATAGGTCAGATATGGCCATATATGGCTTATGAAGCATCAGAATGAGTCAATGAGTATGTCTCGAAAAATCAAGATGAGGACTCTTTGGCCAAAAATATGTTCAGTAGGTCAAATATGGAATTCTGAATGGCTGATTTAACATCAGAAGGAGTCTCTAAGTTTATATAGTTTAAAACCAATTAAGGACCCTTTGACCAGAAATAAGTTCAATCAGTCAAGATATGGACTTCTAAATGGACTTCAATATGACTAATGAAGCATCAGAAGTTGTCTATGAGTATATGTGGAAAGTTCAAGATTCAGAATTTTTGGGCCAGAAATATTTTCCTTGTGTCAAATATGGACTTCTGTATGGGTAATATAACATCACAACAAGTCAATCTTTATGAATAGCAAGTTAATGTTCAGGTACTCTTTGGCCAGGAATATGTCCACTAAGTCAAAAAGTGACCTCTGTATACAGAGTTCAAAGACTCTGTATGGCAGATTTTTTATCAAAAGTAGTCTATTTAAAAAAAAAAAAAACTTTTTAGGACCCTTTAACCGGAAATAAGTTCAATAGGTCAGATATGGCCATATATGGCTTATGAAGCATCAGAATGAGTCAATGAGTATGTCTCGAAAAATCAAGATGAGGACTCTTTGGCCAAAAATATGTTCAGTAGGTCAAATATGGAATTCTGAATGGCTGATTTAACATCAGAAGGAGTCTCTAAGTTTATATAGTTTAAAACCAATTAAGGACCCTTTGACCAGAAATAAGTTCAATCAGTCAAGATATGGACTTATAAATGGACTTCAATATGACTAATGAAGCATCAGAAGTTGTCTATGAGTATATGTGGAAAGTTCAAGATTCAGAATTTTTTGGCCAGAAATATTTTCCTTGTGTCAAATATGGACTTCTGTATGGGTAATATAACATCACAACAAGTCAATCTTTATGAATAGCAAGTTAACGTTCAGGTACTCTTTGGCCAGGAAGAGTCCAGTAAGTCAAAAAGTGACCTCTGTATACAGAGTTCAAAGACTCTGTATGGCAAATTTTTCATCAAAAGTAGTCTATAACATTTTTTAAAACTTAGGACCCTTTGACCGGAAATAAGTTCAATAGGTCAGATATGGCCATATATGGCTTATGAAGCATCAGAAAGAGATTGTGAGTGTGTAGAAAGTTCAAGATTGAGGACACTTTGGCCAGAAATATGTTTATTTGGTCAAATATGGACTTTTGTATGGCTGACGTAATATCAGAAGGTGTTAACGAGAATGTATAGAAGGTGACCGGAAATAAGTTCAATAGGTCAGCTATGGCCATATATGGCTTATGAAGCATCAGAATGAGTCAATGAGTATGTCTCGAAAAATCAAGATGAGGACTCTTTGGCCAAAAATATGTTCAGTAGGTCAAATATGGAATTCTGAATGGCTGATTTAACATCAGGAGTCTCTAAGTTTATATAGTTTAAAACCAATTAGGACCCTTTGACCAGAAATAAGTTCAATGGCCTGATATGTATATCTATTGGACTTATGAAGCATCAGTAGGAGTCTTTCAGTATGTATAGAAACTTCAAGATTGAGGACTCTTTGGCCAGAAATATTTTCAGTAGGTCAAATATGGAATTCTAAATGGCTGATTTAACATCAAAAGGATTCTCTAAGTTTATATAGTTTAAAACCAATTAAGGACCCTTTGACCAGACATGAGTTCAATCAGTCAAGATATGGACTCCTAAAAAGACTTCAATATGGCTAATGAAACATCAAAAGTTGTCTATGATTATGTATGGAAAGTTCAAGATTGAGGATTATTTGGCCAGAAATATGTTCAGTAGGTCAAATATGGAATTCTAAATGGCTGATTTAACATCAAAAGGAGTCTCTAAGTTTATATAGTTTAAAACCAATTAAGGACATTTTGACCAGAAATAAGTTCAATCAGTCAAGTATAGACTTCTAAATGGACTTCAATATGGCTAATGAAGCATCAGAAGTTGTCTATGATTATGTATGGAAAGTTCAAGATTGAGGATTATTTGGCCAGAAATATTTTCCTTGAGTCAAATATGAACTTCTGTATGGCTAATATAACATCACAACAAGTCAATCTTTATGAATAGCAAGTTAATGTTCAGTTACTCTTTGGCCAGGAATATGTCCACTAAGTCAAAAAGTGACCTCTGTATACAGAGTTCAAAGACTCTGTATGGCAGATTTTACATCAAAAGTAGTCTATTTAAAAAAAAAAAAAAACTTTTTAGGACCCTTTAACCGGAAATAAGTTCAATAGGTCAGATGTGGCCATATATGGCTTATGAAGCATCAGAATGAGTCAATGAGTATGTATAGAAAAATCAAGATGAGGACTCTTTGGCCAAAAATATGTTCAGTAGGTCAAATATGGAATTCTGAATGGTTGATTTAACATCAGAAGGAGTCTCTAAGTTTATATAGTTTAAAACCCAATTAAGGACCCTTTGACCAGAAATAAGTTCAATCAGTCAAGATATGGACTTATAAATGGACTTCAAAATGACAAATGAAGCATCAGAAGTTGTCTATGAGTATATGTGGAAAGTTCAAGATTCAGAATTTTTAGGCCAGAAATATTTTCCTTGTGTCAAATATGGACTTCTGTATGGGTAATATAACATCACAACAAGTCAATCTTTATGAATAGCAAGTTAACGTTCAGGTACTCTTTGGCCAGAAAGAGTCCAGTAAGTCAAAAAGTGACCTCTGTATACAGAGTTCAAAGACTCTGTATGGCAAATTTTTCATCAAAAGTAGTCTATAACTTTTTTTAAAACTTAGGACCCTTTGACCGGAATTAAGTTCAATAGGTCAGATATGGCCATATATGGCTTATGAAGCATCAGAAGGAGATTGTGAGTGTGTAGAAAATTCAAGATTGAGGACTCTTTGGCCAGAAATATGTTTATTTGGTCAAATATGGACTTCTGTATGGCTGACGTAATATCAGAAGGTGTTAACAAGAATGTATAGAAGGTGACCGGAAATAAGTTCAATAGGTCAGCTATGTCCATATATGGCTCATAAAGCTTCAGAATGAGTCAATGAGTATGTCTCGAAAAATCAAGATGAGGACTCTTTGGCCAAAAATATGTTCAGTAGGTCAAATATGGAATTCTGAATGGCCGATTTAACATCAGAAGGAGTCTCTAAGTTTATATAGTTTAAAACCAATTAAGGACCCTTTGACCAGAAATAAGTTCAATCAGTCAAGATATGGACTTATAAATGACTTCAATATGACTAATGAAACATCAGAAGTTGTCTATGAGTATATGTGGAAAGTTCAAGATTCAGAATTTTTTGGCCAGAAATATTTTCCTTGTGTCAAATATGGACTTCTGCATGGGTAATATAACATCACAACAAGTCAATCTTTATGAATAGCAAGTTAACGTTCAGGTACTCTTTGGCCAGGAAGAGTCCAGTAAGTCAAAAAGTGACCTCTGTATACAGAGTTCAAAGACTCTGTATGGCAAATTTTTCATCAAAAGTAGTCTATAACTTTTTTTTAAACTTAGGACCCTTTGACCGGAAATAAGTTCAATAGGTCAGATATGGCCATATATGGCTTATTAAGCATCAGAAGGAGATTGTGAGTGTGTAGAAAGTTCAAGATTGAGGACTCTTTGGCCAGAAATATGTTAATTTTGGTCAAATATGGGCTTCTGTATGGCTGACGTAATATCAGAAGGTGTTAACAAGAATGTATAGAAGGTGACCGGAAATAAGTTCAATAGGTCAGCTATGTCCATATATGGCTCATAAAGCTTCAGAATGAGTCAATGAGTATGTCTCGAAAAATCAAGATGAGGACTCTTTGGCCAAAAATATGTTCAGTAGGTCAAATATGGAATTCTGAATGGCTGATTTAACATCAGAAGGAGTCTCTAAGTTTATATAGTTTAAAACCAATTAAGGACCCTTTGACCAGAAATAAGTTCAATCAGTCAAGATATGGACTTATAAATGACTTCAATATGACTAATGAAGCATCAGAAGTTGTCTATGAGTATATGTGGAAAGTTCAAGATTCAGAATTTTTTGGCCAGAAATATTTTCCTTGTGTCAAATATGGACTTCTGTATGGGTAATATAACATCACAACAAGTCAATCTTTCTGAATAGCAAGTTAATGTTCAGGTACTCATAGGCCAGGAATATGTCCACTAAGTCAAAAAGTGACCTCTGTATACAGAGTTCAAAGACTCTGTATGGCAGATTTTTTATCAAAAGTAGTCTATTTAAAAAAAAAAAAACTTTTTACGACCCTTTAACCGGAAATAAGTTCAATAGGTCAGATATGGCCATATATGGCTTATGAAGCATCAGAATGAGTCAATGAGTATGTCTCGAAAAATCAAGATGAGGACTCTTTGGCCAAAAATATGTTCAGTAGGTCAAAAATGGAATTCTGAATGGCTGATTTAACATCAGAAGGAGTCTCTAAGTTTATATAGTTTAAAACCAATTAAGGACCCTTTGACCAGAAATAAGTTCAATCAGTCAAGATATGGACTTATAAATAGACTTCAATATGACTAATGAAGCATCAGAAGTTGTCTATGAGTATATGTGGAAAGTTCAAGATTCAGAATTTTTTGGCCAGAAATATTTTCCTTGTGTCAAATATGGACTTCTGTATGGGTAATACAACATCACAACAAGTCAATCTTTATGAATAGCAAGTTAACGTTCAGGTACTCTTTGGCCAGGAAGAGTCCAGTAAGTCAAAAAGTGACCTCTGTATACAGAGTTCAAAGACTCTGTATGGCAAATTTTTCATCAAAAGTAGTCTATAACTTTTTTTTAAAACTTAGGACCCTTTGACCGGAAATAAGTTCAATAGGTCAGATATGGCCATATATGGCTTATGAAGCATCAGAAAGAGATTGTGAGTGTGTAGAAAGTTCAAGATTGAGGACACTTTGGCCAGAAATTTGTTTATTTGGTCAAATATGGACTTTTGAATGGCTGACGTAATATCAGAAGGTGTTAACGAGAATGTATAGAAAGTGACCGGAAATAAGTTCAATAGGTCAGATATGGCCATATATGGCTTATGAAGCATCAGAATGAGTCAATGAGTATGTATTGAAAAATCAAGGAGAGGACTCTTTGGCCAAAAATATGTTCAGTAGGTCAAATATGGAATTCTGAATGGCTGATTTAACATCAGGAGTCTCTAAGTTTATATTGTTTAAAACCAATTAGGACCCTTTGACCAGAAATAAGTTCAATGGCCTGATATGTATATCTATTGGACTTATGAAGCATCAATAGGAGTCTTTCAGTATGTATAGAAACTTCAAGATTGAGGACTCTTTGGCCAGAAATATTTTCAGTAGGTCAAATATGGAATTCTAAATGGCTGATTTAACATCAAAAGGATTCTCTAAGTTTATATAGTTTAAAACCAATTAAGGACCCTTTGACCAGAAATAAGTTCAATCAGTCAAGATATGGACTTCTAAATAGACTTCAATATGGCTAATGAAGCATCAGAAGTTGTCTATGATTATGTGTGGACAGTTCAAGATTGAGGATTATTTGGGCAGAAATATGTTCAGTAGGACAAATATGGAATTCTAAATGGCTGATTTAACATCAAAAGGAGTCTCTAAGTTTATATAGTTTAAAACCAATTAGGACCCTTTGATAAGAAATAAGTTCAATCCGTCAAGATAAGGACTTCTAAATGGACTTCAATATGGCTAATGAAGCATCAGAAGTTGTCTATGAGTATGTATGGAAAGTTCAAGATTGAGGATTATTTGGCCAGAAATATTTTCCTTGGGTCAAATATGGACCTCTGTATGGACCACAAGTCAATCTTTATGAATAGCAAGGTAATGTTCAGGTACTCTTTGGCCAGGAATATGTCCAGTAGGTCAAAAATTGACATCTGTTTATTTTTCATTAAAAGTAGTCAATAACTTTTTAAAAAACTTTTTAGAAACTTTTTTATCAGACCTATTGAACTTTTAAGTGTAATATGGGTCAGACATGGCCATATATGGCGTATGAAGCATCAGAAGGAGATTATGAGTATGTCTAGAAAGTTCAAGATTGAGGACTCTTTGGCCTAAAATATGTTCAGTAGGTCAAATATGGAATTCTAAATGGCTGATTTAACATCAAAAGGTGTCTCTAAGTTTATAAAGTTTAAAACCAATTAAGGACCCTTTGACTAGAAATAAGTTCAATCAGACAAGATATGGACTTCTAAATGGACTTCAATATGGCTAATG
Organism: Phoxinus phoxinus; assembly: GCF_949152265.1. Taxonomy (NCBI): domain Eukaryota; kingdom Metazoa; phylum Chordata; class Actinopteri; order Cypriniformes; family Leuciscidae; genus Phoxinus; species Phoxinus phoxinus. Next base: position 8,246,689 of record NC_136888.1, on the reverse strand, counting down.
AAGCATCAGAAGTTGTCTATGAGTATATGTGGAAAGTTCAAGATTCAGAATTTTTTGGCCAGAAATATTTTCCTTGGGTCAAATATGAACTTCTGTATGGCTAATATAACATCACAACAAGTCAATCTTTATGAATAGCAAGTTAACAGTAAAGCAAGTCCAGTAAGTCAAAAAGTGACCTCTGTATACAGAGTTTAAAGACTCTGTATGGCAAATTTTTCATCAAAAGTAGTCTATAACTTTTTAAAAAACTTAGGACCCTTTGACCAGAAATAAGTTCAATAGGTCTTTAAAGCGTTGTGCATTGAAGAATAACAATAAAAGTATCATGCTTTTTTTTTCCTTGCAATGCATTCAAGAACTAACTCATTCAACAGTGCATTAATGATATTTGCAATGCAATCTGCTGTTGCATCGCTTTGCACATACGATAAAGCGCTTGTGCATTGAAGAATAACAATAAAAGTATCATGCACTTTGTTTCATTGAAATGCATTCAAGAACTAACTAAATCAAAAGTGCACTTAAGAAATTTGCAATGCAATCTGCTGTTGCATCGCTTACAATGCATTCAAGAACAAACTCATCCAACAGTGCATTAAAGATATTTGCAATGCAATCTGCTGTTGCATCGCTTTGTACTTACCTTAAAGCCTTGTGCATTAAAGAATAACAATTAAAGTATCATGCACTTTGTTGCCTTGCAATGCATTCAAGAACTAACTCATTGAACAGTGCATTGAAGATACTTGCAATTTAATCTGCCGTTGCATCGCTTTGCACATACGATTAAGCGCTGTGCATTGAAGAACAACAATAAAAGTATCATGCACTTTGTTGCCTTGCAATGCATTCATTCAAGAACTAACTCATTCAACAGTGCATTGAAGATATTTGCAATGCAATCTGCTGTTGCATCGTTTTGTACCTACGTTAAAGCGTTGTGCATTGAAGAATAACAATAAAAGTATCATGCACTTTGTTTCCTTGCAATGCATTCAAGAACTAACTCATTCAACAGTGCATTAATGATATTTGCAATGCAATCTGCTGTTGCATCGCTTTGCACATACGATTAAGCGCTGTGCATTGAAGAATAACAATAAAAGTATCATGCACTTTGTTTCATTGAAATGCATTCAAGAACTAACTAAATCAAAAGTGCACAAGAAATTTGCAATGCAATCTGCTGTTGCATCGCTTACAATGCATTCAAGAACAAACTCATTCAACAGTGCATTAAAGATATTTGCTGTGCAATCTGCTGTTGCATCACTTTGTACATACGTTAAAGCCTTGTGCATTAAAGAATAACAATTAAAGTATCATGCACTTTGTTGCCTTGCAATGCTTTCAAGAACTAACTCATTGAACAGTGCATTGAAGATACTTGCAATGCAATCTGCCGCTGCATCGCTTTGCACATACGATTAAGCGCTGTGCATTGAAGAATAACAATAAAAGTATCATGCACTTTGTTTCATTGAAATGCATTCAAGAACTAACTAAATCAAAAGTGCACAAGAAATTTGCAATGCAATCTGCTGTTGCATCGCTTACAATGCATTCAAGAACTAACTCATTCAACAGTGCATTGAAGATATTTGCAATGCAATCTGCTGTTGCATCGTTTTGTACCTACGTTAAAGCGTTGTGCATTAAAGAATAACAATAAAAGTATCATGCACTTTGTTGCCTTGCAATGCATTCAAGAACTAACTCATTCAACAGTGCATTAAAGATATTTGCAGTGCAATTTGCTGTTGCATCACTTTGTACATACGTTAAAGCCTTGTGCATTAAAGAATAACAATTAAAGTATCATGCACTTTGTTGCCTTGCAATGCATTCAAGAACTAACTCATTGAACAGTGCATTGAAGATACTTGCAATGCAATCTGCCGCTGCATCGCTTTGCACATACGATTAAGCGCTGTGCATTGAAGAATAACAATAAAAGTATCATGCACTTTGTTGCCTTGCAATGCATTCAAGAACTAACTCATTCAACAGTGCATTGAAGATATTTGCAATGCAATCTGCTGTTGCATCGTTTTGTACCTAAATTAAAGCGTTGTGCATTGAAGAATAACAATAAAAGTATCATGCACTTTGTTGCCTTGCAATGCATTCAAGAACTAACAGTGCATTAATGATATTTGCAATGCAATCTGCTGTTGCATCGCTTTGCACATACGATTAAGCGCTGTGCATTGAAGAATAACAATAAAAGTATCATGCACTTTGTTTCATTGAAATGCATTCAAGAACTAACTAAATCAAAAGTGCACTTAAGAAATTTGCAATGCAATCTGCTGTTGCATCGCTTACAATGCATTCAAGAACAAACTCATTCAACAGTGCATTAAAGATATTTGCAGTGCAATCTGCTGTTGCATCGCTTTGTACATACGTTAAAGCCTTGTGCATTAAAGAATAACAATTAAAGTATCATGCACTTTGTTGCCTTGCAATGCATTCAACAACTAAATCATTCAACAGTGCATTGAAGATACTTGCAATGCAATCTGCCGTTGCATCGCTTTGCACATACGATTAAGCGCTGTGCATTGAAGAATAACAATAAAAGTATCATGCACTTTGTTGCCTTGCAATGCATTCAAGAACTAACTCATTCAACAGTGCATTAATGATATTTGCAATGCAATCTGCTGTTGCATCGCTTTGCGCATACGATTAAGCGCTCTGCATTGAAGAATAACAATAAAAGTATAATGCACTTTGTTTCATTGAAATGCATTCAAGAACTAACTAAATCAAAAGTGCACTGAAGAAATTTGCAATGCAATCTGCTGTTGCGTCGCTTACAATGCATTCAAGAACAAACTCATTCAACAGTGCATTAAAGATATTTGCAATGCAATCTGCTGTTGCATCGCTTTCTTATACGCTCAAGCGGTGTGCATTGAAGTATAACAATAAAAGTATCATGCACTTTGTTGCCTTGAAAATGCATTCAGAACTAACTCATTTAACAGTGCATTGAAGATATTTGCACTGCAATCTGCTGTTGCATCGTTTTGTACCTACGTTAAGCGTTGTGCATTGAAGAATAACAATAAAAGTATCATGCACTTTGCTGCCTTGCAATGCATTCAATAACTAACTCATTCAACAGTGCATTAATGATATTTGCAATGCAATCTGCTGTTGCATCGCTTTGCACATATGATTAAGCGCTGTGCATTGAAGAATAACAATAAAAGTATCATGCACTTTGTTGCCTTGCAATGCATTCAAGAACTAACTCATTCAACCGTGCAATAAAGATATTTGCAATGCAATCTGCTGTTGCATCGCTTTGTACATACGTTAAAGCGCAGTGCATTAAAGAATAACAATAAAAGTATCATGCACTTTGTTGCATTACAATGTATTCCAGAACTAACTAATTCAACAATGCATTGAAGATATTTGCAATGCACTCTGCTGTTGCATCGCTTTGAACATATGTTAAAGCGTTGTGCATTAAAGAATAACAATAAAAGTAACATGCACTTTGTTGCATTACAATGCATTCAAGAACTAACTCATTCAACAGTGCATTGAAGATATTTGCAATGCAATCTGCTGTTGCATCGCTTTGTACATACGTTAAAGCGTAGTGCATTAAAGAATAACAATAAAAGTATCATGCACTTTATTGCCTTGCAATGCAATCAAGAACTAACTCATTCAACAATGCATTGAAGATATTTGCAATGCATTCTGCTGTTGCATCGATTTGAACATACGTTAAAGCGTTGTGCATTAAAGAATAACAATAAAAGTAACATGCACTTTGTTGCATTACAATTCATTCAAGAACTAACTCAGGCCAAAGTGCACTGAAGACATTTGCAATACAATCTGCTGTTGCATCGCTTTGCACATTCGTTAAATTGTTGTGCATTAAAATAAACAATAAAAGTAGAATGCATTTTGTTGCCTTGAAATGCAGTCAATAACTAACTCATTCAACAGTGCATTGAAGATATTTGCAATGCAATCTGCTGTTGCATTGTTTTGCACATATGTTAAAGCGTTGTGCATTAAAGACTTTTTAAAAAACTTTTTAGGAACTTTTTTTATCAGACCTATTGAACTTTGAAGTTCAATATGGGTCAGATATGGGCTTATATGGCGTATGAAGCATCAGAAGGAGATTATGAGTATGTCTAGAAAGTTCAAGATTGAGGATTTTTTGGCCAAAAATATGTTCAGTAGGTCAAATATGGAATTCTGAATGGCTGATTTAACATCAAAGTTAAGGACCCTTTGACCGAAATAAGTTCAATGGCCTGATATGTATATCTATTGGACTTATGAAGCATCAGTAGGAGTCTTTCAGTATGTATAGAAACTTCAAGATTGAGGACTCTTTGGCCAGAAATATGTTCAGTAGGTCAAATATGGAATTCTAAATGGCTGATTTAACATCAAAAGGATTCTCTAAGTTTATATAGTTTAAAACCAATTAAGGACCCTTTGACCAGAAATAAGTTCAATCAGTCAAGATATGGACTTCTAAATAGACTTCAATATGGCTAATGAAGCATCAGAAGTTGTCTATGATTATGTATGGAAAGTTCAAGATTGAGGATTATTTGGCCAGAAATATGTTCAGTAGGTCAAATATGGAATTCTAAATGGCCGATTTAACATCAAAAGTATTCTCTAAGTTTATATAGTTTAAAACCAATTAGGACCCTTTGACCAGAAATAAGTTCAATCAGTCAAGATATGGACTTCTAAATAGACTTCAATATGGCTAAAGAAGCATCAGAAGTTGTCTATGATTATGTATGGAAAGTTCAAGATTGAGGATTATTTGGCCAGAAATATTTTCCTTGGGTCAAATATGGACCTCTGTATGAATCACAAGTCAATCTTTATGAATAGCATGGTAATGTTCAGGTACTCTTTGGCCAGGAATATGTCCAGTAGGTCAAAATGTGACATCTGTGTATTTTTCATTAAAAGTAGCCTATAACTTTTTAAAAAACTTTTTAGGAACTTTTTTAAAAACTTTTTAGGAACTTTTTTATCAGACCTGTTGAACTTTTAAGTTCAATTTGGGTCAGATATGGCCATATATGGCGTATGAAGCATCAGAAGGAGATTATGAGTATGTCTAGAAAGTTCAAGATTGAGGACTTTTTGGCCTAAAATATGTTCAGTAGGTCAAATATGGAATTCTGAATGGCTGATTTAACATCAGGAGTCTCTAAGTTTATATAGTTTAAAAACAATAAGGACCCTTTGACCAGAAATAAGTTCAATAGGTCAGATATGGCCATATATGGCTTATGAATTATCAGAATGAGTCAATGAGTATGTATCGAAAAATCAAGATGAGGACTCGGCCAAAAATATGTTCAGTAGGTCAAATATGGAATTCTGAATGGCTGATTTAACATCAGGAGTCTCTAAGTTTATATTGTTTAAAACCAATTAGGACCCTTTGACCAGAAATAAGTTCAATGGCCTGATATGTATATCTATTGGACTTATGAAGCATCAGTAGGAGTCTTTCAGTATGTATAGAAACTTCAAGATTGAGGACTCTTTGGCCAGAAATATTTTCAGTAGGTCAAATATGGAATTCTAAATGGCTGATTTAACATCAAAAGGATTCTCTAAGTTTATATAGTTTAAAACCAATTAAGGATCCTTTGACCAGACATAAGTTCAATCAGTCAAGTATAGACTTCTAAATGGACTTCAATATGGCTAATGAAGCATCAGAAGTTGTCTATGAGTATTTGTGGAAAGTTCAAGATTCAGAATTTTTAGGCCAGAAATATTTTCCTTGTGTCAAATATGGACTTCTGTATGGGTAATATAACATCACAACAAGTCAATCTTTATGAATAGCAAGTTAACGTTCAGGTACTCTTTGGCCAGGAAGAGTCCAGTAAGTCAAAAAGTGACCTCTGTATACAGAGTTCAAAGACTCTGTATGGCAAATTTTTCATCAAAAGTAGTCTATAACTTTTTTTTAAACTTAGGACCCTTTGACCGGAATTAAGTTCAATAGGTCAGATATGGCCATATATGGCTTATGAAGCATCAGAAGGAGATTGTGAGTGTGTAGAAAATTCAAGATTTATTTATTTATTTATTAGCACAAACAAAACAAAAACAACAACAAATAGATGTAAAAAACAGTACATATGGATTGTGCAGGAGAGGTAAGAAACCCCCAAGGGCTTATAATAAAACCTCCCCTCTGGTTTATTCAGTTAATACCACACCAAAGTATTATAATAAATAACAGCAATCATCACAATAATGGCAGACAATTCTAGACACCACACAATACAAAAGTTTAACAATCACACAGGTGTCTTTTTATTCTTGACTTAAATACTGATAATGATGAGCTGGTTTTAATAAAATAGGGAATAGTATTCCAAAGTGACGGTCCTCTATATTTTAAGAAAAATTGACCAAGAGTTGTATGATAATAAGGAAGATGAACATTCATTGATTGTCGGGTTGAATATGAATGCACATCCTTGTTCATTAAAAAGTAGTTTTTAAACACTTTTGGGAGGCTTTGATTTTGAGCCATATATTTATACATAAAGATACATGTTTGATAGACGTTTATGCTGAAAATAGATAAAATATTTAATTGCTTAAACAGAGGAGCCGATGGTTCACACCGATTTGATGCTGTTGCCAGTCTAACAAACCTTTTTTGGATCAAATGGATTTTTTGCAGAGAAGAAGGGTAATTACTGGCCCAAACAATGTTACAGTACGAGATGTAAGGATATAATAGACTATAATAAAGAGTTTAAAGACAGGATTGATTTACCAATGAACAAACTTTTCTGATGATGCCAAGTGACTTCATGATTTTTACGCACACATAATCAATGTGGTTTTTCCATGAAAGTTTTTCATCTAATAATACCCCTAAAAAATTTATTACTGTAACTTGGTTGATTTCAATGTTATTAATAAATAATTTAGCATCTTTTTTTAAATCCCTTTTATTTTTATTCCTGAAAACTATATAATTAGATTTTTCTATATTTAATGAAAGTTTGTTCATCTGAAACCACTTTGCGATATATAGTAGAACATTATTAGCTTCATTCATCAAGGAATCAAAGTTTGCATGTGATATGACAACAGTAGTATCATCTGCAAATAAAATGGGCAATGCAAATTCAAACATCGAAGCTAGGTCATTTATATAAATGAGAAACAGGAGTGGCCCAAGAATAGATCCCTGAGGTACACCACAACATAACTTAATTCTCTTGGAAGTACTACCATTAATAATTACATATTGCTCTCTATCAATCAAATAATCCTCAAGCCACTTGAGTACAACATCCCGAAACCCATAACGGTGAAGTTTGGAAATCAGAATGTCATAATCAACTGTATCGAATGCCTTTGACAAATCTAAAAATATACCAACTGCAAACATGTTGTTATCCAGTGCTATAGAAATTTTGTCTATGAGTTGTAACAGAGCCATATATGTTGAGTGTTGTTGTCGAAATCCATATTGATGTTTATATAGGATCTCGTTGTCATTCAAATGTTTTAACATTCTTGCGTATACCAGTTTTTCCAAAACTTTAGAGAAGCAAGGTAAAATGGAGATCGGCCTATAGTTATTAAAAAGGCTAGGATCCCCTGCCTTAAATAAAGGTATAACCTTTCCAATCTTCAAATCTTTTGGGACTACCCCACTTTTTAAAGAAAGCATAATCTTTTACCTCAATTAAAAGATTGAGGACTCTTTGGCCAGAAATATGTTTATTTGGTCAAATATGGACTTCTGTATGGCTGACGTAATATCAGAAGGTGTTAACGAGAATGTATAGAAAGTGACCGGAAATAAGTTCAATAGGTCAGATATGGCCATATATGGCTTATGAAGCATCAGAATGAGTCAATGAGTATGTCTCGATAAATCAAGATGAGGACTCTTTGGCCAAAAATATGTTCAGTAGGTCAAATATGGAATTCTGAATGGTTGATTTAACATCAGAAGGAGTCTCTAAGTTTATATAGTTTAAAACCCAATTAAGGACCCTTTGACCAGAAATAAGTTCAATCAGTCAAGATATGGACTTAAAATGGACTTCAATATGACTAATGAAGCATCAGAAGTTGTCTATGAGTATATGTGGAAAGTTCAAGATTCAGAATTTTTAGGCCAGAAATATTTTCCTTGTGTCAAATATGGACTTCTATATGGGTAATATAACATCACAACAAGTCAATCTTTATGAATAGCAAGTTAACGTTCAGGTACTCTTAGGCCAGAAAGAGTCCAGTAAGTCAAAAAGTGACCTCTGTATACAGAGTTCAAAGACTCTGTATGGCAAATTTTTCATCAAAAGTAGTCTATAACTTTTTTTAAAACTTAGGACCCTTTGACCGGAATTAAGTTCAATAGGTCAGATATGGCCATATATGGCTTATGAAGCATCAGAAGGAGATTGTGAGTCTGTAGAAAAATCAAGATTGAGGACTCTTTGGCCAGAAATATGTTTATTTGGTCAAATATGGACTTTTGTATGGCTGACGTAATATCAGAAGGTGTTAACGAGAATGTATAGAAGGTGACCGGAAATAAGTTCAATAGGTCAGCTATGGCCATATATGGCTCATAAAGCTTCAGAATGAGTCAATGAGTATGTCTCGAAAAATCAAGATGAGGAATCTTTGGCCAAAAATATGTTCAGTAGGTCAAATATGGAATTCTGAATGGCTGATTTAACATCAGAAGGAGTCTCTAAGTTTATATAGTTTAAAACCAATTAAGGACCCTTTGACCAGAAATAAGTTCAATCAGTCAAGATATGGACTTCTAAATGGACTTCAATATGACTAATGAAGCATCAGAAGTTGTCTATGAGTATATGTAGAAAGTTCAAGATTCAGAATTTTTGGGCCAGAAATATTTTCCTTGTGTCAAATATGGACTTCTGTATGGGTAATATAACATCACAACAAGTCAATCTTTATGAATAGCAAGTTAATGTTCAGGTACTCTTTGGCCAGGAATATGTCCACTAAGTCAAAAAGTGACCTCTGTATACAGAGTTCAAAGACTCTGTATGGCAGATTTTTTATCAAAAGTAGTCTATTTAAAAAAAAAAAAAACTTTTTAGGACCCTTTAACCGGAAATAAGTTCAATAGGTCAGATATGGCCATATATGGCTTATGAAGCATCAGAATGAGTCAATGAGTATGTCTCGAAAAATCAAGATGAGGACTCTTTGGCCAAAAATATGTTCAGTAGGTCAAATATGGAATTCTGAATGGCTGATTTAACATCAGGAGTCTCTAAGTTTATATAGTTTAAAACCAATTAGGACCCTTTGACCAGAAATAAGTTCAATGGCCTGATATGTATATCTATTGGACTTATGAAGCATCAGTAGGAGTCTTTCAGTATGTATAGAAACTTCAAGATTGAGGACTCTTTGGCCAGAAATATTTTCAGTAGGTCAAATATGGAATTCTAAATGGCTGATTTAACATCAAAAGGATTCTCTAAGTTTATATAGTTTAAAACCAATTAAGGACCCTTTGACCAGACATGAGTTCAATCAGTCAAGATATGGACTTCTAAAAAGACTTCAATATGGCTAATGAAACATCAAAAGTTGTCTATGATTATGTATGGAAAGTTCAAGATTGAGGATTATTTGGCCAGAAATATGTTCAGTAGGTCAAATATGGAATTCTAAATGGCTGATTTAACATCAAAAGGAGTCTCTAAGTTTATATAGTTTAAAACCAATTAAGGACATTTTGACCAGAAATAAGTTCAATCAGTCAAGTATAGACTTCTAAATGGACTTCAATATGGCTAATGAAGCATCAGAAGTTGTCTATGATTATGTATGGAAAGTTCAAGATTGAGGATTATTTGGCCAGAAATATTTTCCTTGAGTCAAATATGAACTTCTGTATGGCTAATATAACATCACAACAAGTCAATCTTTATGAATAGCAAATTAATGTTCAGGTACTCTTTGGCCAGGAATATGTCCACTAAGTCAAAAAGTGACCTCTGTATACAGAGTTCAAAGACTCTGTATGGCAGATTTTACATCAAAAGTAGTCTATTTTAAAAAAACAAAACTTTTCAGGACCCTTTAACCGGAAATAAGTTCAATAGTTCAGATATGGCCATATATGGCTTATGAAGCATCAGAATGAGTCAATGAGTAGGTATAGAAAAATCAAGATGCGGACTCTTTGGCCAAAAATATGTTCAGTAGGTCAAATATGGAATTCTGAATGGCTGATTTAACATCAGAAGGAGTCTCTAAGTTTATATAGTTTAAAACCAATTAAGGACCCTTTGACCAGAAATAAGTTCAATCAGTCAAAATATGGACTTATAAATGACTTCAATATGACTAATGAAGCATCAGAAGTTGTCTATGAGTATATGTGGAAAGTTCAAGATTCAGAATTTTTTGGCCAGAAATATTTTCCTTGTGTCAAATATGGACTTCTGCATGGGTAATATAACATCACAACAAGTCAATCTTTATGAATAGCAAGTTAACGTTCAGGTACTCTTTGGCCAGGAAGAGTCCAGTAAGTCAAAAAGTGACCTCTGTATACAGAGTTCAAAGACTCTGTATGGCAGATTTTTTATCAAAAGTAGTCTATTTAAAAAAAAAAAAAACTTTTTAGGACCCTTTAACCGGAAATAAGTTCAATAGGTCAGATATGGCCATATATGGCTTATGAAGCATCAGAATGAGTCAATGAGTATGTCTCGAAAAATCAAGATGAGGACTCTTTGGCCAAAAATATGTTCAGTAGGTCAAATATGGAATTCTGAATGGCTGATTTAACATCAGAAGGAGTCTCTAAGTTTATATAGTTTAAAACCAATTAAGGACCCTTTGACCAGAAATAAGTTCAATCAGTCAAGATATGGACTTATAAATGGACTTCAATATGACTAATGAAGCATCAGAAGTTGTCTATGAGTATATGTGGAAAGTTCAAGATTCAGAATTTTTTGGCCAGAAATATTTTCCTTGTGTCAAATATGGACTTCTGTATGGGTAATATAACATCACAACAAGTCAATTTTTATGAATAGCAAGTTAACGTTCAGGTACTCTTTGGCCAGGAAGAGTCCAGTAAGTCAAAAAGTGACCTCTGTATACAGAGTTCAAAGACTCTGTATGGCAAATTTTTCATCAAAAGTAGTCTATAACATTTTTTAAAACTTAGGACCCTTTGACCGGAAATAAGTTCAATAGGTCAGATATGGCCATATATGGCTTATGAAGCATCAGAAAGAGATTGTGAGTGTGTAGAAAGTTCAAGATTGAGGACACTTTGGCCAGAAATATGTTTATTTGGTCAAATATGGACTTTTGTATGGCTGACGTAATATCAGAAGGTGTTAACGAGAATGTATAGAAGGTGACCGGAAATAAGTTCAATAGGTCAGCTATGGCCATATATGGCTTATGAAGCATCAGAATGAGTCAATGAGTATGTCTCGAAAAATCAAGATGAGGACTCTTTGGCCAAAAATATGTTCAGTAGGTCAAATATGGAATTCTGAATGGCTGATTTAACATCAGGAGTCTCTAAGTTTATATAGTTTAAAACCAATTAGGACCCTTTGACCAGAAATAAGTTCAATGGCCTGATATGTATATCTATTGGACTTATGAAGCATCAGTAGGAGTCTTTCAGTATGTATAGAAACTTCAAGATTGAGGACTCTTTGGCCAGAAATATTTTCAGTAGGTCAAATATGGAATTCTAAATGGCTGATTTAACATCAAAAGGATTCTCTAAGTTTATATAGTTTAAAACCAATTAAGGACCCTTTGACCAGACATGAGTTCAATCAGTCAAGATATGGACTTCTAAAAAGACTTCAATATGGCTAATGAAACATCAAAAGTTGTCTATGATTATGTATGGAAAGTTCAAGATTGAGGATTATTTGGCCAGAAATATGTTCAGTAGGTCAAATATGGAATTCTAAATGGCTGATTTAACATCAAAAGGAGTCTCTAAGTTTATATAGTTTAAAACCAATTAAGGACATTTTGACCAGAAATAAGTTCAATCAGTCAAGTATAGACTTCTAAATGGACTTCAATATGGCTAATGAAGCATCAGAAGTTGTCTATGATTATGTATGGAAAGTTCAAGATTGAGGATTATTTGGCCAGAAATATTTTCCTTTAGTCAAATATGAACTTCTGTATGGCTAATATAACATCACAACAAGTCAATCTTTATGAATAGCAAGTTAATGTTCAGGTACTCTTTGGCCAGGAATATGTCCACTAAGTCAAAAAGTGACCTCTGTATACAGAGTTCAAAGACTCTGTATGGCAGATTTTACATCAAAAGTAGTCTATTTAAAAAAAAAAAAAAACTTTTTAGGACCCTTTAACCGGAAATAAGTTCAATAGGTCAGATATGGCCATATATGGCTTATGAAGCATCAGAATGAGTCAATGAGTAGGTATAGAAAAATCAAGATGCGGACTCTTTGGCCAAAAATATGTTCAGTAGGTCAAATATGGAATTCTGAATGGCTGATTTAACATCAGAAGGAGTCTCTAAGTTTATATAGTTTAAAACCAATTAAGGACCCTTTGACCAGAAATAAGTTCAATCAGTCAAGATATGGACTTATAAATGACTTCAATATGACTAATGAAGCATCAGAAGTTGTCTATGAGTATATGTGGAAAGTTCAAGATTCAGAATTTTTTGGCCAGAAATATTTTCCTTGTGTCAAATATGGACTTCTGCATGGGTAATATAACATCACAACAAGTCAATCTTTATGAATAGCAAGTTAACGTTCAGGTACTCTTTGGCCAGGAAGAGTCCAGTAAGTCAAAAAGTGACCTCTGTATACAGAGTTCAAAGACTCTGTATGGCAAATTTTTCATCAAAAGTAGTCTATAACTTTTTTTTAAACTTAGGACCCTTTGACCGGAAATAAGTTCAATAGGTCAGATATGGCCATATATGGCTTATGAAGCATCAGAAGGAGATTGTGAGTGTGTAGAAAGTTCAAGATTGAGGACTCTTTGGCTAGAAATATGTTTATTTGGTCAAATATGGACTTCTGTATGGCTGACGTAATATCAGAAGGTGTTAACGAGAATGTATAGAAGGTGACCGGAAATAAGTTCAATAGGTCAGATATGGCCATATATGGCTTATGAAGCATCAGAATGAGTCAATGAGTATGTCTCGAAAAATCAAGATGAGGACTCTTTGGCCAAAAATGTGTTCAGTAGGTCAAATATGGAATTCTGAATGGCTGATTTAACATCAGAAGGAGTCTCTAAGTTTATATAGTTTAAAACCAATTAAGGACCCTTTGACCAGAAATAAGTTCAATCAGTCAAGATATGGACTTCTAAATGGACTTCAATATGACTAATGAAGCATCAGAAGTTGTCTATGAGTATATGTGGAAAGTTCAAGATTCAGAATTTTTGGGCCAGAAATATTTTCCTTGTGTCAAATATGGACTTCTGTATGGGTAATATAACATCACAACAAGTCAATCTTTATGAATAGCAAGTTAATGTTCAGGTACTCTTTGGCCAGGAATATGTCCACTAAGTCAAAAAGTGACCTCTGTATACAGAGTTCAAAGACTCTGTATGGCAGATTTTTTATCAAAAGTAGTCTATTTAAAAAAAAAAAAAACTTTTTAGGACCCTTTAACCGGAAATAAGTTCAATAGGTCAGATATGGCCATATATGGCTTATGAAGCATCAGAATGAGTCAATGAGTATGTCTCGAAAAATCAAGATGAGGACTCTTTGGCCAAAAATATGTTCGGTAGGTCAAATATGGAATTCTGAATGGCTGATTTAACATCGGAAGGAGTCTCTAAGTTTATATAGTTTAAAACCAATTAAGGACCCTTTGACCAGAAATAAGTTCAATCAGTCAAGATATGGACTTATAAATGGACTTCAATATGACTAATGAAGCATCAGAAGTTGTCTATTACCCCTTTTCCACCAAGGCAGAGCTGGTGCTGGTTCGGAGCCAGAGCCTAGTTTCAAATCGGTTCTTTGTTTTTCCACCGCCAAAGCACCAGCTCCGAACCAGTAAAACTGGTTCTTAAGTAGCACCAAAACATTGCAGGGTCTAGAACGGAGCCAAGTAAGAACCGCTTGCGTCAGGGGCTCGGGGCGGGGTTACCGTGACCAACAAGACGAATAGAAACTTGTGACCGCCATTTTTAAATAGCAGCTAGTCGAGCTAATAGCAGCTCGATTATAATATCCGTCTATGTAAGTTACGGCGAGCTGCACGAACGCGTTGGATTCCGATGTATTTTTGCAATCACATGAGGATCCATAGTATTGCAACGTCCGTTATTGTTGATGGCTTGTTCGAGATGCATCGGAGCGGCGCGGACCGATCAGAGCTCCGGGAGTGTTTGGAGAGCATACGACTCCTTGTGCTTTTGATCGCTTTAGCAGTGCTTTAATGTCACGCGGCGATCGGTCTGCGAGAAGCCGAACCATCTCGAACAAGCCTGGTGTGTTTTTGTTTGGCGCTGCCGCGCTAGCGTTGCTGGGCAACATGAGATGTATACATAGTGACGTAAGATCTGGCTCTGTTTTGGCTCTCTAGCCTGTGGAAAGGCAAACCGGTTCTTAGAAGAACCGTCAGTAGAACCAACTCCGAACCGGCTCTAGCTCTAGCTCTGAACCAGCACCTGGTTCTTGTTGGTGGAAAAGGGGTATATGAGTATATGTGGAAAGTTCAAGATTCAGAATTTTTTGGCCAGAAATATTTTCCTTGTGTCAAATATGGACTTCTGTATGGGTAATATAACATCACAACAAGTCAAACTTTATGAATAGCAAGTTAACGTTCAGGTACTCTTTGGCCAGGAAGAGTCCAGTAAGTCAAAAAGTGACCTCTCTATACAGAGTTCAAAGACTCTGTATGGCAAATTTTTCATCAAAAGTAGTCTATAACATTTTTTAAAACTTAGGACCCTTTGACCGGAAATAAGTTCAATAGGTCAGATATGGCCATATATGGCTTATGAAGCATCAGAAAGAGATTGTGAGTGTGTAGAAAGTTCAAGATTGAGGACACTTTGGCCAGAAATATGTTTATTTGGTCAAATATGGACTTTTGTATGGCTGACGTAATATCAGAAGGTGTTAACGAGAATGTATAGAAGGTGACCGGAAATAAGTTCAATAGGTCAGCTATGGCCATATATGGCTTATGAAGCATCAGAATGAGTCAATGAGTATGTCTCGAAAATTCAAGATGAGGACTCTTTGGCTAAAAATATGTTCAGTAGGTCAAATATGGAATTCTGAATGGCTGATTTAACATCAGGAGTCTCTAAGTTTATATAGTTTAAAACCAATTAGGACCCTTTGACCAGAAATAAGTTCAATGGCCTGATATGTATATCTATTGGACTTATGAAGCATCAGTAGGAGTCTTTCAGTATGTATAGAAACTTCAAGATTGAGGACTCTTTGGCCAGAAATATTTTCAGTAGGTCAAATATGGAATTCTAAATGGCTGATTTAACATCAAAAGGATTCTCTAAGTTTATATAGTTTAAAACCAATTAAGGACCCTTTGACCAGACATGAGTTCAATCAGTCAAGATATGGACTTCTAAAAAGACTTCAATATGGCTAATGAAACATCAAAAGTTGTCTATGATTATGTATGGAAAGTTCAAGATTGAGGATTATTTGGCCAGAAATATGTTCAGTAGGTCAAATATGGAATTCTAAATGGCTGATTTAACATCAAAAGGAGTCTCTAAGTTTATATAGTTTAAAACCAATTAAGGACATTTTGACCAGAAATAAGTTCAATCAGTCAAGTATAGACTTCTAAATGGACTTCAATATGGCTAATGAAGCATCAGAAGTTGTCTATGATTATGTATGGAAAGTTCAAGATTGAGGATTATTTGGCCAGAAATATTTTCCTTGAGTCAAATATGAACTTCTGTATGGCTAATATAACATCACAACAAGTCAATCTTTATGAATAGCAAGTTAATGTTCAGTTACTCTTTGGCCAGGAATATGTCCACTAAGTCAAAAAGTGACCTCTGTATACAGAGTTCAAAGACTCTGTTTGGCAGATTTTACATCAAAAGTAGTCTATTTAAAAAAAAAAAAAACTTTTTAGGACCCTTTAACCGGAAATAAGTTCAATAGGTCAGATATGGCCATATATGGCTTATGAAGCATCAGAATGAGTCAATGAGTAGGTATAGAAAAATCAAGATGCGGACTCTTTGGCCAAAAATATGTTCAGTAGGTCAAATATGGAATTCTGAATGGCTGATTTAACATCAGAAGGAGTCTCTAAGTTTATATAGTTTAAAACCAATTAAGGACCCTTTGACCAGACATAAGTTCAATCAGTCAAGATATGGACTTATAAATGACTTCAATATGACTAATGAAGCATCAGAAGTTGTCTATGAGTATATGTGGAAAGTTCAAGATTCATAATTTTTTGGCCAGAAATATTTTCCTTGTGTCAAATATGGACTTCTGCATGGGTAATATAACATCACAACAAGTCAATCTTTATGAATTGCAAGTTAACGTTCAGGTACTCTTTGGCCAGGAAGAGTCCAGTAAGTCAAAAAGTGACCTCTGTATACAGAGTTCAAAGACTCTGTATGGCAAATTTTTCATCAAAAGTAGTCTATAACTTTTTTTTAAACTTAGGACCCTTTGACCGGAAATAAGTTCAATAGGTCAGATATGGCCATATATGGCTTATGAAGCATCAGAAGGAGATTGTGAGTGTGTAGAAAGTTCAAGATTGAGGACTCTTTGGCCAGAAATATGTTTATTTGGTCAAATATGGACTTCTGTATGGCTGACGTAATATCAGAAGGTGTTAACGAGAATGTATAGTAGGTGACCGGAAATAAGTTCAATAGGTCAGATATGGCCATATATGGCTTATGAAGCATCAGAATGAGTCAATGAGTATGTCTCGAAAAATCAAGATGAGGACTCTTTGGCCAAAAATGTGTTCAGTAGGTCAAATATGGAATTCTGAATGGCTGATTTAACATCAGAAGGAGTCTCTAAGTTTATATAGTTTAAAACAAATTAAGGACCCTTTGACCAGAAATAAGTTCAATCAGTCAAGATATGGACTTCTAAATGGACTTCAATATGACTAATGAAGCATCAGAAGTTGTCTATGAGTATATGTGGAAAGTTCAAGATTCAGAATTTTTGGGCCAGAAATATTTTCCTTGTGTCAAATATGGACTTCTGTATGGGTAATATAACATCACAACAAGTCAATCTTTATGAATAGCAAGTTAATGTTCAGGTACTCTTTGGCCAGGAATATGTCCACTAAGTCAAAAAGTGACCTCTGTATACAGAGTTCAAAGACTCTGTATGGCAGATTTTTTATCAAAAGTAGTCTATTTAAAAAAAAAAAAACCTTTTTAGGACCCTTTAACCGGAAATAAGTTCAATAGGTCAGATATGGCCATATATGGCTTATGAAGCATCAGAATGAGTCAATGAGTATGTCTCGAAAAATCAAGATGAGGACTCTTTGGCCAAAAATATGTTCAGTAGGTCAAATATGGAATTCTGAATGGCTGATTTAACATCAGAAGGAGTCTCTAAGTTTATATAGTTTAAAACCAATTAAGGACCCTTTGACCAGAAATAAGTTCAATCAGTCAAGATATGGACTTATAAATGGACTTCAATATGACTAATGAAGCATCAGAAGTTGTCTATGAGTATATGTGGAAAGTTCAAGATTCAGAATTTTTCGGCCAGAAATATTTTCCTTGTGTCAAATATGGACTTCTGTATGGGTAATATAACATCACAACAAGTCAATCTTTATGAATAGCAAGTTAACGTTCAGGTACTCTTTGGCCAGGAAGAGTCCAGTAAGTCAAAAAGTGACCTCTGTATACAGAGTTCAAAGACTCTGTATGGCAAATTTTTCATCAAAAGTAGTCTATAACTTTTTTTAAAACCTAGGACCCTTTGACCGGAAATAAGTTCAATAGGTCAGATATGGCCATATATGGCTTATGAAGCATCAGAAAGAGATTGTGAGTGTGTAGAAAGTTCAAGATTGAGGACACTTTGGCCAGGAATATGTTTAATTGGTCAAATATGGACTTTTGTATGGCTGACGTAATATCAGAAGGTGTTAACGAGAATGTATAGAAAGTGACCGGAAATAAGTTCAATAGGTCAGATATGGCCATATATGGCTTATGAAGCATCAGAATGAGTCAATGAGTATGTATTGAAAAATCAAGGTGAGGACTCTTTGGCCAAAAATATGTTCAGTAGGTCAAATATGGAATTCTGAATGGCTGATTTAACATCAGGAGTCTCTAAGTTTATATAGTTTAAAACCAATTAGGACCCTTTGACCAGAAATAAGTTCAATGGCCTGATATGTATATCTATTGGACTTATGAAGCATCAGTAGGAGTCTTTCAGTATGTATAGAAACTTCAAGATTGAGGACTCTTTGGCCAGAAATATTTTCAGTAGGTCAAATATGGAATTCTAAATGGCTGATTTAACATCAAAAGGATTCTCTAAGTTTATATAGTTTAAAACCAATTAAGGACCCTTTGACCAGACATAAGTTAAATCAGTCAAGATATGGACTTCTAAAAAGACTTCAATATGGCTAATGAAACATCAAAAGTTGTCTATGATTATGTATGGAAAGTTCAAGATTGAGGATTATTTGGCCAGAAATATGTTCAGTAGGTCAAATATGGAATTTTAAATGGCTGATTTAACATCAAAAGGAGTCTCTAAGTTTATATAGTTTAAAACCAATTAAGGACATTTTGACCAGAAATAAGTTCAATCAGTCAAGTATAGACTTCTAAATGGACTTCAATATGGCTAATGAAGCATCAGAAGTTGTCTATGATTATGTATGGAAAATACAAGATTGAGGATTATTTGGCCAGAAATATTTTCCTTGAGTCAAATATGAACTTTTGTATGGCTAATATAACATCACAACAAGTCAATCTTTATGAATAGCAAGTTAATGTTCAGGTACTCTTTGGCCAGGAATATGTCCACTAAGTCAAAAAGTGACCTCTGTATACAGAGTTCAAAGACTCTGTATGGCAGATTTTACATCAAAAGTAGTCTATTTTAAAAAAACAAAACTTTTTAGGACCCTTTAACCGGAAATAAGTTCAATAGTTCAGATATGGCCATATATGGCTTATGAAGCATCAGAATGAGTCAATGAGTATGTATAGAAAAATCAAAATGAGGACTCTTTGGCCAAAAATATGTTCAGTAGGTCAAATATGGAATTCTGAATGGTTGATTTAACATCAGAAGGAGTCTCTATGTTTATATAGTTTAAAACCCAATTAAGGACCCTTTGACCAGAAATAAATTCAATCAGTCAAGATATGGACTTATAAATGGACTTCAGTATGACTAATGAAGCATCAGAAGTTGTCTATGAGATATGTGGAAAGTTCAAGATTCAGAATTTTTAGGCCAGAAATATTTTCCTTGTGTCAAATATGGACTTCTGTATGGGTAATATAACATCACAACAAGTCAATCTTTATGAATAGCAATTTAACGTTCAGGTACTCTTTGGTCAGGAAGAGTCCAGTAAGTCAAAAAGTGACCTCTGTATACAGAGTTCAAAGACTCTGTATGGCAAATTTTTCATCAAAAGTAGTCTATAACTTTTTTTAAAACTTAGGACCCTTTGACCAGAAATAAGTTCAATAGGTCAGATATGGCCATATATGGCTTATGAAGCATCAGAAGGAGATTGTGAGTGTGTAGAAAGTTCAAGATTGAGGACTCTTTGGCCAGAAATATGTTTATTTGGTCAAATATGGACTTCTGTATGGCTGACGTAATATCAGAAGGTGTTAACGAGAATGTATAGAAGGTGACCGGAAATAAGTTCAATAGGTCAGCTATGGCCATATATGGCTCATAAAGCTTCAGAATGAGTCAATGAGTATGTCTCGAAAAATCAAGATGAGGACTCTTTGGCCAAAAATATGTTCAGTAGGTCAAATATGGAATTCTGAATGGTTGATTTAACATCAGAAGGAGTCTCTATGTTTATATAGTTTAAAACCCAATTAAGGACCCTTTGACCAGAAATAAATTCAATCAGTCAAGATATGGACTTATAAATGGACTTCAGTATGACTAATGAAGCATCAGAAGTTGTCTATGAGATATGTGGAAAGTTCAAGATTCAGAATTTTTAGGCCAGAAATATTTTCCTTGTGTCAAATATGGACTTCTGTATGGGTAATATAACATCACAACAAGTCAATCTTTATGAATAGCAATTTAACGTTCAGGTACTCTTTGGTCAGGAAGAGTCCAGTAAGTCAAAAAGTGACCTCTGTATACAGAGTTCAAAGACTCTGTATGGCAAATTTTTCATCAAAAGTAGTCTATAACTTTTTTTAAAACTTAGGACCCTTTGACCAGAAATAAGTTCAATAGGTCAGATATGGCCATATATGGCTTATGAAGCATCAGAAGGAGATTGTGAGTGTGTAGAAAGTTCAAGATTGAGGACTCTTTGGCCAGAAATATGTTTATTTGGTCAAATATGGACTTCTGTATGGCTGACGTAATATCAGAAGGTGTTAACGAGAATGTATAGAAGGTGACCGGAAATAAGTTCAATAGGTCAGCTATGGCCATATATGGCTCATAAAGCTTCAGAATGAGTCAATGAGTATGTCTCGAAAAATCAAGATGAGGACTCTTTGGCCAAAAATATGTTCAGTAGGTCAAATATGGAATTCTGAATGGTTGATTTAACATCAGAAGGAGTCTCTATGTTTATATAGTTTAAAACCCAATTAAGGACCCTTTGACCAGAAATAAATTCAATCAGTCAAGATATGGACTTATAAATGGACTTCAGTATGACTAATGAAGCATCAGAAGTTGTCTATGAGATATGTGGAAAGTTCAAGATTCAGAATTTTTAGGCCAGAAATATTTTCCTTGTGTCAAATATGGACTTCTGTATGGGTAATATAACATCACAACAAGTCAATCTTTATGAATAGCAATTTAACGTTCAGGTACTCTTTGGTCAGGAAGAGTCCAGTAAGTCAAAAAGTGACCTCTGTATACAGAGTTCAAAGACTCTGTATGGCAAATTTTTCATCAAAAGTAGTCTATAACTTTTTTTAAAACTTAGGACCCTTTGACCAGAAATAAGTTCAATAGGTCAGATATGGCCATATATGGCTTATGAAGCATCAGAAGGAGATTGTGAGTGTGTAGAAAGTTCAAGATTGAGGACTCTTTGGCCAGAAATATGTTCATTTGATCAAATATGGACTTCTGTATGGCTGACGTAATATCAGAAGGTGTTAACGAGAATGTAAAGAAGGTGACCGGAAATAAGTTCAATAGGTCAGATATGGCCATATATGGCTTATGAAGCATCAGAATGAGTCAATGAGTATGTCTCGAAAAATCAAGATGAGGACTCTTTGGCCAAAAATATGTTCAGTAGGTCAAATATGGAATTCTGAATGGCTGATTTAACATCAGAAGGAGTCTCTAAGTTTATATAGTTTAAAACCAATTAAGGACCCTTTGACCAGAAATAAGTTCAATCAGTCAATATATGGACTTATCAATGACTTCAATATGACTAATGAAGCATCAGAAGTTGTCTATGAGTATATGTGGAAAGTTCAAGATTCAGAATTTTTTGGCCAGAAATATTTTCCTTGTGTCAAATATGGACTTCTGTATGGGTAATATAACATCACAACAAGTCAATCTTTATGAATAGCAAGTTAACGTTCAGGTACTCTTTGGCCAGGAAGAGTCCAGTAAGTCAAAAAGTGACCTCTGTATATAGAGTTCAAAGACTCTGTATGGTAAATTTTTCATCAAAAGTAGTCTATAACTTTTTTTTAAAACTTAGGACCCTTTGACCGGAAATAAGTTCAATAGGTCAGATATGGCCATATATGGCTTATGAAGCATCAGAAGGAGATTGTGAGTGTGTAGAAAGTTCAAGATTGAGGACTCTTTGGCCAGAAATATGTTTATTTGGTCAAATATGGACTTCTGTATGGCTGAAGTAATATTCTGATATTAACGAGGTGTTAACGAGAATGTATAGAAGGTGACCGGAAATAAGTTCAATAGGTCATCTATGGCCATATATGGCTTATGAAGCATCAGAATGAGTCAATGAGTATGTCTCGAAAAATCAAGATGAGGACTCTTTGGCCAAAAATATGTTCAGTAGGTCAAATATGGAATTCTGAATGACTGATTTAACATCAGAAGGAGTCTCTAAGTTTATATAGTTTAAAACCAATTAAGGACCCTTTGACCAGAAATAAGTTCAATCAGTCAAGATATGGACTTATAAATGGACTTCAATATGACTAATGAAGCATCAGAAGTTGTCTATGAGTATATGTGGAAAGTTCAAGATTCAGAATTTTTTGGCCAGAAATATTTTCCTTGTGTCAAATATGGACTTCTGTATGGGTAATATAACATCACAACAAGTCAATCTTTATGAATAGCAAGTTAACGTTCAGGTACTCTTTGGCCAGGAAGAGTCCAGTAAGTCAAAAAGTGACCTCTGTATACAGAGTTCAAAGACACTGTATGGCAAATTTTTCATCAAAAGTAGTCTATAACTTTTTTTAAAACTTAGGACCCTTTGACCGGAAATAAGTTCAATAGGTCAGATATGGCCATATATGGCTTATGAAGCATCAGAAAGAGATTGTGAGTGTGTAGAAAGTTCAAGATTGAGGACACTTTGGCCAGAAATATGTTTATTTGGTCAAATATGGACTTTTGTATGGCTGACGTAATATCAGAAGGTGTTAACGAGAATGTATAGAAAGTGACCGGAAATAAGTTCAATAGGTCAGATATGGCCATATATGGCTTATGAAGCATCAGAATGAGTCAATGAGTATGTCTCGAAAAATCAAGATGAGGACTCTTTGGCCAAAAATATGTTCAGTAGGTCAAATATGGAATTCTGAATGGCTGATTTAACATCAGAAGGAGTCTCTAAGTTTATATAGTTTAAAACCAATTAAGGACCCTTTGACCAGAAATAAGTTCAATCAGTCAAGATATGGACTTATAAATGGACTTCAATATGACTAATGAAGCATCAGAAGTTGTCTATGAGTATATGTGGAAAGTTCAAGATTCAGAATTTTTCGGCCAGAAATATTTTCCTTGTGTCAAATATGGACTTCTGTATGGGTAATATAACATCACAACAAGTCAATCTTTATGAATAGCAAGTTAACGTTCAGGTACTCTTTGGCCAGGAAGAGTCCAGTAAGTCAAAAAGTGACCTCTGTATACAGAGTTCAAAGACTCTGTATGGCAAATTTTTCATCAAAAGTAGTCTATAACTTTTTTTAAAACTTAGGACCCTTTGACCGGAAATAAGTTCAATAGGTCAGATATGGCCATATATGGCTTATGAAGCATCAGAAAGAGATTGTGAGTGTGTAGAAAGTTCAAGATTGAGGACACTTTGGCCAGGAATATGTTTAATTGGTCAAATATGGACTTTTGTATGGCTGACGTAATATCAGAAGGTGTTAACGAGAATGTATAGAAAGTGACCGGAAATAAGTTCAATAGGTCAGATATGGCCATATATGGCTTATGAAGCATCAGAATGAGTCAATGAGTATGTATTGAAAAATCAAGGTGAGGACTCTTTGGCCAAAAATATGTTCAGTAGGTCAAATATGGAATTCTGAATGGCTGATTTAACATCAGGAGTCTCTAAGTTTATATAGTTTAAAACCAATTAGGACCCTTTGACCAGAAATAAGTTCAATGGCCTGATATGTATATCTATTGGACTTATGAAGCATCAGTAGGAGTCTTTCAGTATGTATAGAAACTTCAAGATTGAGGACTCTTTGGCCAGAAATATTTTCAGTAGGTCAAATATGGAATTCTAAATGGCTGATTTAACATCAAAAGGATTCTCTAAGTTTATATAGTTTAAAACCAATTAAGGACCCTTTGACCAGACATAAGTTAAATCAGTCAAGATATGGACTTCTAAAAAGACTTCAATATGGCTAATGAAACATCAAAAGTTGTCTATGATTATGTATGGAAAGTTCAAGATTGAGGATTATTTGGCCAGAAATATGTTCAGTAGGTCAAATATGGAATTTTAAATGGCTGATTTAACATCAAAAGGAGTCTCTAAGTTTATATAGTTTAAAACCAATTAAGGACATTTTGACCAGAAATAAGTTCAATCAGTCAAGTATAGACTTCTAAATGGACTTCAATATGGCTAATGAAGCATCAGAAGTTGTCTATGATTATGTATGGAAAATACAAGATTGAGGATTATTTGGCCAGAAATATTTTCCTTGAGTCAAATATGAACTTTTGTATGGCTAATATAACATCACAACAAGTCAATCTTTATGAATAGCAAGTTAATGTTCAGGTACTCTTTGGCCAGGAATATGTCCACTAAGTCAAAAAGTGACCTCTGTATACAGAGTTCAAAGACTCTGTATGGCAGATTTTACATCAAAAGTAGTCTATTTTAAAAAAACAAAACTTTTTAGGACCCTTTAACCGGAAATAAGTTCAATAGTTCAGATATGGCCATATATGGCTTATGAAGCATCAGAATGAGTCAATGAGTATGTATAGAAAAATCAAAATGAGGACTCTTTGGCCAAAAATATGTTCAGTAGGTCAAATATGGAATTCTGAATGGTTGATTTAACATCAGAAGGAGTCTCTATGTTTATATAGTTTAAAACCCAATTAAGGACCCTTTGACCAGAAATAAATTCAATCAGTCAAGATATGGACTTATAAATGGACTTCAGTATGACTAATGAAGCATCAGAAGTTGTCTATGAGATATGTGGAAAGTTCAAGATTCAGAATTTTTAGGCCAGAAATATTTTCCTTGTGTCAAATATGGACTTCTGTATGGGTAATATAACATCACAACAAGTCAATCTTTATGAATAGCAATTTAACGTTCAGGTACTCTTTGGTCAGGAAGAGTCCAGTAAGTCAAAAAGTGACCTCTGTATACAGAGTTCAAAGACTCTGTATGGCAAATTTTTCATCAAAAGTAGTCTATAACTTTTTTTAAAACTTAGGACCCTTTGACCAGAAATAAGTTCAATAGGTCAGATATGGCCATATATGGCTTATGAAGCATCAGAAGGAGATTGTGAGTGTGTAGAAAGTTCAAGATTGAGGACTCTTTGGCCAGAAATATGTTTATTTGGTCAAATATGGACTTCTGTATGGCTGACGTAATATCAGAAGGTGTTAACGAGAATGTATAGAAGGTGACCGGAAATAAGTTCAATAGGTCAGCTATGGCCATATATGGCTCATAAAGCTTCAGAATGAGTCAATGAGTATGTCTCGAAAAATCAAGATGAGGACTCTTTGGCCAAAAATATGTTCAGTAGGTCAAATATGGAATTCTGAATGGTTGATTTAACATCAGAAGGAGTCTCTATGTTTATATAGTTTAAAACCCAATTAAGGACCCTTTGACCAGAAATAAATTCAATCAGTCAAGATATGGACTTATAAATGGACTTCAGTATGACTAATGAAGCATCAGAAGTTGTCTATGAGATATGTGGAAAGTTCAAGATTCAGAATTTTTAGGCCAGAAATATTTTCCTTGTGTCAAATATGGACTTCTGTATGGGTAATATAACATCACAACAAGTCAATCTTTATGAATAGCAATTTAACGTTCAGGTACTCTTTGGTCAGGAAGAGTCCAGTAAGTCAAAAAGTGACCTCTGTATACAGAGTTCAAAGACTCTGTATGGCAAATTTTTCATCAAAAGTAGTCTATAACTTTTTTTAAAACTTAGGACCCTTTGACCAGAAATAAGTTCAATAGGTCAGATATGGCCATATATGGCTTATGAAGCATCAGAAGGAGATTGTGAGTGTGTAGAAAGTTCAAGATTGAGGACTCTTTGGCCAGAAATATGTTTATTTGGTCAAATATGGACTTCTGTATGGCTGACGTAATATCAGAAGGTGTTAACGAGAATGTATAGAAGGTGACCGGAAATAAGTTCAATAGGTCAGCTATGGCCATATATGGCTCATAAAGCTTCAGAATGAGTCAATGAGTATGTCTCGAAAAATCAAGATGAGGACTCTTTGGCCAAAAATATGTTCAGTAGGTCAAATATGGAATTCTGAATGGTTGATTTAACATCAGAAGGAGTCTCTATGTTTATATAGTTTAAAACCCAATTAAGGACCCTTTGACCAGAAATAAATTCAATCAGTCAAGATATGGACTTATAAATGGACTTCAGTATGACTAATGAAGCATCAGAAGTTGTCTATGAGATATGTGGAAAGTTCAAGATTCAGAATTTTTAGGCCAGAAATATTTTCCTTGTGTCAAATATGGACTTCTGTATGGGTAATATAACATCACAACAAGTCAATCTTTATGAATAGCAATTTAACGTTCAGGTACTCTTTGGTCAGGAAGAGTCCAGTAAGTCAAAAAGTGACCTCTGTATACAGAGTTCAAAGACTCTGTATGGCAAATTTTTCATCAAAAGTAGTCTATAACTTTTTTTAAAACTTAGGACCCTTTGACCAGAAATAAGTTCAATAGGTCAGATATGGCCATATATGGCTTATGAAGCATCAGAAGGAGATTGTGAGTGTGTAGAAAGTTCAAGATTGAGGACTCTTTGGCCAGAAATATGTTCATTTGATCAAATATGGACTTCTGTATGGCTGACGTAATATCAGAAGGTGTTAACGAGAATGTAAAGAAGGTGACCGGAAATAAGTTCAATAGGTCAGATATGGCCATATATGGCTTATGAAGCATCAGAATGAGTCAATGAGTATGTCTCGAAAAATCAAGATGAGGACTCTTTGGCCAAAAATATGTTCAGTAGGTCAAATATGGAATTCTGAATGGCTGATTTAACATCAGAAGGAGTCTCTAAGTTTATATAGTTTAAAACCAATTAAGGACCCTTTGACCAGAAATAAGTTCAATCAGTCAATATATGGACTTATCAATGACTTCAATATGACTAATGAAGCATCAGAAGTTGTCTATGAGTATATGTGGAAAGTTCAAGATTCAGAATTTTTTGGCCAGAAATATTTTCCTTGTGTCAAATATGGACTTCTGTATGGGTAATATAACATCACAACAAGTCAATCTTTATGAATAGCAAGTTAACGTTCAGGTACTCTTTGGCCAGGAAGAGTCCAGTAAGTCAAAAAGTGACCTCTGTATATAGAGTTCAAAGACTCTGTATGGTAAATTTTTCATCAAAAGTAGTCTATAACTTTTTTTTAAAACTTAGGACCCTTTGACCGGAAATAAGTTCAATAGGTCAGATATGGCCATATATGGCTTATGAAGCATCAGAAGGAGATTGTGAGTGTGTAGAAAGTTCAAGATTGAGGACTCTTTGGCCAGAAATATGTTTATTTGGTCAAATATGGACTTCTGTATGGCTGAAGTAATATTCTGATATTAACGAGGTGTTAACGAGAATGTATAGAAGGTGACCGGAAATAAGTTCAATAGGTCATCTATGGCCATATATGGCTTATGAAGCATCAGAATGAGTCAATGAGTATGTCTCGAAAAATCAAGATGAGGACTCTTTGGCCAAAAATATGTTCAGTAGGTCAAATATGGAATTCTGAATGACTGATTTAACATCAGAAGGAGTCTCTAAGTTTATATAGTTTAAAACCAATTAAGGACCCTTTGACCAGAAATAAGTTCAATCAGTCAAGATATGGACTTATAAATGGACTTCAATATGACTAATGAAGCATCAGAAGTTGTCTATGAGTATATGTGGAAAGTTCAAGATTCAGAATTTTTTGGCCAGAAATATTTTCCTTGTGTCAAATATGGACTTCTGTATGGGTAATATAACATCACAACAAGTCAATCTTTATGAATAGCAAGTTAACGTTCAGGTACTCTTTGGCCAGGAAGAGTCCAGTAAGTCAAAAAGTGACCTCTGTATACAGAGTTCAAAGACACTGTATGGCAAATTTTTCATCAAAAGTAGTCTATAACTTTTTTTAAAACTTAGGACCCTTTGACCGGAAATAAGTTCAATAGGTCAGATATGGCCATATATGGCTTATGAAGCATCAGAAAGAGATTGTGAGTGTGTAGAAAGTTCAAGATTGAGGACACTTTGGCCAGAAATATGTTTATTTGGTCAAATATGGACTTTTGTATGGCTGACGTAATATCAGAAGGTGTTAACGAGAATGTATAGAAAGTGACCGGAAATAAGTTCAATAGGTCAGATATGGCCATATATGGCTTATGAAGCATCAGAATGAGTCAATGAGTATGTCTCGAAAAATCAAGATGAGGACTCTTTGGCAAAAAATATGTTCAGTAGGTCAAATATGGAATTCTGAATGGCTGATTTAACATCAGAAGGAGTCTCTAAGTTTATATAGTTTAAAACCAATTAAGGACCCTTTGACCAGAAATAAGTTCAATCAGTCAAGATATGGACTTATAAATGGACTTCAATATGACTAATGAAGCATCAGAAGTTGTCTATGAGTATATGTGGAAAGTTCAAGATTCAGAATTTTTTGGCCAGAAATATTTTCCTTGTGTCAAATATGGACTTCTGTATGGGTAATATAACATCACAACAAGTCAATCTTTATGAATAGCAAGTTAACGTTCAGGTACTCTTTGGCCAGGAAGAGTCCAGTAAGTCAAAAAGTGACCTCTGTATACAGAGTTCAAAGACTCTGTATGGCAAATTTTTCATCAAAAGTAGTCTATAACTTTTTTTAAAACTTAGGACCCTTTGACCGGAAATAAGTTCAATAGGTCAGATATGGCCATATATGGCTTATGAAGCATCAGAAAGAGATTGTGAGTGTGTAGAAAGTTCAAGATTGAGGACACTTTGGCCAGAAATATGTTTATTTGGTCAAATATGGACTTTTGTATGGCTGACGTAATATCAGAAGGTGTTAACGAGAATGTATAGAAAGTGACCGGAAATAAGTTCAATAGGTCAGATATGGCCATATATGGCTTATGAAGCATCAGAATGAGTCAATGAGTATGTATTGAAAAATCAAGGTGAGGACTCTTTGGCCAAAAATATGTTCAGTAGGTCAAATATGGAATTCTGAATGGCTGATTTAACATCAGGAGTCTCTAAGTTTATATAGTTTAAAACCAATTAGGACCCTTTGACCAGAAATAAGTTCAATGGCCTGATATGTATATCTATTGGACTTATGAAGCATCAGTAGGAGTCTTTCAGTATGTATAGAAACTTCAAGATTGAGGACTCTTTGGCCAGAAATATTTTCAGTAGGTCAAATATGGAATTCTAAATGGCTGATTTAACATCAAAAGGATTCTCTAAGTTTATATAGTTTAAAACCAATTAAGACCAGACATAAGTTAAATCAGTCAAGATATGGACTTCTAAAAAGACTTCAATATGGCTAATGAAACATCAAAAGTTGTCTATGATTATGTATGGAAAGTTCAAGATTGAGGATTATTTGGCCAGAAATATGTTCAGTAGGTCAAATATGGAATTTTAAATGGCTGATTTAACATCAAAAGGAGTCTCTAAGTTTATATAGTTTAAAACCAATTAAGGACATTTTGACCAGAAATAAGTTCAATCAGTCAAGTATAGACTTCTAAATGGACTTCAATATGGCTAATGAAGCATCAGAAGTTGTCTATGATTATGTATGGAAAGTTCAAGATTGAGGATTATTTGGCCAGAAATATTTTCCTTGAGTCAAATATGAACTTCTGTATGGCTAATATAACATCACAACAAGTCAATCTTTATGAATAGCAAGTTAATGTTCAGGTACTCTTTGGCCAGGAATATGTCCACTAAGTCAAAAAGTGACCTCTGTATACAGAGTTCAAAGACTCTGTATGGCAGATTTTACATCAAAAGTAGTCTATTTTAAAAAAACAAAACTTTTTAGGACCCTTTAACCGGAAATAAGTTCAATAGTTCAGATATGGCCATATATGGCTTATGAAGCATCAGAATGAGTCAATGAGTATGTATAGAAAAATCAAGATGAGGACTCTTTGGCCAAAAATATGTTCAGTAGGTCAAATATGGAATTCTGA
Source organism: Phoxinus phoxinus (assembly GCF_949152265.1). Lineage (NCBI taxonomy): Eukaryota > Metazoa > Chordata > Actinopteri > Cypriniformes > Leuciscidae > Phoxinus > Phoxinus phoxinus. The sequence goes on along the minus strand of NC_136888.1, from coordinate 8,216,432 downwards.
ATGGTTGATTTAACATCAGAAGGAGTCTCTATGTTTATATAGTTTAAAACCCAATTAAGGACCCTTTGACCAGAAATAAATTCAATCAGTCAAGATATGGACTTATAAATGGACTTCAGTATGACTAATGAAGCATCAGAAGTTGTCTATGAGTATATGTGGAAGTTCAAGATTCAGAATTTTTAGGCCAGAAATATTTTCCTTGTGTCAAATATGGACTTCTGTATGGGTAATATAACATCACAACAAGTCAATCTTTATGAATAGCAAGTTAACGTTCAGGTACTCTTTGGTCAGGAAGAGTCCAGTAAGTCAAAAAGTGACCTCTGTATACAGAGTTCAAAGACTCTGTATGGCAAATTTTTCATCAAAAGTAGTCTATAACTTTTTTTAAAACTTAGGACCCTTTGACCAGAAATAAGTTCAATAGGTCAGATATGGCCATATATGGCTTATGAAGCATCAGAAGGAGATTGTGAGTGTGTAGAAAGTTCAAGATTGAGGACTCTTTGGCCAGAAATATGTTCATTTGATCAAATATGGACTTCTGTATGGCTGACGTAATATCAGAAGGTGTTAACGAGAATGTAAAGAAGGTGACCGGAAATAAGTTCAATAGGTCAGATATGGCCATATATGGCTTATGAAGCATCAGAATGAGTCAATGAGTATGTCTCGAAAAATCAAGATGAGGACTCTTTGGCCAAAAATATGTTCAGTAGGTCAAATATGGAATTCTGAATGGCTGATTTAACATCAGAAGGAGTCTCTAAGTTTATATAGTTTAAAACCAATTAAGGACCCTTTGACCAGAAATAAGTTCAATCAGTCAATATTTGGACTTATCAATGACTTCAATATGACTAATGAAGCATCAGAAGTTGTCTATTAGTATATGTGGAAAGTTCAAGATTCAGAATTTTTTGGCCAGAAATATTTTCCTTGTGTCAAATATGGACTTCTGTATGGGTAATATAACATCACAACAAGTCAATCTTTATGAATAGCAAGTTAACGTTCAGGTACTCTTTGGCCAGGAAGAGTCCAGTAAGTCAAAAAGTGACCTCTGTATATAGAGTTCAAAGACTCTGTATGGTAAATTTTTCATCAAAAGTAGTCTATAACTTTTTTTTAAAACTTAGGACCCTTTGACCGGAAATAAGTTCAATAGGTCAGATATGGCCATATATGGCTTATGAAGCATCAGAAGGAGATTGTGAGTGTGTAGAAAGTTCAAGATTGAGGACTCTTTGGCCAGAAATATGTTTATTTGGTCAAATATGGACTTCTGTATGGCTGAAGTAATATTCTGATATTAACGAGGTGTTAACGAGAATGTATAGAAGGTGACCGGAAATAAGTTCAATAGGTCATCTATGGCCATATATGGCTTATGAAGCATCAGAATGAGTCAATGAGTATGTCTCGAAAAATCAAGATGAGGACTCTTTGGCCAAAAATATGTTCAGTAGGTCAAATATGGAATTCTGAATGGCTGATTTAACATCAGAAGGAGTCTCTAAGTTTATATAGTTTAAAACCAATTAAGGACCCTTTGACCAGAAATAAGTTCAATCAGTCAAGATATGGACTTATAAATGGACTTCAATATGACTAATGAAGCATCAGAAGTTGTCTATGAGTATATGTGGAAAGTTCAAGATTCAGAATTTTTTGGCCAGAAATATTTTCCTTGTGTCAAATATGGACTTCTGTATGGGTAATATAACATCACAACAAGTCAATCTTTATGAATAGCAAGTTAACGTTCAGGTACTCTTTGGCCAGGAAGAGTCCAGTAAGTCAAAAAGTGACCTCTGTATACAGAGTTCAAAGACACTGTATGGCAAATTTTTCATCAAAAGTAGTCTATAACTTTTTTTAAAACTTAGGACCCTTTGACCGGAAATAAGTTCAATAGGTCAGATATGGCCATATATGGCTTATGAAGCATCAGAAAGAGATTGTGAGTGTGTAGAAAGTTCAAGATTGAGGACACTTTGGCCAGAAATATGTTTATTTGGTCAAATATGGACTTTTGTATGGCTGACGTAATATCAGAAGGTGTTAACGAGAATGTATAGAAAGTGACCGGAAATAAGTTCAATAGGTCAGATATGGCCATATATGGCTTATGAAGCATCAGAATGAGTCAATGAGTATGTCTCGAAAAATCAAGATGAGGACTCTTTGGCAAAAAATATGTTCAGTAGGTCAAATATGGAATTCTGAATGGCTGATTTAACATCAGAAGGAGTCTCTAAGTTTATATAGTTTAAAACCAATTAAGGACCCTTTGACCAGAAATAAGTTCAATCAGTCAAGATATGGACTTATAAATGGACTTCAATATGACTAATGAAGCATCAGAAGTTGTCTATGAGTATATGTGGAAAGTTCAAGATTCAGAATTTTTTGGCCAGAAATATTTTCCTTGTGTCAAATATGGACTTCTGTATGGGTAATATAACATCACAACAAGTCAATCTTTATGAATAGCAAGTTAACGTTCAGGTACTCTTTGGCCAGGAAGAGTCCAGTAAGTCAAAAAGTGACCTCTGTATACAGAGTTCAAAGACTCTGTATGGCAAATTTTTCATCAAAAGTAGTCTATAACTTTTTTTAAAACTTAGGACCCTTTGACCGGAAATAAGTTCAATAGGTCAGATATGGCAATATGGCTTATGAAGCATCAGAAGGAGATTGTGAGTGTGTAGAAAGTTCAAGATTGAGGACTCTTTGGCCAGAAATATGTTTATTTGGTCAAATATGGACTTCTGTATGGCTGACGTAATATCAGAAGGTGTTAACGAGAATGTATAGAAGGTGACCGGAAATAAGTTCAATAGGTCAGATATGGCCATATATGGCTTATGAAGCATCAGAATGAGTCAATGAGTATGTCTCGAAAAATCAAGGTGAGGACTCTTTGGCCAAAAATATGTTCAGTAGGTCAAATATGGAATTCTGAATGGCTGATTTAACATCAGAAGGAGTCTCTAAGTTTATATAGTTTAAAACCAATTAAGGACCCTTTGACCAGAAATAAGTTCAATAGGTCAGATATGGCCATATATGGCTTATGAAGCATCAGAAGGAGGTTGTGAGTGTGTAGAAAGTTCAAGATTGAGGACTCTTTGGCCAGAAATATGTTTATTTGGTCAAATATGGACTTCTGTATGGCTGACGTAATATCAGAAGGTGTTAACGAGAATGTATAGAAGGTGACCGTAAATAAGTTCAATAGGTCAGCTATGGCCATATATGGCTTATGAAGCATCAGAATGAGTCAATGAGTATGTCTCGAAAAATCAAGATGAGGACTCTTTGGCCAAAAATATGTTCAGTAGGTCAAATATGGAATTCTGAATGGCTGATTTAACATCAGAAGGAGTCTCTAAATGTATATAGTTTAAAACCAATTAAGGAACCTTTGACCAGAAATAAGTTCAAACAGTCAAGATATGGACTTATAAATGGACTTCAATATGAGTAATGAAGCATCAGAAGTTGTCTATGAGTATATGTGGAAAGTTCAAGATTCAGAATTTTTTGGCCAGAAATATTTTCCTTGTGTCAAATATGGACTTCTGTTTGGGTAATATAACATCACAACAAGTCAATCTTTATGAATAGCAAGTTAACGTTCAGGTACTCTTTGGCCAGGAAGAGTCCAGTAAGTCAAAAAGTGAACTCTGTATACAGAGTTCAAAGACTCTGTATGGCAAATTTTTCATCAAAAGTAGTCTATAACTTTTTTTAAATCTTAGGACCCTTTGACCGGAAATAAGTTCAATAGGTCAGATATGGCCATATATGGCTTATGAAGCATCAGAAGGAGATTGTGAGTGTGTAGAAAGTTCAACATTGAGGACTCTTTGGCCAGAAATATGTTCATTTGATCAAATATGGACTTCTTTATGGCTGACGTAATATCAGAAGGTGTTAACGAGAATGTAAAGAAGGTGACCGGAAATAAGTTCAATAGGTCAGATATGGCCATATAAGGCTTATGAAGCATCAGAATGAGTCAATGAGTATGTCTCGAAAAATCAAGATGAGGACTCTTTGGCCAAAAATATGTTCAGTAGGTCAAATATGGAATTCTGAATGGCTGATTTAACATCAGAAGGAGTCTCTAAATGTATATAGTTTAAAACCAATTAAGGACCCTTTGACCAGAAATAAGTTCAAACAGTCAAGATATGGACTTATAAATGGACTTCAATATGAGTAATGAAGCATCAGAAGTTGTCTATGAGTATATGTGGAAAGTTCAAGATTCAGAATTTTTTGGCCAGAAATGTTTTCCTTGTGTCAAATATGGACTTCTGTATGGGTAATATAACATCACAACAAGTCAATCTTTATGAATAGCAAGTTAACGTTCAGGTACTCTTTGGCCAGGAAGAGTCCAGTAAGTCAAAAAGTGACCTCTGTATACAGAGTTCAAAGACTCTGTATGGCAAATTTTTCATCAAAAGTAGTCTATAACTTTTTTTAAAACTTCGGACCCTTTGACCGGAAATAAGTTCAATAGGTCAGATATGGCCATATATGGCTTATGAAGCATCAGAAGGAGATTGTGAGTGTGTAGAAAGTTCAAGATTGAGGACACTTTGGCCAGAAATATGTTTATTTGGTCAAATATGGACTTTTGTATGGCTGACGTAATATCAGAAGGTGTTAACGAGAATGTATAGAAAGTGACCGGAAATAAGTTCAATAGGTCAGATATGGCCATATATGGCTTATGAAGCATCAGAATGAGTCAATGAGTATGTCTCGAAAAATCAAGATGAGGACTCTTTGGCCAAAAATATGTTCAGTAGGTCAAATATGGAATTCTGAATGGCTGATTTAACATCAGAAGGAGTCTCTAAGTTTATATAGTTTAAAACCAATTAAGGACCCTTTGACCAGAAATAAGTTCAATCAGTCAAGATATGGACTTATAAATGGACTTCAATATGACTAATGAAGCATCAGAAGTTGTCTATGAGTATATGTGGAAAGTTCAAGATTCAGAATTTTTTGGCCAGAAATATTTTCCTTGTGTCAAATATGGACTTCTGTATGGGTAATATAACATCAAAACAAGTCAATCTTTATGAATAGCAAGTTAACGTTCAGGTACTCTTTGGCCAGGAAGAGTCCAGTAAGTCAAAAAGTGACCTCTGTATACAGAGTTCAAAGACTCTGTATGGCAAATTTTTCATCAAAAGTAGTCTATAACTTTTTTTAAAACTTAGGACCCTTTGACCGGAAATAAGTTCAATAGGTCAGATATGGCCATATATGGCTTATGAAGCATCAGAAAGAGATTGTGAGTGTGTAGAAAGTTCAAGATTGAGGACACTTTGGCCAGAAATATGTTTATTTGGTCAAATATGGACTTTTGTATGGCTGACGTAATATCAGAAGGTGTTAACGAGAATGTATAGAAAGTGACCGGAAATAAGTTCAATAGGTCAGCTATGGCCATATATGGCTTATGAAGCATCAGAATGAGTCAATGAGTATGTCTCGAAAAATCAAGATGAGGACTCTTTGGCCAAATATATGTTCAGTAGGTCAAATATGGAATTCTGAATGGCTGCTTTAACATCAGAAGGAGTCTCTAAATGTATATAGTTTAAAACCAATTAAGGACCCTTTGACCAGAAATAAGTTCAAACAGTCAAGATATGGACTTATAAATGGACTTCAATATGAGTAATGAAGCATCAGAAGATGTCTATGAGTATATGTGGAAAGTTCAAGATTCAGAATTTTTTGGCCAGAAATGTTTTTCTCGTGTCAAATATGGACTTCTGTATGGGTAATATAACATCACAACAAGTCAATCTTTATGAATAGCAAGTTAACGTTCAGGTACTCTTTGGCCAGGAAGAGTCCAGTAAGTCAAAAAGTGAACTCTGTATACAGAGTTCAAAGACTCTGTATGGCAAATTTTTCATCAAAAGTAGTCTATAACTTTTTTTAAATCTTAGGACCCTTTGACCGGAAATAAGTTCAATAGGTCAGATATGGCCATATATGGCTTATGAAGCATCAGAAGGAGATTGTGAGTGTGTAGAAAGTTCAAGATTGAGGACTCTTTGGCCATAAATATGTTCATTTGATCAAATATGGACTTCTGTATGGCTGACGTAATATCAGAAGGTGTTAACGAGAATGTAAAGAAGGTGACCGGAAATAAGTTCAATAGGTCAGATATGGCCATATAAGGCTTATGAAGCATCAGAATGAGTCAATGAGTATGTCTCGAAAAATCAAGATGAGGACTCTTTGGCCAAAAATATGTTCAGTAGGTCAAATATGGAATTCTGAATGGCTGATTTAACATCAGAAGGAGTCTCTAAGTTTATATAGTTTAAAACCAATTAAGGACCCTTTGACCAGAAATAAGTTCAATCAGTCAAGATATGGACTTATAAATGACTTCAATATGACTAATGAAGCATCAGAAGTTGTCTATGAGTATATGTGGAAAGTTCAAGATTCAGAATTTTTTGGCCAGAAATATTTTCCTTGTGTCAAATATGGACTTCTGTATGGGTAATATAACATCACAACAAGTCAATCTTTATGAATAGCAAGTTAATGTTCAGGTACTCTTTGGCCAGGAATATGTCCACTAAGTCAAAAAGTGACCTCTGTATACAGAGTTCAAAGACTCTGTATGGCAGATTTTTTATCAAAAGTAGTCTATTTAAAAAAAAAAAAACTTTTTACGACCCTTTAACCGGAAATAAGTTCAATAGGTCAGATATGGCCATATATGGCTTATGAAGCATCAGAATGAGTCAATGAGTATGTCTCGAAAAATCAAGATGAGGACTCTTTGGCCAAAAATATGTTCAGTAGGTCAAATATGGAATTCTGAATGGCTGATTTAACATCAGAAGGAGTCTCTAAGTTTATATAGTTTAAAACCAATTAAGGACCCTTTGACCAGAAATAAGTTCAATCAGTCAAGATATGGACTTATAAATGGACTTCAATATGACTAATGAAGCATCAGAAGTTGTCTATGAGTATATGTGGAAAGTTCAAGATTCAGAATTTTTTGGCCAGAAATATTTTCCTTGTGTCAAATATGGACTTCTGTATGGGTAATATAACATCAAAACAAGTCAATCTTTATGAATAGCAAGTTAACGTTCAGGTACTCTTTGGCCAGGAAGAGTCCAGTAAGTCAAAAAGTGACCTCTGTATACAGAGTTCAAAGACTCTGTATAGCAAATTTTTCATCAAAAGTAGTCTATAACTTTTTTTAAAACTTAGGACCCTTTGACCGGAAATAAGTTCAATAGGTCAGATATGGCCATATATGGCTTATGAAGCATCAGAAAGAGATTGTGAGTGTGTAGAAAGTTCAAGATTGAGGACACTTTGGCCAGAAATATGTTTATTTGGTCAAATATGGACTTTTGTATGGCTGACGTAATATCAGAAGGTGTTAACGAGAATGTATAGAAAGTGACCGGAAATAAGTTCAATAGGTCAGCTATGGCCATATATGGCTTATGAAGCATCAGAATGAGTCAATGAGTATGTCTCGAAAAATCAAGATGAGGACTCTTTGGCCAAAAATATGTTCAATAGGTCAAATATGGAATTCTGAATGGCTGCTTTAACATCAGAAGGAGTCTCTAAATGTATATAGTTTAAAACCAATTAAGGACCCTTTGACCAGAAATAAGTTCAAACAGTCAATATATGGACTTATAAATGGACTTCAATATGAGTAATGAAGCATCAGAAGATGTCTATGAGTATATGTGGAAAGTTCAAGATTCAGAATTTTTTGGCCAGAAATGTTTTTCTCGTGTCAAATATGGACTTCTGTATGGGTAATATAACATCACAACAAGTCAATCTTTATGAATAGCAAGTTAACGTTCAGGTACTCTTTGGCCAGGAAGAGTCCAGTAAGTCAAAAAGTGAACTCTGTATACAGAGTTCAAAGACTCTGTATGGCAAATTTTTCATCAAAAGTAGTCTATAACTTTTTTTAAATCTTAGGACCCTTTGACCGGAAATAAGTTCAATAGGTCAGATATGGCCATATATGGCTTATGAAGCATCAGAAGGAGATTGTGAGTGTGTAGAAAGTTCAAGATTGAGGACTCTTTGCCCATAAATATGTTCATTTGATCAAATATGGACTTCTGTATGGCTGACGTAATATCAGAAGGTGTTAACGAGAATGTAAAGAAGGTGACCGGAAATAAGTTCAATAGGTCAGATATGGCCATATAAGGCTTATGAAGCATCAGAATGAGTCAATGAGTATGTCTCGAAAAATCAAGATGAGGACTCTTTGGCCAAAAATATGTTCAGTAGGTCAAATATGGAATTCTGAATGGCTGATTTAACATCAGAAGGAGTCTCTAAGTTTATATAGTTTAAAACCAATTAAGGACCCTTTGACCAGAAATAAGTTCAATCAGTCAAGATATGGACTTATAAATGACTTCAATATGACTAATGAAGCATCAGAAGTTGTCTATGAGTATATGTGGAAAGTTCAAGATTCAGAATTTTTTGGCCAGAAATATTTTCCTTGTGTCAATTATGGACTTCTGTGTGGGTAATATAACATCACAACAAGTCAATCTTTATGAATAGCAAGTTAACGTTCAGGTACTCTTTGGCCAGGAAGAGTCCAGTGAGTCAAAAAGTGACCTCTGTATACAGAGTTCAAAGACTCTGTATGGCAAATTTTTCATCAAAAGTAGTCTATAACTTTTTTTTAAACTTAGGACCCTTTGACCGGAAATAAGTTCAATAGGTCAGATATGGCCATATATGGCTTATGAAGCATCAGAAGGAGATTGTGAGTGTGTAGAAAGTTCAAGATTGAGGACTCTTTGGCCAGAAATATGTTTATTTGGTCAAATATGGACTTCTGTATGGCTGACGTAATATCAGAAGGTGTTAACGAGAATGTATAGAAGGTGACCGGAAATAAGTTCAATAGGTCAGCTATGGCCATATATGGCTCATAAAGCTTCAGAATGAGTCAATGAGTATGTCTCGAAAAATCAAGATGAGGACTCTTTGGCCAAAAATATGTTCAGTAGGTCAAATATGGAATTCTGAATGGCTGATTTAACATCAGGAGTCTCTAAATTTATATAGTTTAAAACCAATTAAGGACCCTTTGACCAGAAATAAGTTCAATCAGTCAAGATATGGACTTATAAATGGACTTCAATATGACTAATGAAGCATCAGAAGTTGTCTATGAGTATATGTGGAAAATTCAAGATTCAGAATTTTTTGGCCAGAAATATTTTCCTTGTGTCAAATATGGACTTCTGTATGGGTAATATAACATCACAACAAGTCAATCTTTATGAATAGCAAGTTAATGTTCAGGTACTCTTTGGCCAGGAATATGTCCACTAAGTCAAAAAGTGACCTCTGTATACAGAGTTCAAAGACTCTGTATGGCAGATTTTTTATCAAAAGTAGTCTATTTAAAAAAAAAAAAAAACTTTTTAGGACCCTTTAACCGGAAATAAGTTCAATAGGTCAGATATGGCCATATATGGCTTATGAAGCATCAGAATGAGTCAATGAGTATGTCTCGAAAAATCAAGATGAGGACTCTTTGGCCAAAAATATGTTCAGTAGGTCAAATATGGAATTCTGAATGGCTGATTTAACATCAGAAGGAGTCTCTAAGTTTATATAGTTTAAAACCAATTAAGGACCCTTTGACCAGAAATAAGTTCAATCAGTCAAGATATGGACTTATAAATGGACTTCAATATGACTAATGAAGCATCAGAAGTTGTCTATGAGTATATGTGGAAAGTTCAAGATTCAGAATTTTTTGGCCAGAAATATTTTCCTTGTGTCAAATATGGACTTCTGTATGGGTAATATAACATCAAAACAAGTCAATCTTTATGAATAGCAAGTTAACGTTCAGGTACTCTTTGGCCAGGAAGAGTCCAGTAAGTCAAAAAGTGACCTCTGTATACAGAGTTCAAAGACTCTGTATGGCAAATTTTTCATCAAAAGTAGTCTATAACTTTTTTTTAAACTTAGGACCCTTTGACCGGAAATAAGTTCAATAGGTCAGATATGGCCATATATGGCTTATGAAGCATCAGAAAGAGATTGTGAGTGTGTAGAAAGTTCAAGATTGAGGACACTTTGGCCAGAAATATGTTTATTTGGTCAAATATGGACTTTTGTATGGCTGACGTAATATCAGAAGGTGTTAACGAGAATGTATAGAAAGTGACCGGAAATAAGTTCAATAGGTCAGCTATGGCCATATATGGCTTATGAAGCATCAGAATGAGTCAATGAGTATGTCTCGAAAAATCAAGATGAGGACTCTTTGGCCAAAAATATGTTCAGTAGGTCAAATATGGAATTCTGAATGGCTGCTTTAACATCAGAAGGAGTCTCTAAATGTATATAGTTTAAAACCAATTAAGGACCCTTTGACCAGAAATAAGTTCAAACAGTCAAGATATGGACTTATAAATGGACTTCAATATGAGTAATGAAGCATCAGAAGATGTCTATGAGTATATGTGGAAAGTTCAAGATTCAGAATTTTTTGGCCAGAAATGTTTTTCTCGTGTCAAATATGGACTTCTGTATGGGTAATATAACATCACAACAAGTCAATCTTTATGAATAGCAAGTTAACGTTCAGGTACTCTTTGGCCAGGAAGAGTCCAGTAAGTCAAAAAGTGACCTCTCAAAGTTCAAAGTTCAAAGACTCTGTATGGCAAATTTTTCATCAAAAGTAGTTTATAACTTTTTTTAAAACTTAGGACCCTTTGACCGGAAATAAGTTCAATAGGTCAGATATGGCCATATATGGCTTACGAAGCATCATAAGGAGATTGTGATTGTGTAGAAAGTTCAAGATTGAGGACTCTTTGGCCAGAAATATGTTTATTTGGTCAAATATGGACTTCTGTATGGCTGACATAATATCAGAAGGTGTTAACGAGAATGTATAGAAGGTGACCGGAAATAAGTTCAATAGGTCAGCTATGGCCATATATGGCTTATGAAGCATCAGAATGAGTCAATGAGTATGTCTCGAAAAATCAAGATGAGGACTCTTTGGCCAAAAATATGTTCAGTAGGTCAAATATGGAATTCTGAAAGGCTGATTTAACATCAGGAGTCTCTAAATTTATATAGTTTAAAACCAATTAAGGACCCTTTGACCAGAAATAAGTTCAATCAATCAAGATATGGACTTATAAATGGACTTCAATATGACTAATGAAGCATCAGAAGTTGTCTATGAGTATATGTGGAAAGTTCAAGATTCAGAATTTTTTGGCCAGAAATATTTTCCTTGTGTCAAATATGGACTTCTGTATGGGTAATATAACATCACAACAAGTCAATCTTTATGAATAGCAAGTTAATGTTCAGGTACTCTTTGGCCAGGAATATGTCCACTAAGTCAAAAAGTGACCTCTGTATACAGAGTTCAAAGACTCTGTATGGCAGATTTTTTATCAAAAGTAGTCTATTTAAAAAAAAAAAAAACTTTTTACGACCCTTTAACCGGAAATAAGTTCAATAGGTCAGATATGGCCATATATGGCTTATGAAGCATCAGAGTGAGTCAATGAGTATGTCTCGAAAAATCAAGATGAGGACTCTTTGGCCAAAAATATGTTCAGTAGGTCAAATATGGAATTCTGAATGGCTGATTTAACATCAGAAGGAGTCTCTAAGTTTATATAGTTTAAAACCAATTAAGGACCCTTTGACCAGAAATAAGTTCAATCAGTCAAGATATGGACTTATAAATGGACTTCAATATGACTAATGAAGCATCAGAAGTTGTATATGAGTATATGTGGAAAGTTCAAGATTCAGAATTTTTTGGCCAGAAATATTTTCCTTGTGTCAAATATGGACTTCTGTATGGGTAATATAACATCAAAACAAGTCAATCTTTATGAATAGCAAGTTAACGTTCAGGTACTCTTTGGCCAGGAAGAGTCCAGTAAGTCAAAAAGTGACCTCTGTATACAGAGTTCAAAGACTCTGTATGGCAAATTTTTCATCAAAAGTAGTCTATAACTTTTTTTAAAACTTCGGACCCTTTGACCGGAAATAAGTTCAATAGGTCAGATATGGCCATATATGGCTTATGAAGCATCAGAAGGAGATTGTGAGTGTGTAGAAAGTTCAAGATTGAGGACACTTTGGCCAGAAATATGTTTATTTGGTCAAATATGGACTTTTGTATGGCTGACGTAATATCAGAAGGTGTTAACGAGAATGTATAGAAAGTGACCGGAAATAAGTTCAATAGGTCAGATATGGCCATATATGGCTTATGAAGCATCAGAATGAGTCAATGAGTATGTATCGAAAAATCAAGGTGAGGACTCTTTGGCCAAAAATATGTTCAGTAGGTCAAATATGGAATTCTGAATGGCTGATTTAACATCAGGAGTCTCTAAGTTTATATAGTTTAAAACCAATTAGGACCCTTTGACCAGAAATAAGTTCAATGGCCTGATATGTATATCTATTGGACTTATGAAGCATCAGTAGGAGTCTTTCAGTATGTATAGAAACTTCAAGATTGAGGACTCTTTGGCCAGAAATATTTTCAGTAGGTCAAATATGGAATTCTAAATGGCTGATTTAACATCAAAAGGTTTCTCTAAGTTTATATAGTTTAAAACCAATTAAGGACCCTTTGACCAGACATAAGTTCAATCAGTCAAGATATGGACTTCTAAAAAGACTTCAATATGGCTAATGAAACATCAAAAGTTGTCTATGATTATGTATGGAAAGTTCAAGATTGAGGATTATTTGGCCAGAAATATGTTCAGTAGGTCAAATATGGAATTCTAAATGGCTGATTTAACATCAAAAGGAGTCTCTAAGTTTATATAGTTTAAAACCAATTAAGGACATTTTGACCAGAAATAAGTTCAATCAGTCAAGTATAGACTTCTAAATGGACTTCAATATGGCTAATGAAGCATCAGAAGTTGTCTATGATTATGTATGGAAAGTTCAAGATTGAGGATTTTTTGGCCAGAAATATTTTCCTTGAGTCAAATATGAACTTCTGTATGGCTAATATAACATCACAACAAGTCAATCTTTATGAATAGCAAGTTAATGTTCAGGTACTCTTTGGCCAGGAATATGTCCACTAAGTCAAAAAGTGACCTCTGTATACAGAGTTCAAAGACTCTGTATGGCAGATTTTACATCAAAAGTAGTCTATTTAAAAAAAAAAAACTTTTTAGGACCCTTTAACCAGAAATAAGTTCAATAGGTCAGATGTGGCCATATATGGCTTATGAAGCATCAGAATGAGTCAATGAGTATGTATAGAAAAATCAAGATGAGGACTCTTTGGCCAAAAATATGTTCATTAGGTCAAATATGGAATTCTGAATGGTTGATTTAACATCAGAAGGAGTCTCTATGTTTATATAGTTTAAAACCCAATTAAGGACCCTTTGACCAGAAATAAGTTCAATCAGTCAAGATATGGACTTATAAATGGACTTCAGTATGACTAATGAAGCATCAGAAGTTGTCTATGAGTATATGTGGAAAGTTCAAGATTCAGAATTTTTAGGCCAGAAATATTTTCCTTGTGTCAAATATGGACTTCTGTATGGGTAATATAACATCACAACAAGTCAATCTTTATGAATAGCAAGTTAACGTTCAGGTACTCTTTGGTCAGGAAGAGTCCAGTAAGTCAAAAAGTGACCTCTGTATACAGAGTTCAAAGACTCTGTATGGCAAATTTTTCATCAAAAGTAGTCTATAACTTTTTTTAAAACTTAGGACCCTTTGACCGGAATTAAGTTCAATAGGTCAGATATGGCCATATATGGCTTATGAAGCATCAGAAGGAGATTGTGAGTGTGTAGAAAATTCAAGATTGAGGACTCTTTGGCCAGAAATATGTTTATTTGGTCAAATATGGACTTCTGTATGGCTGACGTAATATCAGAAGGTGTTAACGAGAATGTATAGAAAGTGACCGGAAATAAGTTCAATAGGTCAGATATGGCCATATATGGCTTATGAAGCATCAGAATGAGTCAATGAGTATGTCTCGATAAATCAAGATGAGGACTCTTTGGCCAAAAATATGTTCAGTAGGTCAAATATGGAATTCTGAATGGCTGATTTAACATCAGAAGGAGTCTCTAAGTTTATATAGTTTAAAACCAATTAAGGACCCTTTGACCAGAAATAAGTTCAAACAGTCAAGATATGGACTTATAAATGGACTTCAATATGAGTAATGAAGCATCAGAAGATGTCTATGAGTATATGTGGAAAGTTCAAGATTCAGAATTTTTTGGCCAGAAATGTTTTTCTCGTGTCAAATATGGACTTCTGTATGGGTAATATAACATCACAACAAGTCAATCTTTATGAATAGCAAGTTAACGTTCAGGTACTCTTTGGCCAGGAAGAGTCCAGTAAGTCAAAAAGTGACCTCTCAAAGTTCAAAGTTCAAAGACTCTGTATGGCAAATTTTTCATCAAAAGTAGTTTATAACTTTTTTTAAAACTTAGGACCCTTTGACCGGAAATAAGTTCAATAGGTCAGATATGGCCATATATGGCTTACGAAGCATCATAAGGAGATTGTGATTGTGTAGAAAGTTCAAGATTGAGGACTCTTTGGCCAGAAATATGTTTATTTGGTCAAATATGGACTTCTGTATGGCTGACATAATATCAGAAGGTGTTAACGAGAATGTATAGAAGGTGACCGGAAATAAGTTCAATAGGTCAGCTATGGCCATATATGGCTTATGAAGCATCAGAATGAGTCAATGAGTATGTCTCGAAAAATCAAGATGAGGACTCTTTGGCCAAAAATATGTTCAGTAGGTCAAATATGGAATTCTGAAAGGCTGATTTAACATCAGGAGTCTCTAAATTTATATAGTTTAAAACCAATTAAGGACCCTTTGACCAGAAATAAGTTCAATCAATCAAGATATGGACTTATAAATGGACTTCAATATGACTAATGAAGCATCAGAAGTTGTCTATGAGTATATGTGGAAAGTTCAAGATTCAGAATTTTTTGGCCAGAAATATTTTCCTTGTGTCAAATATGGACTTCTGTATGGGTAATATAACATCACAACAAGTCAATCTTTATGAATAGCAAGTTAATGTTCAGGTACTCTTTGGCCAGGAATATGTCCACTAAGTCAAAAAGTGACCTCTGTATACAGAGTTCAAAGACTCTGTATGGCAGATTTTTTATCAAAAGTAGTCTATTTAAAAAAAAAAAAAACTTTTTACGACCCTTTAACCGGAAATAAGTTCAATAGGTCAGATATGGCCATATATGGCTTATGAAGCATCAGAGTGAGTCAATGAGTATGTCTCGAAAAATCAAGATGAGGACTCTTTGGCCAAAAATATGTTCAGTAGGTCAAATATGGAATTCTGAATGGCTGATTTAACATCAGAAGGAGTCTCTAAGTTTATATAGTTTAAAACCAATTAAGGACCCTTTGACCAGAAATAAGTTCAATCAGTCAAGATATGGACTTATAAATGGACTTCAATATGACTAATGAAGCATCAGAAGTTGTATATGAGTATATGTGGAAAGTTCAAGATTCAGAATTTTTTGGCCAGAAATATTTTCCTTGTGTCAAATATGGACTTCTGTATGGGTAATATAACATCAAAACAAGTCAATCTTTATGAATAGCAAGTTAACGTTCAGGTACTCTTTGGCCAGGAAGAGTCCAGTAAGTCAAAAAGTGACCTCTGTATACAGAGTTCAAAGACTCTGTATGGCAAATTTTTCATCAAAAGTAGTCTATAACTTTTTTTAAAACTTCGGACCCTTTGACCGGAAATAAGTTCAATAGGTCAGATATGGCCATATATGGCTTATGAAGCATCAGAAGGAGATTGTGAGTGTGTAGAAAGTTCAAGATTGAGGACACTTTGGCCAGAAATATGTTTATTTGGTCAAATATGGACTTTTGTATGGCTGACGTAATATCAGAAGGTGTTAACGAGAATGTATAGAAAGTGACCGGAAATAAGTTCAATAGGTCAGATATGGCCATATATGGCTTATGAAGCATCAGAATGAGTCAATGAGTATGTATCGAAAAATCAAGGTGAGGACTCTTTGGCCAAAAATATGTTCAGTAGGTCAAATATGGAATTCTGAATGGCTGATTTAACATCAGGAGTCTCTAAGTTTATATAGTTTAAAACCAATTAGGACCCTTTGACCAGAAATAAGTTCAATGGCCTGATATGTATATCTATTGGACTTATGAAGCATCAGTAGGAGTCTTTCAGTATGTATAGAAACTTCAAGATTGAGGACTCTTTGGCCAGAAATATTTTCAGTAGGTCAAATATGGAATTCTAAATGGCTGATTTAACATCAAAAGGTTTCTCTAAGTTTATATAGTTTAAAACCAATTAAGGACCCTTTGACCAGACATAAGTTCAATCAGTCAAGATATGGACTTCTAAAAAGACTTCAATATGGCTAATGAAACATCAAAAGTTGTCTATGATTATGTATGGAAAGTTCAAGATTGAGGATTATTTGGCCAGAAATATGTTCAGTAGGTCAAATATGGAATTCTAAATGGCTGATTTAACATCAAAAGGAGTCTCTAAGTTTATATAGTTTAAAACCAATTAAGGACATTTTGACCAGAAATAAGTTCAATCAGTCAAGTATAGACTTCTAAATGGACTTCAATATGGCTAATGAAGCATCAGAAGTTGTCTATGATTATGTATGGAAAGTTCAAGATTGAGGATTTTTTGGCCAGAAATATTTTCCTTGAGTCAAATATGAACTTCTGTATGGCTAATATAACATCACAACAAGTCAATCTTTATGAATAGCAAGTTAATGTTCAGGTACTCTTTGGCCAGGAATATGTCCACTAAGTCAAAAAGTGACCTCTGTATACAGAGTTCAAAGACTCTGTATGGCAGATTTTACATCAAAAGTAGTCTATTTAAAAAAAAAAAACTTTTTAGGACCCTTTAACCAGAAATAAGTTCAATAGGTCAGATGTGGCCATATATGGCTTATGAAGCATCAGAATGAGTCAATGAGTATGTATAGAAAAATCAAGATGAGGACTCTTTGGCCAAAAATATGTTCATTAGGTCAAATATGGAATTCTGAATGGTTGATTTAACATCAGAAGGAGTCTCTATGTTTATATAGTTTAAAACCCAATTAAGGACCCTTTGACCAGAAATAAGTTCAATCAGTCAAGATATGGACTTATAAATGGACTTCAGTATGACTAATGAAGCATCAGAAGTTGTCTATGAGTATATGTGGAAAGTTCAAGATTCAGAATTTTTAGGCCAGAAATATTTTCCTTGTGTCAAATATGGACTTCTGTATGGGTAATATAACATCACAACAAGTCAATCTTTATGAATAGCAAGTTAACGTTCAGGTACTCTTTGGTCAGGAAGAGTCCAGTAAGTCAAAAAGTGACCTCTGTATACAGAGTTCAAAGACTCTGTATGGCAAATTTTTCATCAAAAGTAGTCTATAACTTTTTTTAAAACTTAGGACCCTTTGACCGGAATTAAGTTCAATAGGTCAGATATGGCCATATATGGCTTATGAAGCATCAGAAGGAGATTGTGAGTGTGTAGAAAATTCAAGATTGAGGACTCTTTGGCCAGAAATATGTTTATTTGGTCAAATATGGACTTCTGTATGGCTGACGTAATATCAGAAGGTGTTAACGAGAATGTATAGAAAGTGACCGGAAATAAGTTCAATAGGTCAGATATGGCCATATATGGCTTATGAAGCATCAGAATGAGTCAATGAGTATGTCTCGATAAATCAAGATGAGGACTCTTTGGCCAAAAATATGTTCAGTAGGTCAAATATGGAATTCTGAATGGCTGATTTAACATCAGAAGGAGTCTCTAAGTTTATATAGTTTAAAACCAATTAAGGACCCTTTGACCAGAAATAAGTTCAATCAGTCAAGATATGGACTTATAAATGACTTCAATATGACTAATGAAGCATCAGAAGTTGTCTATGAGTATATGTGGAAAGTTCAAGATTCAGAATTTTTTGGCCAGAAATATTTTCCTTGTGTATGGACTTCTGTATGGGTAATATAACATCACAACAAGTCAATCTTTATGAATAGCAAGTTAACGTTCAGGTACTCTTTGGCCAGGAAGAGTCCAGTAAGTCAAAAAGTGACCTCTGTATACAGAGTTCAAAGACTCTGTATGGCAAATTTTTCATCAAAAGTAGCAGTGTTGTAATGTAACGGAGTACAAATACTTCGTTACTGTACTTAAGTAGAAATTTCAAGTATCTGTACTTTACTTCGCTTTTTAAATTTATGTCAACTTTTACTTTTACTTCACTACATTTCCTAGATAAAATGTATACTTTTACTCCGCTACATTTCCACTAAGCATCTTCGTTACTCGTTACTACAAAATAAAATGAGAAGAAATGTGGTTTGAGGTTTGGCGAATCACTGCTCCTAGATTGCATTACGCACGCTCTATTTCAGCGTAAAGCTTGTTTGTTGCCAAAGAAGGAGGGTGCAAAACTGAACCCGCCATGGAAGCGCGAGCCGCGGCCGCGCGCGAATCCCAACGCGACGCTTCACGAGATAAGATGCAAGTGAAGTGGCTAAACTAAACCGCTGATTTACGATAGAAGTTTTAAACGACCGACATAAATAATCAGTTTGCAAAGCTCATCTTCGGGAAGGGGAGATTTACAGGTAAAGATAAAGAGACTGAGAGAAGAAGAACGAGAGATGGAGATGAGAGAGGAGAGCAGGTAGAGCAATAGCCTTTTGCATACTGTGCCCAGAATGAGAATAACTTTATTACAATGGATTCCTATTTAACACAGATATACATATGTGTTTTGCCAATGACAGTGGAAAAATAATATGCCCCCGAACCCCCTAGCAAGATCACTTTTGGGACCTCTGTATTTATAAAACCCTGTGTACGGCTATTGCACTGAATATAAAATTATATTTTTGAAAAATACAATGAATTATAAGGCTGTACAGAAGAGTGCACTATTGCAGAATGATTTTTTCTTAGTAGAGCAGCTAACTTAAAGGATTAGTTCACTTTTAAAGTGAAAATTCTGTCATCACTCACCCTTAAGTTGTTTCAAACCTGTATGAATTTCTTTCCTCTGCTGAACACAAAGGAAGATATTAAGAAGAATGTCGGTAACCAGACAGTTTTTGGTTCCCAATGACTGCCATAGTAGGAAAAAAATATACTATGGCAGTCATGGGAACCAAAAACACAAACAACAGCAGGTTGTACCAGTTAATAGTATGCCTAGTATAAGAAATCCACAATAAAGTTCACAATCAAAGTTAACCGCTTCCTTTAAAAAAAAAAAAAAAAAACTTTTTACTTTTACTTAAAATACTTAAGTACATTAAATATCAGAAAATTACTTTTCATACTTAAGTACAGTATAAATCAGATACTTTAAGACTTTTACTTAAGTAATATTCTAAAAGGTAACTTTTACTTCTACCAAAGTCTTTTTCTAGTACCATACTTGTACTTTTACTCAAGTATTGCTTTCTAGTACTTTATACAACACTGAAAAGTAGTCTATAACTTTTTTTAAAACTTAGGACCCTTTGACCGGAAATAAGTTCAATAGGTCAGATATGGCCATATATGGCTTATGAAGCATCAGAAGGAGATTGTGAGTGTGTAGAAAGTTCAAGATTGAGGACTCTTTGGCCAGAAATATGTTTATTTGGTCAAATATGGACTTCTGTATGGCTGACGTAATATCAGAAGGTGTTAACGAGAATGTATAGAAGGTGACCGGAAATAAGTTCAATAGGTCAGATATGGCCAAATATGGCTTATGAAGCATCAGAATGAGTCAATGAGTATGTCTCGAAAAATCAAGATGAGGACTCTTTGGCCAAAAATATGTTCAGTAGGTCAAATATGGAATTCTGAATGGCTGATTTAATATCAGGAGTCTCTAAATTTATATAGTTTAAAACCAATTAAGGACCCTTTGACCAGAAATAAGTTCAATCAGTCAAGATATGGACTTATAAATGGACTTCAATATGACTAATGAAGCATCAGAAGTTGTCTATGAGTATATGTGGAAAGTTCAAGATTCAGAATTTTTTGGCCAGAAATATTTTCCTTGTGTCAAATATGGACTTCTGTATGGGTAATATAACATCACAACAAGTCAATCTTTATGAATAGCAAGTTAATGTTCAGGTACTCTTTGGCCAGGAATATGTCCACTAAGTCAAAAAGTGACCTCTGTATACAGAGTTCAAAGACTCTGTATGGCAGATTTTTTATCAAAAGTAGTCTATTTAAAAAAAAAAAAAACTTTTTAGGACCCTTTAACCGGAAATAAGTTCAATAGGTCAGATATGGCCATATATGGCTTATGAAGCATCAGAATGAGTCAATGAGTATGTCTCGAAAAATCAAGATGAGGACTCTTTGGCCAAAAATATGTTCAGTAGGTCAAATATGGAATTCTGAATGGCTGATTTAACATCAGAAGGAGTCTCTAAGTCTATATAGTTTAAAACCAATTAAGGACCCTTTGACCAGAAATAAGTTCAATCAGTCAAGATATGGACTTATAAATGACTTCAATATGACTAATGAAGCATCAGAAGTTGTCTATGAGTATATGTGGAAAGTTCAAGATTCAGAATTTTTTGGCCAGAAATATTTTCCTTGTGTCAAATATGGACTTCTGTATGGGTAATATAACATCACAACAAGTCAATCTTTATGAATAGCAAGTTAACGTTCAGGTACTCTTTGGCCAGGAAGAGTCCAGTAAGTCAAAAAGTGACCTCTGTATACAGAGTTCAAAGACTCTGTATGGCAAATTTTTCATCAAAAGTAGTCTATAACTTTTTTTTTAAAACTTAGGACCCTTTGACCGGAAATAAGTTCAATAGGTCAGATATGGCCATATATGGCTTATGAAGCATCAGAAGGATATTGTGAGTGTGTAGAAAGTTCAAGATTGAGGACTCTTTGGCCAGAAATATGTTTATTTGGTCAAATATGGACTTCTGTATGGCTGACGTAATATCAGAAGGTGTTAACGAGAATGTATAGAAGGTGACCGGAAATAAGTTCAATAGGTCAGCTATGGCCATATATGGCTTATGAAGCATCAGAATGAGTCAATGAGTATGTCTCGAAAAATCAAGATGAAGACTCTTTGGCCAAAAATATGTTCAGTAGGTCAAATATGGAATTCTGAATGGCTGATTTAACATCAGAAGGAGTCTCTAAATGTATATAGTTTAAAACCAATTAAGGACCCTTTGACCAGAAATAAGTTCAAACAGTCAAGATATGGACTTATAAATGGACTTCAATATGAGTAATGAAGCATCAGAAGTTGTCTATGAGTATATGTGGAAAGTTCAAGATTCAGAATTTTTTGGCCAGAAATGTTTTTCTTGTGTCAAATATGGACTTCTGTATGGGTAATATAACATCACAACAAGTCAATCTTTATGAATAGCAAGTTAACGTTCAGGTACTCTTTGGCCAGGAAGAGTCCAGTAAGTCAAAAAGTGAACTCTGTATACAGAGTTCAAAGACTCTGTATGGCAAATTTTTCATCAAAAGTAGTCTATAACTTTTTTTAAATCTTAGGACCCTTTGACCGGAAATAAGTTCAATAGGTCAGATATGGCCATATATGGCTTATGAAGCATCAGAAGGAGATTGTGAGTGTGTAGAAAGTTCAAGATTGAGGACTCTTTGGCCATAAATATGTTCATTTGATCAAATATGGACTTCTGTAT
This sequence comes from Phoxinus phoxinus, assembly GCF_949152265.1. NCBI lineage: Eukaryota > Metazoa > Chordata > Actinopteri > Cypriniformes > Leuciscidae > Phoxinus > Phoxinus phoxinus. Next base: position 8,194,552 of record NC_136888.1, on the reverse strand, counting down.
GGCTGACGTAATATCAGAAGGTGTTAACGAGAATGTAAAGAAGGTGACCGGAAATAAGTTCAATAGGTCAGATATGGCCATATAAGGCTTATGAAGCATCAGAATGAGTCAATGAGTATGTCTCGAAAAATCAAGATGAGGACTCTTTGGCCAAAAATATGTTCAGTAGGTCAAATATGGAATTCTGAATGGCTGATTTAACATCAGAAGGAGTCTCTAAGTTTATATAGTTTAAAACCAATTAAGGACCCTTTGACCAGAAATAAGTTCAATCAGTCAAGATATGGACTTATAAATGACTTCAATATGACTAATGAAGCATCAGAAGTTGTCTATGAGTATATGTGGAAAGTTCAAGATTCAGAATTTTTTGGCCAGAAATATTTTCCTTGTGTCAAATATGGACTTCTGTATGGGTAATATAACATCACAACAAGTCAATCTTTATGAATAGCAAGTTAATGTTCAGGTACTCTTTGGCCAGGAATATGTCCACTAAGTCAAAAAGTGACCTCTGTATACAGAGTTCAAAGACTCTGTATGGCAGATTTTTTATCAAAAGTAGTCTATTTAAAAAAAAAAAAAAAACTTTTTAGGACCCTTTAACCGGAAATAAGTTCAATAGGTCAGATATGGCCATATATGGCTTATGAAGCATCAGAATGAGTCAATGAGTATGTCTCGAAAAATCAAGATGAGGACTCTTTGGCCAAAAATATGTTCAGTAGGTCAAATATGGAATTCTGAATGGCTGATTTAACATCAGAAGGAGTCTCTAAGTTTATATAGTTTAAAACCAATTAAGGACCCTTTGACCAGAAATAAGTTCAATCAGTCAAGATATGGACTTATAAATGACTTCAATATGACTAATGAAGCATCAGAAGTTGTCTATGAGTATATGTGGAAAGTTCAAGATTCAGAATTTTTTGGCCAGAAATGTTTTTCTTGTGTCAAATATGGACTTCTGTATGGGTAATATAACATCACAACAAGTCAATCTTTATGAATAGCAAGTTAACGTTCAGGTACTCTTTGGCCAGGAAGAGTCCAGTAAGTCAAAAAGTGAACTCTGTATACAGAGTTCAAAGACTCTGTATGGCAAATTTTTCATCAAAAGTAGTCTATAACTTTTTTTAAATCTTAGGACCCTTTGACCGGAAATAAGTTCAATAGGTCAGATATGGCCATATATGGCTTATGAAGCATCAGAAGGAGATTGTGAGTGTGTAGAAAGTTCAAGATTGAGGACTCTTTGGCCAGAAATATGTTTATTTGGTCAAATATGGACTTCTGTATGGCTGACGTAATATCAGAAGGTGTTAACGAGAATGTATAGAATGTGACCGGAAATAAGTTCAATAGGTCAGCTATGGCCATATATGGCTTATGAAGCATCAGAATGAGTCAATGAGTATGTCTCGAAAAATCAAGATGAGGACTCTTTGGCCAAAAATATGTTCAGTAGGTCAAATATGGAATTCTGAATGGCTGATTTAACATCAGAAGGAGTCTCTAAGTTTATATAGTTTAAAACCAATTAAGGACCCTTTGACCAGAAATAAGTTCAATCAGTCAAGATATGGACTTATAAATGACTTCAATATGACTAATGAAGCATCAGAAGTTGTCTATGAGTATATGTGGAAAGTTCAAGATTCAGAATTTTTTGGCCAGAAATATTTTCCTTGTGTCAAATATGGACTTCTGTATGGGTAATATAACATCACAACAAGTCAATCTTTATGAATAGCAAGTTAACGTTCAGGTACTCTTTGGCCAGGAAGAGTCCAGTAAGTCAAAAAGTGACCTCTGTATACAGAGTTCAAAGACTCTGTATGGCAAATTTTTCATCAAAAGTAGTCTATAACTTTTTTTTAAAACTTAGGACCCTTTGACCGGAAATAAGTTCAATAGGTCAGATATGGCCATATATGGCTTATGAAGCATCAGAAGGATATTGTGAGTGTGTAGAAAGTTCAAGATTGAGGACTCTTTGGCCAGAAATATGTTTATTTGGTCAAATATGGACTTCTGTATGGCTGACGTAATATCAGAAGGTGTTAACGAGAATGTATAGAAGGTGACCGGAAATAAGTTCAATAGGTCAGATATGGCCATATATGGCTTATGAAGCATCAGAATGAGTCAATGAGTATGTCTCGAAAAATCAAGATGAGGACTCTTTGGCCAAAAATGTGTTCAGTAGGTCAAAAATGGAATTCTGAATGGCTGATTTAAAGGGCACCTATTATGACATTTAAAATGTTCCTAATGTTGTTGTGGGAGTCCCCAACAACAGTTTTACATGCATACAATGACAAAAAACACTTTTGTTTTCGTATAATATGCATTTATTTTTACCTGATTTGCTCACCGACTCCCAAATGATTCGTTCAACGACTCGTTTTTCAAACCCCTCCTTTGCGCGACGCTAATCTGCTTTGATTGGTCAGATGACCCAGCAGTGTTTACAGAGATAATACTTATTTTTAACACGGAGTGCAATGATGCTTTTATCAATTAAATTGTATTATAATAATGATTATAGTCCACTGCTTTATAGTTTGTAGTAAAAAACGAAAAATAAGATAACGAATTTAATGTTATGTTAGCGAGCATAGCGCAGAGTTCATATTGTAAAAGCACAATCAGTCTTTGTTTGCATTAGCCCAATGCATAAACATAACGTTTTTACAAAAAAAAAAAAAAATGCAGTTACGTTACTACGAGGTATTACTCTATTCTTTAGACAACTCCGAAAACAACGACAAACACTTCACATATCTCAATACAATTGTCATTGAAGACCTAGAAGCTAAACGGTGCTTACACAACAAACAAAACTAGAACGTACATTTCCAGAAGAAAATGTGAATGGTGCTTGCAGTGGCAAAACTCGACACTCGGTTGCTAGAGTGTGGTACATGATTGCATACGAGCCAACAACCATGTCTGTACGATGTTCTGCTGCTGAGATATGGCTTATTCATGTTGTTCGGGTCGTTGCTAGGGTGTTCTGGGTGGTTGCTAGGGTGTTGCTAGGCGGTTGCTAGGGTGTTCTGGGTGGTTGCTATGGTGTTCTGGGTGGTTGCTAGGGTGTTATGGATGGTTGCTATGGTGTTGCTAGGGAGTTCTTAGGTATTTTGGGTGGTTGCTATGGTGTTGCTAGGGAGTTCTAAGGTATTTTGGGTGGTTGCTAGGGTGTTATGTGTGGTTCCTAGGGTGTTCTAAGGTGTTTTGGGTGGTTGCTATGGTGTTGCTAGGGAGTTCTAAGGTATTTTGAGTGGTTGCTAGGGTGTTGCTAGGGAGTTCTAAGGTATTTTGAGTGGTTGCTATGGTGTTGCTAGGGAGTTCTGAGGTATTTTGGGTGGTTGTTAGGGTGTTATGGGTGGTTGCTAGGGTGTTCTAAGGTGTTTTGGGCGGTTGCTATGGTGTTGCTAGGGAGTTCTAAGGTATTTTGGGTGGTTGCTAGGGAGTTCTAAGGTATTTTGGGTGGTTGCTAGGGTGTTCCGGGTGGTTTCTAGGCAATTGCTAAGGTTTTCTGGGTGGTTGTTAGGGTATTTGGGTGATTGCTAGGACATTTCTAGGCGGTTGCTAAGGTATTTTTGGTGGTTGCTATGGTGTTACTAGGTGGTTGGTAGTTTTCACAGATGGTTACTATGGGGTTAGGGCTAAGGTTAGGCACTCGGCCGCAGAGTATTTAAAATCTCTATTAAACAAGTGCATTATAATGAGTGCACGAGGCCTGCGGCCTCGTGCCTATAGCCTATGGTTGCTAGGGTGCTGTAACTGGTTGCTATGGTGTGGCTATGAAGATTTTAGGCCATTACTTATTGGCTGCTGGATAATATAAATCCTCTGAGGGAGAGAGAGGGGGAGACATGCAGGGGTGTCAGGCCCTTTGTGTCTGTGTGTGTGAAAAATGACAGTTGGGATTTGAATTTCTGAAAATTCCGCAATGTTAAGTCAATGGGACTTTTTTGGCCGCTTTTTCGTCCGCTGTGCGAACATCGTACACCCGATCGCTTAGAAAAGATATAGCACACCTCTCCTCAATGAGCCGGTCGATTTGACACCTCACTCAGGGGTCTGTGACAAACGGTGCGGGGCAAGTTACGCGCCAAACTTTGTGTGGAAGAATAAAAATAACTAGAACGTACATTTCCAGAAGAAAATGTGAATGGTGCTTGCAGTGGCAAAACTCACCACTCGGTTGCTAGAGTGTGGTACATGATTGCATACGAGCCAACAACCATGTCTGTACGATGTTCTGCTGCTGAGATATGGCTTATTCATGTTGTTCGGTTGGTTGCTAGGGTGTTCTGGGTGGTTACTAGGGTGTTCTGGGTGGTTGCTAGGCAGTTGCTAGGGTGTTCTGGGTGGTTGCTAGGCGGTTGCTAGGGTGTTCTGGGTGGTTGCTAGGCGGTTGCTAGGGTGTTCTGGGTGGTTGCTATGGTGTTCTGGGTGGTTGCTAGGGTATTTTGGGTGGTTGCAAGGGTGTTATGGGTGTTGCTATGGTGTTGCTAGGGAGTTCTTAGGTATTTTGGGTGGTTGCTAGGGAGTTCTAAGGTATTTTGAGTGGTTGCTATGGTGTTGCTAGGGAGTTCTGAGGTATTTTGGGTGGTTGTTAGGGTGTTATGGGTGGTTGCTAGGGTGTTCTAAGGTGTTTTGGGTGGTTGCTAGGGAGTTCTAAGGTATTTTGGGTGGTTGCTATGGTGTTACTAGGTGGTTGGTAGTTTTCACAGATGGTTACTATGGGGTTAGGGCTAAGGTTAGGCACTCGGCCGCAGAGTATTTAAAATCTCTATTAAGCGAGTGCATTATAATGAGTGCACGAGGCCTGCGGCCTCGTGCCTATAGCCTATGGTTGCTAGGGTGCTGTAACTGGTTGCTATGGTGTGGCTATGAAGATTTTAGGCCATTACTTATTGGCTGCTGGATAATATAAATCCTCTGAGGGAGAGAGAGGGGGAGACATGCAGGGGTGTCAGGCCCTTTGTGTCTGTGTGTGTGAAAAATGACAGTTGGGATTTGAATTTCTGAAAATTCCGCAATGTTAAGTCAATGGGACTTTTTGGGCCGCTTTTTCGTCCGCTGTGCGAACATCGTACACCCGATCGCTTAGAAAAGATATAGCACACCTCTCCTCAATGGGCCGGTCGATTTGACACCTCACTCAGGGGTCTGTGACAAACGGTGCGGGGCGAGTTACGCGCCGAACTTTTGTGTGGAAGAATAATAAGTATGCAAGATAACACTAATGTTGCTTTGCCTATAGGCAAGCACCATTAACTAGAACGTACATTTCCAGAAGAAAATGTGAATGGTGCTTGCAGTGGCAAAACTCACCACTCGGTTGCTAGAGTGTGGTACATGATTGCATACGAGCCAACAACCATGTCTGTACGATGTTCTGCTGCTGAGATATGGCTTATTCATGTTGTTCGGTTGGTTGCTAGGGTGTTCTGGGTGGTTACTAGGGTGTTCTGGGTGGTTGCTAGGCAGTTGCTAGGGTGTTCTGGGTGGTTGCTAGGCGGTTGCTAGGGTGTTCTGGGTGGTTGCTAGGCGGTTGCTAGGGTGTTCTGGGTGGTTGCTATGGTGTTCTGGGTGGTTGCTAGGGTATTTTGGGTGGTTGCAAGGGTGTTATGGGTGGTTGCTATGGTGTTGCTAGGGAGTTCTTAGGTATTTTGGGTGGTTGCTAGGGAGTTCTAAGGTATTTTGAGTGGTTGCTATGGTGTTGCTAGGGAGTTCTGAGGTATTTTGGGTGGTTGTTAGGGTGTTATGGGTGGTTGCTAGGGTGTTCTAAGGTGTTTTGGGTGGTTGCTAGGGAGTTCTAAGGTATTTTGGGTGGTTGCTATGGTGTTACTAGGTGGTTGGTAGTTTTCACAGATGGTTACTATGGGGTTAGGGCTAAGGTTAGGCACTCGGCCGCAGAGTATTTAAAATCTCTATTAAGCGAGTGCATTATAATGAGTGCACGAGGCCTGCGGCCTCGTGCCTATAGCCTATGGTTGCTAGGGTGCTGTAACTGGTTGCTATGGTGTGGCTATGAAGATTTTAGGCCATTACTTATTGGCTGCTGGATAATATAAATCCTCTGAGGGAGAGAGAGGGGGAGACATGCAGGGGTGTCAGGCCCTTTGTGTCTGTGTGTGTGAAAAATGACAGTTGGGATTTGAATTTCTGAAAATTCCGCAATGTTAAGTCAATGGGACTTTTTGGGCCGCTTTTTCGTCCGCTGTGCGAACATCGTACACCCGATCGCTTAGAAAAGATATAGCACACCTCTCCTCAATGGGCCGGTCGATTTGACACCTCACTCAGGGGTCTGTGACAAACGGTGCGGGGCGAGTTACGCGCCGAACTTTTGTGTGGAAGAATAATAAGTATGCAAGATAACACTAATGTTGCTTTGCCTATAGGCAAGCACCATTAACTAGAACGTACATTTCCAGAAGAAAATGTGAATGGTGCTTGCAGTGGCAAAACTCACCACTCGGTTGCTAGAGTGTGGTACATGATTGCATACGAGCCAACAACCATGTCTGTACGATGTTCTGCTGCTGAGATATGGCTTATTCATGTTGTTCAGGTGGTTGCTAGGGTGTTCTGGGTGGTTGCTAGGCGGTTGCTAGGGTGTTCTGGGTGGTTGCTATGGTTTTCTGGGTGGTTGCTAGGGTATTTGGGTGGTTGCTAGGGTGTTATGGGTGGTTGCTATGGTGTTGCTAGGGAGTTCTTAGGTATTTTGGGTGGTTGCTGTGCAGTTGCTAGGGTGTTCTGGGTGGTTGCTAGGCAGTTGCTAGGGTGTTCTGGGTGGTTGCTAGGTGGTTTCTAGGGTGTTTTGGGTGGTTGCTATGGTGTTGCTAGGGAGTTCTGAGGTATTTTGGGTGGTTGCTATGGTGTTGCTAGGGAGTTCTAAGGTATTTTGGGTGGTTGCTAGGGTGTTGCTAGGGAGTTCTAAGGAATTTTGAATGGTTACTATGGTGTTGCTAGGGAGTTCTGAGGTATTTTTGGTGGTTGCTAGGGTGTTCCGGGTGGTTTCTAGGCAATTGCTAAGGTTTTCTGGGGGGTTGTTAGGGTATTTGTGTGATTGCTAGGAGATTTCTAGGCGGTTGCTAGGGTGTTCAGGGCGGTTGCTAAGGTATTTTTGGTGGTTGCTATGGTGTTACTAGGTGGTTGGTAGTTTTCACAGATGGTTACTATGGGGTTAGGGCTAAGGTTAGGCACTCGGCCGCAGAGTATTTAAAATCTCTATTAAACGAGTGCATTATAATGAGTGCACGAGGCCTGCGGCCTCGTGCCTATGAGTGAGTTTTTATAGAGTATTTAAAATCTCTATTAAACGAGTGCATTATAGTGAGTGCACGAGGCCTGCGGCCTCGTGCCTATAGCCTATGGTTGCTAGGGTGCTGTAACTGGTTGCTATGGTGTGGCTATGAAGATTTTAGGCCATTACTTATTCGCTGCTGGATAATATAAATCCTCTGAGGGAGAGAGAGGGGGAGACATGCAGGGGTGTCAGGCCCTTTGTGTCTGTGTGTGTGAAAAATGACAGTTGGGATTTGAATTTCTGAAAATTCCGCAATGTTAAGTCAATGGGACTTTTTTGGCCGCTTTTTCGTCCGCTGTGCGAACATCGTACACCCGATCGCTTAGAAAAGATATAGCACACCTCTCCTCAATGGGCCGGTCGATTTGACACCTCACTCAGGGGTCTGTGACAAACGGTGCGGGGCGAGTTTCGCGCCAAACTTTGTCCAGAATAAAAAGAAGAAGAAGAAGAAAAACTAGAACGTACATTTCCAGAAGAAAATGTGAATGGTGCTTGCAGTGGCAAAACTCACCACTCGGTTGCTAGAGTGTGGTACATGATTGCATACGAGCCAACAACCATGTCTGTACGATGTTCTGCTGCTGAGATATGGCTTATTCATGTTGTTCGGTTGGTTGCTAGGGTGTTCTGGGTGGTTACTAGGGTGTTCTGGGTGGTTGCTAGGCAGTTGCTAGGGTGTTCTGGGTGGTTGCTAGGCGGTTGCTAGGGTGTTCTGGGTGGTTGCTAGGCGGTTGCTAGGGTGTTCTGGGTGGTTGCTAGGCGGTTGCTAGGGTGTTCTGGGTGGTTGCTATGGTGTTCTGGGTGGTTGCTAGGGTATTTTGGGTGGTTGCTAGGGTGTTATGGGTGGTTGCTATGGTGTTGCTAGGGAGTTCTTAGGTATTTTGGGTGGTTGCTAGGGAGTTCTAAGGTATTTTGAGTGGTTGCTATGGTGTTGCTAGGGAGTTCTGAGGTATTTTGGGTGGTTGTTAGGGTGTTATGGGTGGTTGCTAGGGTGTTCTAAGGTGTTTTGGGTGGTTGCTATGGTGTTGCTAGGGAGTTCTAAGGTATTTTGGGTGGTTGCTAGGGTGTTGCTAGGGAGTTCTAAGGTATTTTGGGTGGTTGCTAGGGTGTTCCGGGTGGTTTCTAGGCAATTGCTAAGGTTTTCTGGGTGGTTGTTAGGGTATTTGGGTGATTGCTAGGACATTTCTAGGCGGTTGCTAGGGTGTTCAGGGCGGTTGCTAAGGTATTTTTGGTGGTTTCTAGGGTGTTACTAGGTGGTTGGTAGTTTTCACAGATGGTTACTATGGGTTTAGGGCTAAGGTTAGGCACTCGGCCGCAGAGTATTTAAAATCTCTATTAAACGAGTGCATTATAATGAGTGCACGAGGCCTGCGGCCTCGTGCCTATGAGTGAGTTTTTATAGAGTATTCAAAATCTCTATTAAACGAGTGCATTATAATGAGTGCACGAGGCCTGCGGCCTCGTGCCTATAGCCTATGGTTGCTAGGGTTCTCTAACTGGTTGCTATGGTGTGGCTATGAAGATTTTAGGCCATTACTTATTGGCTGCTGGATAATATAAATCCTCTGAGGGAGAGAGAGGGGGAGACATGCAGGGGTGTCAGGCCCTTTGTGTCTGTGTGTGTGAAAAATGACAGTTGGGATTTGAATTTCTGAAAATTCCGCAATGTTAAGTCAATGGGACTTTTTTGGCCGCTTTTTCGTCCGCTGTGCGAACATCGTACACCCGATCGCTTAGAAAAGATATAGCACACCTCTCCTCAATGAGCCGGTCGTTTTGACACCTCACCCAGGGGTCTGTGACAAACGGTGCGGGGCGAGTTTCGCGCCAAACTTTTGTCCAGAATAAAAAGAATAACTAGAACGTACATTTCCAGAAGAAAATGTGAATGGTGCTTGCAGTGGCAAAAAACACGACCCGGTTGCTAGGGTGTTCTTGGAGTTTGCTATGAAGATGCTAAGGTGTTCTGGGTGGTTGCTAGGGTGTTCTGGGTGGTTGCTAGGCGGTTGCTAGGGTGTTCTGGGTGGTTGCTAGGCGGTTGCTAGGGTGTTCTGGGTGGTTGCTAGGCGGTTGCTAGGGTGTTATGGGTGGTTGCTAGGGTGTTATGGGTGGTTGCTAGGCGGTTGCTAGGGAGTTCTGGGTGGTTGCTAGGCGGTTGCTAGGGTGTTCTGGGTGGTTGCTAGGCGGTTGCTAGGGAGTTCTGGGTGGTTGCTAGGCGGTTGCTAGGGTGTTCTGGGTGGTTGCTAGGCGGTTGCTAGGGTGTTCTGGGTGGTTGCTAGGCGGTTGCTAGGGTGTTCTGGGTGGTTGCTAGGCGGTTGCTAGGGTGTTCTGGGTGGTTGCTAGGCGGTTGCTAGGGTGTTCTGGGTAGTTGCTATGGTGTTACTAGGTGGTTGGTAGTTGTCACAGATGGTTACTATGGTGTTTGTAGCATTTTCTTGGCATGATTTAGCACTTAGCTAATCAAAATTAGCATGTAGCTATTCACTGCTAGCATGTGTAGCATGTAGCAAGTCCTGTTTGCTAGCATGAGTCAAAAGAGCCAACCCCCATCTCTATACGATGTTCTGATGCAGAGATATACGTCTTGCAAAACGGTTGCTAGGGTAATCTGTTTGGTTGCTAGGGAGTGGCTTGGCAGCTGCCAATCATGAAGCTCCAAAGTCAGTGTGAATGTATAAACCAACCCCCATCTCTATACGATGTTTTGATGCAGAGATATAGGTCTTGCAAAATGGTTGCTAGGGTACTCTGTTTTGTTGCTAGGGAGTGGCTCGGCAGCTGCCAATCATGAAACTCCAAAGGCTACTTGTCAGTATGAATGATATAAACCAACTCCCATGCCTCTGTGACATTCAGAATGCAAGATATCCCTGTCTGGGTTTTGGTTGCTAAGGTACTCGACAATGGTTGCTAGGGAGGGGCTAGGAAGTGTTGAGGTGATTCGGGATTGGCTGTTTGCTTCCCCGAGTCAAACGAGCCAACCCTCGTGTTTCTATGACACTTCTATCCAGAGATATCCATTTGATGTCTTTCAATGGAAGTCTATGGATTTTGTTGCTAAGGTGCTCTAAATGGTTGCTAGGGCGTGGCTTGATAGCTTCACAGTGATCCTGAGAGACTGATTGGTCGTCTGAGTAAAATGATCCCGCCCCCTTGTCTCTATGACACTGTGATCCAGAGTTATGTTCAATACAAAATCGCTTACTATGGTGTAGGACGGCTCATTTCATGGGCCGTCCTACACCATAGTACGTGAATGGGGCAACTCTGGGCCGGTCTTGCCCCCCAGGGGTGCAACTTTTACCCCATTGTGTGGTATGTTGTTACAGAGCCTACCAGCCTCTTCAAATGTGATCCAGAGTTATGTTCAATACAATATCGCTTACTATGGTGTAGGACAGCCCATTTCATGGGCTGTCCTACACCATAGTACTTCATTGGGCAACTTTGGGCCCCTCCTGCCCCCCAGGGGTGCAACTTTTACCCCATTGTGTGGTATGTTGTTACAGAGCCTACCAGCCTCTTCAAATGTGATCCAGAGTTATGTTCAAAAGAATATCGCTTACTATGGTGTAGGACAGCCCATTTCATGGGCTGTCCTACACCATAGTACTTCATTGGGGCAACTTTGGGCCCCTCCTGCCCCCCAGGGGTGCAACTTTTACCCCATTGTGTGGTATGTTGTTACAGAGCCTACCAGCCTCTTCAAATGTGATCCAGAGTTATGTTCAATACAATATCGCTTACTATGGTGTAGGACAGCCCATTTCATGGGCTGTCCTACACCATAGTACTTCATTGGGCAACTTTGGGCCCCTCCTGCCCCCCAGGGGTGCAACTTTTACCCCATTGTGTGGTATGTTGTTACAGAGCCTACCAGCCTCTTCAAATGTGATCCAGAGTTATGTTCAAAAGAATATCGCTTACTATGGTGTAGGACAGCCCATTTCATGGGCTGTCCTACACCATAGTACTTCATTGGGGCAACTTTGGGCCCCTCCTGCCCCCCAGGGGTGCAACTTTTACCCCATTGTGTGGTATGTTCTTACAGAGCCTGCAAGTCTCTTTAAATGTGCCAAATTACACGTTTCTGCGACATCCTTGCTCTGAGCTATGAGTCTGTGAATTTTGGTTGCTAAGGTGCTCGACAATGGTTGCTAGGGCGTGGCTTGATAGCTTCACAATGATCCTGAGATGCTGATTGGTCTTCTGAGTAAAATGAGCCCGCCCCCTTGTTTCTATGACACTGTGATCCAGAGCTATGTTCAATACAAAATCCCTATGCAATTTACCATAGTAGGAAAAACGCATGCATTACAAAACGCATGCATTACATGGGCCGTCCTTCACCATAGTAAGTCAATGGGAAACTTTGGGCCGGTCCTGCCCCCCAGGGGTGCAACTTTTACCCCATTGTGAGGTATGTTCTTACAGAGCCTGCCAGCCTCTTCAAATGTGGTAAATTTCACATTTCTACGAAATCCTCGCTCTGAGCTATGACTCGTCAAAGTTTGACGCAATGTTAAGTCTATGGGATTTTTCGTCGACTTTTTCGCCCCTGGGGCGACCACCGCACCCCCGATCGCTTATAAAAGTCATAGCACACGATTCCCGAATAGGCCGCACGTTTTGACACCTCATTCAGGGGTCTGTGACAAACGGTCTAGGAGGAGTAGCGCGTCAAACTTTTGTGTGGAAGAATAAAAATAAAAAGAATAACTAGAACGTACATTTCCAGAAGAAAATGTGAATGGTGCTTGCAGTGGCAAAACTCGACACTCGGTTGCTAGGGTGTTCTGGGAGGTTGCTATCGTGTTGCTAGGCGGTTGCTAGGGTATTCTGGCTGGTTGCTAGGGCGGTTGCTAGGCAGTTGCTAGGTTGTTTTGGGCGGTTGCTAGGGTCTTCTGGGTGGTTGCTAGGGCGTTGTTAGGCAGTTGCTAGGGTGTTCTGGGTGGTTGCTAGGGTGTATTGGGTGGTTGCTAGGCGGTTGCTAGGGAGTTCTGGATGGTTGCTAGGTGGTTGCTAGGGTGTTCTGGGTAGTTGCTAGGCGGTTGCTAGGTGGTTGCTAGGGTGTTCTGGGTGGTTGCTAGGCAGTTGCTAGGGTGTTCTGGGTGGTTGCTAGGCGGTTGCTAGGGTGTTCTGGGTGGTTGCTAGGTGGTTGCTAGGGTGTTCTGGGTGGTTGCTAGGCGGTTGCTAGGGTGTTCTGGGTGGTTGCTAGGCAGTTGCTAGGGTGTTCTGGGTGGTTGCTAGGCGGTTGCTAGGGAGTTCTGGGTGGTTGCTAGGCAGTTGCTAGGGTGTTCTGGGTGGTTGCTAGGCAGTTGCTAGGGTGTTCTGGGTGGTTACTAGGCGGTTGCTAGGGTGTTCTGGGTGGTAGCTAGGCGGTTGCTAGGGTATTCTGGGTGGTTGCTAGGGTGTTGCTAGGCAGTTGCTAGGGTGTTCTGGGTGGTTGCTAGGGCGTTGCTAGGGTATTCTGGATAGTTGCTATGGTGTTACTAGGTGGTTGGTAGTTGTCACAGATGGTTACTATGGAGTTTGTAGCATTTTCTTGGCATGATTTAGCACTTAGCTAATCAAAATTAGCATGTAGCTATTCACTGCTAGCATGTGTAGCATGTAGCAAGTCCTGTTTGCTAGCATGAGTCAAAAGAGCCAACCCCCATCTCTATACGATGTTCTGATGCAGAGATATACGCCTTGCAAAACGGTTGCTAGGGTAATCTGTTTAGTTGCTAGGGAGTGTCTTGGCATTTGCCAATCATGAAGCTCCAAAGTCAGTGTGAATGTATAAACCAACCCCCATCTCTATACGATGTTTTGATGCAGAGATATAGGTCTTGCAAAATGGTTGCTAGGGTACTCTCTTTTGTTGCTAGGGAGTGGCTTGGCAGCTGCCAATCATGAAACTCCAAAGGCTGCTTGTCAGTATGAATGATATAAACCAACTCCCACGTCTCTGTGACATTCAGAATGGAAGATATCCCTCTTTGGATTTTGGTTGCTAAGGTGCTCGACAATTGTTGCTAGGGAGGGGCTAGGATGTGTTGAGGTGATTGGGGATTGGCTGTTTGCTGCCCCGAGTCAAACGAGCCCACCCTCATGTTTCTATGACACTTATATCCTGAGATATCCCTTTGATGTCTTTCAATGGAAGTCTATGGAGCTTGTTGCTAAGGAGCTCTAAATGGTTGCTAGGGCGTCGCTTGAAAGCTTCACAATGATCCTGAGAGACTGATTGGTCGTCTGAGTAAAATGAGCCCGCCCCCTTGTCTCTATGACACTGTGATCCAGAGTTATGTTCAATACAAATGCGGTTTCTATGGTGTAGGACAGCCCATTTCATGGGCTGTCCTACACCATAGTACTTCATTGGGGCAACTTTGGGCCGGTCCTGCCCCCCAGGGGTGCAACTTTTACCCCATTGTGTGGTATGTTGTTACAGAGCCTACCAGCCTCTTCAAATGTGATCCAGAGTTATGTTCAATAGAATATCGCTTACTATGGTGTAGGACAGCCCATTTCATGGGCTGTCCTACACCATAGTACTTCATTGGGGCAGCTTTGGGCCCCTCCTGCCCCCCAGGGGTGCAACTTTTACCCCATTGTGTGGTATGTTCTTACAGAGCCTGCCAGTCTCTTTAAATGTGCCAAATTACATGTTTCTGCGACATCCTTGCTCTAACCTATGAGTCTGTGAATTTTGGTTGCTAAGGTGCTCGACAATGGTTGCTAGGGAGGGGCTAGGAAGTGTTGATGTGATTCACGATTGGCTGTTTGCTGCCCCGAGTCAAACGAGACCACCCTCATGTTTCTATGACTCTTCTATCCAGAGATATCCATTTGATCTCTTTCAATGGAAGTCTATGGAGCTTGTTGCTAAGGTGCTCTAAATGGTTGCTAGGGGCGTGGCCTGATAGCTTCACAATGATCCTGAGAGACTGATTGGTCGTCTGAGTAAAATGAGCCCGCCCCCTTGTCTCTATGACACTGTGATCCAGAGTTATGTTCAATACAAAATCGCTTACTATGGTGTAGGACGGCCCATTTCATGGGCCGTCCTACACCATGTTAAGTCAATGGGAAACTTTGGGGCGCTCCTGCCCCCCAGGGGTGCAACATTTACCCCATTGTGAGGTATATTCTTACAGAGCCTGCCAACCTCTCCAAATGTGGTAAATTTCACATTTCTACGAAATCCTTGTTCTGAGCTATGAGGCGTCAAAGTTAGACGCAATGTTAAGTCTATGGGACTTTTTGGGCCGCTTTTTCGCCCCTGGGGCGAACACCGCACCCCCGATCGCTTATAAAAGTCATAGCACACGATTCCCGAATAGGCCGCACGTTTTGACACCTCATTCAGGGGTGTGTGACAAACGGTCCAGGAGGAGTAGCGCGCCAAACTTTTGTGTGGAAGAATAAAAATAAAAAGAATAACTAGAATGTACATTTCCAGAAGAAAATGTGAATGGTGCTTGCCGTGGCAAAAAACACGACCCGGTTGCACATGATTGTGCCTGTACGATGTTCTGGTGATGAGATATGACTTATTCATGTGTTTGTATGGTTACTAGGGTACTCTATATGGTTGCTATGGTGTGCTTATACAGTTTATGGGATGATATTTAAAGACTAGTTGACAGTCTGAGTCAAAAAAGCCGAACTCCATGTTTCTACTATTTTCTGGAGCTGAAATATGGCTTGTAAATGTTGTTTTATGGTTGCTAGGGTGCCCTAAGTGGTTGCTAGGGCGCGGCTATGAAGTTATTATGTCACTACTTATTGGCTGCTTAATAGGCCGGGTCAATAGAGCCCAACCCCAAGTTTCTATGACCTTCTGATCCAAAGATATGATCTCACAATATTTGTGCCAATGTTAAGTCTATGGGACATTTTCCAGCTGATTTTTCGCCCGACGGACGAACATCGTACATCCGATTGCTTAGAAACGTCATAGCACACCTCTCCTCAATGAGCCGGTTGATTTGACGCCTCACTCATGGGTCTGTGACAAACGGTGCGGGAGGAGTAGCGTGCCAAAGTTTTGTCTAGGTAAATAGTAATTACAATACTAGAACGTACATTTCCAGAAGAAAATGTGAATGGTGCTTGCAGTGGCAAAAAACACGACCCGGTTGCTAGGGTGTTCTTGGAGTTTGCTATGAAGATGCTAGGGTGTATTGGGTGGTTGCTAGGCGGTTGCTAGGTGGTTGCTAGGGTGTTCTGGGTGGTTGCAAGGCGGTTGCTAGGTGGTTGCTAGGGTGTTCTGGCTGGTTGCTAGGCGGTTGCTATGGTGTTCTGGGTGGTTGCTAGGCGGTTGCTAGGGTGTTCTTGGTAGTTGCTAGGTGGTTGCTAGGGTGTTCTGGGTGGTTGCTAGGCGGTTGCTAGGGTGTTCTGGGTGGTTGTTAGGCGGTTGCTAGGGTGTTCTGGGTGGTTGCTAGGCGGTTGCTAGGGTGTTCTGGGTGGTTGCTAGGCGGTTGCTAGGGTGTTCTGGGTGGTTGCTAGGCGGTTGCTAGGGTATTCTGGGTAGTTGCTATGGTGTTACTAGGTGGTTGGTAGTTGTCACAGATGGTTACTATGGAGTTTGTAGCATTTTATTGGCATGATTTAGCACTTAGCTAATCAAAATTAGCATGTAGCTATTCACTGCTAGCATGTGTAGCATGTAGCAAGTCCTGTTTGCTAGCATGAGTCAAAAGAGCCAACCCCCATCTCTATCCGATGTTCTGATGCAGAGATATACGTCTTGCAAAACGGTTGCTAGGGTAATCTGTTTGGTTGCTAGGGAGTGGCTTGGCAGCTGCCAATCATGAAGCTCCAAAGTCAGTGTGAATGTATAAACCAACCCCCATCTCTATACGATGTTTTGATGCAGAGATATAGGTCTTGCAAAATGGTTGCTAGGGTACTCTCTTTTGTTGCTAGGGAGTGGCTTGGCAGCTGCCAATCATGAAACTCCAAAGGCTGCTTGTCAGTATGAATGATATAAACCAACTCCAACGTCTCTGTGACATTCAGAATGGAAGATATCCCTCTTTGGATTTTGGTTGCTAAGGTGCTCGACAATGGTTGCTAGGGAGGGGCTAGGATGTGTTGAGGTGATTGGGGATTGGCTGTTTGCTTCCCCGAGTCAAACGAGCCCACCCTCATGTTTCTATGACACCTATATCCTGAGATATCCCTTTGATGTCTTTCAATGGAAGTCTATGGAGCTTGTTGCTAAGGAGCTCTAAATGGTTGCTAGGGCGTGGCTTGAAAGCTTCACAATGATCCTGAGAGACTGATTGGTCGTCTGAGTAAAATGCGCCCGCCCCCTTGTCTCTATGACACTGTGATCCAGAGTTATGTTCAATAAAAATGCGGTTTCTATGGTGTAGGACAGCCCATTTCATGGGCTGTCCTACACCATAGTACGTGAATGGGGCAACTTTGGGCCGGTCCTGCCCCCCAGGGGTGCAACTTTTACCCCATTGTGTGGTATGTTGTTACAGAGCCTACCAGCCTCTTCAAATGTGATCCAGAGTTATGTTCAATAGAATATCGCTTACTATGGTGTAGGATCACCATAGTACGTGAATGGGGCAACTTTGGGCCGGTCCTGCCCCCCAGGGGTGCAACTTTTACCCCATTGTGTGGTATGTTGTTACAGAGCCTACCAGCCTCTTCAAATGTGATCCAGAGTTATGTTCAATAGAATATCGCTTACTATGGTGTAGGACAGCCCATTTCATGGGCTGTCCTACACCATAGTACTTCATAGGGGCAACTTTGGGCCCCTCCTGCCCCCCAGGGGTGCAACTTTTACGCCATTGTTTGGTATGTTCTTACAGAGCCTATCAGCCTCTTCAAATGTGCCAAATTACACGTTTCTGCGACATCCTTGCTCTGAGCTATGAGTCTGTGAATTTTGGTTGCTAAGGTGCTCGACAATGGTTGCTAGGGAGGGGCTAGGAAGTGTTGATGTGATTCATGATTGGCTGTTTGCTGCCCCGAGTCAAACGAGACCACCCTCATGTTTCTATGACTCTTCTATCCAGAGATATCCATTTGATCTCTTTCAATGGAAGTCTATGGAACTTGTTGCTAAGGTGCTCTAAATGGTTGCTAGGGGCGTGGCCTGATAGCTTCACAATGATCCGGAGAGACTGATTGGTCGTCTGAGTAAAATGAGCCCGTCCCCTTGTCTCTATGACACTGTGATCCAGAGTTATGTTCAATACAAAATCGCTTACTCTCTCTCTCTCTCCATTTCATGGGACGTCCTACACCATGTTAAGTCAATAAGAAAAAGTTTGGGCCGCTCCTGCCCCCCAGGGGTGCAACTTTTACCCCATTGTGAGGTATGTTCTTACAGAGCCTGCCAACCTCTCCAAATGTGGTAAATTTCATATTTCTACGAAATCCCAACTCTGAGCTATGACTCGTCAAAGTTTGACGTAATGTTAAGTCTATGCGTTTTTTCGTCGACTTTTTCGCCCCTGGGGCAAACACCGCACCCCCGATCGCTTATAAAAGTCATAGCACACCATTCCCGAATAGGCCGCACGATTTGACACCTCATTCAGGGGTCTGTGACAAAAGCTGCGGGAGGAGTAGCGCGTCAAAAAAGCGGCGGAATAAAAAGAATAAAAAGAACTAGAAGGTACATTTCCAGAAGAAAATGTGAATGGTGCTTGCAGTGGCAAAAAACACGACCCGGTTGCTAGGGTGTTCTTGGAGTTTGCTATGAAGATGCTAAGGTGTTCTGGGTGGTTGCTAGGGTGTATTGGGTGGTTGCTAGGCGGTTGCTAGGGTGTTCTAGGTGGTTGCTAGGCGGTTGCTAGGGTGTTCTTGATGGTTGCTAAGCAGTTGCTAGGTGGTTGCTAGGGTGTTCTGGGTGGTTGCTAGGTGGTTGCTAGGTGGTTGCTAGGTGGTTGCTAGGTTGTTCTGGGTGGTTGCTAGGCGGTTGCTAGGGTGTTCTGGGTGGTTACTAGGCAGTTGCTAGGCGGTTGCTAGGGTATTCTGGGTGGTTGCTAGGCGGTTGCTAGGTGGTTGCTAGGCGGTTGCTAGGGTGTTCTGGGTGGTTGCTAGGCGGTTGCTAGGTGGTTGCTAGGTTGTTCTGGGTGGTTGCTAGGCGGTTGCTAGGGTGTTCTGGGTGGTTGCTAGGCAGTTGCTAGGCGGTTGCTAGGGTGTTCTGGGTGGTCGCTAGGCGGTTGCTAGGCAGTTGCTAGGGTGTTCTGTGTGGTTACTAGGGCGTTGCTAGGCAGTTGCCAGGGTATTTTTGTGGTTGCTAGGGCGTTGCTACGCAGTTGCTAGGGTATTCTGGGTAGTTGCTATGTTGTTACTAGGTGGTTGGTAGTTGTCACAGATGGTTACTATGGTGTTTGTAGCATTTTCTTGGCATGATTTAGCACTTAGCTAATCAAAATTAGCATGTAGCTATTCACTGCTAGCATGTGTAGCATCATGTAGCAAGTCCTGTTTGCTAGCATGAGTCAAAAGAGCCAACCCCCATCTCTATACGATGTTCTGATGCAGAGATATACGCCTTGCAAACCGGTTGCTATGGTAATCTGTTTGGTTGCTAGGGAGTGGCTTGGCAGCTGCCAATCATGAAGCTCCAAAGTCAGTGTGAATGTATAAACCAACCCCCATCTCTATACGATATTTTGATGCAGAGATATAGGTCTTGCAAAATGGTTGCTAGGGTACACTCTTTTGTTGCTAGGGAGTGGCTTGGCAGCTGCCAATCATGAAACTCCAAAGGCTGCTTGTCAGTATGAATGATATAAACCAACTCCCACGTCTCTTTGACATTCAGAATGGAAGATATCCCTGTCTGGATTTTGGTTGCTAAGGTACTCGACAATGGTTGCTAGGGAGGGGCTAGGAAGTGTTGAGGTGATTGGGGATTGGCTGTTTGCTGCCCCGAGTCAAACGAGCCAACCCTCGTGTTTCTATGACACTTATATCCTGAGATATCCCTATGATGTCTTTCAATGGAAGTCTATTTAGCTTGTTGCTAAGGAGCTCTAAATGGTTGCTAGGGCGTGGCTTGAAAGCTTCACAATGATCCTGAGAGACTGATTGGTTGTCTGAGTAAAATGAGCCCGCCCCCTTGTCTCTATGACACTGTGATCCAGAGTTATGTTCAATACAAATGCGGTTTCTATGGTGTAGGACAGCGCTGTCCTACACCATAGTACTTCATTGGGGCAACTTTGGGCCCCTCCTGCCCCCCAGGGGTGCAACTTTTACCCCATTGTGTGGTATGTTGTTACAGAGCCTACCAGCCTCTTCAAATGTGATCCAGAGTTATGTTTAATAGAATATCGCTTACTATGGTGTAGGACAGCCCATTTCATGGGCTGTCCTACACCATAGTACTTCATTGGGGCAACTTTGGGCCCCTCCTGCCCCCCAGGGGTGCAACTTTTACCCCATTGTGTGTTATGTTCTTACAGAGCCTGCCAGTCTCTTTAAATGTGCCAAATTACACGTTTCTGCGACATCCTTGCTCTGAGCTATGAGTCTGTGAATTTTGGTTGCTAAGGTGCTCGACAATGGTTGCTAGGGAGGGGCTAGGAAGTGTTGATGTGATTCATGATTGGCTGTTTGCTGCCCCGAGTCAAACGAGACCACCCTCATGTTTCTATGACTCTTCTATCCAGAGATATCCATTTGATCTCTTTCAATGGAAGTCTATGGAACTTGTTGCTAAGGTGCTCTAAATGGTTGCTAGGGGCGTGGCCTGATAGCTTCACAATGATCCGGAGAGACTGATTGGTCGTCTGAGTAAAATGAGCCCGCCCCCTTGTCTCTATGACACTGTGATCCAGAGTTATGTTCAATACAAAATCGCTTACTATGGTGTAGGACGGCTCATTTCATGGGCCGTCCTACACCATAGTACGTGAATGGGGCAACTTTGGGCCGGTCTTGCCCCCCAGGGGTGCAACTTTTACCCCATTGTGTGGTATGTTGTTACAGAGCCTACCAGCCTCTTCAAATGTGATCCAGAGTTATGTTCAATAGAATATCGCTTACTATGGTGTAGGACAGCCCATTTCATGGGCTGTCCTACACCATAGTACTTCATTGGGGCAACTTTGGGCCCCTCCTGCCCCCCAGGGGTGCAACTTTTACCCCATTGTGTGGTATGTTGTTACAGAGCCTACCAGCCTCTTCAAATGTGATCCAGAGTTATGTTCAATAGAATATCGCTTACTATGGTGTAGGACAGCCCATTTCATGGGCTGTCCTACACCATAGTACTTCATTGGGGCAACTTTGGGCCCCTCCTGCCCCCCAGGGGTGCAACTTTTACCCCATTGTGTGGTATGTTCTTACAGAGCCTGCCAGTCTCTTTAAATGTGCCAAATTACACGTTTCTGCGACATCCTTGCTCTGAGCTATGAGTCTGTGAATTTTGGTTGCTAAGGTGCTCGACAATGGTTGCTAGGGAGGGGCTAGGAAGTGTTGATGTGATTCATGATTGGCTGTTTGCTGCCCTGAGTCAAACGAGACCACCCTCATGTTTCTATGACTCTTCTATCCAGAGATATCCATTTGATCTCTTTCAATGGAAGTCTATGGAACTTGTTGCTAAGGTGCTCTAAATGGTTGCTAGGGGCGTGGCCTGATAGCTTCACAATGATCCAGAGAGACTGATTGGTCGTCTGAGTAAAATGAGCCCGCCCCCTTGTCTCTATGACACTGTGATCCAGAGTTATGTTCAATACAAAATCGCTTGCTCTCTCTCTCTCTCCATTTCATGGGACGTCCTACACCATGTTAAGTCAATAGGAAAAGTTTGGGCCGCTCCTGCCCCCCAGGGGTGCAACTTTTACCCCATTGTGAGGTATGTTCTTACAGAGCCTGCCAGCCTCTCCAAATGTGGTAAATTTCACATTTCTACGAAATCCCAACTCTGAGCTATGACTCGTCAAAGTTTGACGTAATGTTAAGTCTATGCGTTTTTTCGTCGACTTTTTCGCCCCTGGGGCGACCACCGCACCCCCGATCGCTTATAAAAGTCATAGCACACCATTCCCGAATAGGCCGCACGTTTTGACACCTCATTCAGGGGTCTGTGACAAAAGCTGCGGGAGGAGTAGCGCGTCAAAAAAGCGGCGGAATAAAAAGAATAAAAAGAATAATAAGTATGAGCAATAACACTAATGTTGCTTTGCCTATAGGCAAGCACCATTAATAATAAGTATGAGCAATAACACTAATGTTGCTTTGCCTATAGGCAAGCACCATTAACTAGAACGTACATTTCCAGAAGAAAATGTGAATGGTGCTTGCAGTGGCAAAAAACACGACCCGGTTGCTAGAGTGTGGTACATGATTGCATACGAGCCAACAACCATATCTGTAAGATGTTCTGCTGCTGAGATATGGCTTATTCATGTTGTTCGGTTGGTTGCTAGGGTGTTCTGGGTGGTTGCTAGGTGGTTTCTAGGGTATTCTGGGTGGTTGCTAGGTGGTTGCTAGGGTGTTCTGGATGGTTGCTAGGCGGTTGCTAGGGTGTTCTGGGTGGTTGCTAGGCGGTTGCTAGGGTGTATTGGGTGGTTGCTAGGCGGTTGCTAGGGTGTTCTGGGTGGTTGTTAGGTGGTTGCTAGGGTGTTCAGGGTGGTTGCTAAGGTATTTTTGGTGGTTGCTATGGTGTTACTAGGTGGTTGGTAGTTTTCACAGATGGTTACTATGGGGTTAGGGCTAAGGTTAGGCACTCGGCCGCAGAGTATTTAAAATCTCTATTAAACGAGTGCATTATAATGAGTGCACGAGGCCTGCGGCCTCGTGCCTATGAGTGAGTTTTTATAGAGTATTTAAAATCTCTATTAAACGAGTGCATTATAATGAGTGCACGAGGCCTGCGGCCTCGTGCCTATAGC
Source organism: Phoxinus phoxinus (assembly GCF_949152265.1). Lineage (NCBI taxonomy): Eukaryota > Metazoa > Chordata > Actinopteri > Cypriniformes > Leuciscidae > Phoxinus > Phoxinus phoxinus. The sequence goes on along the minus strand of NC_136888.1, from coordinate 8,172,343 downwards.
CTATGGTTGCTAGGGTGCTGTAACTGGTTGCTATGGTGTGGCTATGAATATTTTAGGCCATTCTAGGTGGTTGCTAGGTGGTTACTAGGCAGTTGCTAGGGTGTTCTGGGTGGTTGCTAGGCGGTTGCTAGGCAGTTGCTAGGGACTTCAGGGTGGTTGCTAGGGCTCCACAGATGGTTACTATGGGGTTAGGGCTAAGGTTAGAGTTTTTATAGAGTATTTAAAATCTCTATTAAACGAGTGCATTATAATGAGTGCACGAGGCCTGCGGCCTCGTGCCTATAGCCTATGGTTGCTAGGGTGCTGTAACTGGTTGCTATGGTGTGGCTATGAAGATTTTAGGCCATTACTTATTGGCTGCTGGATAATATAAATCCTCTGAGGGAGAGAGAGGGGGAGACATGCAGGGGTGTCAGCCCCTTTGTGTCTGTGTGTGTGAAAAATGACAGTTGGGATTTGAATTTCTGAAAATTCCGCAATGTTAAGTCAATGGGACTTTTTTGGCCGCTTTTTCGTCCGCTGTGCGAACATCGTACACCCGATCGCTTAGAAAAGATATAGCACACCTCTCCTCAATGAGCCGGTCGATTTGACACCTCACTCAGGGGTCTGTGACAAACGGTGCGGGGCGAGTTTCGCGCCGAACTTTTGTGTGGAAGAATAATAATTATTACTAGAAGGTACATTTCCAGAAGAAAATGTGAATGGTGCTTGCAGTGGCAAAAAACACGACCCGGTTGCTAGGGTGTTCTTGGAGTTTGCTATGAAGATGCTAAGGTGTTCTGGGTGGTTGCTAGGGTGTATTGGGTGGTTGCTAGGCGGTTGCTAGGGTGTTCTAGGTGGTTGCTAGGCGGTTGCTAGGGTGTTCTTGATGGTTGCTAAGCAGTTGCTAGGTGGTTGCTAGGGTGTTCTGGGTGGTTGCTAGGTGGTTGCTAGGTGGTTGCTAGGTGGTTGCTAGGTTGTTCTGGGTGGTTGCTAGGCGGTTGCTAGGGTGTTCTGGGTGGTTACTAGGCAGTTGCTAGGCGGTTGCTAGGGTATTCTGGGTGGTTGCTAGGCGGTTGCTAGGTGGTTGCTAGGCGGTTGCTAGGGTGTTCTGGGTGGTTGCTAGGCGGTTGCTAGGTGGTTGCTAGGTTGTTCTGGGTGGTTGCTAGGCGGTTGCTAGGGTGTTCTGGGTGGTTGCTAGGCAGTTGCTAGGCGGTTGCTAGGGTGTTCTGGGTGGTCGCTAGGCGGTTGCTAGGCAGTTGCTAGGGTGTTCTGTGTGGTTACTAGGGCGTTGCTAGGCAGTTGCCAGGGTATTTTTGTGGTTGCTAGGGCGTTGCTACGCAGTTGCTAGGGTATTCTGGGTAGTTGCTATGTTGTTACTAGGTGGTTGGTAGTTGTCACAGATGGTTACTATGGTGTTTGTAGCATTTTCTTGGCATGATTTAGCACTTAGCTAATCAAAATTAGCATGTAGCTATTCACTGCTAGCATGTGTAGCATCATGTAGCAAGTCCTGTTTGCTAGCATGAGTCAAAAGAGCCAACCCCCATCTCTATACGATGTTCTGATGCAGAGATATACGCCTTGCAAACCGGTTGCTATGGTAATCTGTTTGGTTGCTAGGGAGTGGCTTGGCAGCTGCCAATCATGAAGCTCCAAAGTCAGTGTGAATGTATAAACCAACCCCCATCTCTATACGATATTTTGATGCAGAGATATAGGTCTTGCAAAATGGTTGCTAGGGTACACTCTTTTGTTGCTAGGGAGTGGCTTGGCAGCTGCCAATCATGAAACTCCAAAGGCTGCTTGTCAGTATGAATGATATAAACCAACTCCCACGTCTCTTTGACATTCAGAATGGAAGATATCCCTGTCTGGATTTTGGTTGCTAAGGTACTCGACAATGGTTGCTAGGGAGGGGCTAGGAAGTGTTGAGGTGATTGGGGATTGGCTGTTTGCTGCCCCGAGTCAAACGAGCCAACCCTCGTGTTTCTATGACACTTATATCCTGAGATATCCCTATGATGTCTTTCAATGGAAGTCTATTTAGCTTGTTGCTAAGGAGCTCTAAATGGTTGCTAGGGCGTGGCTTGAAAGCTTCACAATGATCCTGAGAGACTGATTGGTTGTCTGAGTAAAATGAGCCCGCCCCCTTGTCTCTATGACACTGTGATCCAGAGTTATGTTCAATACAAATGCGGTTTCTATGGTGTAGGACAGCGCTGTCCTACACCATAGTACTTCATTGGGGCAACTTTGGGCCCCTCCTGCCCCCCAGGGGTGCAACTTTTACCCCATTGTGTGGTATGTTGTTACAGAGCCTACCAGCCTCTTCAAATGTGATCCAGAGTTATGTTTAATAGAATATCGCTTACTATGGTGTAGGACAGCCCATTTCATGGGCTGTCCTACACCATAGTACTTCATTGGGGCAACTTTGGGCCCCTCCTGCCCCCCAGGGGTGCAACTTTTACCCCATTGTGTGTTATGTTCTTACAGAGCCTGCCAGTCTCTTTAAATGTGCCAAATTACACGTTTCTGCGACATCCTTGCTCTGAGCTATGAGTCTGTGAATTTTGGTTGCTAAGGTGCTCGACAATGGTTGCTAGGGAGGGGCTAGGAAGTGTTGATGTGATTCATGATTGGCTGTTTGCTGCCCCGAGTCAAACGAGACCACCCTCATGTTTCTATGACTCTTCTATCCAGAGATATCCATTTGATCTCTTTCAATGGAAGTCTATGGAACTTGTTGCTAAGGTGCTCTAAATGGTTGCTAGGGGCGTGGCCTGATAGCTTCACAATGATCCGGAGAGACTGATTGGTCGTCTGAGTAAAATGAGCCCGCCCCCTTGTCTCTATGACACTGTGATCCAGAGTTATGTTCAATACAAAATCGCTTACTATGGTGTAGGACGGCTCATTTCATGGGCCGTCCTACACCATAGTACGTGAATGGGGCAACTTTGGGCCGGTCTTGCCCCCCAGGGGTGCAACTTTTACCCCATTGTGTGGTATGTTGTTACAGAGCCTACCAGCCTCTTCAAATGTGATCCAGAGTTATGTTCAATAGAATATCGCTTACTATGGTGTAGGACAGCCCATTTCATGGGCTGTCCTACACCATAGTACTTCATTGGGGCAACTTTGGGCCCCTCCTGCCCCCCAGGGGTGCAACTTTTACCCCATTGTGTGGTATGTTGTTACAGAGCCTACCAGCCTCTTCAAATGTGATCCAGAGTTATGTTCAATAGAATATCGCTTACTATGGTGTAGGACAGCCCATTTCATGGGCTGTCCTACACCATAGTACTTCATTGGGGCAACTTTGGGCCCCTCCTGCCCCCCAGGGGTGCAACTTTTACCCCATTGTGTGGTATGTTCTTACAGAGCCTGCCAGTCTCTTTAAATGTGCCAAATTACACGTTTCTGCGACATCCTTGCTCTGAGCTATGAGTCTGTGAATTTTGGTTGCTAAGGTGCTCGACAATGGTTGCTAGGGAGGGGCTAGGAAGTGTTGATGTGATTCATGATTGGCTGTTTGCTGCCCTGAGTCAAACGAGACCACCCTCATGTTTCTATGACTCTTCTATCCAGAGATATCCATTTGATCTCTTTCAATGGAAGTCTATGGAACTTGTTGCTAAGGTGCTCTAAATGGTTGCTAGGGGCGTGGCCTGATAGCTTCACAATGATCCAGAGAGACTGATTGGTCGTCTGAGTAAAATGAGCCCGCCCCCTTGTCTCTATGACACTGTGATCCAGAGTTATGTTCAATACAAAATCGCTTGCTCTCTCTCTCTCTCCATTTCATGGGACGTCCTACACCATGTTAAGTCAATAGGAAAAGTTTGGGCCGCTCCTGCCCCCCAGGGGTGCAACTTTTACCCCATTGTGAGGTATGTTCTTACAGAGCCTGCCAGCCTCTCCAAATGTGGTAAATTTCACATTTCTACGAAATCCCAACTCTGAGCTATGACTCGTCAAAGTTTGACGTAATGTTAAGTCTATGCGTTTTTTCGTCGACTTTTTCGCCCCTGGGGCGACCACCGCACCCCCGATCGCTTATAAAAGTCATAGCACACCATTCCCGAATAGGCCGCACGTTTTGACACCTCATTCAGGGGTCTGTGACAAAAGCTGCGGGAGGAGTAGCGCGTCAAAAAAGCGGCGGAATAAAAAGAATAAAAAGAATAATAAGTATGAGCAATAACACTAATGTTGCTTTGCCTATAGGCAAGCACCATTAATAAGTATGAGCAATAACACTAATGTTGCTTTGCCTATAGGCAAGCACCATTAATAATAAGTATGAGCAATAACACTAATGTTGCTTTGCCTATAGGCAAGCACCATTAATAAGTATGAGCAATAACACTAATGTTGCTTTGCCTATAGGCAAGCACCATTAATAAGTATGCAAGATAACACTAATGTTGCTTTGCCTATAGGCAAGCACCATTAATAAGTATGAGCAATAACAATACTGTTGCCTTGCTAAAGCAAGCACCAGTAATAATTATTAAGCATGCTACATAAAATATAAAAGCAAAAATTATTAATAACACTTACAGGTTGTGATACGGAGGAGGAAGCTGATGCAAAAACACTTGGAACTGAACCTTCCTTCAATATCAGTCGGCTCGCGAATCCAAGTTTGATTGCATTTAAAAAGCAATCGTCTTCAAAATGACGCGAACAAAGCACAAGGCTCGGACTATACTTCTGTGGTATAGTGAATTGTAGCCACTTAGTCTTCAAATGCTCCTCCTTGGGCAGATGAAAAAGGTTTGCTTTTGAGCCGCACTTCAGAACACAGCGTCTCGTCGCCATGATATTTTCCCTGGCCTTGGAGGCAATAAGTGGGCGTATCGTATTCAAATAACTTGACAAGTTGACGTCATCTAGTCAGAGAAAAAGCTTCGGTCTTCTAACGATTCATAAAAATGACTCAGAGTCGACTCTCACTTTTGAAAGACAATAACTTTATATACGGTGCACTTTCATATTTCAAACTTTGCAGGATGTTTTTATTCACTTAGATCTATGTTACACACTACATGAAAGGTAAATTTCAAAATTCCATAATAGGTGCCCTTTAACATAAGAAGGAGTCTCTAAGTTTATATAGTTTAAAACCAATTAAGGACCCTTTGACCAGAAATAAGTTCAATCAGTCAAGATATGGACTTCTAAATGGACTTCAATATGACTAATGAAGCATCAGAAGTTGTCTATTTTCCTGGTGTCAAATATGGACTTCTGTATGGGTAATATAACATCACAACAAGTCAATCTTTATGAATAGCAAGTTAACGTTCAGGTACTCTTTGGCCAGGAAGAGTCCAGTAAGTCAAAAAGTGACCTCTGTATACAGAGTTCAAAGACTCTGTATGGCAAATTTTTCATCAAAAGTAGTCTATAACTTTTTTTAAAACTTAGGACCCTTTGACCGGAAATAAGTTCAATAGGTCAGATATGGCCATATATGGCTTATGAAGCATCAGAAGGAGGTTGTGAGTGTGTAGAAAGTTCAAGATTGAGGACTCTTTGGCCAGAAATATGTTTATTTGGTCAAATATGGACTTCTGTATGGCTGACGTAATATCAGAAGGTGTTAACGAGAATGTAAAGAAGGTGACCGGAAATAAGTTCAATAGGTCAGATATGGCCATATATGGCTTATGAAGCATCAGAATGAGTCAATGAGTATGTCTCGAAAAATCAAGATGAGGACTCTTTGGCCAAAAATATGTTCAGTAGGTCAAATATGGAATTCTGAATGGCTGATTTAACATCGGAAGGAGTCTCTAAGTTTATATAGTTTAAAACCAATTAAGGACCCTTTGACCAGAAATAAGTTCAATCAGTCAAGATATGGACTTATAAATGACTTCAATATGACTAATGAAGCATCAGAAGTTGTCTATGAGTATATGTGGAGAGTTCAAGATTCAGAATTTTTTGGCCAGAAATATTTTCCTTGTGTCAAATATGGACTTCTGTATGGGTAATATAACATCACAACAAGTCAATCTTTATGAATAGCAAGTTAACGTTCAGGTACTCTTTGGCCAGGAAGAGTCCAGTAAGTCAAAAAGTGACCTCTGTATACAGAGTTCAAAGACTCTGTATGGCAAATTTTTCATCAAAAGTAGTCTATAACTTTTTTTAAATCTTAGGACCCTTTGACCGGAAATAAGTTCAATGGTCAGATATGGCCATATATGGCTTATGAAGCATCAGAATGAGATTGTGAGTGTGTAGAAAGTTCAAGATTGAGGACTCTTTGGCCAGAAATATGTTTATTTGGTCAAATATGGACTTCTCTATGGCTGACGTAATATCAGGTGTTAACGAGAATGTATAGAAGGTGACCGGAAATAAGTTCAATAGGTCAGCTATGGCCATATATGGCTTATGAAGCATCAGAATGAGTCAATGAGTATGTCTCGAAAAATCAAGATGAGGACTCTTTGGCCAAAAATATGTTCAGTAGGTCAAATATGGAATTCTGAATGGCTGATTTAACATCAGAAGGAGTCTCTAAGTTTATATAGTTTAAAAACAATTAAGGACCCTTTGACCAGAAATAAGTTCAATCAGTCAAGATATGGACTTATAAAATGACTTCAATATGACTAATGAAGCATCAGAAGTTGTCTATGAGTATATGTGGAAAGTTCAAGATTCAGAATTTTTTGGCCAGAAATGTTTTTCTTGTGTCAAATATGGACTTCTGTATGGGTAATATAACATCACAACAAGTCAATCTTTATGAATAGCAAGTTAACGTTCAGGTACTCTTTGGCCAGGAAGAGTCCAGTAAGTCAAAAAGTGAACTCTGTATACAGAGTTCAAAGACTCTGTATGGCAAATTTTTCATCAAAAGTAGTCTATAACTTTTTTTAAATCTTAGGACCCTTTGACCGGAAATAAGTTCAATAGGTCAGATATGGCCATATATGGCTTATGAAGCATCAGAAGGAGATTGTGAGTGTGTAGAAAGTTCAAGATTGAGGACTCTTTGGCCATAAATATGTTCATTTGATCAAATATGGACTTCTGTATGGCTGACGTAATATCAGAAGGTGTTAACGAGAATGTAAAGAAGGTGACCGGAAATAAGTTCAATAGGTCAGATATGGCCATAAAAGGCTTATGAAGCATCAGAATGAGTCAATGAGTATGTCTCGAAAAATCAAGATGAGGACTCTTTGGCCAAAAATATGTTCAGTAGGTCAAATATGGAATTCTGAATGGCTGATTTAACATCAGAAGGAGTCTCTAAGTTTATATAGTTTAAAACCAATTAAGGACCCTTTGACCAGAAATAAGTTCAATCAGTCAAGATATGGACTTATAAATGACTTCAATATGACTAATGAAGCATCAGAAGTTGTCTATGAGTATATGTGGAAAGTTCAAGTCTCAGAATTTTTTGGCCAGAAATGTTTTTCTTGTGTCAAATATGGACTTCTGTATGGGTAATATAACATCACAACAAGTCAATCTTTATGAATAGCAAGTTAACGTTCAGGTACTCTTTGGCCAGGAAGAGTCCAGTAAGTCAAAAAGTGAACTCTGTATACAGAGTTCAAAGACTCTGTATGGCAAATTTTTCATCAAAAGTAGTCTATAACTTTTTTTAAATCTTAGGACCCTTTGACCGGAAATAAGTTCAATAGGTCAGATATGGCCATATATGGCTTATGAAGCATCAGAAGGAGATTGTGAGTGTGTAGAAAGTTCAAGATTGAGGACTCTTTGGCCATAAATATGTTCATTTGATCAAATATGGACTTCTGTATGGCTGACGTAATATCAGAAGGTGTTAACGAGAATGTAAAGAAGGTGACCGGAAATAAGTTCAATAGGTCAGATATGGCCATAAAAGGCTTATGAAGCATCAGAATGAGTCAATGAGTATGTCTCGAAAAATCAAGATGAGGACTCTGTGGCCAAAAATATGTTCAGTAGGTCAAATATGGAATTCTGAATGGCTGATTTAACATCAGAAGGAGTCTCTAAGTTTATATAGTTTAAAACCAATTAAGGACCCTTTGACCAGAAATAAGATCAATCAGTCAAGATATGGACTTATAAATGACTTCAATATGACTAATGAAGCATCAGAAGTTGTCTATGAGTATATGTGGAAAGTTCAAGATTCAGAATTTTTTGGCCAGAAATATTTTCCTTGTGTCAAATATGGACTTCTGTATGGGTAATATAACATCACAACAAGTCAATCTTTATGAATAGCAAGTTAACGTTCAGGTACTCTTTGGCCAGGAAGAGTCCAGTAAGTCAAAAAGTTACCTCTGTATACAAAGTTCAAAGACTCTGTATGGCAAATTTTTTCATCAAAAGTAGTCTATAACTTTTTTTTTAAACTTAGGACCCTTTGACAGGAAATAAGTTCAATAGGTCAGATATGGCCATATATGGCTTATGAAGCAACAGAAGGAGATTGTGAGTGTGTAGAAAGTTCAAGATTGAGGACTCTTTGGCCAGAAATATGTTTATTTGGTCAAATATGGACTTCTGTATGGCTGACGTAATATCAGAAGGTGTTAACGAGAATGTGTAGAAGGTGACCGGAAATAAGTTCAATAGGTCAGCTATGGCCATATATGGCTCATGAAGCTTCAGAATGAGTCAATGAGTATGTCTCGAAAAATCAAGATGAGGACTCTTTGGCCAAAAATATGTTCAGTAGGTCAAATATGGAATTCCGAATGGCTGATTTAACATCAGAAGGAGTCTCTAAGTTTATATAGTTTAAAACCAATTAAGGACCCTTTGACCAGAAACAAGTTCAATCAGTCAAGATATGGACTTATAAATGACTTCAATATGACTAATGAAGCATCAGAAGTTGTCTATGAGTATATGTGGAAAGTTCAAGATTCAGAATTTTTTGGCCAGAAATATTTTCCTTGTGTCAAATATGGACTTCTGCATGGGTAATATAACATCACAACAAGTCAATCTTTATGAATAGCAAGTTAACGTTCAGGTACTCTTTGGCCAGGAAGAGTCCAGTAAGTCAAAAAGTGACCTCTGTATACAGAGTACAAAGACTCTGTATGGCAAATTTTTCATCAAAAGTAGTCTATAACTTTTTTTTAAACTTAGGACCCTTTGACCGGAAATAAGTTCAATAGGTCAGATATGGCCATATATGGCTTATGAAGCATCAGAAGGAGATTGTGAGTGTGTAGAAAGTTCAAGATTGAGGACTCTTTGGCCAGAAATATGTTTATTTGGTCAAATATGGACTTCTGTATGGCTGACGTAATATCAGAAGGTGTTAACGAGAATGTATAGAATGTGACCGGAAATAAGTTCAATAGGTCAGCTATGGCCATATATGGCTTATGAAGCATCAGAATGAGTCAATGAGTATGTCTCGAAAAATCAAGATGAGGACTCTTTGGCCAAAAATATGTTCAGTAGGTCAAATATGGAATTCTGAATGGCTGATTTAACATCAGAAGGAGTCTCTAAGTTTATATAGTTTAAAACCAATTAAGGACCCTTTGACCAGAAATAAGTTCAATCAGTCATGATATGGACTTATAAATGACTTCAATATGACTAATGAAGCATCAGAAGTTGTCTATGAGTATATGTGGAAAGTTCAAGATTCAGAATTTTTTGGCCAGAAATATTTTCCTTGTGTCAAATATGGACTTCTGTATGGGTAATATAACATCACAACAAGTCAATCTTTATGAATAGCAAGTTAACGTTCAGGTACTCTTTGGCCAGGAAGAGTCCAGTAAGTCAAAAAGTGACCTCTGTATACAGAGTTCAAAGACTCTGTATGGCAAATTTTTCATCAAAAGTAGTCTATAACTTTTTTTTAAAACTTAGGACCCTTTGACCGGAAATAAGTTCAATAGGTCAGATATGGCCATATATGGCTTATGAAGCATCAGAAGGATATTGTGAGTGTGTAGAAAGTTCAAGATTGAGGACTCTTTGGCCAGAAATATGTTTATTTGGTCAAATATGGACTTCTGTATGGCTGACGTAATATCAGAAGGTGTTAACGAGAATGTATAGAAGGTGACCGGAAATAAGTTCAATAGGTCAGCTATGGCCATATATGGCTTATGAAGCATCAGAATGAGTCAATGAGTATGTCTCGAAAAATCAAGATGAGGACTCTTTGGCCAAAAATATGTTCAGTAGGTCAAATATGGAATTCTGAATGGCTGATTTAACATCAGAAGGAGTCTCTAAATGTATATAGTTTAAAACCAATTAAGGACCCTTTGACCAGAAATAAGTTCAAACAGTCAAGATATGGACTTATAAATGGACTTCAATATGAGTAATGAAGCATCAGAAGTTGTCTATGAGTATATGTGGAAAGTTCAAGATTCAGAATTTTTTGGCCAGAAATGTTTTTCTTGTGTCAAATATGGACTTCTGTATGGGTAATATAACATCACAACAAGTCAATCTTTATGAATAGCAAGTTAACGTTCAGGTACTCTTTGGCCAGGAAGAGTCCAGTAAGTCAAAAAGTGAACTCTGTATACAGAGTTCAAAGACTCTGTATGGCAAATTTTTCATCAAAAGTAGTCTATAACTTTTTTTAAATCTTAGGACCCTTTGACCGGAAATAAGTTCAATAGGTCAGATATGGCCATATATGGCTTATGAAGCATCAGAAGGAGATTGTGAGTGTGTAGAAAGTTCAAGATTGAGGACTCTTTGGCCATAAATATGTTCACTTGATCAAATATGGACTTCTGTATGGCTGACGTAATATCAGAAGGTGTTAACGAGAATGTAAAGAAGGTGACCGGAAATAAGTTCAATAGGTCAGATATGGCCATATAAGGCTTATGAAGCATCAGAATGAGTCAATGAGTATGTCTCGAAAAATCAAGATGAGGACTCTTTGGCCAAAACTATGTTCAGTAGGTCAAATATGGAATTCTGAATGGCTGATTTAACATCAGAAGGAGTCTCTAAGTTTATATAGTTTAAAACCAATTAAGGACCCTTTGACCAGAAATAAGTTCAATCAGTCAAGATATGGACTTATAAATGACTTCAATATGACTAATGAAGCATCAGAAGTTGTCTATGAGTATATGTGGAAAGTTCAAGATTCAGAATTTTTTGGCCAGAAATATTTTCCTTGTGTCAAATATGGACTTCTGTATGGGTAATATAACATCACAACAAGTCAATCTTTATGAATAGCAAGTTAATGTTCAGGTACTCTTTGGCCAGGAATATGTCCACTAAGTCAAAAAGTGACCTCTGTATACAGAGTTCAAAGACTCTGTATGGCAGATTTTTTATCAAAAGTAGTCTATTTAAAAAAAAAAAAACTTTTTAGGACCCTTTAACTGGAAATAAGTTCAATAGGTCAGATATGGCCATATATGGCTGATGAAGCATCAGAATGAGTCAATGAGTATGTCTCGAAAAATCAAGATGAGGACTCTTTGGCCAAAAATATGTTCAGTAGGTCAAATATGGAATTCTGAATGGCTGATTTAACATAAGAAGGAGTCTCTAAGTTTATATAGTTTAAAACCAATTAAGGACCCTTTGACCAGAAATAAGTTCAATCAGTCAAGATATGGACTTCTAAATGGACTTCAATATGACTAATGAAGCATCAGAAGTTGTCTATTTTCTTTGTGTCAAATATGGACTTCTGTATGGGTAATATAACATCACAACAAGTCAATCTTTATGAATAGCAAGTTAACGTTCAGGTACTCTTTGGCCAGGAAGAGCCAAGTAAGTCAAAAAGTGACCTCTGTATACAGAGTTCAAAGACTCTGTATGGCAAATTTTTCATCAAAAGTAGTCTATAACTTTTTTTAAAACTTAGGACCCTTTGACCGGAAATAAGTTCAATAGGTCAGATATGGCCATATATGGCTTATGAAGCATCAGAAGGAGATTGTGAGTGTGTAGAAAGTTCAAGATTGAGGACTCTTTTGCCAGAAATATGTTCATTTGATCAAATATGGACTTCTGTATGGCTGACGTAATATCAGAAGGTGTTAACGAGAATGTAAAGAAGGTGACCGGAAATAAGTTCAATAGGTCAGATATGGCCATATATGGCTTATGAAGCATCAGAATGAGTCAATGAGTATGTCTCGAAAAATCAAGATGAGGACTCTTTGGCCAAAAATATGTTCAGTAGGTCAAATATGGAATTCTGAATGGCTGATTTAACATCAGAAGGAGTCTCTAAGTTTATATAGTTTAAAACCAATTAAGGACCCTTTGACCAGAAATAAGTTCAATCAGTCAAGATATGGACTTATAAATGACTTCAATATGACTAATGAAGATTCAGAAGTTGTCTATGAGTATATGTGGAAAGTTCAAGATTCAGAATTTTTTGGCCAGAAATGTTTTCCTTGTGTCAAATATGGACTTCTGCATGGGTAATATAACATCACAACAAGTCAATCTTTATGAATAGCAAGTTAACGTTCAGGTACTCTTTGGCCAGGAAGAGTCCAGTAAGTCAAAAAGTGACCTCTGTATACAGAGTTCAAAGACTCTGTATGGCAAATTTTTCATCAAAAGTAGTCTATAACTTTTTTTAAAGGACCCTTTGACCAGAAATAAGTTCAATAGGTCAGAGATGGCCATATATGGCTTATGAAGCATCAGAAGGAGATTGTGAGTGTAAATATGGAATAAGTTCAATCAGTCAAGATATGGATTTATAAATGGACTTCAATATGACTAATGAAGCATCAGAAGTTGTCTATGAGTATATGTGGAAAGTTCAAGATTCAGAATTTTTAGGCCAGAAATATTTTCCTTATGTCAAATATGGACTTCTGTATGGGTAATATAACATCACAACAAGTCAATCTTTATGAATAGCAAGTTAATGTTCAGGTACTCTTTGGCCAGTAATATGTCCACTAAGTCAAAAAGTGACCTCTGTATACAGAGTTCAAAGACTCTGTATGGCAAATTTTTCATCAAAAGTAGTCTATAACTTTTTAAAAAACTTAGGACCCTTTGACCAGAAATAAGTTCAATAGGTCTTTAAAGCGTTGTGCATTAAAGAATAACAATAAAAGTATCATGCACTTCGTTGCCTTGCAATGCATTCAAGAACTAACTCATTCAACAGTGCATTAATGATATTTGCAATGCAATCTGCTGTTGCATCGCTTTGCACATACGATTAAGCGCTGTGCATTGAAGAATAACAATAAAAGTATCATGCACTTTGTTTCATTGAAATGCATTCAAGAACTAACTAAATCAAAAGTGCACTGAAGAAATTTGCAATGCAATCTGCTGTTGCATCGCTTACAATGCATTCAAGAACAAACTCATTCAACAGTGCATTAAAGATATTTGCAATGCAATCTGCTGTTGCATCGCTTTGTACATACGTTAAAGCCTTGTGCATTAAAGAATAACAATTAAAGTATCATGCACTTTGTTGCCTTGCAATGCATTCAAGAACTAACTCATTCAACAGTGCATTGAAGATACTTGCAATGCAATCTGCCGTTGCATCGCTTTGCACATACGATTAAGCGCTGTGCATTGAAGAATAACAATAAAAGTATCATGCACTTTGTTGCCTTAAATACATTCAAGAACTAACTCATTCAACAATGCATTGAAGATATTTGCTATGCAATCTGCTGTTGCATCGTTTTGTACCTACGTTAAAGCGTTGTGCATTGAAGAATAACAATAAAAGTATCATGCTTTTTTTTCCTTGCAATGCATTCAAGAACTAACTCATTCAACAGTGCATTAATGATATTTGCAATGCAATCTGCTGTTGCATCGCTTTGCACATACGATTAAGCGCTGTGCATTGAAGAATAACAATAAAAGTATCATGCACTTTGTTTCATTGAAATGCATTCAAGAACTAACTAAATCAAATGTGCACTTAAGAAATTTGCAATGCAATCTGCTGTTGCATCGCTTACAATGCATTCAAGAACAAACTCATTCAACAGTGCATTAAAGATATTTGCAGTGCAATCTGCTGTTGCATCACTTTGTACATACGTTAAAGCCTTGTGCATTAAAGAATAACAATTAAAGTATCATGCACTTTGTTGCCTTGCAATGCATTCAAGAACTAACTCATTCAACAGTGCATTGAAGATACTTGCAATGCAATCTGCCGTTGCATCGCTTTGCACATACGATGAAGCGCTGTGCATTGAAGAATAACAATAAAAGTATCATGCACTTTGTTGCCTTGCAATGCATTCAAGAACTAACTCATTCAACAGTGCATTAATGATATTTGCAATGCAATCTGCTGTTGCATCGCTTTGCACATACGATTAAGCGCTGTGCATTGAAGAATAACAATAAAAGTATCATGCACTTTGTTTCATTGAAATGCATTCAAGAACTAACTAAATCAAAAGTGCACTTAAGAAATTTGCAATGCAATCTGCTGTTGCGTCGCTTACAATGCATTCAAGAACAAACTCATCCAACAGTGCATTAAAGATATTTGCAATGCAATCTGCTGTTGCATCGCTTTGTACTTACCTTAAAGCCTTGTGCATTAAAGAATAACAATTAAAGTATCATGCACTTTGTTGCCTTGCAGTGCATTCAAGAACTAACTCATTGAACAGTGCATTGAAGATATTTGCAATGCAATCTGCCGTTGCATCGCTTTGCACATACGATTAAGCGCTGTGCATTGAAGAATAACAATAAAAGTATCATGCACTTTGTTGCCTTGCAATGCATTTAAGAACTAACTCATTCAACAGTGCATTGAAGATATTTGCAATGCAATCTGCTGTTGCATCGTTTACTTATAAGCTTAAGCGTTGTGCATTGAAGAATAACAATAAAAGTATCATGCTTTTTTTTTCCTTGCAATGCATTCAAGAACTAACTCATTCAACAGTGCATTAATGATATTTGCAATGCAATCTGCTGTTGCATCGCTTTGCACATACGATTAAGCGCTGTGCATTGAAGAATAACAATAAAAGTATCATGCACTTTGTTTCATTGAAATGCATTCAAGAACTAACTAAATCAAAAGTGCACTTAAGAAATTTGCAATGCAATTTGCTGTTGCATCGCTTACAATGCATTCAAGAACAAACTCATCCAACAGTGCATTAAAGATATTTGCAATGCAATCTGCTGTTGCATCGCTTTGTACTTACCTTAAAGCCTTGTGCATTAAAGAATAACAATTAAAGTATCATGCACTTTGTTGCCTTGCAATGCATTCAAGAACTAACTCATTGAACAGTGCATTGAAGATACTTGCAATGCAATCTGCCGTTGCATCGCTTTGCACATACGATTAAGCGCTGTGCATTGAAGAATAACAATAAAAGTATCAAGCACTTTGTTGCCTTGCAATGCATTAATTCAAGAACTAACTCATTCAACAGTGCATTGAAGATATTTGCAATGCAATCTGCTGTTGCATCGTTTTGTACTTACGTTAAAGCGTTGTGCATTGAAGAATAACAATAAAAGTATCATGCACTTTGTTTCCTTGCACTGCATTCAAGAACTAACTCATTCAACAGTGCATTAATGATATTTGCAATGCAATCTGCTGTTGCATCGCTTTGCACATACGATTAAGCGCTGTGCATTGAAGAATAACAATAAAAGTATCATGCACTTTGTTTCATTGAAATGCATTCAAGAACTAACTCATTCAACAGTGCATTAATGATATTTGCAATGCAATCTGCTGTTGCATCGCTTTGCACATACGATTAAGCGCTGTGCATTGAAGAATAACAATAAAAGTATCATGCACTTTGTTTCATTGAAATGCATTCAAGAACTAACTAAATCAAAAGTGCACTTAAGAAATTTGCAATGCAATCTGCTGTTGCGTCGCTTACAATGCATTCAAGAACAAACTCATCCAACAGTGCATTAAAGATATTTGCAATGCAATCTGCTGTTGCATCGCTTTGTACTTACCTTAAAGCCTTGTGCATTAAAGAATAACAATTAAAGTATCATGCACTTTGTTGCCTTGCAGTGCATTCAAGAACTAACTCATTGAACAGTGCATTGAAGATACTTGCAATGCAATCTGCCGTTGCATCGCTTTGCACATACGATTAAGCGCTGTGCATTGAAGAATAACAATAAAAGTATCATGCACTTTGTTGCCTTGCAATGCATTCAAGAACTAACTCATTCAACAGTGCATTGAAGATATTTGCAATGCAATCTGCTGTTGCATCGTTTTGTACCTACGTTAAAGCTTTGTGCATTAAAGAATAACAATAAAAGTATCATGCACTTTGTTGCCTTGCAATGCATTCAAGAACAACTCATTCAACAGTGCAATAAAGATATTTGCAATGCAATCTGCTGTTGCATCGCTTTGTACATACGTTAAAGCGTAGTGCATTAAAGAATAACAATAAAAGTATCATGCACTTTTGTTGCCTTGCAATGCATTCAAGAACTAACTAAATCAAAAGTGCACTGAAGAAATTTGCAATGCAATCTGCCGTTGCATCGCTTTGCACATACGATTAAGCGCTGTGCATTGAAGAATAACAATAAAAGTATCATGCACTTTTGTTGCCTTGCAATGCATTCAAGAACTAACTAAATCAAAAGTGCACTGAAGAAATTTGCAATGCAATCTGCCGTTGCATCGCTTTGCACATACGATTAAGCGCTGTGCATTGAAGAATAACAATAAAAGTATCATGCACTTTGTTGCCTTGCAATACATTCAAGAACTAACTCATTCAACAGTGCATTGAAGATATTTGCAATGCAATCTGCTGTTGCATCGTTTTGTACCTAAGTTAAAGCGTTGTGCATTGAAGAATAACAATAAAAGTATCATGCACTTTGTTTCCTTGCAATGCATTCAAGAACTAACTCATTCAACAGTGCATTAATGATATTTGCAATGCAATCTGCTTTTTGCATCGCTTTGCACATACGATTAAGCGCTGTGCATTGAAGAATAACAATAAACGTATCATGCACTTTGTTTCATTGAAATGCATTCAAGAACTAACTAAATCAAAAGTGCACTTAAGAAATTTGCAATGCAATCTGCTGTTGCATCGCTTACAATGCATTCAAGAACAAACTCATCCAACAGTGCATTAAAGATATTTGCAATGCAATCTGCTGTTGCATCGATTTGAACATACGTTAAAGCGTTGTGCATTAAAGAATAACAATAAAAGTAACATGCACTTTGTTGCATTACAATTCATTCAAGAACTAACTCAGGCCAAAGTGCACTGAAGATATTTGCAATGCAATCTGTTGTTGCATCGCTTTGCAAATACGTTAAAGCGCTGTGCATTGAAGAATAACAATAAAAGTATCATGCACTTTGTTGCCTTGCAATGCATTCAAGAACTAACTCATTCAACAGTGCATTGAAGATATTTGCAATGCAATCTGCTGTTGCATCGTTTTGTACCTACGTTAAAGCGTTGTGCATTAAAGAATAACAATAAAAGTATCATGCACTTTGTTTCATTGAAATGCATTCAAGAACTAACTAAATCAAATGTGCACTTAAGAAATTTGCAATGCAATCTGCTGTTGCATCGCTTACAATGCATTCAAGAACAAACTCATTCAACAGTGCATTAAAGATATTTGCAGTGCAATCTGCTGTTGCATCACTTTGTACATACGTTAAAGCCTTGTGCATTAAAGAATAACAATTAAAGTATCATGCACTTTGTTGCCTTGCAATGCATTCAAGAACTAACTCATTCAACAGTGCATTGAAGATACTTGCAATGCAATCTGCCGTTGCATCGCTTTGCACATACGATGAAGCGCTGTGCATTGAAGAATAACAATAAAAGTATCATGCACTTTGTTGCCTTGCATTGCATTCAAGAACTAACTCATTCAACAGTGCATTAATGATATTTGCAATGCAATCTGCTGTTGCATCGCTTTGCACATACGATTAAGCGCTGTGCATTGAAGAATAACAATAAAAGTATCATGCACTTTGTTTCATTGAAATGCATTCAAGAACTAACTAAATCAAAAGTGCACTTAAGAAATTTGCAATGCAATCTGCTGTTGCGTCGCTTACAATGCATTCAAGAACAAACTCATCCAACAGTGCATTAAAGATATTTGCAATGCAATCTGCTGTTGCATCGCTTTGTACTTACCTTAAAGCCTTGTGCATTAAAGAATAACAATTAAAGTATCATGCACTTTGTTGCCTTGCAGTGCATTCAAGAACTAACTCATTGAACAGTGCATTGAAGATATTTGCAATGCAATCTGCCGTTGCATCGCTTTGCACATACGATTAAGCGCTGTGCATTGAAGAATAACAATAAAAGTATCATGCACTTTGTTGCCTTGCAATGCATTTAAGAACTAACTCATTCAACAGTGCATTGAAGATATTTGCAATGCAATCTGCTGTTGCATCGTTTACTTATAAGCTTAAGCGTTGTGCATTGAAGAATAACAATAAAAGTATCATGCTTTTTTTTTCCTTGCAATGCATTCAAGAACTAACTCATTCAACAGTGCATTAATGATATTTGCAATGCAATCTGCTGTTGCATCGCTTTGCACATACGATTAAGCGCTGTGCATTGAAGAATAACAATAAAAGTATCATGCACTTTGTTTCATTGAAATGCATTCAAGAACTAACTAAATCAAAAGTGCACTTAAGAAATTTGCAATGCAATTTGCTGTTGCATCGCTTACAATGCATTCAAGAACAAACTCATCCAACAGTGCATTAAAGATATTTGCAATGCAATCTGCTGTTGCATCGCTTTGTACTTACCTTAAAGCCTTGTGCATTAAAGAATAACAATTAAAGTATCATGCACTTTGTTGCCTTGCAATGCATTCAAGAACTAACTCATTGAACAGTGCATTGAAGATACTTGCAATGCAATCTGCCGTTGCATCGCTTTGCACATACGATTAAGCGCTGTGCATTGAAGAATAACAATAAAAGTATCAAGCACTTTGTTGCCTTGCAATGCATTAATTCAAGAACTAACTCATTCAACAGTGCATTGAAGATATTTGCAATGCAATCTGCTGTTGCATCGTTTTGTACTTACGTTAAAGCGTTGTGCATTGAAGAATAACAATAAAAGTATCATGCACTTTGTTTCCTTGCACTGCATTCAAGAACTAACTCATTCAACAGTGCATTAATGATATTTGCAATGCAATCTGCTGTTGCATCGCTTTGCACATACGATTAAGCGCTGTGCATTGAAGAATAACAATAAAAGTATCATGCACTTTGTTTCATTGAAATGCATTCAAGAACTAACTCATTCAACAGTGCATTAATGATATTTGCAATGCAATCTGCTGTTGCATCGCTTTGCACATACGATTAAGCGCTGTGCATTGAAGAATAACAATAAAAGTATCATGCACTTTGTTTCATTGAAATGCATTCAAGAACTAACTAAATCAAAAGTGCACTTAAGAAATTTGCAATGCAATCTGCTGTTGCGTCGCTTACAATGCATTCAAGAACAAACTCATCCAACAGTGCATTAAAGATATTTGCAATGCAATCTGCTGTTGCATCGCTTTGTACTTACCTTAAAGCCTTGTGCATTAAAGAATAACAATTAAAGTATCATGCACTTTGTTGCCTTGCAGTGCATTCAAGAACTAACTCATTGAACAGTGCATTGAAGATACTTGCAATGCAATCTGCCGTTGCATCGCTTTGCACATACGATTAAGCGCTGTGCATTGAAGAATAACAATAAAAGTATCATGCACTTTGTTGCCTTGCAATGCATTCAAGAACTAACTCATTCAACAGTGCATTGAAGATATTTGCAATGCAATCTGCTGTTGCATCGTTTTGTACCTACGTTAAAGCTTTGTGCATTAAAGAATAACAATAAAAGTATCATGCACTTTGTTGCCTTGCAATGCATTCAAGAACAACTCATTCAACAGTGCAATAAAGATATTTGCAATGCAATCTGCTGTTGCATCGCTTTGTACATACGTTAAAGCGTAGTGCATTAAAGAATAACAATAAAAGTATCATGCACTTTTGTTGCCTTGCAATGCATTCAAGAACTAACTAAATCAAAAGTGCACTGAAGAAATTTGCAATGCAATCTGCCGTTGCATCGCTTTGCACATACGATTAAGCGCTGTGCATTGAAGAATAACAATAAAAGTATCATGCACTTTTGTTGCCTTGCAATGCATTCAAGAACTAACTAAATCAAAAGTGCACTGAAGAAATTTGCAATGCAATCTGCCGTTGCATCGCTTTGCACATACGATTAAGCGCTGTGCATTGAAGAATAACAATAAAAGTATCATGCACTTTGTTGCCTTGCAATACATTCAAGAACTAACTCATTCAACAGTGCATTGAAGATATTTGCAATGCAATCTGCTGTTGCATCGTTTTGTACCTAAGTTAAAGCGTTGTGCATTGAAGAATAACAATAAAAGTATCATGCACTTTGTTTCCTTGCAATGCATTCAAGAACTAACTCATTCAACAGTGCATTAATGATATTTGCAATGCAATCTGCTTTTTGCATCGCTTTGCACATACGATTAAGCGCTGTGCATTGAAGAATAACAATAAACGTATCATGCACTTTGTTTCATTGAAATGCATTCAAGAACTAACTAAATCAAAAGTGCACTTAAGAAATTTGCAATGCAATCTGCTGTTGCATCGCTTACAATGCATTCAAGAACAAACTCATCCAACAGTGCATTAAAGATATTTGCAATGCAATCTGCTGTTGCATCGATTTGAACATACGTTAAAGCGTTGTGCATTAAAGAATAACAATAAAAGTAACATGCACTTTGTTGCATTACAATTCATTCAAGAACTAACTCAGGCCAAAGTGCACTGAAGATATTTGCAATGCAATCTGTTGTTGCATCGCTTTGCAAATACGTTAAAGCGCTGTGCATTGAAGAATAACAATAAAAGTATCATGCACTTTGTTGCCTTGCAATGCATTCAAGAACTAACTCATTCAACAGTGCATTGAAGATATTTGCAATGCAATCTGCTGTTGCATCGTTTTGTACCTACGTTAAAGCGTTGTGCATTAAAGAATAACAATAAAAGTATCATGCACTTTGTTGCCTTGCAATGCATTCAAGAACTAACTCATTCAACAGTGCAATAAAGATATTTGCAATGCAATCTGCTGTTGCATCGCTTTGTACATACGTTAAGGCGTAGTGCATTAAAGAATAACAATAAAAGTATCATGCACTTTGTTGCATTACAATTCATTCAAGAACTAACTCAGGCCAAAGTGCACTGAAGATATTTGCAATGCAATCTGCTGTTGCATCGTTTACTTATAAGCTTAAGCGTTGTGCATTGAAGAATAACATTAAAAGTATCATGCACTTTGTTGCCTTGTAATGCATTTCAGAACTAACTCATTCAACAATGCATTGAAGATATTTGCAATGCACTCTGCTGTTGCATCGCTTTGAACATACGTTAAAGCGTTGTGCATTACAGAATAACAATAAAAGTATCATGCACTTTGTTGCATTACAATTCATTCAAGAACTAACTCAGGCCAAAGTGCACTGAAGATATTTGCAATGCAATCTGCTGTTGCATCGTTTACTTATAAGCTTAAGCGTTGTGCATTGAAGAATAACATTAAAAGTATCATGCACTTTGTATCCTTGCAATGCATTCAAGAACTAACTCATTCAATAGTGCATTGAAGATATTTGCAATGCAATCTGCTGTTGCATCGTTTTGCACATACGATTAAGCTCTGTGCATTGAAGAATAACAATAAAAGTATCATGCACGTTGTTGCCTTGCAATGCATTCAAGAACTAACTCAGGCCAAAGTGCACTGAAGATATTTGCAATGCAATCTGTTGTTGCATCGCTTTGCAAATACGTTAAAGCGCTGTGCATTGAAGAATAACAATAAAAGTATCATGCACTTTGTTGCCTTGCAATGCATTCAAGAACTAACTCTTTCAACAGTGCAATAAAGATATTTGCAATGCAATCTGCTGTTGCATCGCTTTGTACATACGTTAAGGCGTAGTGCATTAAAGAATAACAATAAAAGTATCATGCACTTTGTTGCCTTGCAATGCATTCAAGAACTAACTCTTTCAACAGTGCAATAAAGATATTTGCAATGCAATCTGCTGTTGCATCGCTTTGTACATACGTTAAGGCGTTGTGCATTAAAGAATAACAATAAAAGTATCATGCACTTTGTTGCCTTGCAATGCATTCCAGAACTAACTCATTCAACAATGCATTGAAGATATTTGCAATGCACTCTGCTGTTGCATCGCTTTGAACATATGTTAAAGCGTTGTGCATTACAGAATAACAATAAAAGTAACATGCACTTTGTTGCATTACAATTCATTCAAGAACTAACTCAGGCCAAAGTGCACTGAAGATATTTGCAATGCAATCTGCTGTTGCATCGTTTACTTATAAGCTTAAGCGTTGTGCATTGAAGAATAACATTAAAAGTATCATGCACTTTGTATCCTTGCAATGCATTCAAGAACTAACTCATTCAACAGTGCATTAATGATATTTGCAATGCATTCTGCTGTTGCATCGCTTTGCACTTACGATTAAGCGCTGTGCATTAAAGAATAACAATAAAAGTATCATGCACTTTGTTGCCTTGCAATGCATTCAAGAACTAACTCATTCAACAGTGCAATAAAGATATTTGCAATGCAATCTGCTGTTGCATCGCTTTGTACATACGTTAAGGCGTAGTGCATTAAAGAATAACAATAAAAGTATCATGCACTTTGTTGCCTTGCAATGCATTCCAGAACTAACTCATTCAACAATGCATTGAAGATATTTGCAATGCACTCTGCTGTTGCATCGCTTTGAACATATGTTAAAGCGTTGTGCATTACAGAATAACAATAAAAGTAACATGCACTTTGTTGCATTACAATTCATTCAAGAACTAACTAAGGCCAAAGTGCACTGAAGATATTTGCAATGCAATCTGCTGTTGCATCGTTTACTTATAAGCTTAAAGCGTTGTGCATTGAAGAATAACATTAAAAGTATCATGCACTTTGTATCCTTGCAATGCATTCAAGAACTAACTCATTCAATAGTGCATTGAAGATATTTGCAATGCAATCTGCTGTTGCATCGTTTTGCACATACGATTAAGCTCTGTGCATTGAAGAATAACAATAAAAGTATCATGCACGTTGTTGCCTTGCAATGCATTCAAGAACTAACTCAGGCCAAAGTGCACTGAAGATATTTGCAATGCAATCTGTTGTTGCATCGCTTTGCAAATACGTTAAAGCGCTGTGCATTGAAGAATAACAATAAAAGTATCATGCACTTTGTTGCCTTGCAATGCATTCAAGAATTAACTCATTCAACAGTGCATTGAAGATATTTGCAATGCAATCTGCTGTTGCATCGTTTTGTACCTACGTTAAGCGTTGTGCATTAAAGAATAACAATAAAAGTATCATGCACTTTGTTGCCTTGCAATGCATTCAAGAACTAACTCTTTCAACAGTGCAATAAAGATATTTGCAATGCAATCTGCTGTTGCATCGCTTTGTACATACGTTAAGGCGTAGTGCATTAAAGAATAACAATAAAAGTATCATGCACTTTGTTGCCTTGCAATGCATTCCAGAACTAACTCATTCAACAATGCATTGAAGATATTTGCAATGCACTCTGCTGTTGCATCGCTTTGAACATACG
This sequence comes from Phoxinus phoxinus, assembly GCF_949152265.1. Taxonomy (NCBI): domain Eukaryota; kingdom Metazoa; phylum Chordata; class Actinopteri; order Cypriniformes; family Leuciscidae; genus Phoxinus; species Phoxinus phoxinus. The sequence goes on along the minus strand of NC_136888.1, from coordinate 8,148,606 downwards.
TTAAAGCGTTGTGCATTACAGAATAACAATAAAACTAACATGCACTTTGTTGCATTACAATTCATTCAAAAACTAACTAAGGCCAAAGTGCACTGAATATATTTGCAATGCAATCTGCTGTTGCATCGTTTACTTATAAGCTTAAGCGTTGTGCATTGAAGAATAACATTAAAAGTATCATGCACTTTGTATCCTTGCAATGCATTCAAGAACTAACTCATTCAATAGTGCATTGAAGATATTTGCAATGCAATCTGCTGTTGCATCGTTTTGCACATACGATTAAGCTCTGTGCATTGAAGAATAACAATAAAAGTATCATGCACGTTGTTGCCTTGCAATGCATTCAAGAACTAACTCAGGCCAAAGTGCACTGAAGATATTTGCAATGCAATCTGTTGTTGCATCGCTTTGCAAATACGTTAAAGCGCTGTGCATTGAAGAATAACAATACAAGTATCATGCACTTTGTTGCCTTGCAATGCATTCAAGAACTAACTCATTCAACAGTGCATTGAAGATATTTGCAATGCAATCTGCTGTTGCATCGTTTTGTACCTACGTTAAAGCGTTGTGCATTAAAGAAGAACAATAAAAGTATCATGCACTTTGTTGCCTTGCAATGCATTCAAGAACTAACTCTTTCAACAGTGCAATAAAGATATTTGCAATGCAATCTGCTGTTGCATCGCTTTGTACATACGTTAAGGCGTAGTGCATTAAAGAATAACAATAAAAGTATCATGCACTTTGTTGCCTTGCAATGCATTCCAGAACTAACTCATTCAACAATGCATTGAAGATATTTGCAATGCACTCTGCTGTTGCATCGCTTTGAACATATGTTAAAGCGTTGTGCATTACAGAATAACAATAAAAGTAACATGCACTTTGTTGCATTACAATTCATTCAAGAACTAACTCAGGCCAAAGTGCACTGAAGATATTTGCAATGCAATCTGCTGTTGCATCGTTTACTTATAAGCTTAAGCGTTGTGCATTGAAGAATAACATTAAAAGTATCATGCACTTTGTATCCTTGCAATGCATTTAAGAACTAACTCATTCAATAGTGCATTGAAGATATTTGCAATGCAATCTGCTGTTGCATCGTTTTGCACATACGATTAAGCTCTGTGCATTGAAGAATAACAATAAAAGTATCATGCACGTTGTTGCCTTGCAATGCATTCAAGAACTAACTCAGGCCAAAGTGCACTGAAGATATTTGCAATGCAATCTGTTGTTGCATCGCTTTGCAAATACGTTAAAGCGCTGTGCATTGAAGAATAACAATAAAAGTATCATGCACTTTGTTTCATTGAAATGCATTCAAGAACTAACTAAATCAAAAGTGCACTTAAGAAATTTGCAATGCAATCTGCTGTTGCATCGCTTACAATGCATTCAAGAACAAACTCATTCAACAGTGCATTAAAGATATTTGCAGTGCAATCTGCTGTTGCATCGCTTTGTACATACGTTAAAGCCTTGTGCTTTAAAGAATAACAATTAAAGTATCATGCACTTTGTTGCCTTGCAATGCATTCAAGAACTAACTCATTCAACAGTGCATTGAAGATAATTGCAATGCAATCTGCCGTTGCATCGCTTTGCACATACGATTAAGCGCTGTGCATTGAAGAATAACAATAAAAGTATCATGCACTTTGTTGCCTTGCAATGCATTCAAGAACTAACTCATTCAACAGTGCATTAATGATATTTGCAATGCATTCTGCTGTTGCATCGCTTTGCACATACGATTAAGCGCTGTGCATTGAAGAATAACAATAAAAGTATCATGCACTTTGTTTCATTGAAATGCATTCAAGAACTAACTAAATCAAAATGGCACTTAAGAAATTTGCAATGCAATCTGCTGTTGCGTCGCTTACAATGCATTCAAGAACAAACTCATCCAACAGTGCATTGAAGATACTTGCAATGCAATCTGCCGTTGCATCGCTTTGCACATACGATTAAGCGCTGTGCATTAAAGAATAACAATTAAAGTATCATGCACTTTGTTGCCTTGCAATGCATTCAAGAACTAACTCATTCAACAGTGCATTGAAGATACTTGCAATGCAATCTGCCGTTGCATCGCTTTGCACATACGATTAAGCGCTGTGCATTGAAGAATAACAATAAAAGTATCATGCACTTTGTTGCCTTGCAATGCATTCAAGAACTAACTCATTCAACAGTGCATTAATGATATTTGCAATGCATTCTGCTGTTGCATCGCTTTGCACATACGATTAAGCGCTGTGCATTGAAGAATAACAATAAAAGTATCATGCACTTTGTTTCATTGAAATGCATTCAAGAACTAACTAAATCAAAAGTGCACTTAAGAAATTTGCAATGCAATCTGCTGTTGCGTCGCTTACAATGCATTCAAGAACAAACTCATCCAACAGTGCATTAAAGATATTTGCAATGCAATCTGCTGTTGCATCGCTTTGTACTTACCTTAAAGCCTTGTGCATTAAAGAATAACAATTAAAGTATCATGCACTTTGTTGCCTTGCAATGCATTCAAGAACTAACTCATTCAACAGTGCATTGAAGATACTTGCAATGCAATCTGCCGTTGCATCGCTTTGCACATACGATTAGGCGCTGTGCATTGAAGAATAACAATAAAAGTAACATGCACTTTGTTGCATTACAATTCATTCAAGAACTAAACTCAGGCCAAAGTGCACTGAAGATATTTGCAATGCAATCTGCTGTTGCATTGCTTTGCACATACGATTAAGCGCTGTGCATTAAAGAATAACAATAAAAGTATCATGCACTTTGTTGCCTTAAAATGCATTCAAGAACTAACTCATTCAACAGTGCATTAATGATATTTGCAATGCAATCTGCTGTTGCATCGCTTTGCACATAAGATTAAGCGCTGTGCATTGAAGAATAACAATAAAAGTATCATGCACTTTGTTTCATTGAAATGCATTCAAGAACTAACTAAATCAAAAGTGCACTGAAGAAATTTGCAATGCAATCTGCTGTTGCATCGCTTTGTACATACGTTAAAGCCTTGTGCATTAAAGAATAACAATTAAAGTATCATGCACTTTGTTGCCTTGCAATGCATTCAAGAACTAACTCATTCAACAGTGCATTGAAGATACTTGCAATGCAATCTGCCGTTGCATCGCTTTGCACCTATGTTAAAGCGTTGTGCATTAAAGAATAACAATAAAAGTATCATGCAATTTGTTGCCTTGCAATGCATTCAAGAACTAACTCATTCAACAATGCACTGAAGATATTTGCAATGCAATCTGCTGTTGCATCGTTTACTTATAAGCTCAAGCGTTGTGCATTGAAGAATAACATTAAAAGTATCATGCACTTTGTATCCTTGCAATGCATTCAAGAACTAACACATTCAACAGTGCAATAAAGATATTTGCAATGCAATCTGCTGTTGCATCGCATTGTATATACGTTAAGGCGTAGTGCATTAAAGAATAACAATAAAAGTATCATGCACGTTGTTGCCTTGCAATGCATTCAAGAACTAACTCAGGCCAAAGTGCACTGAAGATATTTGCAATGTAATCTGTTGTTGCATCGCTTTGCACATACGTTAAAGCGTTGTGCATTAACAAATAACAATAAAAGTATCATGCACTTTGTTGACTTGCAATGCATTCAAGAAATAATTCATTCAACAGTGCATTGAAGATATTTGCAATGCAATCTGCTGTTGCATTGCTTTGCACATACGTTAAAGCGTTGTGCATTAAAGAACAACAATAAAAGTAACATGCACTTTGTTGCATTACAATGCATTCAAGAACTAACTCAGGCCAAAGTGCACTGAAGATATTTGCAATGCAATATGCTGTTGCATCGTTTGCTTATAAGCTCAAGCGTTGTGCATTGAACAATAACAATAAAAATATCATGCACTGTTTCCTTGCAAATGCATTCAAGAACTAACTCATTCAACAGTGCATCGAAGATATTTGCAATGCAATCTGCTGTTGCATCGCTTTCTTATACGCTCAAGCGGTGTGCATTGAAGTATAACAATAAAAGTATCATGCACTTTGTTGCCTTGAAAATGCATTCAGAACTAACTCATTTAACAGTGCATTGAAGATATTTGCACTGCAATCTGCTGTTGCATCGTTTTGTACCTACGTTAAAGCGTTGTGCATTGAAGAATAACAATAAAAGTATCATGCACTTTGTTGCCTTGCAATGCATTCAATAACTAACTCATTCAACAGTGCATTAATGATATTTGCAATGCAATCTGCTGTTGCATCGCTTTGTACATACGTTAAAGCGTAGTGCATTAAAGAATAACACTAAAAGTATCATGCACTTTGTTGCCTTGCAATGCATTCCAGAACTAACTCATTCAACAATGCATTGAAGATATTTGCAATGCGCTCTGCTGTTGCATCGCTTTGAACATATGTTAAAGCTTTGTGCATTAAAGAATAACAATAAAAGTAACATGCACTTTGTTGCATTACAATGCATTCAAGAACTAACTCATTCAACAGTGCATTGAAGATATTTGCAATGCAATCTGCTGTTGCATCGCTTTGTACATACGTTAAAGCGTAGTGCATTAAAGAATAACAATAAAAGTATCATGCACTTTATTGCCTTGCAATGCATTCAAGTACTAACTCATTCAACAATGCATTGAAGATATTTGCAATGCAATCTGCTGTTGCATTGTTTTGCACATATGTATGTAATGCACATATGTAATGCGTTGTGCATTAAAGACTTTTTTAAAAAATTTTAAGGAACTTTTTTTATCAGACCTATTGAACTTTGAAGTTCAATATGGGTCAGATATGGGCTTATATGGCGTATGAAGCATCAGAAGGAGATTATGAGTATGTCTAGAAAGTTCAAGATTGAGGATTCTTTGGCCAAATATGTTCAGTAGGTCAAATATGGAATTCTGAATGGCTGATTTAACATCAAAGTTAAGGACCCTTTGACCGAAATAAGTTCAATGGCCTGATATGTATATCTATTGGACTTATGAAGCATCAGTAGGAGTCTTTCAGTATGTATAGAAACTTCAAGATTGAGGACTCTTTGGCCAGAAATATGTTCAGTAGGTCAAATATGGAATTCTAAATGGCCGATTTAACATCAAAAGTATTCTCTAAGTTTATATAGTTTAAAACCAATTAGGACCCTTTGACCAGAAATAAGTTCAATCAGTCAAGATATGGACTTCTAAATAGACTTCAATATGGCTAAAGAAGCATCAGAAGTTGTCTATGATTATGTATGGAAAGTTCAAGATTGAGGATTATTTGGCCAGAAATATTTTCCTTGGGTCAAATATGGACCTCTGTATGAATCACAAGTCAATCTTTATGAATAGCATGGTAATGTTCAGGTACTCTTTGGCCAGGAATATGTCCAGTAGATCAAAATATGACATCTGTTTATTTTTCATTAAAAGTAGCCTATAACTTTTTAAAAAACTTTTTAGGAACTTTTTTAAAAACTTTTTAGGAACTTTTTTATCAGACCTGTTGAACTTTTAAGTTCAACTATAGAAGGTGACCGGAAATAAATTCAATAGGTCAGCTATGGCCATATATGGCTCATAAAGCTTCAGATTGAGTCAATGAGTATGTCTCGATAAATCAAGATGAGGACTCTTTGGCCAAAAATATGTTCAGTAGGTCAATTATGGAATTCTGAATGGTTGATTTAACATCAGAAGGAGTCTCTAAGTTTATATAGTTTAAAACCCAATTAAGGACCCTTTGACCAGAAATAAGTTCAATCAGTCAAGATAAGGACTTATAAATGGACTTCAATATGACTAATGAAGCATCAGAAGTTGTCTATGAGTATATGTGGAAAGTTCAAGATCCAGAATTTTTAGGCCAGAAATATTTTCCTTGTGTCAAATATGGACTTCTGTATGGGTAATATAACATCACAACAAGTCAATCTTTATGAATAGCAAGTTAACGTTCAGGTACTCTTTGGCCAGGAAGAGTCCAGCAAGTCAAAAAGTGACCTCTGTATACAGAGTTCAAAGACTCTGTATGGCAAATTTTTCATCAAAAGTAGTCTATAACTTTTTTTTAAACTTAGGACCCTTTGACCGGAATTAAGTTCAATAGGTCAGATATGGCTTATGAAGCATCAGAAGGAGATTGTGAGTGTGTAGAAAATTCAAGATTGAGGACTCTTTGGCCAGAAATATGTTTATTTGGTCAAATATGGACTTCTGTATGGCTGACGTAATATCAGAAGGTGTTAACGAGAATGTATAGAAAGTGACCGGAAATAAGTTCAATAGGTCAGATATGGCCATATATGGCTTATGAAGCATCAGAATGAGTCAATGAGTATGTCTCGATAAATCAAGATGAGGACTCTTTGGCCAAAAATATGTTCAGTAGGTCAAATATGGAATTCTGAATGGCTGATTTAACATCAGAAGGAGTCTCTAAGTTTATATAGTTTAAAACCCAATTAAGGACCCTTTGACCAGAAATAAGTTCAATCAGTCAAGATATGGACTTATAAATGACTTCAATATGACTAATGAAGCATCAGAAGTTGTCTATGAGTATATGTGGAAAGTTCAAGATTCAGAATTTTTTGGCCAGAAATATTTTCCTTGTGTCAAATATGGACTTCTGCATGGGTAATATAACATCACAACAAGTCAATCTTTATGAATAGCAAGTTAACGTTCAGGTACTCTTTGGCCAGGAAGAGTCCAGTAAGTCAAAAAGTGACCTCTGTATACAGAGTTCAAAGACTCTGTATGGCAAATTTTTCATCAAAAGTAGTCTGTAACTTTTTTTTAAATTTAGGACCCGTTGACCGGAAATAAGTTCAATAGGTCAGATATGGCCATATATGGCTTATGAAGCATCAAAAGGAGATTGTGAGTGTGTAGAAAGTTCAAGATTGAGGACTCTTTGGCCAGAAATATGTTTATTTGGTCAAATATGGACTTCTGTATGGCTGACGTAATATCAGAAGGTGTTAACGAGAATGTATAGAAGGTGACCGGAAATAAGTTCAATAGGTCAGATATGGCCATATATGGCTTATGAAGCATCAGAATGAGTCAATGAGTATGTCTCGAAAAATCAAGATGAGGACTCTTTGGCCAAAAATGTGTTCAGTAGGTCAAATATGGAATTCTGAATGGCTGATTTAACATCAGAAGGAGTCTCTAAGTTTATATAGTTTAAAACCAATTAAGGACCCTTTGACCAGAAATAAGTTCAATCAGTCAAGATATGGACTTCTAAATGGACTTCAATATGACTTATGAAGCATCAGAAGTTGTCTATGAGTATATGTGGAAAGTTCAAGATTCAGAATTTTTTGGCCAGAAATATTTTCCTTGTGTCAAATATGGACTTCTGTATGGGTAATATAACATCACAAGTCAATCTTTATGAATAGCAAGTTAATGTTCAGGTACTCTTTGGCCAGGAATATGTCCACTAAGTCAAAAAGTGACCTCTGTATACAGAGTTCAAAGACTCTGTATGGCAGATTTTTTATCAAAAGTAGTCTATTTAAAAAAAAAAAAACTTTTTAGGACCCTTTAACCGGAAATAAGTTCAATAGGTCAGATATGGCCATATATGGCTTATGAAGCATCAGAATGAGTCAATGAGTATGTCTCGAAAAATCAAGATGAGGACTCTTTGGCCAAAAATATGTTCAGTAGGTCAAATATGGAATTCTGAATGGCTGATTTAACATCAGAAGGAGTCTCTAAGTTTAAATAGTTTAAAACCAATTAAGGACCCTTTGACCAGAAATAAGTTAAATCAGTCAAGATATGGACTTATAAATGGACTTCAATATGACTAATGAAGCATCAGAAGTTGTCTATGAGTATATGTGGAAAGTTCAAGATTCAGAATGTTTTGGCCAGAAATATTTTCCTTGTGTCAAATATGGACTTCTGTATGGGTAATATAACATCACAACAAGTCAATCTTTATGAATAGCAAGTTAACGTTCAGGTACTCTTTGGCCAGGAAGAGTCCAGTAAGTCAAAAAGTGACCTCTGTATACAGAGTTCAAAGACTCTGTATGGCAAATTTTTCATCAAAAGTAGTCTATAACATTTTTTAAAACTTAGGACCCTTTGACCGGAAATAAGTTCAATAGGTCAGATATGGCCATATATGGCTTATGAAGCATCAGAAAGAGATTGTGAGTGTGTAGAAAGTTCAAGATTGAGGACACTTTGGCCAGAAATATGTTTATTTGGTCAAATATAGACTTTTGTATGGCTGACGTAATATCATAAGGTGTTAACGAGAATGTATAGAAGGTGACCGGAAATAAGTTCAATAGGTCAGCTATGGCCATATATGGCTTATGAAGCATCAGAATGAGTCAATGAGTATGTCTCGAAAAATCAAGATGAGGACTCTTTGGCCAAAAATATGTTCAGTAGGTCAAATATGGAATTCTGAATGGCTGATTTAACATCAGGAGTCTCTAAGTTTATATAGTTTAAAACCAATTAGGACCCTTTGACCAGAAATAAGTTCAATGGCCTGATATGTATATCTATTGGACTTATGAAGCATCAGTAGGAGTCTTTCAGTATGTATAGAAACTTCAAGATTGAGGACTCTTTGGCCAGAAATATTTTCAGTAGGTCAAATATGGAATTCTAAATGGCTGATTTAACATCAAAAGGATTCTCTAAGTTTATATAGTTTAAAACCAATTAAGGACCCTTTGACCAGACATGAGTTCAATCAGTCAAGATATGGACTTCTAAAAAGACTTCAATATGGCTAATGAAACATCAAAAGTTGTCTATGATTATGTATGGAAAGTTCAAGATTGAGGATTATTTGGCCAGAAATATGTTCAGTAGGTCAAATATGGAATTCTAAATGGCTGATTTAACATCAAAAGGAGTCTCTAAGTTTATATAGTTTAAAACCAATTAAGGACATTTTGACCAGAAATAAGTTCAATCAGTCAAGTATAGACTTCTAAATGGACTTCAATATGGCTAATGAAGCATCAGAAGTTGTCTATGATTATGTATGGAAAGTTCAAGATTGAGGATTATTTGGCCAGAAATATTTTCCTTGAGTCAAATATGAACTTCTGTATGGCTAATATAACATCACAACAAGTCAATCTTTATGAATAGCAAGTTAATGTTCAGGTACTCTTTGGCCAGGAATATGTCCACTAAGTCAAAAAGTGACCTCTGTATACAGAGTTCAAAGACTCTGTATGGCAGATTTTACATCAAAAGTAGTCTATTTAAAAAAAAAAAAAAACTTTTTAGGACCCTATAACCGGAAATAAGTTCAATAGGTCAGATATGGCCATATATGGCTTATGAAGCATCAGAATGAGTCAATGAGTATGTATAGAAAAATCAAGATGCGGACTCTTTGGCCAAAAATATGTTCAGTAGGTCAAATATGGAATTCTGAATGGTTGATTTAACATCAGAAGGAGTCTCTATGTTTATATAGTTTAAAACCCAATTAAGGACCCTTTGACCAGAAATAAGTTCAATCAGTCAAGATATGGACTTATAAATGGACTTCAGTATGACTAATGAAGCATCAGAAGTTGTCTATGAGTATATGTGGAAAGTTCAAGATTCAGAATTTTTAGGCCAGAAATATTTTCCTTGTGTCAAATATGGACTTCTGTATGGGTAATATAACATCACAACAAGTCAATCTTTATGAATAGCAAGTTAACGTTCAGGTACTCTTTGGTCAGGAAGAGTCCAGTAAGTCAAAAAGTGACCTCTGTATACAGAGTTCAAAGACTCTGTATGGCAAATTTTTCATCAAAAGTAGTCTATAACTTTTTTTAAAACTTAGGACCCTTTGACCGGAATTAAGTTCAATAGGTCAGATATGGCCATATATGGCTTATGAAGCATCAGAAGGAGATTGTGAGTGTGTAGAAAATTCAAGATTGAGGACTCTTTGGCCAGAAATATGTTTATTTGGTCAAATATGGACTTCTGTATGGCTGACGTAATATCAGAAGGTGTTAACGAGAATGTATAGAAAGTGACCGGAAATAAGTTCAATAGGTCAGATATGGCCATATATGGCTTATGAAGCATCAGAATGAGTCAATGAGTATGTCTCGATAAATCAAGATGAGGACTCTTTGGCCAAAAATATGTTCAGTAGGTCAAATATGGGATTCTGAATGGTTGATTTAACATCAGAAGGAGTCTCTAAGTTTATATAGTTTAAAACCCAATTAAGGACCCTTTGACCAGAAATAAGTTCAATCAGTCAAGATATGGACTTATAAATGGACTTCAATATGACTAATGAAGCATCAGAAGTTGTCTATGAGTATATGTGGAAAGTTCAAGATTCAGAATTTTTAGGCCAGAAATATTTTCCTTGTGTCAAATATGGACTTCTGTATGGGTAATATAACATCACAACAAGTCAATCTTTATGAATAGCAAGTTAACGTTCAGGTACTCTTTGGCCAGGAAGAGTCCAGTAAGTCAAAAAGTGACCTCTGTATACAGAGTTCAAAGACTCTGTATGGCAAATTTTTCATCAAAAGTAGTCTATAACTTTTTTTTAAACTTAGGACCCTTTGACCGGAATTAAGTTCAATAGGTCAGATATGGCCATATATGGCTTATGAAGCATCAGAAGGAGATTGTGAGTGTGTAGAAAATTCAAGATTGAGGACTCTTTGGCCAGAAATATGTTTATTTGGTCAAATATGGACTTCTGTATGGCTGACGTAATATCAGAAGGTGTTAACGAGAATGTATAGAAAGTGACCGGAAATAAGTTCAATAGGTCAGATATGGCCATATATGGCTTATGAAGCATCAGAATGAGTCAATGAGTATGTCTCGATAAATCAAGATGAGGACTCTTTGGCCAAAAATATGTTCAGTAGGTCAAATATGGAATTCTGAATGGTTGATTTAACATCAGAAGGAGTCTCTAAGTTTATATAGTTTAAAACCCAATTAAGGACCCTTTGACCAGAAATAAGTTCAATCAGTCAAGATATGGACTTATAAATGGACTTCAATATGACTAATGAAGCATCAGAAGGGTTCTATGAGTATATGTGGAAAGTTCAAGATTCAGAATTTTTTGGCCAGAAATATTTTCCTTGTGTCAAATATGGACTTCTGTATGGGTAATATAACATCACAACTAGTCAATCTTTATGAATAGCAAGCTAACGTTCAGGTACTCTTTGGCCAGGAAGAGTCCAGTAAGTCAAAAAGTGACCTCTGTATACAGAGTTCAAAGACTCTGTATGGCAAATTTTTCATCAAAAGTAGTCTATAACTTTTTTTAAAACTTAGGACCCTTTGACCGGAAATAAGTTCAATAGGTCAGATATGGCCATATATGGCTTATGAAGCATCAGAAGGAGATTGTGAGTGTGTAGAAAGTTCAAGATTGAGGACTCTTTGGCCAGAAATATGTTTATTTGGTCAAATATGGACTTCTGTATGGCTGACGTAATATCAGAAGGTGTTAACGAGAATGTATAGAAGGTGACCGGAAATAAGTTCAATAGGTCAGCTATGGCCTGTGATGGAAATTTTAATCCTAGATGTGTTTATTTTACTCTAGATGTGTTTATTTTACTTTAGATGTGTTTCATTTACTCTAGATGTGTTTATTTTACTTTAGATGTGTTTCATTTACTCTAGATGTGTTTATTTTACTTTAGATGTGGTTTTTTACTTTAGATGTGTTTTTGAATATATATATACGACTTGTATTAACGTTGAACTTTCATTTACTCATAAGCATTTAAAAGAATATAACCAAAGGTACATTATTAAAGATATAAAACTAAGTTTTTATGAGTGTATGAGTTAGAACAAGCTTGCAGGAACAATATGTTCTAAGAAGAACTAAGTAGCAAGTGACCTTTGTACTCCGATTGTGAAGAGAATATGTGTGTGCGCAGCTTTGTTCGAACTGAAGAGAGGCAATAGGTGTGAAAAAGCAGGGGCTGAGAGAGAGGGGGTTTTTGTGCAGGCAAGGCATTGTTCTGTCTAGATAGAATTTATGTTTAGACGAGATCTTGAACACAGAAGTATACAGACGTTTCCTTTTAAGGTAAACGAGAGACAAATCTTTATGACAGATGCAACCCACTCAGGATGGGTTGGGGGTATATAATCTTGGCAAAAGGGAGTGACCTTTGCCTTCTCATATCAGATGCTCTCTGTATGTGAATGCCAATTTCTTGCAAGAAATAAACTTTTGATACTTTGACTTTTCGAAGGTTCCACTTGTCTGTTTTCCTCCTCACTTTTCAAATAGAATAATTTCCACAACAAATGGCGACGAGGATGGGATGCGTAACCAACGATCGGCGTGACTGAGGGGAACAATTGACTGATCATCCCGAGAGACCATACTCTGCGGCTCAATATCCTCAACCTTAAGGAGAGAGAATTGTTCTACTCATCACGACGACCGCGGTGAACGCACTCCCAGAAAAGAACTCACAAGGTCATCAAAAAGACGGTGAGAGAAAATTTAAATTCACAAAGTGGATAAGAAAATTATTTGCGTATTGAATATTTTTTCTAAAAGGGTCAGAGTTTTGGAATAAGCGTTTCCAAACAGGGTTTGAGAATAAGCCTGAAGGGGAGTTCTCAAATGCCATGTGTTAATTCTTCTCTAAAAAGGGCCAGAGTTTTGAGAATAGGTCTGATAGAAAATTTCTCAAACACCAGACAAGGTGCTCGTTCGAAATAAGCTGATAGTAAGTTTCGGACATCAGAGGGGCAATTGTTTGGGAAAGACCTGCATCGACGGAGGCAGGCAATTTTGAAAGTCCTAGATTGACGAATTTAGGCAGGTCGTGGTGGCCACGCTGTAGAGGAGAGTTAACACAGCAAATATAGTGCGTGGTGACCACGCGGGGGAAAATATTTAAATACGCAAATATAAATACTGTTGATTAAAAATATATGTATAAAAATATACATATATATATATAGAGATAAAAGTAAAGAAAAATAAAAATAAAATGGGTAACAAAAATTCGAAAAGAGAGGAGGAACAGGTGGTTAATTTCGGTAAGAGCTCGTATAGAGCCATGGATAAAGTAATGGGAACCTGGTATCATGATTTTGTGCCGTTTTTGATAAACCAATATGGGTTTAATGGAGGTCTAAGTGTGTCACATTTAACTCAAACCAAAGCGAATTGGATGACTCATGTGGTTAAGAAAAAAAACAAAGAACATTACGATAAATGTGGTGAAATCATAGTAAAATGGTTAGAAGAGGCAACACGCAGACAGCAAAAACAAGTCTGTCGGGCCATTGCACCATTGTACTCTGATAAAGAAAGACAGGATGCATCAAAGAAAGCCTTACAGAACCTTAAAAATGATTGTAGTGACTTTGCTGACTCTTCTTCTCCTTTTTTCGGTCACTACGTGAAAATGACGGTGGAGGACGGGGCGTATCCGGCTCGTCGCCCGCCTGCTCTCAATCCTGCTGTGGAAGGAGCTGCTGCGGGAGGAGCGCTAGCCAGCGCACCATCTGGTCCACCGCCCCAATATGTTTCAACGGAGGACGAGAGAGAGGACACATCCTCAACGCGCTCTGGGGCACCATATCAAGGAGCCAGAGGACAGAAGTGCAACAAAGACTTGGAAGAACTGCTGAGCACAAACATGAAAACTTTGACTTTGAGCTCACAAAGACAGGCGAAAAGAAAATTTAGCCAGAGTTCGACCAGGCGTACGGACAAACAACGTCAAGCGCAGCAGCCGAACCTGCGAAGCCAGCACAACCGCCAGCAGACTGATGATTCGGAAACAGAGATAAAGAGTGAAAGCGAGGATGATGATGGAAGTCTCCTAAAGTTTCGGGCACCAATGCTCGAAGTGGCGGGGCCAGAGGGAGCAGTTCTGGTAATGCGGCCATGGAACCAAGAGGACTTGAACAAAGCTGCTGAACACCTGCCAAACATCGAAGCAGGTGGGGCAAAACTGGGTGCTGATTTAGCTGTTTTCTGCAGAGAATTCAGACCGACCCTCGGTGAACTGCGGAGATTAATGGTTTTGAAATACGGACCAGTGCAAATGGCCAAATTGTCAGACGACTGGCCAGAAGATTCTCGTCTGAAACACGTCAACTACGACGATCCGGCCAACAGTGACTACACAAAGAAAGTCAACGATATAATCACAGCTTTAAATAAAGTATTTCCACGCACGATGGACATTCACCAAGTTCGTCAATGTGTTCAAGGAAAAGATGAAACTACGGAAGCGTATTTCCTGCGACTGAAAGAGTGCTTTGATCGACATGGGGGTATGGATAAAAGACAGCCACCAACAGATCCGAATGCGGGACCGATGGGGTCTGATCCTTATGATGACTATTTAAGAACTTTGTTCATGGACGGACTTGACAAAGAAATTTCGAAAGCAATTGAAAAAAGCTGTGTGGGATGGCAACTTGCATCTACAGCGGAAATCAGACGACATGCAAAACATCATGAGGGAATCATCAAAAATCAGAAAGCAGCCAGAACCACCAAGCAAGACAAAGATCTTTCTCTAGCTCTGATAGCGCTGCAAAACAACAACCCCAACCCCAAACCAATCTACCACCAACAAAACCAAAGAGGTGGAGGAAGAGGCAGAGGACGTGGTCGTGGAAGAGGTAGACACTTTTCACAAAATCAACAGCGTCCAGATCGAGACACTTGTTTCACATGTGGACAGAAAGGACATTGGAGTGACACTTGCCCGCAAGCAGCCTACAAAGCGCAGCAGGCAGATTGAGAGGAGGAGGGTGCGAGCAACGGGTTTCCTGTCCATCCATCAGATAAGTATCATTTTCCTTCTTTTCCTGACTCTGCTCTATGCAATGAAGACGTGCTTGCAAATGTTTTCTATAAGGCTCATAATCCTTTACCTTTGATAGAAGTAAACGTACTTGACAAGACATTACTGTTTCTGTTAGACACGGGGGCCACTAACTCCATAATTAAAGAAACAGAATTTACAAAACCAGTTCCACTTTCTGGGAAAACAATTTGTTCCAGAAGTGCAACTGGTCATGTGGTCACAGAACCGGTCTCAACGCCGCTTGAGTGTTCAATTGATGGGAAAATATTTGAGCATTGTTTTTTGATTACTCAGACATGTCCAGTTAATTTGATGGGTAGGGATCTACTCTGTAAGCTGGGTGTTTCTGTTAAATGTACTACTGAAGGGCTTTTTGCTGACATGCGGATGTTGCATGTGACTACAGGGGAAACCCCTTTGTTTGAGTATGAGTGGCAAGTTTCTAACACCTGTCTAGCCACAAAGGCTCGAGACAGAGTGTTGCCATCCTCTGATTTTATGAATGATACAGATTTGCACTGTACTTCACATGTCAGCAATGAACCTGATGATGAATATGCGCAGCGTTGGTTTAATGTTGATGTGGAAAATGTAAAGACAGATTATCTTTATTGGACAAACCACTGGTGTGTTTTGAGTGTGAAATTGACTGACAAACAGACAATGTTTTGTGACATGGAACATGCACAGCCCCACATAGCACTGGCAAAACCAGTGAAGGCTGAATGGCGTGACGCAGGTCCCTTCATGGCCAAGTGCCATGAACTGACCGACTGGGTCATAATAGATCAAAAAAGAATGATCTGCCAAAGTGAAAGTACCGGATGGTTTAAAGAACCGTGTCACAAGACATTAAGGGGTTTGAGAGCAGTCACAGTGGTGGAAGAGGAAGTGCACTTTGGCAGTTTGACCTTATCGCACCTCCCTGCCATTCCGGAAGGACTGGAGGGAGTTCCGAGTTGTCTATGGGCTAAAGATAAATACGATGTTGGTTTGATTGAAGGTTGTGAGCCGATTCAAATTAAGCCTAAATCTGACTATAGACCAAAGAAAATGCAATATCCATTGAAAAGGGAAGCGATTGTTGGCATCACTCCAGTGTTTAATTCTTTGCTGGAAAAAGGGGTCATTATTGAGTGTCCGGACTCGCCTGTCCGCACACCTATTTTTCCAGTAAAGAAAATAAGGGATGCCAACCAAGCCACTGAGTACAGGTTCGTTCAAGATTTAAAAGCAGTTAATGATGCAGTTCAGGCGAGAGCTCCAAACGTTCCAAATCCTTATACGATTTTAACTAAGATTCCAGCTGACACTAAGTGTTACACGCTGGTTGACATTTCAAATGCGTTCTTCAGCGTTCCAGTACATCCTGACTCACAATTTTGGTTTGCGTTTAATTTTAATGGTAAAGCGTACACATTCACACGCTTATGTCAGGGGTACTGTGAAAGCCCAACAATATACAATGAAGCTTTGAAACGCAGTCTAGAAGGTTTGATACTTCCACCAGAGGTCGCACTCCTTCAATATATCGATGATCTGCTTTTGTGTTGTCCAAACGAACAGGTCTGTAAACAAGCTACCATCACACTGTTAACTTATTTGGCAGAGCGGGGCCACAAGGTCAACCCGAGTAAGGTAGCCATAAACCAAACCAAAGTTACCTTTTTAGGTCACGTGTTAACAGCGAACGGAAAAGCATTATCAGATAAAAGAGTCACCGCAATACAGAACATTCCTAAACCGACCACAAAAAAGCAAATGATGTCGTTTTTAGGAATGACCTCATACTGTAGAACGTTTATTCCTGGCTACAGTGACAAAGAAGGGCCTTTGTCAGCATTAATTTATGGTCAGGAAATGGCAGCCTCTGACAAACTAACATGGACCGCTGAGGCAGAGAGAGCTTTTTGTGAAATGAAGCAGGCTCTGATGAGCTCACCGACACTTGGCATACCAAATCCAGATAAGCCTTTTACACAGACAGTAGCTGAAAAAGATGGATACATGTCTTCTGTTTTATTACAGGAGCATGGGGGAAAGTTGAGACCAGTGGCATACTTCTCAACCAAATTAGATGCAGTGGCAAGAGGGCTTCCTGTTTGTCTAAGGGCTGTGGCTGCAGCAGAGAGAGCTGTGATGGCCTCTCGAGATTTTGTAGGTTTCAGTGATTTAACCCTACTGGTGCCGCATGCTGTGTCCATGATTTTATTGGAACAAAAGACTTCTCATTTGTCTGCAGCACGGTGGCTGAGATATAACTTTGTGTTATTGGAAATGCCTAATGTCACTGTGAAACGTTGTAATGTTTTAAATCCAGCTACTTTGCTTCCCACAGAAAATGATGGTGAACCACACTGTTGTGTTTCAGCCTTAGAGCAGATATGTAGTCCGAGACCAGACTTGACAGACGAGGCGTTACCCAATAGTGACATGATTCTTTTTGTGGATGGGTCATCCAGCAAGGATGACCATGGCACAAACAGAGCTGGATATGCAGTTGTTTCATTAACTGAGGTTCTGGAACAACAACCATTGCCGTCACATTTTTCTGCGCAGGCTGCTGAATTGGTGGCTCTGACTGCAGCATGCAAATTGGCAAGTGACCGGCGTGTTACAATTTACACTGACTCAAGGTACGCTTACGGTGTCGTACACGACTTCGGACAAATATGGAGGCATCGGAAGTTTCTGAAAGCCGATGGCAAGCCAATATTGAATCACCTTCTTGTGAGTCAATTATTGGATGCGATGCTGTTGCCAAAAGAACTGGCAGTCTGCAAGTGTCAGGCGCACACTTCTGGCAGTGATGACGTTTCAAAAGGAAACAGATCAGCAGATGTTGCTGCAAAGGCCGCGGCTCTGCTTCCTGTTCAGATAACCACAGCAGCACGGCTGAATGAGGAACTAGGTGACGTAGCTGCGATGCAACAGCATGCCACGGCTGATGACAAGCGAAAATGGAGAGAGGCAGGCTGTGTGTATGAGAATGAACAGTGGGTCGGCCCTAACAATAAACCTTGTTTACCTTCTCATTTCTTTCAGGCATATGCAAAGCTGACGCACGGACTGGACCACGTGTCGAAAATGGGAATGTTCAGTATTATGCAAAATAACTGGTTTACTAAAGGCTTTTCCACAGTGGCAGCAGATTTTTGCAGCAGATGTCTGATTTGCGGGACTAACAATGTGGGCAGGGGTCAGGCAATGAGACAGGCGGGGCATCCCAAGCCGCAACGACCATTCTCACATGTAATGCTCGATTATATTGAATTGACACAATCAAACAAAAAGAAATACTGCATAGTTGCGATTGATATTTTTTCAGGATGGGTTGAAGCCATGCCGACAACAAGAGCAGATGCACAAGGGGTGGCGAAACTACTCCTACAGGAAATAGTCCCACGATGGGGAATTCCTGAAAAATTATCAAGTGATAATGGCTCACATTTTGTAAACAGTGCAATTTCTGCAGTTGAAGCATTCCTGGGTACTCCCTGGAAGCATTTTTGCAGTTACCATCCGGAGAGTGCGGGGTCTATTGAGAGACACAATCAAGTTCTAAAGAACAAGCTGGTAAAAATTTGTGAAGAAACGGGGCTTTCATGGCCAAAGGCCCTGCCTATCGCATTGACTTATATGAGAATGAGGAAGAGGGGGCGAGCACAACTCTCGCCATTCGAGATTCTGTTTGCTCGTCCACCTCACATGGGTTGGGAACCACACAAACCTAGAGCATTGCCTGACACGACTCTTTGCGAACATGACATGTTACAATATTGTGTTGAACTAGATAAGGTGTTCTGTGATATCTCCAAACAGGTCCAGGCAGCAGCTCCAGAGCCGGCTGAGACAGCCCTGCACAGCATCAGGCCAGGAGATTTCGTGCTGATAAAGGATCTGAGACGGAAGCATTGGAGGACGAAACGGTGGCAGGGACCATTCCAGGTGTTGCTGGTAACTCACACGGCGGTGAAAGTCGAGGAGAGAGCTCCGTGGATCCACGGGACACACTGTCGGAAGGTGCCAGCTCCAGCTCCAGCGGTAGCTGCAACGGAAGAAGAATCCCATTCACAGCCAACGAGTACGAGACGGGGGTCAGACTAAAAGAAGCCGCGTGTCATCCTGTAGGTTACCAATTCGAGAACCATCGTCATTGGAGACAGGACGAATCAATAGTACAGGACGATTCTGCAATTTTGGGAGTAGTCCGTACGGTGTCAAGAACTTTGTGGTGTTTTGACGGCGTGGGCGTTGCCGTGACCTGTCTAATAATATCAACTAGACCTGCTTTGAGACCAACAATACATAGAGACACAGGACTGATATCATTTTCACAAGAACATTTTCTTGCCTGGCGAGGTTGTACTGTGTGGCAATATGTTACTAAAGCTTATCCTCTTAACTAGCTTGGCCATGGGCCTAGCACAGGAAGGTAGCATAAAGGTGAAAATGACAAAGGGGAAAGGAAGTAAGATAATCATAATATGTGACCCTATTTCCGCAGCAGGACCTGGGTATAATCCGGACCGTTTGTACAAATGGGGTAAAGCCATGTATTTTTGTAAAGATCCGTGTGGATGGCAAGATGTGTACGGGGGTAATCAGGATGCTGTCAGTGAGGGTCTATTGGCAAAGGCAGGGTATGTCTCACCTCAGGGTAATAGCGCTAAGATGATGTCCGACCTTGTGAAAATTGAAGAAATCACTGAAAATTCTAAAGCCAAACTGAAAGTTACTTTGTCCACAGGAAATGATGGCGCGACTCTGTGGGGGGGAACATTTTTCTGTGCTTGGTGGACTGCAGGTACTGACACTTATGTCCCAATAGAAATTACAATGATAGATCCGCCACCGACAACCCATAGTTTGTCTGAACTAATAACTCACACTAGCATACCAGAAGAAGAAGACGCTGAATTAGAAAAACAGCTTAATTTGCATCATGAGGACACAACTATTACGCACAGTAGAATACAATGTGAGGGCAATAGAGCATGCATGTTAAGTTTACTTCAACGACAAGCTTTGGCTATTAACCAATCATGCTGGTGGTGTCTGAGAATGGATAGGACCTGGAAGGTCCATCCATTAAGATCGGCTAATTTAGGTGAGCTAATTGGATTAATCCCGTGTGCTATGTGGAAATTACTAAATGGGGACAACTCTGCAGCAATCAGATCAAAGTCTGCAAAGGGGGTCAGGTGTCAGAACCCATCAGAACATAGTACTAGGGGCTTTGACAATGTATGGGCAGTAAAACCACAATTAGGCGACGTATGTCTATGTAAATTAGAAAAGCAAACCGGGGCAATAATGACAGGTACATCTCACTGTAAAACTACGATAATCATGAGTAATAATAAATGTGTAACATCGGAGGGTACATTTATTGAGTGTCCAGGTGACGACAATGATCTAAGGGAAACTACGGCTGGGACAGTGTGGGTATGTGGCCAAACGGCATTTCACTACCTTCCTAAAAATTGGATGGGGTGCTGTTATCCAGGACTGTTAGATGCAGGAACGGAAGTTTATTTCAATAAAGAACATGACGACTATGAGCAAAATTCTGTGAGACCAAAAAGAAGTTTAGCTGATGAGAAAATGCCTCTGATGTTTCAAGGTACCAAACTTTGGGACCCTTGGACAAGCAGAGTATCTATGACAGGATGGTCTTTCCTCTTGGGGGGAGGCACTGCTGCTAGCTTACTAAAAATAAATGGTTTAGCCTGGCAGGTATTACGCTTAGCTAACGAGACTGAAGATGCGTTGGGAAAATTAAACACTGCACTTAGAGGAATTAGGGAAGCTGTCATTCAACATCGTCTGGTTTTAGACATGATCACGTCAGAACGTGGGGGTGTGTGCAAAATGCTAGGAACCTCTTGTTGTTTCAACTTGCCTGACGTCTATCAAAATGTAACAAACATAATAGAGCACATGAAAATGGCAGTAGCCACTCCAGGAGACATGACAACTTCACTAGATGTTTGGTTTTCTAGCCTGCAGGAATGGATGAAATGGATGATTAGTACTGTTGTGCCAATAGCATGTTTAATTTTTATTTTGATTTCAATGATACCATGTCTTGTGAATTGCATTTCAGCAGTCACTACTAAGACAGTGACTGCTACGATGTTTAGGATGACTGAAGGGGAATACGTGACAATGATACGTAGAGAACCAGCAGATGAAGTTGAGGTTAGAATGGATGAAGATGAGACTACCGAGAACGAACATGAGTTTGATTAAGAAATGAAATGACCATGGGAAAAGTTTACCTGTTGTAAATTACTATGGTTATGGAGAAGTAAATGTCAAATTGTGTGTATGTTCTTTGGATGAACATGGGGTGGAATGTGATGGAAATTTTAATCCTAGATGTGTTTATTTTACTCTAGATGTGTTTATTTTACTTTAGATGTGTTTCATTTACTCTAGATGTGTTTATTTTACTTTAGATGTGTTTCATTTACTCTAGATGTGTTTATTTTACTTTAGATGTGGTTTTTTACTTTAGATGTGTTTTTGAATATATATATACGACTTGTATTAACGTTGAACTTTCATTTACTCATAAGCATTTAAAAGAATATAACCAAAGGTACATTATTAAAGATATAAAACTAAGTTTTTATGAGTGTATGAGTTAGAACAAGCTTGCAGGAACAATATGTTCTAAGAAGAACTAAGTAGCAAGTGACCTTTGTACTCCGATTGTGAAGAGAATATGTGTGTGCGCAGCTTTGTTCGAACTGAAGAGAGGCAATAGGTGTGAAAAAGCAGGGGCTGAGAGAGAGGGGGTTTTTGTGCAGGCAAGGCATTGTTCTGTCTAGATAGAATTTATGTTTAGACGAGATCTTGAACACAGAAGTATACAGACGTTTCCTTTTAAGGTAAACGAGAGACAAATCTTTATGACAGATGCAACCCACTCAGGATGGGTTGGGGGTATATAATCTTGGCAAAAGGGAGTGACCTTTGCCTTCTCATATCAGATGCTCTCTGTATGTGAATGCCAATTTCTTGCAAGAAATAAACTTTTGATACTTTGACTTTTCGAAGGTTCCACTTGTCTGTTTTCCTCCTCACTTTTCAAATAGAATAATTTCCACAACAGGCCATATATGGCTTATGAAGCATCAGAATGAGTCAATGTGTATGTCTCGAAAAATCAAGATGAGGACTCTTTGGCCAAAAATATGTTCAGTAGGTCAAATATGGAATTCTGAATGGCTGATTTAACATCAGGAGTCTCTAAATTTATATAGTTTAAAACCAATTAACCCCCTGGGGTCGGCAATCACGCCGGCGTGATCTGCTCGCTTTTTTTCTTATCAGTGCAAAAGAGATTCAAAATACTTTGTTGGTTTTGATCTTACATTTAAGTGTTTTACATCATTCGATCCAGTTAAGTTTCTATTTTTTTTGTGTATACTCACAATAAAAACAAAGTGTTGTGTCTTTCGCCAAATAAAGAAAAATAAACATGATGCGAGTTCTGCCTTCTCTCTGTCAGGGAAGTCCATTCTGAAACGCGTCCGAAAATGAACTGTAACTCAGCGAATACTTGTCACTCAGGAACGAGACATTTGTCTTTATGAAGCTAGAATTCTCTTCTTTTAAATGAAGTAATTTATATTAAAAAACACATATTCTTAGTTTATATAATCCGTTTGAAACCAAGGAGAGGCGCAGTTTTTCGTTCTCTCTTCATTATTTTTAATGAGCTGATGCCGCCACGCCCCCCGGCGCTATTCACATGCTAATAGTTGAGGTGATCTATACGCATTGCACACGCCCTCCGATCAATGCCATGATGAATACACGCAGTTTCTCGTCAGATTCACGGATAGTTCATCGCGTTTTGAGGATGGCACGCTTCTCCGGTAAAGTCTCTCTTCAGATGATTATGGACAGCGAGGAAGAATTCACTTTTCCTCAGAGAAACGGTTGCATCTCAGACGGAGAACGGCTGCATTTTCAAGAGCGAATTGATCCCACAGAGGATACAAGTTCGAGTAAGTTGTTTAGTGTTTATATAATTCTTTTCTGATTATATAGAACTCATGTGAATTTTCAGACTATATTTTGCGTAATTTTGGTTAGCTTTTGACATCTTACAGGAAAGATTGCCTTACAATATTCCTAACATTCGTATATGGTCGTGTTTCAATGTGATATTACTCTCTATTTGTATTATATTTCAATCCGTTTTGATTAGCTTATGACACTGATTATCATGCTAAAAATACTGACTTTTGCGAATATCTGCTTAGATGTAAATATGATTTCGTGCAAATATATTTCAGCCTCCGGTAAAATGTGATACTGTCTAAATAGCCTACTAGACATTATATTTTTATTTATAAATGTTCGGTTTTGGTTAGCCTATGACACACGCTAAAATATTGCCACAGATGATTGTGAATACAGGTGTAAATGTTTGAAATGTTCTAAATGCGTGCGCAGATAATGGCCATCAACAGCTCGCGATCTATGGCCCATAAATAGATATTTCTCCGTCCTATGGCCCATCAACAGATATATAGACTACATGCATTGTGCGTCCATACCCATTAATCGCCCATCTTTGGGTAATGTATGCTAACACAGTTGTTTTTATTTTTTTAGGAATGTGTTTGCATCACACTCTCCTTCTGCAGCTCAGCAGAGGGACACGCAGGTGTCGTTCAGTTCTCAATCGAGAATGATGGTAAGTGCACAGACGTAATATTTTACTGATGAAATGTAATTGTGTTTACAATATACATAATATACTCGTCATAATATACAAGTAGGGCCTACCTATTCTTGTGTGAAATTACAAAATCGGTTGTCTTTTTCTTAATCCATGGCCATAGTGATTGATAGCGATAATAATACAGTTTCTTTGATTGTGTTATCAACAGATGTGACAATGAACATGTCCAAGCACCGGTCCCGAAGAGAGCCATGGCAAACAAGCAACAGGTCCAAGTCCACCCTGTCATGGAAAACCGAGACTGATGTTGACATGGTTGCACAGACTGCGTGATTCCTGCCCGGGAAACTGGACCGCAAGTGACCTCTGTTGACTCGCATTCGCCCATGAGTCTGTTTGTAACAGTATACACTACCTTTCTTTCTTTTTTTTTAAAGGATGTGTTAAGTTATATTGTTAGGAAAGATTTCTATTTTGAATAAATGCTTTTCTTTTTAATCAGTGAATCCTGAAAAAAATATCACAGGTTATAAAAAAATATTAAGCAGCACAACGGTTTCCAACATTGATAATACCTGATTATCAAATCATGATATTAGAATGATTTCTGAAGGATGATGTGACACTGAAGACTGGAGTAAGGATGCTGAAAATTCAGCTTTGATCAAAGAAATAAATTATATTTTAAAGTATATTAAAATAGAAAATCATTATTTTAAATTGTAATAATATTTCACAATATTACTGTTGTTTCTGTATTTTTTATCAAATAAATGCAGCCATCTTCCAAAAATATTAAAAATACTAAAAATGGTAATGTGTCCAAACGTTTGACTGGTACTATATGTTTATATATGTACGGTAGCACTGTGGTCTTGTGAGGCACAACATTTAGTTCCTCCACATAGAGGAATTACAATAAAAACAGATTAAAAAACAAAACCTTTGAATGTCCTCTCATTCTCAGATTCTCCTCTCTGCCTCACAGCACCTTGATGGGGCATTAGCCATTGGGGGAGTGTCTATTGTCTCCCCTCATTCATATTCATGGACATCAACACCCCTACGCATAAAGCAGTACTGGCACAAAAACTGACTTGCAAAGTTTAAATCATTATATTGTTGTTTTGTGAAAGAGTGATCAGAATGATTTTCACATAATTTTGTAGTAAACATTCTAGCCTACAAGAATGGTAACTCAAAAGTATTGTGCCAAACTATTCAGTATGAGTTATATGGACTCATTGCAGTGACACATTTTTTCCCAAAACTTACTAACCACGCATAATATTTTTCATCAAAAGTAGTCTATAACATTTTTTAAAACTTAGGACCCTTTGACCGGAAATAAGTTCAATAGGTCAGATATGGCCATATATGGCTTATGAAGCATCAGAAAGAGATTGTGAGTGTGTAGAAAGTTCAAGATTGAGGACTCTTTGGCCAGAAATATGTTTATTTGGTCAAATATGGACTTCTGTATGGCTGACGTAATATCAGAAGGTGTTAACGAGAATGTATAGAAGGTGACCGGAAATAAGTTCAATAGGTCAGCTATGGCCATATATGGCTTCTGAAGCATCAGAATGAGTCAATGAGTATGTCTCGAAAAATCAAGATGAGGACTCTTTGGCCAAAAATATGTTCAGTAGGTCAAATATGGAATTCTGAATGGCTGATTTAACATCAGGAGTCTCTAAATTTATATAGTTTAAAACCAATTAAGGACCCTTTGACCAGAAATAAGTTCAATCAGTCAAGATATGGACTTATAAATGGACTTCAATATGAGTAATGAAGCATCAGAAGTTGTCTATGAGTATATGTGGATAGTTCAAGATTCAGAATTTTTTGGCCAGAAATATTTTCATTGTGTCAAATATGGACTTCTGTATGGGTAATATAACATCACAACAAGTCAATCTTTATGAATAGCAAGTTAATGTTCAGGTACTCTTTGGCCAGGAATATGTCCACTAAGTCAAAAAGTGACCTCTGTATACAGAGTTCAAAGACTCTGTATGGCAGATTTTTTATCAAAAGTAGTCTATTTAAAAAAAAAAAAAACTTTTTAGGACCCTTTAACCGGAAATAAGTTCAATAGGTCAGATATGGCCATATATGGCTTATGAAGCATCAGAATGAGTCAATGAGTATGTCTCGAAAAATCAAGATGAGGACTCTTTGGCCAAAAATATGTTCAGTAGGTCAAATATGGAATTCTGAATGGCTGATTTAACATCAGAAGGAGTCTCTAAGTTTATATAGTTTAAAACCAATTAAGGACCCTTTGACCAGAAATAAGTTAAATCAGTCAAGATATGGACTTATAAATGGACTTCAATATGACTAATGAAGCATCAGAAGTTGTCTATGAGTATATGTGGAAAGTTCAAGATTCAGAATTTTTTGGCCAGAAATATTTTCCTTGTGTCAAATATGGACTTCTGTATGGGTAATATAACATCACAACAAGTCAATCTTTATGAATAGCAAGTTAACGTTCAGGTACTCTTTGGCCAGGAAGAGTCCAGTAAGTCAAAAAGTGACCTCTGTATACAGAGTTCAAAGACTCTGTATGGCAAATTTTTCATCAAAAGTAGTCTATAACTTTTTTTAAAACTTAGGACCCTTTGACCGGATATAAGTTCAATAGGTCAGATATGGCCATATATGGCTTATGAAGCATCAGAAAGAGATTGTGAGTGTGTAGAAAGTTCAAGATTGAGGACACTTTGGCCAGAAATATGTTTATTTGGTCAAATATGGACTTTTGTATGGCTGACGTAATATCAGAAGGTGTTAACGAGAATGTATAGAAAGTGACCGGAAATAAGTTCAATAGGTCAGATATGGCCATATATGGCTTATGAAGCATCAGAATGAGTCAATGAGTATGTATTGAAAAATCAAGGTGAGGACTCTTTGGCCAAAAATATGTTCAGTAGGTCAAATATGGAATTCTGAATGGCTGATTTAACATCAGGAGTCTCTAAGTTTATATAGTTTAAAACCAATTAGGACCCTTTGACCAGAAATAAGTTCAATGGCCTGATATGTATATCTATTGGACTTATGAAGCATCAGTAGGAGTCTTTCAGTATGTATAGAAACTTCAAGATTGAGGACTCTTTGGCCAGAAATATTTTCAGTAGGTCAAATATGGAATTCTAAATGGCTGATTTAACATCAAAAGGATTCTCTAAGTTTATATAGTTTAAAACCAATTAAGGACCCTTTGACCAGACATGAGTTCAATCAGTCAAGATATGGACTTCTAAAAAGACTTCAATATGGCTAATGAAACATCAAAAGTTGTCTATGATTATGTATGGAAAGTTC
The DNA here is from genome assembly GCF_949152265.1 of Phoxinus phoxinus. NCBI lineage: Eukaryota > Metazoa > Chordata > Actinopteri > Cypriniformes > Leuciscidae > Phoxinus > Phoxinus phoxinus. The sequence goes on along the minus strand of NC_136888.1, from coordinate 8,121,671 downwards.
AAGATTGAGGATTATTTGGCCAGAAATATGTTCAGTAGGTCAAATATGGAATTCTAAATGGCTGATTTAACATCAAAAGGAGTCTCTAAGTTTATATAGTTTAAAACCAATTAAGGACATTTTGACCAGAAATAAGTTCAATCAGTCAAGTATAGACTTCTAAATGGACTTCAATATGGCTAATGAAGCATCAGAAGTTGTCTATGATTATGTATGGAAAGTTCAAGATTGAGGATTATTTGGCCAGAAATATTTTCCTTGAGTCAAATATGAACTTCTGTATGGCTAATATAACATCACAACAAGTCAATCTTTATGAATAGCAAGTTAATGTTCAGGTACTCTTTGGCCAGGAATATGTCCACTAAGTCAAAAAGTGACCTCTGTATACAGAGTTCAAAGACTCTGTATGGCAGATTTTACATCAAAAGTAGTCTATTTAAAAAAAAAAAAAAACTTTTTAGGACCCTATAACCGGAAATAAGTTCAATAGGTCAGATATGGCCATATATGGCTTATGAAGCATCAGAATGAGTCAATGAGTATGTATAGAAAAATCAAGATGCGGACTCTTTGGCCAAAAATATGTTCAGTAGGTCAAATATGGAATTCTGAATGGTTGATTTAACATCAGAAGGAGTCTCTATGTTTATATAGTTTAAAACCCAATTAAGGACCCTTTGACCAGAAATAAGTTCAATCAGTCAAGATATGGACTTATAAATGGACTTCAGTATGACTAATGAAGCATCAGAAGTTGTCTATGAGTATATGTGGAAAGTTCAAGATTCAGAATTTTTAGGCCAGAAATATTTTCCTTGTGTCAAATATGGACTTCTGTATGGGTAATATAACATCACAACAAGTCAATCTTTATGAATAGCAAGTTAACGTTCAGGTACTCTTTGGTCAGGAAGAGTCCAGTAAGTCAAAAAGTGACCTCTGTATACAGAGTTCAAAGACTCTGTATGGCAAATTTTTCATCAAAAGTAGTCTATAACTTTTTTTAAAACTTAGGACCCTTTGACCGGAATTAAGTTCAATAGGTCAGATATGGCCATATATGGCTTATGAAGCATCAGAAGGAGATTGTGAGTGTGTAGAAAATTCAAGATTGAGGACTCTTTGGCCAGAAATATGTTTATTTGGTCAAATATGGACTTCTGTATGGCTGACGTAATATCAGAAGGTGTTAACGAGAATGTATAGAAAGTGACCGGAAATAAGTTCAATAGGTCAGATATGGCCATATATGGCTTATGAAGCATCAGAATGAGTCAATGAGTATGTCTCGATAAATCAAGATGAGGACTCTTTGGCCAAAAATATGTTCAGTAGGTCAAATATGGGATTCTGAATGGTTGATTTAACATCAGAAGGAGTCTCTGAGTTTATATAGTTTAAAACCCAATTAAGGACCCTTTGACCAGAAATAAGTTCAATCAGTCAAGATATGGACTTATAAATGGACTTCAATATGACTAATGAAGCATCAGAAGTTGTCTATGAGTATATGTGGAAAGTTCAAGATTCAGAATTTTTAGGCCAGAAATATTTTCCTTGTGTCAAATATGGACTTCTGTATGGGTAATATAACATCACAACAAGTCAATCTTTATGAATAGCAAGTTAACGTTCAGGTACTCTTTGGCCAGGAAGAGTCCAGTAAGTCAAAAAGTGACCTCTGTATACAGAGTTCAAAGACTCTGTATGGCAAATTTTTCATCAAAAGTAGTCTATAACTTTTTTTTAAACTTAGGACCCTTTGACCGGAATTAAGTTCAATAGGTCAGATATGGCCATATATGGCTTATGAAGCATCAGAAGGAGATTGTGAGTGTGTAGAAAATTCAAGATTGAGGACTCTTTGGCCAGAAATATGTTTATTTGGTCAAATATGGACTTCTGTATGGCTGACGTAATATCAGAAGGTGTTAACGAGAATGTATAGAAAGTGACCGGAAATAAGTTCAATAGGTCAGATATGGCCATATATGGCTTATGAAGCATCAGAATGAGTCAATGAGTATGTCTCGATAAATCAAGATGAGGACTCTTTGGCCAAAAATATGTTCAGTAGGTCAAATATGGAATTCTGAATGGTTGATTTAACATCAGAAGGAGTCTCTAAGTTTATATAGTTTAAAACCCAATTAAGGACCCTTTGACCAGAAATAAGTTCAATCAGTCAAGATATGGACTTATAAATGGACTTCAATATGACTAATGAAGCATCAGAAGGGTTCTATGAGTATATGTGGAAAGTTCAAGATTCAGAATTTTTTGGCCAGAAATATTTTCCTTGTGTCAAATATGGACTTCTGTATGGGTAATATAACATCACAACTAGTCAATCTTTATGAATAGCAAGCTAACGTTCAGGTACTCTTTGGCCAGGAAGAGTCCAGTAAGTCAAAAAGTGACCTCTGTATACAGAGTTCAAAGACTCTGTATGGCAAATTTTTCATCAAAAGTAGTCTATAACTTTTTTTAAAACTTAGGACCCTTTGACCGGAAATAAGTTCAATAGGTCAGATATGGCCATATATGGCTTATGAAGCATCAGAAGGAGATTGTGAGTGTGTAGAAAGTTCAAGATTGAGGACTCTTTGGCCAGAAATATGTTTATTTGGTCAAATATGGACTTCTGTATGGCTGACGTAATATCAGAAGGTGTTAACGAGAATGTATAGAAGGTGACCGGAAATAAGTTCAATAGGTCAGCTATGGCCATATATGGCTTCTGAAGCATCAGAATGAGTCAATGAGTATGTCTCGAAAAATCAAGATGAGGACTCTTTGGCCAAAAATATGTTCAGTAGGTCAAATATGGAATTCTGAATGGCTGATTTAACATCAGGAGTCTCTAAATTTATATAGTTTAAAACCAATTAAGGACCCTTTGACCAGAAATAAGTTCAATCAGTCAAGATATGGACTTATAAATGGACTTCAATATGAGTAATGAAGCATCAGAAGTTGTCTATGAGTATATGTGGATAGTTCAAGATTCAGAATTTTTTGGCCAGAAATATTTTCATTGTGTCAAATATGGACTTCTGTATGGGTAATATAACATCACAACAAGTCAATCTTTATGAATAGCAAGTTAATGTTCAGGTACTCTTTGGCCAGGAATATGTCCACTAAGTCAAAAAGTGACCTCTGTATACAGAGTTCAAAGACTCTGTATGGCAGATTTTTTATCAAAAGTAGTCTATTTAAAAAAAAAAAAAACTTTTTAGGACCCTTTAACCGGAAATAAGTTCAATAGGTCAGATATGGCCATATATGGCTTATGAAGCATCAGAATGAGTCAATGAGTATGTCTCGAAAAATCAAGATGAGGACTCTTTGGCCAAAAATATGTTCAGTAGGTCAAATATGGAATTCTGAATGGCTGATTTAACATCAGAAGGAGTCTCTAAGTTTATATAGTTTAAAACCAATTAAGGACCCTTTGACCAGAAATAAGTTAAATCAGTCAAGATATGGACTTATAAATGGACTTCAATATGACTAATGAAGCATCAGAAGTTGTCTATGAGTATATGTGGAAAGTTCAAGATTCAGAATTTTTTGGCCAGAAATATTTTCCTTGTGTCAAATATGGACTTCTGTATGGGTAATATAACATCACAACAAGTCAATCTTTATGAATAGCAAGTTAACGTTCAGGTACTCTTTGGCCAGGAAGAGTCCAGTAAGTCAAAAAGTGACCTCTGTATACAGAGTTCAAAGACTCTGTATGGCAAATTTTTCATCAAAAGTAGTCTATAACTTTTTTTAAAACTTAGGACCCTTTGACCGGATATAAGTTCAATAGGTCAGATATGGCCATATATGGCTTATGAAGCATCAGAAAGAGATTGTGAGTGTGTAGAAAGTTCAAGATTGAGGACACTTTGGCCAGAAATATGTTTATTTGGTCAAATATGGACTTTTGTATGGCTGACGTAATATCAGAAGGTGTTAACGAGAATGTATAGAAAGTGACCGGAAATAAGTTCAATAGGTCAGATATGGCCATATATGGCTTATGAAGCATCAGAATGAGTCAATGAGTATGTATTGAAAAATCAAGGTGAGGACTCTTTGGCCAAAAATATGTTCAGTAGGTCAAATATGGAATTCTGAATGGCTGATTTAACATCAGGAGTCTCTAAGTTTATATAGTTTAAAACCAATTAGGACCCTTTGACCAGAAATAAGTTCAATGGCCTGATATGTATATCTATTGGACTTATGAAGCATCAGTAGGAGTCTTTCAGTATGTATAGAAACTTCAAGATTGAGGACTCTTTGGCCAGAAATATTTTCAGTAGGTCAAATATGGAATTCTAAATGGCTGATTTAACATCAAAAGGATTCTCTAAGTTTATATAGTTTAAAACCAATTAAGGACCCTTTGACCAGACATGAGTTCAATCAGTCAAGATATGGACTTCTAAAAAGACTTCAATATGGCTAATGAAACATCAAAAGTTGTCTATGATTATGTATGGAAAGTTCAAGATTGAGGATTATTTGGCCAGAAATATGTTCAGTAGGTCAAATATGGAATTCTAAATGGCTGATTTAACATCAAAAGGAGTCTCTAAGTTTATATAGTTTAAAACCAATTAAGGACATTTTGACCAGAAATAAGTTCAATCAGTCAAGTATAGACTTCTAAATGGACTTCAATATGGCTAATGAAGCATCAGAAGTTGTCTATGATTATGTATGGAAAGTTCAAGATTGAGGATTATTTGGCCAGAAATATTTTCCTTGAGTCAAATATGAACTTCTGTATGGCTAATATAACATCACAACAAGTCAATCTTTATGAATAGCAAGTTAATGTTCAGGTACTCTTTGGCCAGGAATATGTCCACTAAGTCAAAAAGTGACCTCTGTATACAGAGTTCAAAGACTCTGTATGGCAGATTTTACATCAAAAGTAGTCTATTTAAAAAAAAAAAAAAACTTTTTAGGACCCTATAACCGGAAATAAGTTCAATAGGTCAGATATGGCCATATATGGCTTATGAAGCATCAGAATGAGTCAATGAGTATGTATAGAAAAATCAAGATGCGGACTCTTTGGCCAAAAATATGTTCAGTAGGTCAAATATGGAATTCTGAATGGTTGATTTAACATCAGAAGGAGTCTCTATGTTTATATAGTTTAAAACCCAATTAAGGACCCTTTGACCAGAAATAAGTTCAATCAGTCAAGATATGGACTTATAAATGGACTTCAGTATGACTAATGAAGCATCAGAAGTTGTCTATGAGTATATGTGGAAAGTTCAAGATTCAGAATTTTTAGGCCAGAAATATTTTCCTTGTGTCAAATATGGACTTCTGTATGGGTAATATAACATCACAACAAGTCAATCTTTATGAATAGCAAGTTAACGTTCAGGTACTCTTTGGTCAGGAAGAGTCCAGTAAGTCAAAAAGTGACCTCTGTATACAGAGTTCAAAGACTCTGTATGGCAAATTTTTCATCAAAAGTAGTCTATAACTTTTTTTAAAACTTAGGACCCTTTGACCGGAATTAAGTTCAATAGGTCAGATATGGCCATATATGGCTTATGAAGCATCAGAAGGAGATTGTGAGTGTGTAGAAAATTCAAGATTGAGGACTCTTTGGCCAGAAATATGTTTATTTGGTCAAATATGGACTTCTGTATGGCTGACGTAATATCAGAAGGTGTTAACGAGAATGTATAGAAAGTGACCGGAAATAAGTTCAATAGGTCAGATATGGCCATATATGGCTTATGAAGCATCAGAATGAGTCAATGAGTATGTCTCGATAAATCAAGATGAGGACTCTTTGGCCAAAAATATGTTCAGTAGGTCAAATATGGGATTCTGAATGGTTGATTTAACATCAGAAGGAGTCTCTGAGTTTATATAGTTTAAAACCCAATTAAGGACCCTTTGACCAGAAATAAGTTCAATCAGTCAAGATATGGACTTATAAATGGACTTCAATATGACTAATGAAGCATCAGAAGTTGTCTATGAGTATATGTGGAAAGTTCAAGATTCAGAATTTTTAGGCCAGAAATATTTTCCTTGTGTCAAATATGGACTTCTGTATGGGTAATATAACATCACAACAAGTCAATCTTTATGAATAGCAAGTTAACGTTCAGGTACTCTTTGGCCAGGAAGAGTCCAGTAAGTCAAAAAGTGACCTCTGTATACAGAGTTCAAAGACTCTGTATGGCAAATTTTTCATCAAAAGTAGTCTATAACTTTTTTTTAAACTTAGGACCCTTTGACCGGAATTAAGTTCAATAGGTCAGATATGGCCATATATGGCTTATGAAGCATCAGAAGGAGATTGTGAGTGTGTAGAAAATTCAAGATTGAGGACTCTTTGGCCAGAAATATGTTTATTTGGTCAAATATGGACTTCTGTATGGCTGACGTAATATCAGAAGGTGTTAACGAGAATGTATAGAAAGTGACCGGAAATAAGTTCAATAGGTCAGATATGGCCATATATGGCTTATGAAGCATCAGAATGAGTCAATGAGTATGTCTCGATAAATCAAGATGAGGACTCTTTGGCCAAAAATATGTTCAGTAGGTCAAATATGGAATTCTGAATGGTTGATTTAACATCAGAAGGAGTCTCTAAGTTTATATAGTTTAAAACCCAATTAAGGACCCTTTGACCAGAAATAAGTTCAATCAGTCAAGATATGGACTTATAAATGGACTTCAATATGACTAATGAAGCATCAGAAGGGTTCTATGAGTATATGTGGAAAGTTCAAGATTCAGAATTTTTTGGCCAGAAATATTTTCCTTGTGTCAAATATGGACTTCTGTATGGGTAATATAACATCACAACTAGTCAATCTTTATGAATAGCAAGCTAACGTTCAGGTACTCTTTGGCCAGGAAGAGTCCAGTAAGTCAAAAAGTGACCTCTGTATACAGAGTTCAAAGACTCTGTATGGCAAATTTTTCATCAAAAGTAGTCTATAACTTTTTTTAAAACTTAGGACCCTTTGACCGGAAATAAGTTCAATAGGTCAGATATGGCCATATATGGCTTATGAAGCATCAGAAGGAGATTGTGAGTGTGTAGAAAGTTCAAGATTGAGGACTCTTTGGCCAGAAATATGTTTATTTGGTCAAATATGGACTTCTGTATGGCTGACGTAATATCAGAAGGTGTTAACGAGAATGTATAGAAGGTGACCGGAAATAAGTTCAATAGGTCAGCTATGGCCATATATGGCTTATGAAGCATCAGAATGAGTCAATGTGTATGTCTCGAAAAATCAAGATGAGGACTCTTTGGCCAAAAATATGTTCAGTAGGTCAAATATGGAATTCTGAATGGCTGATTTAACATCAGGAGTCTCTAAATTTATATAGTTTAAAACCAATTAACCCCCTGGGGTCGGCAATCACGCCGGCGTGATCTGCTCGCTTTTTTTCTTATCAGTGCAAAAGAGATTCAAAATACTTTGTTGGTTTTGATCTTACATTTAAGTGTTTTACATCATTCGATCCAGTTAAGTTTCTATTTTTTTTGTGTATACTCACAATAAAAACAAAGTGTTGTGTCTTTCGCCAAATAAAGAAAAATAAACATGATGCGAGTTCTGCCTTCTCTCTGTCAGGGAAGTCCATTCTGAAACGCGTCCGAAAATGAACTGTAACTCAGCGAATACTTGTCACTCAGGAACGAGACATTTGTCTTTATGAAGCTAGAATTCTCTTCTTTTAAATGAAGTAATTTATATTAAAAAACACATATTCTTAGTTTATATAATCCGTTTGAAACCAAGGAGAGGCGCAGTTTTTCGTTCTCTCTTCATTATTTTTAATGAGCTGATGCCGCCACGCCCCCCGGCGCTATTCACATGCTAATAGTTGAGGTGATCTATACGCATTGCACACGCCCTCCGATCAATGCCATGATGAATACACGCAGTTTCTCGTCAGATTCACGGATAGTTCATCGCGTTTTGAGGATGGCACGCTTCTCCGGTAAAGTCTCTCTTCAGATGATTATGGACAGCGAGGAAGAATTCACTTTTCCTCAGAGAAACGGTTGCATCTCAGACGGAGAACGGCTGCATTTTCAAGAGCGAATTGATCCCACAGAGGATACAAGTTCGAGTAAGTTGTTTAGTGTTTATATAATTCTTTTCTGATTATATAGAACTCATGTGAATTTTCAGACTATATTTTGCGTAATTTTGGTTAGCTTTTGACATCTTACAGGAAAGATTGCCTTACAATATTCCTAACATTCGTATATGGTCGTGTTTCAATGTGATATTACTCTCTATTTGTATTATATTTCAATCCGTTTTGATTAGCTTATGACACTGATTATCATGCTAAAAATACTGACTTTTGCGAATATCTGCTTAGATGTAAATATGATTTCGTGCAAATATATTTCAGCCTCCGGTAAAATGTGATACTGTCTAAATAGCCTACTAGACATTATATTTTTATTTATAAATGTTCGGTTTTGGTTAGCCTATGACACACGCTAAAATATTGCCACAGATGATTGTGAATACAGGTGTAAATGTTTGAAATGTTCTAAATGCGTGCGCAGATAATGGCCATCAACAGCTCGCGATCTATGGCCCATAAATAGATATTTCTCCGTCCTATGGCCCATCAACAGATATATAGACTACATGCATTGTGCGTCCATACCCATTAATCGCCCATCTTTGGGTAATGTATGCTAACACAGTTGTTTTTATTTTTTTAGGAATGTGTTTGCATCACACTCTCCTTCTGCAGCTCAGCAGAGGGACACGCAGGTGTCGTTCAGTTCTCAATCGAGAATGATGGTAAGTGCACAGACGTAATATTTTACTGATGAAATGTAATTGTGTTTACAATATACATAATATACTCGTCATAATATACAAGTAGGGCCTACCTATTCTTGTGTGAAATTACAAAATCGGTTGTCTTTTTCTTAATCCATGGCCATAGTGATTGATAGCGATAATAATACAGTTTCTTTGATTGTGTTATCAACAGATGTGACAATGAACATGTCCAAGCACCGGTCCCGAAGAGAGCCATGGCAAACAAGCAACAGGTCCAAGTCCACCCTGTCATGGAAAACCGAGACTGATGTTGACATGGTTGCACAGACTGCGTGATTCCTGCCCGGGAAACTGGACCGCAAGTGACCTCTGTTGACTCGCATTCGCCCATGAGTCTGTTTGTAACAGTATACACTACCTTTCTTTCTTTTTTTTTAAAGGATGTGTTAAGTTATATTGTTAGGAAAGATTTCTATTTTGAATAAATGCTTTTCTTTTTAATCAGTGAATCCTGAAAAAAATATCACAGGTTATAAAAAAATATTAAGCAGCACAACGGTTTCCAACATTGATAATACCTGATTATCAAATCATGATATTAGAATGATTTCTGAAGGATGATGTGACACTGAAGACTGGAGTAAGGATGCTGAAAATTCAGCTTTGATCAAAGAAATAAATTATATTTTAAAGTATATTAAAATAGAAAATCATTATTTTAAATTGTAATAATATTTCACAATATTACTGTTGTTTCTGTATTTTTTATCAAATAAATGCAGCCATCTTCCAAAAATATTAAAAATACTAAAAATGGTAATGTGTCCAAACGTTTGACTGGTACTATATGTTTATATATGTACGGTAGCACTGTGGTCTTGTGAGGCACAACATTTAGTTCCTCCACATAGAGGAATTACAATAAAAACAGATTAAAAAACAAAACCTTTGAATGTCCTCTCATTCTCAGATTCTCCTCTCTGCCTCACAGCACCTTGATGGGGCATTAGCCATTGGGGGAGTGTCTATTGTCTCCCCTCATTCATATTCATGGACATCAACACCCCTACGCATAAAGCAGTACTGGCACAAAAACTGACTTGCAAAGTTTAAATCATTATATTGTTGTTTTGTGAAAGAGTGATCAGAATGATTTTCACATAATTTTGTAGTAAACATTCTAGCCTACAAGAATGGTAACTCAAAAGTATTGTGCCAAACTATTCAGTATGAGTTATATGGACTCATTGCAGTGACACATTTTTTCCCAAAACTTACTAACCACGCATAATATTTTTCATCAAAAGTAGTCTATAACATTTTTTAAAACTTAGGACCCTTTGACCGGAAATAAGTTCAATAGGTCAGATATGGCCATATATGGCTTATGAAGCATCAGAAAGAGATTGTGAGTGTGTAGAAAGTTCAAGATTGAGGACTCTTTGGCCAGAAATATGTTTATTTGGTCAAATATGGACTTCTGTATGGCTGACGTAATATCAGAAGGTGTTAACGAGAATGTATAGAAGGTGACCGGAAATAAGTTCAATAGGTCAGCTATGGCCATATATGGCTTCTGAAGCATCAGAATGAGTCAATGAGTATGTCTCGAAAAATCAAGATGAGGACTCTTTGGCCAAAAATATGTTCAGTAGGTCAAATATGGAATTCTGAATGGCTGATTTAACATCAGGAGTCTCTAAATTTATATAGTTTAAAACCAATTAAGGACCCTTTGACCAGAAATAAGTTCAATCAGTCAAGATATGGACTTATAAATGGACTTCAATATGAGTAATGAAGCATCAGAAGTTGTCTATGAGTATATGTGGATAGTTCAAGATTCAGAATTTTTTGGCCAGAAATATTTTCATTGTGTCAAATATGGACTTCTGTATGGGTAATATAACATCACAACAAGTCAATCTTTATGAATAGCAAGTTAATGTTCAGGTACTCTTTGGCCAGGAATATGTCCACTAAGTCAAAAAGTGACCTCTGTATACAGAGTTCAAAGACTCTGTATGGCAGATTTTTTATCAAAAGTAGTCTATTTAAAAAAAAAAAAAACTTTTTAGGACCCTTTAACCGGAAATAAGTTCAATAGGTCAGATATGGCCATATATGGCTTATGAAGCATCAGAATGAGTCAATGAGTATGTCTCGAAAAATCAAGATGAGGACTCTTTGGCCAAAAATATGTTCAGTAGGTCAAATATGGAATTCTGAATGGCTGATTTAACATCAGAAGGAGTCTCTAAGTTTATATAGTTTAAAACCAATTAAGGACCCTTTGACCAGAAATAAGTTAAATCAGTCAAGATATGGACTTATAAATGGACTTCAATATGACTAATGAAGCATCAGAAGTTGTCTATGAGTATATGTGGAAAGTTCAAGATTCAGAATTTTTTGGCCAGAAATATTTTCCTTGTGTCAAATATGGACTTCTGTATGGGTAATATAACATCACAACAAGTCAATCTTTATGAATAGCAAGTTAACGTTCAGGTACTCTTTGGCCAGGAAGAGTCCAGTAAGTCAAAAAGTGACCTCTGTATACAGAGTTCAAAGACTCTGTATGGCAAATTTTTCATCAAAAGTAGTCTATAACTTTTTTTAAAACTTAGGACCCTTTGACCGGATATAAGTTCAATAGGTCAGATATGGCCATATATGGCTTATGAAGCATCAGAAAGAGATTGTGAGTGTGTAGAAAGTTCAAGATTGAGGACACTTTGGCCAGAAATATGTTTATTTGGTCAAATATGGACTTTTGTATGGCTGACGTAATATCAGAAGGTGTTAACGAGAATGTATAGAAAGTGACCGGAAATAAGTTCAATAGGTCAGATATGGCCATATATGGCTTATGAAGCATCAGAATGAGTCAATGAGTATGTATTGAAAAATCAAGGTGAGGACTCTTTGGCCAAAAATATGTTCAGTAGGTCAAATATGGAATTCTGAATGGCTGATTTAACATCAGGAGTCTCTAAGTTTATATAGTTTAAAACCAATTAGGACCCTTTGACCAGAAATAAGTTCAATGGCCTGATATGTATATCTATTGGACTTATGAAGCATCAGTAGGAGTCTTTCAGTATGTATAGAAACTTCAAGATTGAGGACTCTTTGGCCAGAAATATTTTCAGTAGGTCAAATATGGAATTCTAAATGGCTGATTTAACATCAAAAGGATTCTCTAAGTTTATATAGTTTAAAACCAATTAAGGACCCTTTGACCAGACATAAGTTAAATCAGTCAAGATATGGACTTCTAAAAAGACTTCAATATGACTAATGAAACATCAAAAGTTGTCTATGATTATGTATGGAAAGTTCAAGATTGAGGATTATTTGGCCAGAAATATGTTCAGTAGGTCAAATATGGAATTTTAAATGGCTGATTTAACATCAAAATGAGTCTCTAAGTTTATATAGTTTAAAACCAATTAAGGACATTTTGACCAGAAATAAGTTCAATCAGTCAAGTATAGACTTCTAAATGGACTTCAATATGGCTAATGAAGCATCAGAAGTTGTCTATGATTATGTATGGAAAGTTCAAGATTGAGGATTATTTGGCCAGAAATATTTTCCTTGAGTCAAATATGAACTTCTGTATGGCTAATATAACATCACAACAAGTCAATCTTTATGAATAGCAAGTTAATGTTCAGGTACTCTTTGGCCAGGAATATGTCCACTAAGTCAAAAAGTGACCTCTGTATACAGAGTTTAAAGACTCTGTATGGCAGATTTTACATCAAAAGTAGTCTATTTTAAAAAAACAAAACTTTTTAGGACCCTTTAACCGGAAATAAGTTCAATAGTTCAGATATGGCCATATATGGCTTATGAAGCATCAGAATGAGTCAATGAGTATGTATAGAAAAATCAAGATGAGGACTCTTTGGCCAAAAATATGTTCAGTAGGTCAAATATGGAATTCTGAATGGTTGATTTAACATCAGAAGGAGTCTCTATGTTTATATAGTTTAAAACCCAATTAAGGACCCTTTGACCAGAAATAAATTCAATCAGTCAAGATATGGACTTATAAATGGACTTCAGTATGACTAATGAAGCATCAGAAGTTGTCTATGAGTATATGTGGAAAGTTCAAGATTCAGAATTTTTAGGCCAGAAATATTTTCCTTGTGTCAAATATGGACTTCTGTATGGGTAATATAACATCACAACAAGTCAATCTTTATGAATAGCAAGTTAACGTTCAGGTACTCTTTGGTCAGGAAGAGTCCAGTAAGTCAAAAAGTGACCTCTGTATACAGAGTTCAAAGACTCTGTATGGCAAATTTTTCATCAAAAGTAGTCTATAACTTTTTTTTAAACTTAGGACCCTTTGACCGGAATTAAGTTCAATAGGTCAGATATGGCCATATATGGCTTATGAAGCATCAGAAGGAGATTGTGAGTGTGTAGAAAATTCAAGATTGAGGACTCTTTGGCCAGAAATATGTTTATTTGGTCAAATATGGACTTCTGTATGGCTGACGTAATATCAGAAGGTGTTAACGAGAATGTATAGAAAGTGACCGGAAATAAGTTCAATAGGTCAGATATGGCCATATATGGCTTATGAAGCATCAGAATGAGTCAATGAGTATGTCTCGATAAATCAAGATGAGGACTCTTTGGCCAAAAATATGTTCAGTAGGTCAAAAATGGAATTCTGAATGGTTGATTTAACATCAGAAGGAGTCTCTAAGTCTATATAGTTTAAAACCCAATTAAGGACCCTTTGACCAGAAATAAGTTCAATCAGTCAAGATATGGACTTATAAATGGACTTCAATATGACTAATGAAGCATCAGAAGTTGTCTATGAGTATATGTGGAAAGTTCAAGATTCAGAATTTTTAGGCCAGAAATATTTTCTTTGTGTGAAAAATATGGACTTCTGTATGGGTAATATAACATCACAACAAGTCAATCTTTATGAATAGCAAGTTAACGTTCAGGTACTCTTTGGCCAGAAAGAGTCCAGTAAGTCAAAAAGTGACCTCTGTATACAGAGTTCAAAGACTCTGTATGGCAAATTTTTCATCAAAAGTAGTCTATAACTTTTTTTAAAACTTAGGACCCTTTGACCGGAATTAAGTTCAATAGGTCAGATATGGCCATATATGGCTTATGAAGCATCAGAAGGAGATTGTGAGTGTGTAGAAAGTTCAAGATTGAGGACTCTTTGGCCAGAAATATGTTTATTTGGTCAAATATGGACTTCTGTATGGCTGACGTAATATTCTGATATTAACGAGGTGTTAACGAGAATGTATAGAAGGTGACCGGAAATAAGTTCAATAGGTCATCTATGGCCATATATGGCTTATGAAGCATCAGAATGAGTCAATGAGTATGTCTCGAAAAATCAAGATGAGGACTCTTTGGCCAAAAATATGTTCAGTAGGTCAAATATGGAATTCTGAATGGCTGATTTAACATCAGAAGGAGTCTCTAAGTTTATATAGTTTAAAACCAATTAAGGACCCTTTGACCAGAAATAAGTTCAATCAGTCAAGATATGGACTTATAAATGGACTTCAATATGACTAATGAAGCATCAGAATTTGTCTATGAGTATATGTGGAAAGTTCAAGATTCAGAATTTTTTGGCCAGAAATATTTTCCTTGTGTCAAATATGGACTTCTGTATGGGTAATATAACATCACAACAAGTCAATCTTTATGAATAGCAAGTTAACGTTCAGGTACTCTTTGGTCAGGAAGAGTCCAGTAAGTCAAAAAGTGACCTCTGTATACAGAGTTCAAAGACTCTGTATGGCAAATTTTTCGTCAAAAGTAGTCTATAACTTTTTTTTAAAACTTAGGACCCTTTGACCAGAAATAAGTTCAATAGGTCAGATATGGCCATATATGGCTTATGAAGCATCAGAAGGAGATTGTGAGTGTGTAGAAAGTTCAAGATTGAGGACTCTTTGGCCAGAAATATGTTTATTTGGTCAAATATGGACTTCTGTATGGCTGACGTAATATTCTGATATTAACGAGGTGTTAACGAGAATGTATAGAAGGTGACCGGAAATAAGTTCAATAGGTCATCTATGGCCATATATGGCTTATGAAGCATCAGAATGAGTCAATGAGTATGTCTCGAAAAATCAAGATGAGGACTCTTTGGCCAAAAATATGTTCAGTAGGTCAAATATGGAATTCTGAATG
Source organism: Phoxinus phoxinus (assembly GCF_949152265.1). Taxonomy (NCBI): domain Eukaryota; kingdom Metazoa; phylum Chordata; class Actinopteri; order Cypriniformes; family Leuciscidae; genus Phoxinus; species Phoxinus phoxinus. The sequence goes on along the minus strand of NC_136888.1, from coordinate 8,106,642 downwards.
GCTGATTTAACATCAGAAGGAGTCTCTAAGTTTATATAGTTTAAAACCAATTAAGGACCCTTTGACCAGAAATAAGTTCAATCAGTCAAGATATGGACTTATAAATGGACTTCAATATGACTAATGAAGCATCAGAATTTGTCTATGAGTATATGTGGAAAGTTCAAGATTCAGATTTTTTTGGCCAGAAATATTTTCCTTGTGTCAAATATGGACTTCTGTATGGGTAATATAACATCACAACAAGTCAATCTTTATGAATAGCAAGTTAACGTTCAGGTACTCTTTGGCCAGGAAGAGTCCAGTAAGTCAAAAAGTGACCTCTGTATACAGAGTTCAAAGACACTGTATGGCAAATTTTTCATCAAAAGTAGTCTATAACTTTTTTTAAAACTTAGGACCCTTTGACCGGAAATAAGTTCAATAGGTCAGATATGGCCATATATGGCTTATGAAGCATCAGAAAGAGATTGTGAGTGTGTAGAAAGTTCAAGATTGAGGACACTTTGGCCAGAAATATGTTTATTTGGTCAAATATGGACTTTTGTATGGCTGACGTAATATCAGAAGGTGTTAACGAGAATGTATAGAAAGTGACCGGAAATAAGTTCAATAGGTCAGATATGGCCATATATGGCTTATGAAGCATCAGAATGAGTCAATGAGTATGTCTCGAAAAATCAAGATGAGGACTCTTTGGCAAAAAATATGTTCAGTAGGTCAAATATGGAATTCTGAATGGCTGATTTAACATCAGAAGGAGTCTCTAAGTTTATATAGTTTAAAACCAATTAAGGACCCTTTGACCAGAAATAAGTTCAATCAGTCAAGATATGGACTTATAAATGGACTTCAATATGACTAATGAAGCATCAGAAGTTGTCTATGAGTATATGTGGAAAGTTCAAGATTCAGAATTTTTTGGCCAGAAATATTTTCCTTGTGTCAAATATGGACTTCTGTATGGGTAATATAACATCACAACAAGTCAATCTTTATGAATAGCAAGTTAACGTTCAGGTACTCTTTGGTCAGGAAGAGTCCAGTAAGTCAAAAAGTGACCTCTGTATACAGAGTTCAAAGACTCTGTATGGCAAATTTTTCGTCAAAAGTAGTCTATAACTTTTTTTTAAAACTTAGGACCCTTTGACCAGAAATAAGTTCAATAGGTCAGATATGGCCATATATGGCTTATGAAGCATCAGAAGGAGATTGTGAGTGTGTAGAAAGTTCAAGATTGAGGACTCTTTGGCCAGAAATATGTTTATTTGGTCAAATATGGACTTCTGTATGGCTGACGTAATATCAGAAGGTGTTAACGAGAATGTATAGAAAGTGACCGGAAATAAGTTCAATAGGTCAGATATGGCCATATATGGCTTATGAAGCATCAGAATGAGTCAATGAGTATGTATAGAAAAATCAAGATGAGGACTCTTTGGCCAAAAATATGTTCAGTAGGTCAAATATGGAATTCTGAATGGCTGATTTAACATCAGAAGGAGTCTTTAAGTTTATATAGTTTAAAACCAATTAAGGACCCTTTGACCAGAAATAAGTTCAATCAGTCAAGATATGGACTTATAAATGGACTTCAATATGACTAATGAAGCATCAGAAGTTGTCTATGATTATATGTGGAAAGTTCAAGATTCAGATTTTTTTGGCCAGAAATATTTTCCTTGTGTCAAATATGGACTTCTCTATGGGTAATATAACATCACAACAAGTCAATCTTTATGAATAGCAAGTTAACGTTCAGGTACTCTTTGGCCAGGAAGAGTCCAGTAAGTCAAAAGGTGACCTCTGTATACAGAGTTCAAAGACTCTGTATGGCAAATTTTTCATCAAAAGTAGTCTATAACTTTTTTTAAAGGACCCTTTGACCAGAAATAAGTTCAATAGGTCAGAGATGGCCATATATGGCTTATGAAGCATCAGAAGGAGATTGTGAGTGTGTAGAAAGTTCAAGATTGAGGACTCTAAAATATTACGAAATGGGAAATAAAGCAAGTCGCCTGTTGGCTTTTCAATTGCGGAAAAAGCAAAATAGCAGGATGGTTCACAAAATAAAAAGCCCAGAGAGTGACAAAATCCTAACACAACCTGCCGATATTACAGAGGCTTTTGCCACGTACTATACACGGGTTTCTGTGCAACGTCATCACGTAGATGCGCGCGCATCTAAGAGGCAGAAAGCAACAGTCTTTACGGCTATATCTAGCAGAAGCAGAGATGACGCGGAGCTGTTGTGCTGTAAACTAACCTAAATGCATAGGGTATGTCATGTTTTTATGATTCGCAAACTTAGTTGGACAATTTCATACTAGTCAACTAACTAACTTTTTACATAATGTTATATTAATATGCAAATGAAACACAAGCAAACAGATTCATCTCTGAAATTGCAGTTTATTATTGAGTCAACAAGAATTTACAAACAATGCGAAATCTACGTTAATTACAATGTTCTTTTACAGAACTCGGCATAACATATAGCGGTCTTGCCTCTTGGATGCGCGCGCATCCGGTATTGTTTGTATACAAGAAACCTGTGTATAGAAAGTTATATGAAGAGCAGTCGGATCCACAAAAAAAAGACAAAATGGAATCTTTTTTCAGATCCATCAAGTTGGCAAAACTAACATCAGAAGAGGCTAACATAATGTCTCTGCCAATATCAGAAATAGAAATACGAGATAATATTTTAAACCTTAAAAATAATAAATCTCCAGGTACAGATGGTTTTCCTGGGGAATACTACAAAACATTTATAGATGACATGACCCCAATCTTGTGTAAAGTATATAACTATGTACTGGAGAAGGGAGATCCACCTGGATCGTGGTCAGAAGCAATAATAAGTGTTATCCACAAAGAAAACAAAGACCCAACCCAGTGTACATCTTATCGTCCAATTAGCCTCCTATGCGTTGATCTTAAAATTCTTACCTCCATTATAGCAAAAAGAATACAAAAGTGCATACATAAATTAGTAAAACCGGATCAAACCGGGTTTATTAGTAATAGACAGGGAGTGGACAATGTCAGGAGGGCTTTAAACTTGCAATCCATCGCAGCCAAAAGGAACACGCCTTCAATGCTTCTCAGCTTAGATGCTGAGAAGGCATTTGATAGGGTTGATTGGACTTTTCTACAACAGACTCTCAGATATATGGGCTTCAGTGACACATTTATTAAATGGATAGGTATATTTTATAAAAACCCGAAATATAGAGTCAGAGTAAATGGGCATTGCTCTAATTTCTTTCCATTGGGACGTGGCACCCGGCAGGGGGATTCTTTATCTCCTTCTTTATTTGCCTTAAGCATAGAGCCATTGGCGGAATTAATAAGGACAAACCCTCTCATACTGGGTATTCCTGATGAGGGAATGTCTCAACACAAACTAGCGTTATTTGCGGATGATATTTTGTTATTCTTAGAACGCCCCATGGTTTCTATTCCTGCACTTTTAAACAGTCTTAATAGTTACGGTGCAGTTTCAGGATATAAAATAAATACAAATAAATCTGAAGCAATGATGATAAGTGGTGAATGGCCTCAACAATTAGACAAATTGGTATCCTTAAGGAAATCCAAACAGGGATTTAGATATTTAGGTGTTATTTTGACACCAAAACCAGCACAACTGTATTCCTCCAATTTTTACAAACTAGTCAAAGAGATCAACCAAGATATAAGTAGGTGGGATATGCTGCCTTTGTCACTTTTTGGCCGAATAGAGTCAGTAAGGATGAATATTCTACCTAGACTCCTTTTTTTGTTTCAATCTTTGCCTATCCATGTACCACAATCAACGCTTAAGCTTCTTGAAAAACGTATATCACAATTTATATGGCAAAATAGGAGACCCAGAATACGGCTAAAAATATTGATGGCAAGTAAAGAAAAAGGAGGACTGGGTCTACCTAATCTTAAAATGTATTACTGGGCAGCTCAACTTAGAGCAATAGTGGCATGGGTGACTAAAGATGAAGAGAATGGGTGGATATCCATAGAGCAGAATTCTTTAAAAGGGATATCACTATCTACTCTTCCATTTCTTAGTCGGCAGGCACAAAAAAAAATTAAAATTAATAATATTTGGGTCAAGCACACACTAAAGGTCTGGAATTGGGCTCAGAAACAGTTAAAGGGGTCTAGGGCTCTATCTAGGGCAATGCCCATTCTTGGAAACATTGAGTTTCTCCCATCTGTGACAGACCTAGCATACAGAAGATGGGCGGAAAAGGGGTTGGTCACTATAAATCAGTTGTTTGAAAACAACACACTACGAGCATTTTCACAATTGCAAGAAAAGTTTGATTTGCCCTCAAATGACTTTTATAGGTTTCTACAAATAAGACATTACATCACAAAGCACACAGATTGGGAAAGTCTTAAAAAAGATCCAACCGATGTTGAACGGTATTTTATACATATTTCTCAACAAGTGATATCAACAAGGCGTCAAGTATCACATATTTATAAGAGTCTTATGAAAGACACATCAGACAACACTCTTCATATTAAAAATGAATGGGAAATGGAACTTAATACAATTATAGAGGATGAAACATGGGAAGACATATGTAGGGCAAGTCATACAGGGATTGGGAGTCAAATGTGGAAAGAATTTGATTGGAAGATGAAGATTAGATTCTTTAGGACTCCTCTCAAGGTATCAATGTTTAAAAACAATGCCCCCAACATCTGCTGGAGGAACTGTGGCAGGGTGGGGGATCATACACATATATTCTGGGATTGTTCTGTGATACAGACATACTGGAAAGACATTAAAGAGGAAGTGGACAAAATTTTCAGGATGGATTTTCCTTTGGACCCTTTATTTTTTTTACTGGAGAAAATACCTGAAAACTTGCTTTCTAAGGATCAACGCCACATGTTACATATTCTGTTAATGATTGCAAGAAAAATGATCACTATTAACTGGTTGAAGCCTAGCCCTCCTACAAAAGCCCAGTGGATACAAAAAGTCAAGCAGGTCCGTACAATGGAAAATATGACTGCTATTTTACAGATGAAAGTACCAGTGTTTGTAAGAAGATGGAACCCTGTCATTATCGGCCTTGACTTAGAATAATAGCGTAAACATACTGTGTTATTTAACGATGTATTTACCATGCTTCTAGGCGGTAAATATATGTCCTGAACGTAGCTCAACCATAAGGTGACCTCCATGTAATTTTTATGTTTATTTATTTTTTATTATTTATTTTTATTTTTATTTTTTGTTGTTCTATTGTGTTTTGTATGTGTTTTATGTGTTCTGTTGCTGTACTGTATAAATTGCCAGCAATGTTTACTTTTGGCAATAAAGTTCAAAAAAAAGATTGAGGACTCTTTGGCCAGAAATATGTTCATTTGATCAAATATGGACTTCTGTATGGCTGACGTAATATCAGAAGGTGTTAACGAGAATGTAAAGAAGGTGACCGGAAATAAGTTCAATAGGTCAGATATGGCCATATATGGCTTATGAAGCATCAGAATGAGTCAATGAGTATGTCTCGAAAAATCAAGATGAGGACTCTTTGGCCAAAAATATGTTCAGTAGGTCAAATATGGAATTCTGAATGGCTGATTTAACATCAGAAGGAGTCTCTAAGTTTATATAGTTTAAAACCAATTAAGGACCATTTGACCAGAAATAAGTTCAATCAGTCAAGATATGGACTTATAAATGACTTCAATATGACTAATGAAGCATCAGAAGTTGTCTATGAGTATATATGGAAAGTTCAAGATTCAGAATTTTTTGGCCAGAAATATTTTCCTTGTGTCAAATATGGACTTCTGTATGGGTAATATAACATCACAACAAGTCAATCTTTATGAATAGCAAGTTAACGTTCAGGTACTCTTTGGCCAGGAAGAGTCCAGTAAGTCAAAAAGTGACCTCTGTATACAGAGTTCAAAGACTCTGTATGGCAAATTTTTCATCAAAAGTAGTCTATAACTTTTTTTAAATCTTAGGACCCTTTGACCGGAAATAAGTTCAATAGGTCAGATATGGCCATATATGGCTTATGAAGCATCAGAAGGAGATTGTGAGTGTGTAGAAAGTTCAAGATTGAGGACTCTTTGGCCAGAAATATGTTCATTTGATCAAATATGGACTTCTGTATGGCTGACGTAATATCAGAAGGTGTTAACGAGAATGTAAAGAAGGTGACCGGAAATAAGTTCAATAGGTCAGATATGGCCATATATGGCTTATGAAGCATCAGAATGAGTCAATGAGTATGTCTCGAAAAATCAAGATGAGGACTCTTTGGCCAAAAATATGTTCAGTAGGTAAAATATGGAATTCTGAATGGCTGATTTAACATCAGAAGGAGTCTCTAAGTTTATATAGTTTAAAACCAATTAAGGACCCTTTGACCAGAAATAAGTTCAATCAGTCAAGATATGGACTTATAAATGACTTCAATATGACTAATGAAGCATCAGAAGTTGTCTATGAGTATATGTGGAAAGTTCAAGATTCAGAATTTTTTGGCCAGAAATATTTTCCTTGTGTCAAATATGGACTTCTGTATGGGTAATATAACATCACAACAAGTCAATCTTTATGAATAGCAAGTTAACGTTCAGGTACTCTTTGGCCAGGAAGAGTCCAGTAAGTCAAAAAGTGACCTCTGTATACAGAGTTCAAAGACTCTGTATGGCAAATTTTTCATCAAAAGTAGTCTATAACTTTTTTTAAATCTTAGGACCCTTTGACCGGAAATGAGTTCAATAGGTCAGATATGGCCATATATGGCTTATGAAGCATCAGAAGGAGATTGTGAGTGTGTAGAAAGTTCAAGATTGAGGACTCTTTGGCCAGAAATATGTTTATTTGGTCAAATATGGACTTCTGTATGGCTGACGTAATATCAGAAGGTGTTAACGAGAATGTATAGAAGGTGACCGGAAATAAGTTCAATAGGTCAGCTATGGCCATATATGGCTTATGAAGCATCAGAATGAGTCAATGAGTATGTCTCGAAAAATCAAGATGAGGACTCTTTGGCCAAAAATATGTTCAGTATGTCAAATATGGAATTCTGAATGGCTGATTTAACATCAGAAGGAGTCTCTAAATGTATATAGTTTAAAACCAATTAAGGACCCTTTGACCAGAAATAAGTTCAAACAGTCAAGATATGGACTTATAAATGGACTTCAATATGAGTAATGAAGCATCAGAAGTTGTCTATGAGTATATGTGGAAAGTTCAAGATTCAGAATTTTTTGGCCAGAATTTTTTTCCTTTTGTCAAATATGGACTTCTGTATGGGTAATATAACATCACAACAAGTCAATCTTTATGAATAGCAAGTTAACGTTCAGGTACTCTTTGGCCAGGAAGAGTCCAGTAAGTCAAAAAGTGAACTCTGTATACAGAGTTCAAAGACTCTGTATGGCAAATTTTTCATCAAAAGTAGTCTATAACTTTTTTTAAATCTTAGGACCCTTTGACCGGAAATAAGTTCAATAGGTCAGATATGGCCATATATGGCTTATGAAGCATCAGAAAGAGATTGTGAGTGTGTAGAAAGTTCAAGATTGAGGACTCTTTGGCCATAAATATGTTCATTTGATCAAATATGGACTTCTGTATGGCTGACGTAATATCAGAAGGTGTTAACGAGAATGTAAAGAAGGTGACCGGAAATAAGTTCAATAGGTCAGATATGGCCATATATGGCTTATGAAGCATCAGAAGGATATTGTGAGTGTGTAGAAAGTTCAAGATTGAGGACTCTTTGGCCAGAAATATGTTTATTTGGTCAAATATGGACTTCTGTATGGCTGACGTAATATCAGAAGGTGTTAACGAGAATGTATAGAAGGTGACCGGAAATAAGTTCAATAGGTCAGCTATGGCCATATATGGCTTCTGAAGCATCAGAATGAGTCAATGAGTATGTCTCGAAAAATCAAGATGAGGACTCTTTGGCCAAAAATATGTTCAGTAGGTCAAATATGGAATTCTGAATGGCTGCTTTAACATCAGAAGGAGTCTCTAAATGTATATAGTTTAAAACCAATTAAGGACCCTTTGACCAGAAATAAGTTCAAACAGTCAAGATATGGACTTATAAATGGACTTCAATATGAGTAATGAAGCATCAGAAGATGTCTATGAGTATATGTGGAAAGTTCAAGATTCAGAATTTTTTGGCCAGAAATGTTTTTCTTGTGTCAAATATGGACTTCTGTATGGGTAATATAACATCACAACAAGTCAATCTTTATGAATAGCAAGTTAACGTTCAGGTACTCTTTGGCCAGAAAGAGTCCAGTAAGTCAAAAAGTGAACTCTGTATACAGAGTTCAAAGACTCTGTATGGCAAATTTTTCATCAAAAGTAGTCTATAACTTTTTTTAAATCTTAGGACCCTTTGACCGGAAATAAGTTCAATAGGTCAGATATGGCCATATATGGCTTATGAAGCATCAGAAGGAGATTGTGAGTGTGTAGAAAGTTCAAGATTGAGGACTCTTTGGCCATAAATATGTTCATTTGATCAAATATGGACTTCTGTATGGCTGACGTAATATCAGAAGGTGTTAACGAGAATGTATAGAAAGTGACCGGAAATAAGTTCAATAGGTCAGATATGGCCATATATGGCTTATGAAGCATCAGAATGAGTCAATGAGTATGTCTCGAAAAATCAAGATGAGGACTCTTTGGCAAAAAATATGTTCAGTAGGTCAAATATGGAATTCTGAATGGCTGATTTAACATCAGAAGGAGTCTCTAAGTTTATATAGTTTAAAACCAATTAAGGACCCTTTGACCAGAAATAAGTTCAATCAGTCAAGATATGGACTTATAAATGGACTTCAATATGACTAATGAAGCATCAGAAGTTGTCTATGAGTATATGTGGAAAGTTCAAGATTCAGAATTTTTTGGCCAGAAATATTTTCCTTGTGTCAAATATGGACTTCTGTATGGGTAATATAACATCACAACAAGTCAATCTTTATGAATAGCAAGTTAACGTTCAGGTACTCTTTGGTCAGGAAGAGTCCAGTAAGTCAAAAAGTGACCTCTGTATACAGAGTTCAAAGACTCTGTATGGCAAATTTTTCGTCAAAAGTAGTCTATAACTTTTTTTAAAACTTAGGACCCTTTGACCAGAAATAAGTTCAATAGGTCAGATATGGCCATATATGGCTTATGAAGCATCAGAAGGAGATTGTGAGTGTGTAGAAAGTTCAAGATTGAGGACTCTTTGGCCAGAAATATGTTTATTTGGTCAAATATGGACTTCTGTATGGCTGACGTAATATCAGAAGGTGTTAACGAGAATGTATAGAAAGTGACCGGAAATAAGTTCAATAGGTCAGATATGGCCATATATGGCTTATGAAGCATCAGAATGAGTCAATGAGTATGTATAGAAAAATCAAGATGAGGACTCTTTGGACTCTTTGGTCTATAACTTTTTTTAAAGGACCCTTTGACCAGAAATAAGTTCAATAGGTCAGAGATGGCCATATATGGCTTATGAAGCATCAGAAGGAGATTGTGAGTGTGTAGAAAGTTCAAGATTGAGGACTCTAAAATATTACGAAATGGGAAATAAAGCAAGTCGCCTGTTGGCTTTTCAATTGCGGAAAAAGCAAAATAGCAGGATGGTTCACAAAATAAAAAGCCCAGAGAGTGACGAAATCCTAACACAACCTGCCGATATTACAGAGGCTTTTGCCACGTACTATACACGGGTATGCAACGTCATCCCCGTAGATGCGCGCGCATCTAAGAGGCAGAAAGCAACAGTCTTTACGGCTATATCTAGCAGAAGCAGAGATGACGCGGAGCTGTTGTGCTGTAAACTAACCTAAATGCATAGGGTATGTCATGTTTTTATGATTCGCAAACTTAGTTGGACAATTTCATACTAGTCAACTAACTAACTTTTTACATAATGTTATATTAATATGCAAATGAAACACAAGCAAACAGATTCATCTCTGAAATTGCAGTTTATTATTGAGTCAACAAGAATTTACAAACAATGCGAAATCTACGTTAATTACAATGTTCTTTTACAGAACTCGGCATAACATATAGCTAGTGTTGGGTTCGAGTCCACCTTTGTCGAGTCCGAGTCGAGTCCAAGTCCTTAACAACCGAGTACAAGTCCAAGTCCGAGTACAAAGAGGGTCGAGTCGGACTTGAGTCCGAGTCCTTAACATCCGAGTCCGAGTCGAGTCCGGCCGAGTCCACAAAGATTTAAATGATTTGAAATTGACCTTTCACAAAGACCCGCCCCTCTTGGTTACTGTTGCTATGTCCGACAAGCCATTCCTCTCTCACTCCACATGTTCTCGGTCGGAGCAAAGAGGACACTAACAATGTGCCAACAGACAGAGCAGGGTACTTTTGGTTTGAAATAAAGTCTCAGCTTTCAATTTTTTTAATTTTTATGAAATTCAAACGATAAATACTGTTTTGTGGTGCTTTAATGTGTAGGCCTCAGTTCAAGCAGCACGTGAACTGATAATCTCTTCTAGTTATAGCACAAATTTCTAAAAAAGAAATCAATACACACTATTTTTCAAGTTCAAGTCCACTGCCTTTAATCTACTAACTGATTTGGTTTGTTTGTCGAACAAAAATGGCGTGTATCTGCATTATAATTGGTCAGATCGCCTGTCAATCAAATCCCGGCGAAAGGTCTCAACACTGAGCTCTTAAATTAATATTTTAAACCTTACAAAATGATTGCAATGTATAGTTACAGTCATACGTTTACCTATTGTACATCTTTTAGAATCTGCAAGGTAATGCTTAATAATGCAACACGATGCATTAAGAGCCAGGGGTAAACTTTTGAGCAAGATGATGATGTTTAAATTTTTCTTATTGTGTTGTACATGCTAATATCTTATTTAGCCTCTGAAGGGTTGGACTAAATTAATGAATGCATTTTTAAACAAATAAGACCAATTTACACCAATGATCCAGTTCAAAAGTTTACACCTCTTGACTCTTAATGGATGCTTCCTTCTTGTGCATCACTAAATGTTTGCAGGGTTTGTAATAGTTGTGTATGAGTCCCTCAGTTATCACCAGTGTGGAAATATGGATCTTACAATCATAGTCACTGCTAGTAAGGAGTCAAATATGCAGAAGATGCTGGAAAAGCAAAGAATGTGCAGGAGCTGGATGATTTTTCCTCAACCATTAAAAAAAAAAGAAGAAAAAAAAGTTCTGGATCATTCAGGTAATGACACAATATTAAAATCGAGCCTATGTAATTTGTCTTTATTTTGTGTTTGTATTGTATTTAGGCTATTAAACATCTGTTATGTGAAAAAGCTTTTTCAGGGCAGTACTAAATAGAAACAATGTGTATGATCCGTCTTATTAAAAAACATATAAAAATAACATTTTGGAGATTCTGCAAGGAGTATGTAAACTTATGACTAAAGTATAAATGCAACAAAAATGATAACATTATTAGACGCCAAAATGTTGCTATGGTTATCACGTTCTTATGTTGCTATGTGTCAAATCATCGCAATTTCATGACTCAAAGGACAAAAATTAAGTGGATTCAATCCCACATTTAAATGCAGTTATCACTATTTATAATTTACAGTGTGAATGTAACCACTGGTCCTCTAGAAGTATGAAAAACAAAACTCAACAGCGCTCCCTTTAAGCCATCACTTACCGCGTTCGGCACTCTCCCTAAAACTCTCGTCATAAACACTGACTGAAGTTGTCCGCACTGCACAGTGAATATCTTATTTATATTGCGTCTAGAGAGACTTTGTTGTTTATGAGGGGATTTGCGAAAGGATAAAGCTCGTGCTGATTCTAAACATACATTTTGAGCGAATTATTCGCATGCGGACTCTAAAACGCCTCTGATTTGCCACTGATTTTATGCACTTAACTGTGATTGGCTACAATGCTCAACGCTGAAACAACGTTGTTTCGTTTCGTTTTTAAATAAATCTGACACGTTTTGTGTCATCCAGTGCCCGGACTCGACTGGACTCGGACATTTTTCCGAGTCTAAAATGTCCCGAGTCTGTGTCAAGTCCGAGTACAAATTCATTCGAGTGCGTGACAAGTCCGAGTCCATTCAAAATTGGACTCGAGACCGGACTCGAGTCCGAGTCCGAGTTCGAGTACCCCAACTCTACATATAGCGGTCTTGCCTCTTGGATGCGCGCGCATCCGGTATTGTTTGTATACAAGAAACCTGTGTATAGAAAGTTATATGAAGAGCAGTCGGATCCACAAAAAAAAGACAAAATGGAATCTTTTTTCAGATCCATCAAGTTGGCAAAACTAACATCAGAAGAGGCTAACATAATGTCTCTGCCAATATCAGAAATAGAAATACGAGATAATATTTTAAACCTTAAAAATAATAAATCTCCAGGTACAGATGGTTTTCCTGGGGAATACTACAAAACATTTTTAGATGACATGACCCCAATCTTGTGTAAAGTATATAACTATGTACTGGAGAAGGGAGATCCACCTGGATCGTGGTCAGAAGCAATAATAAGTGTTATCCACAAAGAAAACAAAGACCCAACCCAGTGTACATCTTATCGTCCAATTAGCCTCCTATGCGTTGATCTTAAAATTCTTACCTCCATTATAGCAAAAAGAATACAAAAGTGCATACATAAATTAGTAAAACCGGATCAAACCGGGTTTATTAGTAATAGACAGGGAGTGGACAATGTCAGGAGGGCTTTAAACTTGCAATCCATCGCAGCCAAAAGGAACACGCCTTCAATGCTTCTCAGCTTAGATGCTGAGAAGGCATTTGATAGGGTTGATTGGACTTTTCTACAACAGACTCTCAGATATATGGGCTTCAGTGACACATTTATTAAATGGATAGGTATATTTTATAAAAACCCGAAATATAGAGTCAGAGTAAATGGGCATTGCTCTAATTTCTTTCCATTGGGACGTGGCACCCGGCAGGGGGATTCTTTATCTCCTTCTTTATTTGCCTTAAGCATAGAGCCATTGGCGGAATTAATAAGGACAAACCCTCTCATACTGGGTATTCCTGATGAGGGAATGTCTCAACACAAACTAGCGTTATTTGCGGATGATATTTTGTTATTCTTAGAACGCCCCATGGTTTCTATTCCTGCACTTTTAAACAGTCTTAATAGTTACGGTGCAGTTTCAGGATATAAAATAAATACAAATAAATCTGAAGCAATGATGATAAGTGGTGAATGGCCTCAACAATTAGACAAATTGGTATCCTTAAGGAAATCCAAACAGGGATTTAGATATTTAGGTGTTATTTTGACACCAAAACCAGCACAACTGTATTCCTCCAATTATCACAAACTAGTCAAAGAGATCAACCAAGATATAAGTAGGTGGGATATGCTGCCTTTGTCACTTTTTGGCCGAATAGAGTCAGTAAGGATGAATATTCTACCTAGACTCCTTTTTTTGTTTCAATCTTTGCCTATCCATGTACCACAATCAACGCTTAAGCTTCTTGAAAAACGTATATCACAATTTATATGGCAAAATAGGAGACCCAGAATACGGCTAAAAATATTGATGGCAAGTAAAGAAAAAGGAGGACTGGGTCTACCTAATCTTAAAATGTATTACTGGGCAGCTCAACTTAGAGCAATAGTGGCATGGGTGACTAAAGATGAAGAGAATGGGTGGATATCCATAGAGCAGAATTCTTTAAAAGGGATATCACTATCTACTCTTCCATTTCTTAGTCGGCAGGCACAAAAAAAAATTAAAATTAATAATATTTGGGTCAAGCACACACTAAAGGTCTGGAATTGGGCTCAGAAACAGTTAAAGGGGTCTAGGGCTCTATCTAGGGCAATGCCCATTCTTGGAAACATTGAGTTTCTCCCATCTGTGACAGACCTAGCATACAGAAGATGGGCGGAAAAGGGGTTGGTCACTATAAATCAGTTGTTTGAAAACAACACACTACGAGCATTTTCACAATTGCAAGAAAAGTTTGATTTGCCCTCAAATGACTTTTATAGGTTTCTACAAATAAGACATTACATCACAAAGCACACAGATTGGGAAAGTCTTAAAAAAGATCCAACCGATGTTGAACGGTATTTTATACATATTTCTCAACAAGTGATATCAACAAGGCGTCAAGTATCACATATTTATAAGAGTCTTATGAAAGACACATCAGACAACACTCTTCATATTAAAAATGAATGGGAAATGGAACTTAATACAATTATAGAGGATGAAACATGGGAAGACATATGTAGGGCAAGTCATACAGGGATTGGGAGTCAAATGTGGAAAGAATTTGATTGGAAGATGAAGATTAGATTCTTTAGGACTCCTCTCAAGGTATCAATGTTTAAAAACAATGCCCCCAACATCTGCTGGAGGAACTGTGGCAGGGTGGGGGATCATACACATATATTCTGGGATTGTTCTGTGATACAGACATACTGGAAAGACATTAAAGAGGAAGTGGACAAAATTTTCAGGATGGATTTTCCTTTGGACCCTTTATTTTTTTTACTGGAGAAAATACCTGAAAACTTGCTTTCTAAGGATCAACGCCACATGTTACATATTCTGTTAATGATTGCAAGAAAAATGATCACTATTAACTGGTTGAAGCCTAGCCCTCCTACAAAAGCCCAGTGGATACAAAAAGTCAAGCAGGTCCGTACAATGGAAAATATGACTGCTATTTTACAGATGAAAGTACCAGTGTTTGTAAGAAGATGGAACCCTGTCATTATCGGCCTTGACTTAGAATAATAGCGTAAACATACTGTGTTATTTAACGATGTATTTACCATGCTTCTAGGCGGTAAATATATGTCCTGAACGTAGCTCAACCATAAGGTGACCTCCATGTAATTTTTATGTTTATTTATTTTTTATTATTTATTTATTTTATTATTTTTTGTTGTTCTATTGTGTTTTGTATGTGTTTTATGTGTTCTGTTGCTGTACTGTATAAATTGCCAGCAATGTTTACTTTTGGCAATAAAGTTCAAAAAAAAGATTGAGGACTCTTTGGCCAGAAATATGTTCATTTGATCAAATATGGACTTCTGTATGGCTGACGTAATATCAGAAGGTGTTAACGAGAATGTAAAGAAGGTGACCGGAAATAAGTTCAATAGGTCAGATATGGCCATATATGGCTTATGAAGCATCAGAATGAGTCAATGAGTATGTCTCGAAAAATCAAGATGAGGACTCTTTGGCCAAAAATATGTTCAGTAGGTCAAATATGGAATTCTGAATGGCTGATTTAACATCAGAAGGAGTCTCTAAGTTTATATAGTTTAAAACCAATTAAGGACCATTTGACCAGAAATAAGTTCAATCAGTCAAGATATGGACTTATAAATGACTTCAATATGACTAATGAAGCATCAGAAGTTGTCTATGAGTATATATGGAAAGTTCAAGATTCAGAATTTTTTGGCCAGAAATATTTTCCTTGTGTCAAATATGGACTTCTGTATGGGTAATATAACATCACAACAAGTCAATCTTTATGAATAGCAAGTTAACGTTCAGGTACTCTTTGGCCAGGAAGAGTCCAGTAAGTCAAAAAGTGACCTCTGTATACAGAGTTCAAAGACTCTGTATGGCAAATTTTTCATCAAAAGTAGTCTATAACTTTTTTTAAATCTTAGGACCCTTTGACCGGAAATAAGTTCAATAGGTCAGATATGGCCATATATGGCTTATGAAGCATCAGAAGGAGATTGTGAGTGTGTAGAAAGTTCAAGATTGAGGACTCTTTGGCCATAAATATGTTCATTTGATCAAATATGGACTTCTGTATGGCTGACGTAATATCAGAAGGTGTTAACGAGAATGTAAAGAAGGTGACCGGAAATAAGTTCAATAGGTCAGATATGGCCATATAAGGCTTATGAAGCATCAGAATGAGTCAATGAGTATGTCTCGAAAAATCAAGATGAGGACTCTTTGGCCAAAAATATGTTCAGTAGGTCAAATATGGAATTCTGAATGGCTGATTTAACATCAGAAGGAGTCTCTAAGTTTATATAGTTTAAAACCAATTAAGGACCCTTTGACCAGAAATAAGTTCAATCAGTCAAGATATGGACTTATAAATGACTTCAATATGACTAATGAAGCATCAGAAGTTGTCTATGAGTATATGTGGAAAGTTCAAGATTCAGAATTTTTTGGCCAGAAATATTTTCCTTGTGTCAAATATGGACTTCTGTATGGGTAATATAACATCACAACAAGTCAATCTTTATGAATAGCAAGTTAATGTTCAGGTACTCTTTGGCCAGGAATATGTCCACTAAGTCAAAAAGTGACCTCTGTATACAGAATTCAAAGACTCTGTATGGCAGATTTTTTATCAAAAGTAGTCTATTTAAAAAAAAAAAAAAACTTTTTAGGACCCTTTAACCGGAAATAAGTTCAATAGGTCAGATATGGCCATATATGGCTTATGAAGCATCAGAATGAGTCAATGAGTATGTCTCGAAAAATCAAGATGAGGACTCTTTGGCCAAAAATATGTTCAGTAGGTCAAATATGGAATTCTGAATGGCTGATTTAACATCAGAAGGAGTCTCTAAGTTTATATAGTTTAAAACCAATTAAGGACCCTTTGACCAGAAATAAGTTCAATCAGTCAAGATATGGACTTATAAATGACTTCAATATGACTAATGAAGCATCAGAAGTTGTCTATGAGTATATGTGGAAAGTTCAAGATTCAGAATTTTTTGGCCAGAAATGTTTTTCTTGTGTCAAATATGGACTTCTGTATGGGTAATATAACATCACAACAAGTCAATCTTTATGAATAGCAAGTTAACGTTCAGGTACTCTTTGGCCAGGAAGAGTCCAGTAAGTCAAAAAGTGAACTCTGTATACAGAGTTCAAAGACTCTGTATGGCAAATTTTTCATCAAAAGTAGTCTATAACTTTTTTTAAATCTTAGGACCCTTTGACCGGAAATAAGTTCAATAGGTCAGATATGGCCATATATGGCTTATGAAGCATCAGAAGGAGATTGTGAGTGTGTAGAAAGTTCAAGATTGAGGACTCTTTGGCCAGAAATATGTTCATTTGATCAAATATGGACTTCTGTATGGCTGACGTAATATCAGAAGGTGTTAACGAGAATGTAAAGAAGGTGACCGGAAATAAGTTCAATAGGTCAGATATGGCCATATAAGGCTTATGAAGCATCAGAATGAGTCAATGAGTATGTCTCGAAAAATCAAGATGAGGACTCTTTGGCCAAAAATATGTTCAGTAGGTCAAATATGGAATTCTGAATGGCTGATTTAACATCAGAAGGAGTCTCTAAGTTTATATAGTTTAAAACCAATTAAGGACCCTTTGACCAGAAATAAGTTCAATCAGTCAAGATATGGACTTATAAATGACTTCAATATGACTAATGAAGCATCAGAAGTTGTCTATGAGTATATGTGGAAAGTTCAAGATTCAGAATTTTTTGGCCAGAAATATTTTCCTTGTGTCAAATATGGACTTCTGTATGGGTAATATAACATCACAACAAGTCAATCTTTATGAATAGCAAGTTAACGTTCAGGTACTCTTTGGCCAGGAAGAGTCCAGTAAGTCAAAAAGTGACCTCTGTATACAGAGTTCAAAGACTCTGTATGGCAAATTTTTCATCAAAAGTAGTCTATAACTTTTTTTAAATCTTAGGACCCTTTGACCGGAAATAAGTTCAATAGGTCAGATATGGCCATATATGGCTTATGAAGCATCAGAATGAGATTGTGAGTGTGTAGAAAGTTCAAGATTGAGGACTCTTTGGCCAGAAATATGTTTATTTGGTCAAATATGGACTTCTGTATGGCTGACGTAATATCAGAAGGTGTTAACGAGAATGTATAGAATGTGACCGGAAATAAGTTCAATAGGTCAGCTATGGCCATATATGGCTTATGAAGCATCAGAATGAGTCAATGAGTATGTCTCGAAAAATCAAGATGAGGACTCTTTGGCCAAAAATATGTTCAGTAGGTCAAATATGGAATTCTGAATGGCTGATTTAACATCAGAAGGAGTCTCTAAGTTTATATAGTTTAAAACCAATTAAGGACCCTTTGACCAGAAATAAGTTCAATCAGTCAAGATATGGACTTATAAATGACTTCAATATGACTAATGAAGCATCAGAAGTTGTCTATGAGTATATGTGGAAAGTTCAAGATTCAGAATTTTTTGGCCAGAAATATTTTCCTTGTGTCAAATATGGACTTCTGTATGGGTAATATAACATCACAACAAGTCAATCTTTATGAATAGCAAGTTAACGTTCAGGTACTCTTTGGCCAGGAAGAGTCCAGTAAGTCAAAAAGTGACCTCTGTATACAGAGTTCAAAGACTCTGTATGGCAAATTTTTCATCAAAAGTAGTCTATAACTTTTTTTTAAAACTTAGGACCCTTTGACCGGAAATAAGTTCAATAGGTCAGATATGGCCATATATGGCTTATGAAGCATCAGAAGGATATTGTGAGTGTGTAGAAAGTTCAAGATTGAGGACTCTTTGGCCAGAAATATGTTTATTTGGTCAAATATGGACTTCTGTATGGCTGACGTAATATCAGAAGGTGTTAACGAGAATGTATAGAAGGTGACCGGAAATAAGTTCAATAGGTCAGCTATGGCCATATATGGCTTATGAAGCATCAGAATGAGTCAATGAGTATGTCTCGAAAAATCAAGATGAGGACTCTTTGGCCAAAAATATGTTCAGTAGGTCAAATATGGAATTCTGAATGGCTGATTTAACATCAGAAGGAGTCTCTAAATGTATATAGTTTAAAACCAATTAAGGACCCTTTGACCAGAAATAAGTTCAAACAGTCAAGATATGGACTTATAAATGGACTTCAATATGAGTAATGAAGCATCAGAAGTTGTCTATGAGTATATGTGGAAAGTTCAAGATTCAGAATTTTTTGGCCAGAAATGTTTTTCTTGTGTCAAATATGGACTTCTGTATGGGTAATATAACATCACAACAAGTCAATCTTTATGAATAGCAAGTTAACGTTCAGGTACTCTTTGGCCAGGAAGAGTCCAGTAAGTCAAAAAGTGAACTCTGTATACAGAGTTCAAAGACTCTGTATGGCAAATTTTTCATCAAAAGTAGTCTATAACTTTTTTTAAATCTTAGGACCCTTTGACCGGAAATAAGTTCAATAGGTCAGATATGGCCATATATGGCTTATGAAGCATCAGAAGGAGATTGTGAGTGTGTAGAAAGTTCAAGATTGAGGACTCTTTGGCCATAAATATGTTCATTTGATCAAATATGGACTTCTGTATGGCTGACGTAATATCAGAAGGTGTTAACGAGAATGTAAAGAAGGTGACCGGAAATAAGTTCAATAGGTCAGATATGGCCATATAAGGCTTATGAAGCATCAGAATGAGTCAATGAGTATGTCTCGAAAAATCAAGATGAGGACTCTTTGGCCAAAAATATGTTCAGTAGGTCAAATATGGAATTCTGAATGGCTGATTTAACATCAGAAGGAGTCTCTAAGTTTATATAGTTTAAAACCAATTAAGGACCCTTTGACCAGAAATAAGTTCAATCAGTCAAGATATGGACTTATAAATGACTTCAATATGACTAATGAAGCATCAGAAGTTGTCTATGAGTATATGTGGAAAGTTCAAGATTCAGAATTTTTTGGCCAGAAATATTTTCCTTGTGTCAAATATGGACTTCTGTATGGGTAATATAACATCACAACAAGTCAATCTTTATGAATAGCAAGTTAATGTTCAGGTACTCTTTGGCCAGGAATATGTCCACTAAGTCAAAAAGTGACCTCTGTATACAGAGTTCAAAGACTCTGTATGGCAGATTTTTTATCAAAAGTAGTCTATTTAAAAAAAACAAAAAACTTTTTAGGACCCTTTAACCGGAAATAAGTTCAATAGGTCAGATATGGCCATAAAAGGCTTATGAAGCATCAGAATGAGTCAATGAGTATGTCTCGAAAAATCAAGATGAGGACTCTTTGGCCAAAAATATGTTCAGTAGGTCAAATATGGAATTCTGAATGGCTGATTTAACATCAGAAGGAGTCTCTAAGTTTATATAGTTTAAAACCAATTAAGGACCCTTTGACCAGAAATAAGTTCAATCAGTCAAGATATGGACTTATAAATGACTTCAATATGACTAATGAAGCATCAGAAGTTGTCTATGAGTATATGTGGAAAGTTCAAGATTCAGAATTTTTTGGCCAGAAATGTTTTTCTTGTGTCAAATATGGACTTCTGTATGGGTAATATAACATCACAACAAGTCAATCTTTATGAATAGCAAGTTAACGTTCAGGTACTCTTTGGCCAGGAAGAGTCCAGTAAGTCAAAAAGTGAACTCTGTATACAGAGTTCAAAGACTCTGTATGGCAAATTTTTCATCAAAAGTAGTCTATAACTTTTTTTAAATCTTAGGACCCTTTGACCGGAAATAAGTTCAATAGGTCAGATATGGCCATATATGGCTTATGAAGCATCAGAAGGAGATTGTGAGTGTGTAGAAAGTTCAAGATTGAGGACTCTTTGGCCATAAATATGTTCATTTGATCAAATATGGACTTCTGTATGGCTGACGTAATATCAGAAGGTGTTAACGAGAATGTAAAGAAGGTGACCGGAAATAAGTTCAATAGGTCAGATATGGCCATAAAAGGCTTATGAAGCATCAGAATGAGTCAATGAGTATGTCTCGAAAAATCAAGATGAGGACTCTTTGGCCAAAAATATGTTCAGTAGGTCAAATATGGAATTCTGAATGGCTGATTTAACATCAGAAGGAGTCTCTAAGTTTATATAGTTTAAAACCAATTAAGGACCCTTTGACCAGAAATAAGTTCAATCAGTCAAGATATGGACTTATAAATGACTTCAATATGACTAATGAAGCATCAGAAGTTGTCTATGAGTATATGTGGAAAGTTCAAGATTCAGAATTTTTTGGCCAGAAATGTTTTTCTTGTGTCAAATATGGACTTCTGTATGGGTAATATAACATCACAACAAGTCAATCTTTATGAATAGCAAGTTAACGTTCAGGTACTCTTTGGCCAGGAAGAGTCCAGTAAGTCAAAAAGTGAACTCTGTATACAGAGTTCAAAGACTCTGTATGGCAAATTTTTCATCAAAAGTAGTCTATAACTTTTTTTAAATCTTAGGACCCTTTGACCGGAAATAAGTTCAATAGGTCAGATATGGCCATATATGGCTTATGAAGCATCAGAAGGAGATTGTGAGTGTGTAGAAAGTTCAAGATTGAGGACTCTTTGGCCATAAATATGTTCATTTGATCAAATATGGACTTCTGTATGGCTGACGTAATATCAGAAGGTGTTAACGAGAATGTATAGAAGGTGACCGGAAATAAGTTCAATAGGTCAGCTATGGCCATATATGGCTTATGAAGCATCAGAATGAGTCAATGAGTATGTCTCGAAAAATCAAGATGAGGACTCTTTGGCCAAAAATATGTTCAGTAGGTCAAATATGGAATTCTGAATGGCTGATTTAACATCAGAAGGAGTCTCTAAATGTATATAGTTTAAAACCAATTAAGGACCCTTTGACCAGAAATAAGTTCAAACAGTCAAGATATGGACTTATAAATGGACTTCAATATGAGTAATGAAGCATCAGAAGTTGTCTATGAGTATATGTGGAAAGTTCAAGATTCAGAATTTTTTGGCCAGAAATGTTTTTCTTGTGTCAAATATGGACTTCTGTATGGGTAATATAACATCACAACAAGTCAATCTTTATGAATAGCAAGTTAACGTTCAGGTACTCTTTGGCCAGGAAGAGTCCAGTAAGTCAAAAAGTGAACTCTGTATACAGAGTTCAAAGACTCTGTATGGCAAATTTTTCATCAAAAGTAGTCTATAACTTTTTTTAAATCTTAGGACCCTTTGACCGGAAATAAGTTCAATAGGTCAGATATGGCCATATATGGCTTATGAAGCATCAGAAGGAGATTGTGAGTGTGTAGAAAGTTCAAGATTGAGGACTCTTTGGCCATAAATATGTTCATTTGATCAAATATGGACTTCTGTATGGCTGACGTAATATCAGAAGGTGTTAACGAGAATGTAAAGAAGGTGACCGGAAATAAGTTCAATAGGTCAGATATGGCCATATAAGGCTTATGAAGCATCAGAATGAGTCAATGAGTATGTCTCGAAAAATCAAGATGAGGACTCTTTGGCCAAAAATATGTTCAGTAGGTCAAATATGGAATTCTGAATGGCTGATTTAACATCAGAAGGAGTCTCTAAGTTTATATAGTTTAAAACCAATTAAGGACCCTTTGACCAGAAATAAGTTCAATCAGTCAAGATATGGACTTATAAATGACTTCAATATGACTAATGAAGCATCAGAAGTTGTCTATGAGTATATGTGGAAAGTTCAAGATTCAGAATTTTTTGGCCAGAAATATTTTCCTTGTGTCAAATATGGACTTCTGTATGGGTAATATAACATCACAACAAGTCAATCTTTATGAATAGCAAGTTAATGTTCAGGTACTCTTTGGCCAGGAATATGTCCACTAAGTCAAAAAGTGACCTCTGTATACAGAGTTCAAAGACTCTGTATGGCAGATTTTTTATCAAAAGTAGTCTATTTAAAAAAAACAAAAAACTTTTTAGGACCCTTTAACCGGAAATAAGTTCAATAGGTCAGATATGGCCATATATGGCTGATGAAGCATCAGAATGAGTCAATGAGTATGTCTCGAAAAATCAAGATGAGGACTCTTTGGCCAAAAATATGTTCAGTAGGTCAAATATGGAATTCTGAATGGCTGATTTAACATCAGAAGGAGTCTCTAAGTTTATATAGTTTAAAACCAATTAAGGACCCTTTGACCAGAAATAAGTTCAATCAGTCAAGATATGGACTTATAAATGACTTCAATATGACTAATGAAGCATCAGAAGTTGTCTATGAGTATATGTGGAGAGTTCAAGATTCAGAATTTTTTGGCCAGAAATATTTTCCTTGTGTCAAATATGGACTTCTGTATGGGTAATATAACATCACAACAAGTCAATCTTAATGAATAGCAAGTTAACGTTCAGGTACTCTTTGGCCAGGAAGAGTCCAGTAAGTCAAAAAGTGAACTCTGTATACAGAGTTCAAAGACTCTGTATGGCAAATTTTTCATCAAAAGTAGTCTATAACTTTTTTTAAATCTTAGGACCCTTTGACCGGAAATAAGTTCAATAGGTCAGATATGGCCATATATGGCTTATGAAGCATCAGAAGGAGATTGTGAGTGTGTAAAAAGTTCAAGATTGAGGACTCTTTGGCCAGAAATATGTTCATTTGATCAAATATGGACTTCTGTATGGCTGACGTAATATCAGAAGGTGTTAACGAGAATGTAACGTAGGTGACCGGAAATAAGTTCAATAGGTCAGATATGGCCATATATGGCTTATGAAGCATCAGAATGAGTCAATGAGTATGTCTCGAAAAATCAAGATGAGGACTCTGGCCAAAAATCTGTTCAGTAGGTCAAATATGGAATTCTGAATGGCTGATTTAACATCAGAAGGAGTCTCTAAGTTTATATAGTTTAAAACCAATTAAGGACCCTTTGACCAGAAATAAGTTCAAACAGTCAAGATATGGACTTATAAATGACTTCAATATGACTAATGAAGCATCAGAAGTTGTCTATGAGTATATGTGGAAAGTTCAAGATTCAGAATTTTTTGGCCAGAAATATTTTCCTTGTGTCAAATATGGACTTCTGTATGGGTAATATAACATCACAACAAGTCAATCTTTATGAATAGCAAGTTAACGTTCAGGTACTCTTTGGCCAGGAAGAGTCCAGTAAGTCAAAAAGTGACCTCTGTATACAGAGTTCAAAGACTCTGTATGGCAAATTTTTCATCAAAAGTAGTCTATAACTTTTTTTAAAACTTAGGACCCTTTGACCGGAAATAAGTTCAATAGGTCAGATATGGCCATATATGGCTTATGAAGCATCAGAAGGAGATTGTGAGTGTGTAGAAAGTTCAAGATTGAGGACTCTTTGGCCAGAAATATGTTTATTTGGTCAAATATGGACTTCTGTATGGCTGACGTAATATCAGAAGGTGTTAAAGAGAATGTATAGAAGGTGATCGGAAATAAGTTCAATAGGTCAGATATGGCCATATATGAAGAATCAAGATGAGGACTCTTTGGCCAAAAATATGTTCATTTGATCAAATATGGACTTCTGTATGGCTGAATTAACATCAGAAGGTGTTAACGAGAATGTAACGAAGGTGACCGGAAATAAGTTCAATAGGTCAGATATGGCCATATATGGCTTATGAAGCATCAGAATGAGTCAATGAGTATGTCTCGAAAAATCAAGATGAGGACTCTGGCCAAAAATATGTTCAGTAGGTCAAATATGGAATTCTGAATGGCTGATTTAACATCAGAAGGAGTCTCTAAGTTTATATAGTTTAAAACCAATTAAGGACCCTTTGACCAGAAATAAGTTCAAACAGTCAAGATATGGACTTATAAATGACTTCAATATGACTAATGAAGCATCAGAAGTTGTCTATGAGTATATGTGGAAAGTTCAAGATTCAGAATTTTTTGGCCAGAAATATTTTCCTTGTGTCAAATATGGACTTCTGTATGGGTAATATAACATCACAACAAGTCAATCTTTATGAATAGCAAGTTAATGTTCAGGTACTCTTTGGCCAGGAATATGTCCACTAAGTCAAAAAGTGACCTCTGTATACAGAGTTCAAAGACTCTGTATGGCAGATTTTTTATCAAAAGTAGTCTATTAAAAAAAAAAAAAAACTTTTTAGGACCCTTTAACCGGAAATAAGTTCAATAGGTCAGACAGATATGGCCATATATGGCTTATGAAGCATCAGAAGAATATTGTGAGTGTGTAGAAAGTTCAAGATTGAGGACTCTTTGGCCAGAAATATGTTTATTTGGTCAAATATGGACTTCTGTATGTCTGACGTAATATCAGAAGGTGTTAACGAGAATGTATAGAAGGTGACCGGAAATAAGTTCAATAGGTCAGCTATGGCCATATATGGCTTATGAAGCATCAGAATGAGTCAATGAGTATGTCTCGAAAAATCAAGATGAGGACTCTTTGGCCAAAAATATGTTCAGTAGGTCAAATATGGAATTCTGAATGGCTGATTTAACATCAGAAGGAGTCTCTAAATGTATATAGTTTAAAACCAATTAAGGACCCTTTGACCAGAAATAAGTTCAATAGGTCAGATATGGCCATATATGGCTTATGAAGCATCAGAAGGAGGTTGTGAGTGTGTAGAAAGTTCAAGATTGAGGACTCTTTGGCCAGAAATATGTTTATTTGGTCAAATATGGACTTCTGTATGGCTGACGTAATATCAGAAGGTGTTAACGAGAATGTATAGAAGGTGACCGGAAATAAGTTCAATAGGTCAGCTATGGCCATATATGGCTTATGAAGCATCAGAATGAGTCAATGAGTATGTCTCGAAAAATCAAGATGAGGACTCTTTGGCCAAAAATGTGTTCAGTAGGTCAAAAATGTAATTCTGAATGGCTGATTTAACATAAGAAGGAGTCTCTAAGTTTATATAGTTTAAAACCAATTAAGGACCCTTTGACCAGAAATAAGTTCAATCAGTCAAGATATGGACTTCTAAATGGACTTCAATATGACTAATGAAGCATCAGAAGTTGTCTATTTTCTTTGTGTCAAATATGGACTTCTGTATGGGTAATATAACATCACAACAAGTCAATCTTTATGAATAGCAAGTTAACGTTCAGGTACTCTTTGGCCAGGAAGAGTCCAGTAAGTCAAAAAGTGACCTCTGTATACAGAGTTCAAAGACTCTGTATGGCAAATTTTTCATCAAAAGTAGTCTATAACTTTTTTTAAAACTTAGGATCCTTTGACCGGAAATAAGTTCAATAGGTCAGATATGGCCATATATGGCTTATGAAGCATCAGAAGGAGATTGTGAGTGTGTAGAAAGTTCAAGATTGAGGACTCTTTTGCCAGAAATATGTTCATTTGATCAAATATGGACTTCTGTATGGCTGACGTAATATCAGAAGGTGTTAACGAGAATGTAAAGAAGGTGACCGGAAATAAGTTCAATAGGTCAGATATGGCCATATATGGCTTATGAAGCATCAGAATGAGTCAATGAGTATGTCTCGAAAAATCAAGATGAGGACTCTTTGGCCAAAAATATGTTCAGTAGGTCAAATATGGAATTCTGAATGGCTGATTTAACATCAGAAGGAGTCTCTAAGTTTATATAGTTTAAAACCAATTAAGGACCCTTTGACCAGAAATAAGTTCAATCAGTCAAGATATGGACTTATAAATGACTTCAATATGACTAATGAAGATTCAGAAGTTGTCTATGAGTATATGTGGAAAGTTCAAGATTCAGAATTTTTTACCCAGAAATGTTTTCCTTGTGTCAAATATGGACTTCTGCATGGGTAATATAACATCACAACAAGTCAATCTTTATGAATAGCAAGTTAACGTTCAGGTACTCTTTGGCCAGGAAGAGTCCAGTAAGTCAAAAAGTGACCTCTGTATACAGAGTTCAAAGACTCTGTATGGCAAATTTTTCATCAAAAGTAGTCTATAACTTTTTTTAAAGGACCCTTTGACCAGAAATAATTTCAATAGGTCAGAGATGGCCATATATGGCTTATGAAGCATCAGAAGGAGATTGTGAGTGTAAATATGGAATAAGTTCAATCAGTCAAGATATGGATTTATAAATGGACTTCAATATGACTAATGAAGCATCAGAAGTTGTCTATGAGTATATGTGGAAAGTTCAAGATTCAGAATTTTTAGGCCAGAAATATTTTCCTTATGTCAAATATGGACTTCTGTATGGGTAATATAACATCACAACAAGTCAATCTTTATGAATAGCAAGTTAATGTTCAGGTACTCTTTGGCCAGGAATATGTCCACTAAGTCAAAAAGTGACCTCTGTATACAGAGTTCAAAGACTCTGTATGGCAAATTTTTCATCAAAAGTAGTCTATAACTTTTTAAAAAACTTAGGACCCTTTGACCAGAAATAAGTTCAATAGGTCTTTAAAGCGTTGTGCATTAAAGAATAACAATAAAAGTATCATGCACTTCGTTGCCTTGCAATGCATTCAAGAACTAACTCATTCAACAGTGCATTAATGATATTTGCAATGCAATCTGCTGTTGCATCGCTTTGCACATACGATTAAGCGCTGTGCATTGAAGAATAACAATAAAAGTATCATGCACTTTGTTTCATTGAAATGCATTCAAGAACTAACTAAATCAAAAGTGCACTGAAGAAATTTGCAATGCAATCTGCTGTTGCATCGCTTACAATGCATTCAAGAACAAACTCATTCAACAGTGCATTAAAGATATTTGCAATGCAATCTGCTGTTGCATCGCTTTGTATATACGTTAAAGCCTTGTGCATTAAAGAATAACAATTAAAGTATCATGCACTTTGTTGCCTTGCAATGCATTCAAGAACTAACTCATTCAACAGTGCATTGAAGATACTTGCAATGCAATCTGCCGTTGCATCGCTTTGCACATACGATTAAGCGCTGTGCATTGAAGAATAACAATAAAAGTATCATGCACTTTGTTGCCTTAAATACATTCAAGAACTAACTCATTCAACAATGCATTGAAGATATTTGCTATGCAATCTGCTGTTGCATCGTTTTGTACCTACGTTAAAGCGTTGTGCATTGAAGAATAACAATAAAAGTATCATGCTTTTTTTTCCTTCCAATGCATTCAAGAACTAACTCATTCAACAGTGCATTAATGATATTTGCAATGCAATCTGCTGTTGCATCGCTTTGCACATACGATTAAGCGCTGTGCATTGAAGAATAACAATAAAAGTATCATGCACTTTGTTTCATTGAAATGCATTCAAGAACTAACTAAATCAAAAGTGCACTTAAGAAATTTGCAATGCAATCTGCTGTTGCATCGCTTACAATGCATTCAAGAACAAACTCATCCAACAGTGCATTAAAGATATTTGCAATGCAATCTGCTGTTGCATCGCTTTGTACTTACCTTAAAGCCTTGTGCATTAAAGAATAACAATTAAAGTATCATGCACTTTGTTGCCTTGCAATGCATTCAAGAACTAACTCATTGAACAGTGCATTGAAGATACTTGCAATGCAATCTGCCGTTGCATCGCTTTGCACATACGATTAAGCGCTGTGCATTGAAGAATAACAATAAAAGTATCATGCACTTTGTTGCCTTGCAATGCATTCATTCAAGAACTAACTCATTCAACAGTGCATTGAAGATATTTGCAATGCAATCTGCTGTTGCATCGTTTTGTACTTACATTAAAGCGTTGTGCATTGAAGAATAACAATAAAAGTATCATGCACTTTGTTTCCTTGCAATGCATTCAAGAACTAACTCATTCAACAGTGCATTAATGATATTTGCAATGCAATCTGCTGTTGCATCGCTTTGCACATACGATTAAGCGCTGTGCATTGAAGAATAACAATAAAAGTATCATGCACTTTGTTTCATTGAAATGCATTCAAGAACTAACTAAATCAAAAGTGCACTTAAGAAATTTGCAATGCAATCTGCTGTTGCATCGCTTACAATGCATTCAAGAACAAACTCATTCAACAGTGCATTAAAGATATTTGCAGTGCAATCTGCTGTTGCATCACTTTGTACATACGTTAAAGCCTTGTGCATTAAAGAATAACAATTAAAGTATCATGCACTTTGTTGCCTTGCAGTGCATTCAAGAACTAACTCATTGAACAGTGCATTGAAGATACTTGCAATGCAATCTGCCGTTGCATCGCTTTGCACATACGATGAAGCGCTGTGCATTGAAGAATAACAATAAAAGTATCATGCACTTTGTTGCCTTGCAATGCATTCAAGAACTAACTCATTCAACAGTGCATTAATGATATTTGCAATGCAATCTGCTGTTGCATCGCTTTGCACATACGATTAAGCGCTGTGCATTGAAGAATAACAATAAAAGTATCATGCACTTTGTTTCATTGAAATGCATTCAAGAACTAACTAAATCAAAAGTGCACTTAAGAAATTTGCAATGCAATCTGCTGTTGCGTCGCTTACAATGCATTCAAGAACAAACTCATCCAACAGTGCATTAAAGATATTTGCAATGCAATCTGCTGTTGCATCGCTTTGTACTTACCTTAAAGCCTTGTGCATTAAAGAATAACAATTAAAGTATCATGCACTTTGTTGCCTTGCAGTGCATTCAAGAACTAACTCATTGAACAGTGCATTGAAGATACTTGCAATGCAATCTGCCGTTGCATCGCTTTGCACATACGATTAAGCGCTGTGCATTGAAGAATAACAATAAAAGTATCATGCACTTTGTTGCCTTGCAATGCATTTAAGAACTAACTCATTCAACAGTGCATTGAAGATATTTGCAATGCAATCTGCTGTTGCATCGTTTACTTATAAGCTTAAGCGTTGTGCATTGAAGAATAACAATAAAAGTATCATGCTTTTTTTTCCCTTGCAATGCATTCAAGAACTAACTCATTCAACAGTGCATTAATGATATTTGCAATGCAATCTGCTGTTGCATCGCTTTGCACATACGATTAAGCGCTGTGCATTGAAGAATAACAATAAAAGTATCATGCACTTTGTTTCATTGAAATGCATTCAAGAACTAACTAAATCAAAAGTGCACTTAAGAAATTTGCAATGCAATTTGCTGTTGCATCGCTTACAATGCATTCAAGAACAAACTCATCCAACAGTGCATTAAAGATATTTGCAATGCAATCTGCTGTTGCATCGCTTTGTACTTACCTTAAAGCCTTGTGCATTAAAGAATAACAATTAAAGTATCATGCACTTTGTTGCCTTGCAATGCATTCAAGAACTAACTCATTGAACAGTGCATTGAAGATACTTGCAATGCAATCTGCCGTTGCATCGCTTTGCACATACGATTAAGCGCTGTGCATTGAAGAATAACAATAAAAGTATCATGCACTTTGTTGCCTTGCAATGCATTAATTCAAGAACTAACTCATTCAACAGTGCATTGAAGATATTTGCAATGCAATCTGCTGTTGCATCGTTTTGTACTTACGTTAAAGCGTTGTGCATTGAAGAATAACAATAAAAGTATCATGCACTTTGTTTCCTTGCACTGCATTCAAGAACTAACTCATTCAACAGTGCATTAATGATATTTGCAATGCAATCTGCTGTTGCATCGCTTTGCACATACGATTAAGCGCTGTACATTGAAGAATAACAATAAAAGTATCATGCACTTTGTTTCATTGAAATGCATTCAAGAACTAACTCATTCAACAGTGCATTAATGATATTTGCAATGCAATCTGCTGTTGCATCGCTTTGCACATACGATTAAGCGCTGTGCATTGAAGAATAACAATAAAAGTATCATGCACTTTGTTTCATTGAAATGCATTCAAGAACTAACTCATTCAACAGTGCATTAATGATATTTGCAATGCAATCTGCTGTTGCATCGCTTTGCACATACGATTAAGCGCTGTGCATTGAAGAATAACAATAAAAGTATCATGCACTTTGTTTCATTGAAATGCATTCAAGAACTAACTAAATCAAAAGTGCACTTAAGAAATGTGCAATGCAATCTGCTGTTGCGTCGCTTACAATGCATTCAAGAACAAACTCATCCAACAGTGCATTAAAGATATTTGCAATGCAATCTGCTGTTGCATCGCTTTGTACTTACCTTAAAGCCTTGTGCATTAAAGAATAACAATTAAAGTATCATGCACTTTGTTGCCTTGCAGTGCATTCAAGAACTAACTCATTGAACAGTGCATTGAAGATACTTGCAATGCAATCTGCCGTTGCATCGCTTTGCACATACGATTAAGCGCTGTGCATTGAAGAATAACAATAAAAGTATCATGCACTTTGTTGCCTTGCAATGCATTCAATAACTAACTAAATCAAAAGTGCACTGAAGAAATTTGCAATGCAATCTGCCGTTGCATCGCTTTGCACATACGATTAAGCGCTGTGCATTGAAGAATAACAATAAAAGTATCATGCACTTTTGTTGCCTTGCAATGCATTCAAGAACTAACTAAATCAAAAGTGCACTGAAGAAATTTGCAATGCAATCTGCCGTTGCATCGCTTTGCACATACGATTAAGAGCTGTGCATTGAAGAATAACAATAAAAGTATCATGCACTTTGTTGCCTTGCAATACATTCAAGAACTAACTCATTCAACAGTGCATTGAAGATATTTGCAATGCAATCTGCTGTTGCATCGCTTTGCACATACGATTAAGCGCTGTGCATTGAAGAATAACAATAAAAGAATCATGCACTTTGTTTCATTGAAATGCATTCAAGAACTAACTCATTCAACAGTGCATTAATGATATTTGCAATGCAATCTGCTGTTGCATCGCTTTGCACATACGATTAAGCGCTGTGCATTGAAGAATAACAATAAAAGTATCATGCACTTTGTTTCATTGAAATGCATTCAAGAACTAACTAAATCAAAAGTGCACTTAAGAAATGTGCAATGCAATCTGCTGTTGCGTCGCTTACAATGCATTCAAGAACAAACTCATCCAACAGTGCATTAAAGATATTTGCAATGCAATCTGCTGTTGCATCGCTTTGTACTTACCTTAAAGCCTTGTGCATTAAAGAATAACAATTAAAGTATCATGCACTTTGTTGCCTTGCAGTGCATTCAAGAACTAACTCATTGAACAGTGCATTGAAGATACTTGCAATGCAATCTGCCGTTGCATCGCTTTGCACATACGATTAAGCGCTGTGCATTGAAGAATAACAATAAAAGTATCATGCACTTTGTTGCCTTGCAATGCATTCAATAACTAACTAAATCAAAAGTGCACTGAAGAAATTTGCAATGCAATCTGCCGTTGCATCGCTTTGCACATACGATTAAGCGCTGTGCATTGAAGAATAACAATAAAAGTATCATGCACTTTTGTTGCCTTGCAATGCATTCAAGAACTAACTAAATCAAAAGTGCACTGAAGAAATTTGCAATGCAATCTGCCGTTGCATCGCTTTGCACATACGATTAAGCGCTGTGCATTGAAGAATAACAATAAAAGTATCATGCACTTTGTTGCCTTGCAATACATTCAAGAACTAACTCATTCAACAGTGCATTGAAGATATTTGCAATGCAATCTGCTGTTGCATCGTTTTGTACCTAAGTTAAAGCGTTGTGCATTGAAGAATAACAATAAAAGTATCATGCACTTTGTTTCCTTGCAATGCATTCAAGAACTAACTCATTCAACAGTGCATTAATGATATTTGCAATGCAATCTGCTTTTGCATCGCTTTGCACATACGATTAAGCGCTGTGCATTGAAGAATAACAATAAACGTATCATGCACTTTGTTTCATTGAAATGCATTCAAGAACTAACTAAATCAAAAGTGCACTTAAGAAATTTGCAATGCAATCTGCTGTTGCATCGCTTACAATGCATTCAAGAACAAACTCATCCAACAGTGCATTAAAGATATTTGCAATGCAATCTGCTGTTGCATCGATTTGAACATACGTTAAAGCGTTGTGCATTAAAGAATAACAATAAAAGTAACATGCACTTTGTTGCATTACAATTCATTCAAGAACTAACTCAGGCCAAAGTGCACTGAAGATATTTGCAATGCAATCTGCTGTTGCATCGCTTTGCACATACGATTAAGCGCTGTGCATTAAAGAATAACAATAAAAGTATCATGCACTTTGTTTCATTGAAATGCATTCAAGAACTATCTAAATCAAAAGTGCACTGAAGAAATTTGCAATGCAATCTGCCGTTGCATCGCTTTGCACATATGATTAACAATTGGCAATATCAGGCAATAACGATAAAAGTACCATGCACTCTGTTGCCTTGCAATGCATTCAAGAACTAACTCATTCAACAGTGCATTGAAGATATTTGCAATGCAATCTGCTTTTGCATCGTTTTGTACCTACGTTAAAGCGTTGTGCATTAAAGAATAACAATAAAAGTATCATGCACTTTGTTGCCTTGCAATGCATTCAAGAACTAACTCATTCAACAGTGCATTGAAGATACTTGCAATGCAATCTGCCGTTGCATCGCTTTGCACATACGATTAAGCACTGTGCATTGAAGAATAACAATAAAAGTATCATGCACTTTGTTGCCTTAAAATGCATTCAAGAACTAACTCATTCAACAGTGCATTAATGATATTTGCAATGCAATCTGCTGTTGCATCGCTTTGCTTATACGATTAAGCGCTGTGCATTGAAGAATAACAATAAAAGTATCATGCACTTTGTTTCATTGAAATGCATTCAAGAACTAACTAAATCAAAAGTGCACTTAAGAAATTTGCAATGCAATCTGCTGTTGCGTCGCTTACAATGCATTCAAGAACAAACTCATCCAACAGTGCATTAAAGATATTTGCAATGCAATCTGCTGTTGCATCGCTTTGTACTTACCTTAAAGCCTTGTGCATTAAAGAATAACAATTAAAGTATCATGCACTTTGTTGCCTTGCAATGCATTCAAGAACTAACTCATTGAACAGTGCATTGAAGATACTTGCAATGCAATCTGCCGTTGCATCGCTTTGCACATACGATTAAGCGCTGTGCATTGCAGAATAACAATAAAAGTATCATGCACTTTGTTGCCTTGCAATGCATTCAAGAACTAACTCATTCAACAGTGCATTGAAGATATTTGCAATGCAATCTGCTGTTGCATCGTTTTGTACCTACGTTAAAGCGTTGTGCATTAAAGAATAACAATAAAAGTATCATGCACTTTGTTGCCTTGCAATGCATTCAAGAACTAACTCATTCAACAGTGCAATAAAGATATTTGCAATGCAATCTGCTGTTGCATCGCTTTGTACATACGTTAAGGCGTAGTGCATTAAAGAATAACAATAAAAGTATCATGCACTTTGTTGCCTTGTAATGCATTCCAGAACTAACTCATTCAACAATGCATTGAAGATATTTGCAATGCACTCTGCTGTTGCATCGCTTTGAACATACGTTAAAGCGTTGTGCATTACAGAATAACAATAAAAGTAACATGCACTTTGTTG
The DNA here is from genome assembly GCF_949152265.1 of Phoxinus phoxinus. Classification (NCBI taxonomy): domain Eukaryota; kingdom Metazoa; phylum Chordata; class Actinopteri; order Cypriniformes; family Leuciscidae; genus Phoxinus; species Phoxinus phoxinus. The sequence continues at coordinate 8,072,353 of NC_136888.1, read as the reverse complement.
CATTACAATTCATTCAAGAACTAACTAAGGCCAAAGTGCACTGAATATATTTGCAATGCAATCTGCTGTTGCATCGTTTACTTATAAGCTTAAGCGTTGTGCATTGAAGAATAACATTAAAAGTATCATGCACTTTGTATCCTTGCAATGCATTCAAGAACTAACTCATTCAATAGTGCATTGAAGATATTTGCAATGCAATCTGCTGTTGCATCGTTTTGCACATACGATTAAGCTCTGTGCATTGAAGAATAACAATAAAAGTATCATGCACGTTGTTGCCTTGCAATGCATTCAAGAACTAACTCAGGCCAAAGTGCACTGAAGATATTTGCAATGCAATCTGTTGTTGCATCGCTTTGCAAATACGTTAAAGCGCTGTGCATTGAAGAATAACAATAAAAGTATCATGCACTTTGTTGCCTTGCAATGCATTCAAGAACTAACTCATTCAACAGTGCATTGAAGATATTTGCAATGCAATCGCTGTTGCATCGTTTTGTACCTACGTTAAAGCGTTGTGCATTAAAGAATAACAATAAAAGTATCATGCACTTTGTTGCCTTGCAATGCATTCAAGAACTAACTCTTTCAACAGTGCAATAAAGATATTTGCAATGCAATCTGCTGTTGCATCGCTTTGTACATACGTTAAGGCGTAGTGCATTAAAGAATAACAATAAAAGTATCATGCACTTTGTTGCCTTGCAATGCATTCCAGAACTAACTCATTCAACAATGCATTGAAGATATTTGCAATGCACTCTGCTGTTGCATCGCTTTGAACATATGTTAAAGCGTTGTGCATTACAGAATAACAATAAAAGTAACATGCACTTTGTTGCATTACAATTCTTTCAAGAACTAACTCAGGCCAAAGTGCACTGAAGATATTTGCAATGCAATCTGCTGTTGCATCGTTTACTTATAAGCTTAAGCGTTGTGCATTGAAGAATAACATTAAAAGTATCATGCACTTTGTATCCTTGCAATGCATTCAAGAACTAACTCATTCAACAGTGCATTAATGATATTTGCAATGCATTCTGCTGTTGCATCGCTTTGCACTTACGTTTAAGCGCTGTGCATTAAAGAATAACAATAAAAGTATCATGCACTTTGTTGCCTTGCAATGCATTCAAGAACTAACTCATTCAACAGTGCAATAAAGATATTTGCAATGCAATCTGCTGTTGCATCGCTTTGTACATACGTTAAGGCGTAGTGCATTAAAGAATAACAATAAAAGTATCATGCACTTTGTTGCCTTGCAATGCATTCCAGAACTAACTCATTCAACAATGCATTGAAGATATTTGCAATGCACTCTGCTGTTGCATCGCTTTGAACATACGTTAATGCGTTGTGCATTACAGAATAACAATAAAAGTAACATGCACTTTGTTGCATTACAATTCATTCAAGAACTAACTAAGGCCAAAGTGCACTGAAGATATTTGCAATGCAATCTGCTGTTGCATCGTTTACTTATAAGCTTAAGCGTTGTGCATTGAAGAATAACATTAAAAGTATCATGCACTTTGTATCCTTGCAATGCATTCAAGAACTAACTCATTCAATAGTGCATTGAAGATATTTGCAATGCAATCTGCTGTTGCATCGTTTTGCACATACGATTAAGCTCTGTGCATTGAAGAATAACAATAAAAGTATCATGCACGTTGTTGCCTTGCAATGCATTCAAGAACTAACTCAGGCCAAAGTGCACTGAAGATATTTGCAATGCAATCTGTTGTTGCATCGCTTTGCAAATACGTTAAAGCGCTGTGCATTGAAGAATAACAATAAAAGTATCATGCACTTTGTTGCCTTGCAATGCATTCAAGAACTAACTCATTCAACAGTGCATTGAAGATATTTGCAATGCAATCTGCTGTTGCATCGTTTTGTACCTACGTTAAGCGTTGTGCATTAAAGAATAACAATAAAAGTATCATGCACTTTGTTGCCTTGCAATGCATTCAAGAACTAACTCTTTCAACAGTGCAATAAAGATATTTGCAATGCAATCTGCTGTTGCATCGCTTTGTACATACGTTAAGGCGTAGTGCATTAAAGAATAACAATAAAAGTATCATGCACTTTGTTGCCTTGCAATGCATTCCAGAACTAACTCATTCAACAATGCATTGAAGATATTTGCAATGCACTCTGCTGTTGCATCGCTTTGAACATACGTTAAAGCGTTGTGCATTACAGAATAACAATAAAACTAACATGCACTTTGTTGCATTACAATTCATTCAAGAACTAACTAAGGCCAAAGTGCACTGAATATATTTGCAATGCAATCTGCTGTTGCATCGTTTACTTATAAGCTTAAGCGTTGTGCATTGAAGAATAACATTAAAAGTATCATGCACTTTGTATCCTTGCAATGCATTCAAAAACTAACTCATTCAATAGTGCATTGAAGATATTTGCAATGCAATCTGCTGTTGCATCGTTTTGCACATACGATTAAGCTCTGTGCATTGAAGAATAACAATAAAAGTATCATGCACGTTGTTGCCTTGCAATGCATTCAAGAACTAACTCAGGCCAAAGTGCACTGAAGATATTTGCACTGCAATCTGTTGTTGCATCGCTTTGCAAATACGTTAAAGCGCTGTGCATTGAAGAATAACAATAAAAGTATCATGCACTTTGTTGCCTTGCAATGCATTCAAGAACTAACTCATTCAACAGTGCATTGAAGATATTTGCAATGCAATCTGCTGTTGCATCGTTTTGTACCTACGTTAAAGCGTTGTGCATTAAAGAATAACAAAAAAAATATCATGCACTTTGTTGCCTTGCAATGCATTCAAGAACTAACTCATTCAACAGTGCAATAAAGATATTTGCAATGCAATCTGCTGTTGCATCGCTTTGTACATACGTTAAGGCGTAGTGCATTAAAGAATAACAATAAAAGTATCATGCACTTTGTTGCCTTGCAATGCATTCCAGAACTAACTCATTCAACAATGCATTGAAGATATTTGCAATGCACTCTGCTGTTGCATCGCTTTGAACATATGTTAAAGCGTTGTGCATTACAGAATAACAATAAAAGTAACATGCACTTTGTTGCATTACAATTCATTCAAGAACTAACTCAGGCCAAAGTGCACTGAAGATATTTGCAATGCAATCTGCTGTTGCATCGTTTACTTATAAGCTTAAGCGTTGTGCATTGAAGAATAACATTAAAAGTATCATGCACTTTGTATCATTGCAATGCATTTAAGAACTAACTCATTCAATAGTGCATTGAAGATATTTGCAATGCAATCTGCTGTTGCATCGTTTTGCACATACGATTAAGCTCTGTGCATTGAAGAATAACAATAAAAGTATCATGCACGTTGTTGCCTTGCAATGCATTCAAGAACTAACTCAGGCCAAAGTGCACTGAAGATATTTGCAATGCAATCTGTTGTTGCATCGCTTTGCAAATACGTTAAAGCGCTGTGCATTGAAGAATAACAATAAAAGTATCATGCACTTTGTTTCATTGAAATGCATTCAAGAACTAACTAAATCAAAAGTGCACTTAAGAAATTTGCAATGCAATCTGCTGTTGCATCGCTTACAATGCATTCAAGAACAAACTCATTCAACAGTGCATTAAAGATATTTGCAGTGCAATCTGCTGTTGCATCGCTTTGTACATACGTTAAAGCCTTGTGCTTTAAAGAATAACAATTAAAGTATCATGCACTTTGTTGCCTTGCAATGCATTCAAGAACTAACTCATTCAACAGTGCATTGAAGATAATTGCAATGCAATCTGCCGTTGCATCGCTTTGCACATACGATTAAGCGCTGTGCATTGAAGAATAACAATAAAAGTATCATGCACTTTGTTGCCTTGCAATGCATTCAAGAACTAACTCATTCAACAGTGCATTAATGATATTTGCAATGCATTCTGCTGTTGCATCGCTTTGCACATACGATTAAGCGCTGTGCATTGAAGAATAACAATAAAAGTATCATGCACTTTGTTTCATTGAAATGCATTCAAGAACTAACTAAATCAAAATGGCACTTAAGAAATTTGCAATGCAATCTGCTGTTGCGTCGCTTACAATGCATTCAAGAACAAACTCATCCAACAGTGCATTGAAGATACTTGCAATGCAATCTGCCGTTGCATCGCTTTGCACATACGATTAAGCGCTGTGCATTAAAGAATAACAATTAAAGTATCATGCACTTTGTTGCCTTGCAATGCATTCAAGAACTAACTCATTCAACAGTGCATTGAAGATACTTGCAATGCAATCTGCCGTTGCATCGCTTTGCACATACGATTAAGCGCTGTGCATTGAAGAATAACAATAAAAGTATCATGCACTTTGTTGCCTTGCAATGCATTCAAGAACTAACTCATTCAACAGTGCATTAATGATATTTGCAATGCATTCTGCTGTTGCATCGCTTTGCACATACGATTAAGCGCTGTGCATTGAAGAATAACAATAAAAGTATCATGCACTTTGTTTCATTGAAATGCATTCAAGAACTAACTAAATCAAAAGTGCACTTAAGAAATTTGCAATGCAATCTGCTGTTGCGTCGCTTACAATGCATTCAAGAACAAACTCATCCAACAGTGCATTAAAGATATTTGCAATGCAATCTGCTGTTGCATCGCTTTGTACTTACCTTAAAGCCTTGTGCATTAAAGAATAACAATTAAAGTATCATGCACTTTGTTGCCTTGCAATGCATTCAAGAACTAACTCATTCAACAGTGCATTGAAGATACTTGCAATGCAATCTGCCGTTGCATCGCTTTGCACATACGATTAAGCGCTGTGCATTGAAGAATAACAATAAAAGTATCATGCACTTTGTTTCATTGAAATGCATTCAAGAACTAACTAAATCAAAAGTGCACTGAAGAAATTTGCAATGCAATCTGCTGTTGCATCGCTTTGTACATACGTTAAAGCCTTGTGCATTAAAGAATAACAATTAAAGTATCATGCACTTTGTTGCCTTGCAATGCATTCAAGAACTAACTCATTCAACAGTGCATTGAAGATACTTGCAATGCAATCTGCCGTTGCATCGCTTTGCACCTATGTTAAAGCGTTGTGCATTAAAGAATAACAATAAAAGTATCATGCAATTTGTTGCCTTGCAATGCATTCAAGAACTAACTCATTCAACAATGCACTGAAGATATTTGCAATGCAATCTGCTGTTGCATCGTTTACTTATAAGCTCAAGCGTTGTGCATTGAAGAATAACATTAAAAGTATCATGCACTTTGTATCCTTGCAATGCATTCAAGAACTAACACATTCAACAGTGCAATAAAGATATTTGCAATGCAATCTGCTGTTGCATTGCATTGTATATACGTTAAGGCGTAGTGCATTAAAGAATAACAATAAAAGTATCATGCACGTTGTTGCCTTGCAATGCATTCAAGAACTAACTCAGGCCAAAGTGCACTGAAGATATTTGCAATGTAATCTGTTGTTGCATCGCTTTGCACATACGTTAAAGCGTTGTGCATTAACAAATAACAATAAAAGTATCATGCACTTTGTTGACTTGCAATGCATTCAAGAAATAATTCATTCAACAGTGCATTGAAGATATTTGCAATGCAATCTGCTGTTGCATTGCTTTGCACATACGTTAAAGCGTTGTGCATTAAAGAACAACAATAAAAGTAACATGCACTTTGTTGCATTACAATGCATTCAAGAACTAACTCAGGCCAAAGTGCACTGAAGATATTTGCAATGCAATATGCTGTTGCATCGTTTGCTTATAAGCTCAAGCGTTGTGCATTGAACAATAACAATAAAAATATCATGCACTGTTTCCTTGCAAATGCATTCAAGAACTAACTCATTCAACAGTGCATCGAAGATATTTGCAATGCAATCTGCTGTTGCATCGCTTTCTTATACGCTCAAGCGGTGTGCATTGAAGTATAACAATAAAAGTATCATGCACTTTGTTGCCTTGAAAATGCATTCAGAACTAACTCATTTAACAGTGCATTGAAGATATTTGCACTGCAATCTGCTGTTGCATCGTTTTGTACCTACGTTAAAGCGTTGTGCATTGAAGAATAACAATAAAAGTATCATGCACTTTGTTGCCTTGCAATGCATTCAATAACTAACTCATTCAACAGTGCATTAATGATATTTGCAATGCAATCTGCTGTTGCATCGCTTTGCACATATGATTAAGCGCTGTGCATTGAAGAATAACAATAAAAGTATCATGCACTTTGTTGCCTTGCAATGCATTCAAGAACTAACTCATTCAACAGTGCAATAAAGATATTTGCAATGCAATCTGCTGTTGCATCGCTTTGTACATACGTTAAAGCGTAGTGCATTAAAGAATAACACTAAAAGTATCATGCACTTTGTTGCCTTGCAATGCATTCCAGAACTAACTCATTCAACAATGCATTGAAGATATTTGCAATGCGCTCTGCTGTTGCATCGCTTTGAACATATGTTAAAGCGTTGTGCATTAAAGAATAACAATAAAAGTAACATGCACTTTGTTGCATTACAATGCATTCAAGAACTAACTCATTCAACAGTGCATTGAAGATATTTGCAATGCAATCTGCTGTTGCATCGCTTTGTACATACGTTAAAGCGTAGTGCATTAAAGAATAACAATAAAAGTATCATGCACTTTATTGCCTTGCAATGCATTCAAGTACTAACTCATTCAACAATGCATTGAAGATATTTGCAATGCAATCTGCTGTTGCATTGTTTTGCACATATGTTAAAGCGTTGTGCATTAAAGACTTTTTTAAAAACTTTTTAGGAACTTTTTTTATCAGACCTATTGAACTTTGAAGTTCAATATGGGTCAGATATGGGCTTATATGGCGTATGAAGCATCAGAAGGAGATTATGAGTATGTCTAGAAAGTTCAAGATTGAGGATTCTTTTGCCAAATATGTTCAGTAGGTCAAATATGGAATTCTGAATGGCTGATTTAACATCAAAGTTAAGGACCCTTTGACCGAAATAAGTTCAATGGCCTGATATGTATATCTATTGGACTTATGAAGCATCAGTAGGAGTCTTTCAGTATGTATAGAAACTTCAAGATTGAGGACTCTTTGGCCAGAAATATGTTCAGTAGGTCAAATATGGAATTCTAAATGGCTGATTTAACATCAAAAGGATTCTCTAAGTTTATATAGTTTAAAACCAATTAAGGACCCTTTGACCAGAAATAAGTTCAATCAGTCAAGATATGGACTTCTAAATAGACTTCAATATGGCTAATGAAGCATCAGAAGTTGTCTATGATTATGTATGGAAAGTTCAAGATTGAGGATTATTTGGCCAGAAATATGTTCAGTAGGTCAAATATGGAATTCTAAATGGCCGATTTAACATCAAAAGTATTCTCTAAGTTTATATAGTTTAAAACCAATTAGGACCCTTTGACCAGAAATAAGTTCAATCAGTCAAGATATGGACTTCTAAATAGACTTCAATATGGCTAAAGAAGCATCAGAAGTTGTCTATGATTATGTATGGAAAGATCAAGATTGAGGATTATTTGGCCAGAAATATTTTCCTTGGGTCAAATATGGACCTCTGTATGAATCACAAGTCAATCTTTATGAATAGCATGGTAATGTTCAGGTACTCTTTGGCCAGGAATATGTCCAGTAGGTCAAAATATGACATCTGTTTATTTTTCATTAAAAGTAGCCTATAACTTTTTTAAAAACTTTTTAGGAACTTTTTTAAAAACTTTTTAGGAACTTTTTTATCAGACCTGTTGAACTTTTAAGTTCAATATGGGTCAGATATGGCCATATATGGCGTATGAAGCATCAGAAGGAGATTATGAGTATGTCTAGAAAGTTCAAGATTGAGGACTTTTTGGCCTAAAATATGTTCAGTAGGTCAAATATGGAATTCTGAATGGCTGATTTAACATCAGGAGTCTCTAAGTTTATATAGTTTAAAAACAATAAGGACCCTTTGACCAGAAATAAGTTCAATAGGTCAGATATGGCCATATATGGCTTATGAAGCATCAGAATGAGTCAATGAGTATGTATCGAAAAATCAAGATGAGGACTCGGCCAAAAATATGTTCAGTAGGTCAAATATGGAATTCTGAATGGCTGATTTAACATCAGGAGTCTCTAAGTTTATATTGTTTAAAACCAATTAGGACCCTTTGACCAGAAATAAGTTCAATGGCCTGATATGTATATCTATTGGACTTATGAAGCATCAGTAGGAGTCTTTCAGTATTTATAGAAACTTCAAGATTGAGGACTCTTTGGCCAGAAATATTTTCAGTAGGTCAAATATGGAATTCTAAATGGCTGATTTAACATCAAAAGGATTCTCTAAGTTTATATAGTTTAAAACCAATTAAGGACCCTTTGACCAGACATAAGTTCAATCAGTCAAGTATAGACTTCTAAATGGACTTCAATATGGCTAATGAAGCATCAGAAGTTGTCTATGAGTATTTGTGGAAAGTTCAAGATTCAGAATTTTTAGGCCAGAAATATTTTCCTTGTGTCAAATATGGACTTCTGTATGGGTAATATAACATCACAACAAGTCAATCTTTATGAATAGCAAGTTAACGTTCAGGTACTCTTTGGCCAGGAAGAGTCCAGTAAGTCAAAAAGTGCCCTCTGTATACAGAGTTCAAAGACTCTGTATGGCAAATTTTTCATCAAAAGTAGTCTATAACTTTTTTTAAAACTTAGGACCCTTTGACCGGAATTAAGTTCAATAGGTCAGATATGGCCATATATGGCTTATGAAGCATCAGAAGGAGATTGTGAGTGTGTAGAAAAATCAAGATTGAGGACTCTTTGGCCAGAAATATGTTTATTTGGTCAAATATGGACTTATGTATGGCTGACGTAATATCATAAGGTGTTAACGAGAATGTATAGAAGGTGACCGGAAATAAATTCAATAGGTCAGCTATGGCCATATATGGCTCATAAAGCTTCAGATTGAGTCAATGAGTATGTCTCGATAAATCAAGATGAGGACTCTTTGGCCAAAAATATGTTCAGTAGGTCAATTATGGAATTCTGAATGGTTGATTTAACATCAGAAGGAGTCTCTAAGTTTATATAGTTTAAAACCCAATTAAGGACCCTTTGACCAGAAATAAGTTCAATCAGTCAAGATAAGGACTTATAAATGGACTTCAATATGACTAATGAAGCATCAGAAGTTGTCTATGAGTATATGTGGAAAGTTCAAGATCCAGAATTTTTAGGCCAGAAATATTTTCCTTGTGTCAAATATGGACTTCTGTATGGGTAATATAACATCACAACAAGTCAATCTTTATGAATAGCAAGTTAACGTTCAGGTACTCTTTGGCCAGGAAGAGTCCAGTAAGTCAAAAAGTGAGCTCTGTATACAGAGTTCAAAGACTCTGTATGGCAAATTTTTCATCAAAAGTAGTCTATAACTTTTTTTTAAACTTAGGACCCTTTGACCGGAATTAAGTTCAATAGGTCAGATATGGCTTATGAAGCATCAGAAGGAGATTGTGAGTGTGTAGAAAATTCAAGATTGAGGACTCTTTGGCCAGAAATATGTTTATTTGGTCAAATATGGACTTCTGTATGGCTGACGTAATATCAGAAGGTGTTAACGAGAATGTATAGAAAGTGACCGGAAATAAGTTCAATAGGTCAGATATGGCCATATATGGCTTATGAAGCATCAGAAAGAGATTGTGAGTGTGTAGAAAGTTCAAGATTGAGGACACTTTGGCCAGAAATATGTTTATTTGGTCAAATATAGACTTTTGTATGGCTGACGTAATATCATAAGGTGTTAACGAGAATGTATAGAAGGTGACCGGAAATAAGTTCAATAGGTCAGCTATGGCCATATATGGCTTATGAAGCATCAGAATGAGTCAATGAGTATGTCTCGAAAAATCAAGATGAGGACTCTTTGGCCAAAAATATGTTCAGTAGGTCAAATATGGAATTCTGAATGGCTGATTTAACATCAAAAGGATTCTCTAAGTTTATATAGTTTAAAACCAATTAAGGACCCTTTGACCAGACATGAGTTCAATCAGTCAAGATATGGACTTCTAAAAAGACTTCAATATGGCTAATGAAACATCAAAAGTTGTCTATGATTATGTATGGAAAGTTCAAGATTGAGGATTATTTGGCCAGAAATATGTTCAGTAGGTCAAATATGGAATTCTAAATGGCTGATTTAACATCAAAAGGATTCTCTAAGTTTATATAGTTTAAAACCAATTAAGGACATTTTGACCAGAAATAAGTTCAATCAGTCAAGTATAGACTTCTAAATGGACTTCAATATGGCTAATGAAGCATCAGAAGTTGTCTATGATTATGTATGGAAAGTTCAAGATTGAGGATTATTTGGCCAGAAATATTTTCCTTGAGTCAAATATGAACTTCTGTATGGCTAATATAACATCACAACAAGTCAATCTTTATGAATAGCAAGTTAATGTTCAGGTACTCTTTGGCCAGGAATATGTCCACTAAGTCAAAAAGTGACCTCTGTATACAGAGTTCAAAGACTCTGTATGGCAGATTTTACATCAAAAGTAGTCTATTTAAAAAAAAAAAAAAACTTTTTAGGACCCTATAACCGGAAATAAGTTCAATAGGTCAGATATGGCCATATATGGCTTATGAAGCATCAGAATGAGTCAATGAGTATGTATAGAAAAATCAAGATGCGGACTCTTTGGCCAAAAATATGTTCAGTAGGTCAAATATGGAATTCTGAATGGTTGATTTAACATCAGAAGGAGTCTCTATGTTTATATAGTTTAAAACCCAATTAAGGACCCTTTGACCAGAAATAAGTTCAATCAGTCAAGATATGGACTTATAAATGGACTTCAGTATGACTAATGAAGCATCAGAAGTTGTCTATGAGTATATGTGGAAAGTTCAAGATTCAGAATTTTTAGGCCAGAAATATTTTCCTTGTGTCAAATATGGACTTCTGTATGGGTAATATAACATCACAACAAGTCAATCTTTATGAATAGCAAGTTAACGTTCAGGTACTCTTTGGTCAGGAAGAGTCCAGTAAGTCAAAAAGTGACCTCTGTATACAGAGTTCAAAGACTCTGTATGGCAAATTTTTCATCAAAAGTAGTCTATAACTTTTTTTAAAACTTAGGACCCTTTGACCGGAATTAAGTTCAATAGGTCAGATATGGCCATATATGGCTTATGAAGCATCAGAAGGAGATTGTGAGTGTGTAGAAAATTCAAGATTGAGGACTCTTTGGCCAGAAATATGTTTATTTGGTCAAATATGGACTTCTGTATGGCTGACGTAATATCAGAAGGTGTTAACGAGAATGTATAGAAAGTGACCGGAAATAAGTTCAATAGGTCAGATATGGCCATATATGGCTTATGAAGCATCAGAATGAGTCAATGAGTATGTCTCGATAAATCAAGATGAGGACTCTTTGGCCAAAAATATGTTCAGTAGGTCAAATATGGGATTCTGAATGGTTGATTTAACATCAGAAGGAGTCTCTAAGTTTATATAGTTTAAAACCCAATTAAGGACCCTTTGACCAGAAATAAGTTCAATCAGTCAAGATATGGACTTATAAATGGACTTCAATATGACTAATGAAGCATCAGAAGTTGTCTATGAGTATATGTGGAAAGTTCAAGATTCAGAATTTTTAGGCCAGAAATATTTTCCTTGTGTCAAATATGGACTTCTGTATGGGTAATATAACATCACAACAAGTCAATCTTTATGAATAGCAAGTTAACGTTCAGGTACTCTTTGGCCAGGAAGAGTCCAGTAAGTCAAAAAGTGACCTCTGTATACAGAGTTCAAAGACTCTGTATGGCAAATTTTTCATCAAAAGTAGTCTATAACTTTTTTTTAAACTTAGGACCCTTTGACCGGAATTAAGTTCAATAGGTCAGATATGGCCATATATGGCTTATGAAGCATCAGAAGGAGATTGTGAGTGTGTAGAAAATTCAAGATTGAGGACTCTTTGGCCAGAAATATGTTTATTTGGTCAAATATGGACTTCTGTATGGCTGACGTAATATCAGAAGGTGTTAACGAGAATGTATAGAAAGTGACCGGAAATAAGTTCAATAGGTCAGATATGGCCATATATGGCTTATGAAGCATCAGAATGAGTCAATGAGTATGTCTCGATAAATCAAGATGAGGACTCTTTGGCCAAAAATATGTTCAGTAGGTCAAATATGGAATTCTGAATGGTTGATTTAACATCAGAAGGAGTCTCTAAGTTTATATAGTTTAAAACCCAATTAAGGACCCTTTGACCAGAAATAAGTTCAATCAGTCAAGATATGGACTTATAAATGGACTTCAATATGACTAATGAAGCATCAGAAGGGTTCTATGAGTATATGTGGAAAGTTCAAGATTCAGAATTTTTTGGCCAGAAATATTTTCCTTGTGTCAAATATGGACTTCTGTATGGGTAATATAACATCACAACTAGTCAATCTTTATGAATAGCAAGCTAACGTTCAGGTACTCTTTGGCCAGGAAGAGTCCAGTAAGTCAAAAAGTGACCTCTGTATACAGAGTTCAAAGACTCTGTATGGCAAATTTTTCATCAAAAGTAGTCTATAACTTTTTTTAAAACTTAGGACCCTTTGACCGGAAATAAGTTCAATAGGTCAGATATGGCCATATATGGCTTATGAAGCATCAGAAGGAGATTGTGAGTGTGTAGAAAGTTCAAGATTGAGGACTCTTTGGCCAGAAATATGTTTATTTGGTCAAATATGGACTTCTGTATGGCTGACGTAATATCAGAAGGTGTTAACGAGAATGTATAGAAGGTGACCGGAAATAAGTTCAATAGGTCAGCTATGGCCATATATGGCTTATGAAGCATCAGAATGAGTCAATGTGTATGTCTCGAAAAATCAAGATGAGGACTCTTTGGCCAAAAATATGTTCAGTAGGTCAAATATGGAATTCTGAATGGCTGATTTAACATCAGGAGTCTCTAAATTTATATAGTTTAAAACCAATTAAGGACCCTTTGACCAGAAATAAGTTCAATCAGTCAAGATATGGACTTATAAATGGACTTCAATATGAGTAATGAAGCATCAGAAGGGTTCTATGAGTATATGTGGAAAGTTCAAGATTCAGAATTTTTAGGCCAGAAATATTTTCATTGTGTCAAATATGGACTTCTGTATGGGTAATATAACATCACAACAAGTCAATCTTTATGAATAGCAAGTTAATGTTCAGGTACTCTTTGGCCAGGAATATGTCCACTAAGTCAAAAAGTGACCTCTGTATACAGAGTTCAAAGACTCTGTATGGCAGATTTTTTATCAAAAGTAGTCTATTTAAAAAAAAAAAAAAAACGTTTTAGGACCCTTTAACCGGAAATAAGTTCAATAGGTCAGATATGGCCATATATGGCTTATGAAGCATCAGAATGAGTCAATGAGTATGTCTCGAAAAATCAAGATGAGGACTCTTTGGCCAAAAATGTGTTCAGTAGGTAAAATATGGAATTCTGAATGGCTGATTTAACATCAGAAGGAGTCTCTAAGTTTATATAGTTTAAAACCAATTAAGGACCCTTTGACCAGAAATAAGTTCAATCAGTCAAGATATGGACTTCTAAATGGACTTCAATATGACTAATGAAGCATCAGAAGTTGTCTATGAGTATATGTGGAAAGTTCAAGATTCAGAATTTTTAGGCCAGAAATATTTTCCTTGTGTCAAATATGGACTTCTGTATGGGTAATATAACATCACAACAAGTCAATCTTTATGAATAGCAAGTTAATGTTCAGGTACTCTTTGGCCAGGAATATGTCCACTAAGTCAAAAAGTGACCTCTGTATACAGAGTTCAAAGACTCTGTATGGCAGATTTTTTATCAAAAGTAGTCTATTTAAAAAAAAAAAAAAACTTTTTAGGACCCTTTAACCGGAAATAAGTTCAATAGGTCAGATATGGCCATATATGGCTTATGAAGCATCAGAATGAGTCAATGAGTATGTCTCGAAAAATCAAGATGAGGACTCTTTGGCCAAAAATATGTTCAGTAGGTCAAATATGGAATTCTGAATGGCTGATTTAACATCAGAAGGAGTCTCTAAGTTTATATAGTTTAAAACCAATTAAGGACCCTTTGACCAGAAATAAGTTCAATCAGTCAAGATATGGACTTATAAATGGACTTCAATATGACTAATGAAGCATCAGAAGTTGTCTATGAGTATATGTGGAAAGTTCAAGATTCAGAATTTTTTGGCCAGAAATATTTTCCTTGTGTCAAATATGGACTTCTGTATGGGTAATATAACATCACAACAAGTCAATCTTTATGAATAGCAAGTTAACGTTCAGGTACTCGTTGGCCAGGAAGAGTCCAGTAAGTCAAAAAGTGACCTCTGTATACAGAGTTCAAAGACTCTGTATGGCAAATTTTTCATCAAAAGTAGTCTATAACATTTTTTAAAACTTAGGACCCTTTGACCGGAAATAAGTTCAATAGGTCAGATATGGCCATATATGGCTTATGAAGCATCAGAAAGAGATTGTGAGTGTGTAGAAAGTTCAAGATTGAGGACACTTTGGCCAGAAATATGTTTATTTGGTCAAATATGGACTTTTGTATGGCTGACGTAATATCAGAAGGTGTTAACGAGAATGTATAGAAGGTGACCGGAAATAAGTTCAATAGGTCAGCTATGGCCATATATGGCTTATGAAGCATCAGAATGAGTCAATGAGTATGTCTCGAAAAATCAAGATGAGGACTCTTTGGCCAAAAATATGTTCAGTAGGTCAAATATGGAATTCTGAATGGCTGATTTAACATCAGGAGTCTCTAAATTTATATAGTTTAAAACCAATTAAGGACCCTTTGACCAGAAATAAGTTCAATCAGTCAAGATATGGACTTATAAATGGACTTCAATATGAGTAATGAAGCATCAGAAGTTGTCTATGAGTATATGTGGATAGTTCAAGATTCAGAATTTTTCGGCCAGAAATATTTTCATTGTGTCAAATATGGACTTCTGTATGGGTAATATAACATCACAACAAGTCAATCTTTATGAATAGCAAGTTAATGTTCAGGTACTCTTTGGCCAGGAATATGTCCACTAAGTCAAAAAGTGACCTCTGTATACAGAGTTCAAAGACTCTGTATGGCAGATTTTTTATCAAAAGTAGTCTATTTAAAAAAAAAAAAAAACTTTTTAGGACCCTTTAACCGGAAATAAGTTCAATAGGTCAGATATGGCCATATTTGGCTTATGAAGCATCAGAATGAGTCAATGAGTATGTCTCGAAAAATCAAGATGAGGACTCTTTGGCCAAAAATATGTTCAGTAGGTCAAATATGGAATTCTGAATGGCTGATTTAACATCAGAAGGAGTCTCTAAGTTTATATAGTTTAAAACCCAATTAAGGACCCTTTGACCAGAAATAAGTTCAATCAGTCAAGATATGGACTTATAAATGGACTTCAATATGACTAATGAAGCATCAGAAGTTGTTTATGAGTATATGTGGAAAGTTCAAGATTCAGAATTTTTTGGCCAGAAATATTTTCCTTGTGTCAAATATGGACTTCTGTATGGGTAATATAACATCACAACAAGTCAATCTTTATGAATAGCAAGTTAATGTTCAGGTACTCTTTGGCCAGGAATATGTCCACTAAGTCAAAAAGTGACCTCTGTAAACAGAGTTCAAAGTCTCTGTATGGCAGATTTTTTATCAAAAGTAGTCTATTTAAAAAAAAAAAAAACTTTTTAGGACCCTTTAACCGGAAATAAGTTCAATAGGTCAGATATGGCCATATATGGCTTATGAAGCATCAGAATGAGTCAATGAGTATGTCTCGAAAAATCAAGATGAGGACTCTTTGGCCAAAAATATGTTCAGTAGGTCAAATATGGAATTCTGAATGGCTGATTTAACATCAGAAGGAGTCTCTAAGTTTATATAGTTTAAAACCAATTAAGGACCCTTTGACCAGAAATAAGTTCAATCAGTCAAGATATGGACTTATAAATGGACTTCAATATGACTAATGAAGCATCAGAAGTTGTCTATGAGTATATGTGGAAAGTTCAAGATTCAGAATTTTTTGGCCAGAAATATTTTCCTTGTGTCAAATATGGACTTCTGTATGGGTAATATAACATCACAACAAGTCAATCTTTATGAATAGCAAGTTAACGTTCAGGTACTCGTTGGCCAGGAAGAGTCCAGTAAGTCAAAAAGTGACCTCTGTATACAGAGTTCAAAGACTCTGTATGGCAAATTTTTCATCAAAAGTAGTCTATAACATTTTTTAAAACTTAGGACCCTTTCACCGGAAATAAGTTCAATAGGTCAGATATGGCCATATATGGCTTATGAAGCATCAGAAAGAGATTGTGAGTGTGTAGAAAGTTCAAGATTGAGGACACTTTGGCCAGAAATATGTTTATTTGGTCAAATATGGACTTTTGTATGGCTGACGTAATATCAGAAGGTGTTAACGAGAATGTATAGAAGGTGACCGGAAATAAGTTCAATAGGTCAGCTATGGCCATATATGGCTTATGAAGCATCAGAATGAGTCAATGATTATGTCTCGAAAAATCAAGATGAGGACTCTTTGGCCAAAAATATGTTCAGTAGGTCAAATATGGAATTCTGAATGGCTGATTTAACATCAGGAGTCTCTAAGTTTATATAGTTTAAAACCAATTAGGACCCTTTGACCAGAAATAAGTTCAATGGCCTGATATGTATATCTATTGGACTTATGAAGCATCAGTAGGAGTCTTTCAGTATGTATAGAAACTTCAAGATTGAGGACTCTTTGGCCAGAAATATTTTCAGTAGGTCAAATATGGAATTCTAAATGGCTGATTTAACATCAAAAGGATTCTCTAAGTTTATATAGTTTAAAACCAATTAAGGACCCTTTGACCAGACATGAGTTCAATCAGTCAAGATATGGACTTCTAAAAAGACTTCAATATGGCTAATGAAACATCAAAAGTTGTCTATGATTATGTATGGAAAGTTCAAGATTGAGGATTATTTGGCCAGAAATATGTTCAGTAGGTCAAATATGGAATTCTAAATGGCTGATTTAACATCAAAAGGAGTCTCTAAGTTTATATAGTTTAAAACCAATTAAGGACATTTTGACCAGAAATAAGTTCAATCAGTCAAGTATAGACTTCTAAATGGACTTCAATATGGCTAATGAAGCATCAGAAGTTGTCTATGATTATGTATGGAAAGTTCAAGATTGAGGATTATTTGGCCAGAAATATTTTCCTTGAGTCAAATATGAACTTCTGTATGGCTAATATAACATCACAACAAGTCAATCTTTATGAATAGCAAGTTAATGTTCAGGTACTCTTTGGCCAGGAATATGTCCACTAAGTCAAAAAGTGACCTCTGTATACAGAGTTTAAAGACTCTGTATGGCAGATTTTACATCAAAAGTAGTCTATTTTAAAAAAACAAAACTTTTTAGGACCCTTTAACCGGAAATAAGTTCAATAGTTCAGATATGGCCATATATGGCTTATGAAGCATCAGAATGAGTCAATGAGTATGTATAGAAAAATCAAGATGAGGACTCTTTGGCCAAAAATATGTTCAGTAGGTCAAATATGGAATTCTGAATGGTTGATTTAACATCAGAAGGAGTCTCTATGTTTATATAGTTTAAAACCCAATTAAGGACCCTTTGACCAGAAATAAATTCAATCAGTCAAGATATGGACTTATAAATGGACTTCAGTATGACTAATGAAGCATCAGAAGTTGTCTATGAGTATATGTGGAAAGTTCAAGATTCAGAATTTTTAGGCCAGAAATATTTTCCTTGTGTCAAATATGGACTTCTGTATGGGTAATATAACATCACAACAAGTCAATCTTTATGAATAGCAAGTTAACGTTCAGGTACTCTTTGGTCAGGAAGAGTCCAGTAAGTCAAAAAGTGACCTCTGTATACAGAGTTCAAAGACTCTGTATGGCAAATTTTTCATCAAATGTAGTCTATAACTTTTTTTAAAACTTAGGACCCTTTGACCGGAATTAAGTTCAATAGGTCAGATATGGCCATATATGGCTTATGAAGCATCAGAAGGAGATTGTGAGTGTGTAGAAAATTCAAGATTGAGGACTCTTTGGCCAGAAATATGTTTATTTGGTCAAATATGGACTTCTGTATGGCTGACGTAATATCAGAAGGTGTTAACGAGAATGTATAGAAAGTGACCGGAAATAAGTTCAATAGGTCAGATATGGCCATATATGGCTTATGAAGCATCAGAATGAGTCAATGAGTATGTCTCGATAAATCAAGATGAGGACTCTTTGGCCAAAAATATGTTCAGTAGGTCAAATATGGAATTCTGAATGGTTGATTTAACATCAGAAGGAGTCTCCAAGTTTATATAGTTTAAAACCCAATTAAGGACCCTTTGACCAGAAATAAGTTCAATCAGTCAAGATATGGACTTATAAATGGACTTCAATATGACTAATGAAGCATCAGAAGTTGTCTATGAGTATATGTGGAAAGTTCAAGATTCAGAATTTTTAGGCCAGAAATATTTTCTTTGTGTGAAAAATATGGACTTCTGTATGGGTAATATAACATCACAACAAGTCAATCTTTATGAATAGCAAGTTAACGTTCAGGTACTCTTTGGCCAGAAAGAGTCCAGTAAGTCAAAAAGTGACCTCTGTATACAGAGTTCAAAGACTCTGTATGGCAAATTTTTCATCAAAAGTAGTCTATAACTTTTTTTAAAACTTAGGACCCTTTGACCGGAATTAAGTTCAATAGGTCAGATATGGCCATATATGGCTTATGAAGCATCAGAAGGAGATTGTGAGTGTGTAGAAAGTTCAAGATTGAGGACTCTTTGGCCAGAAATATGTTTATTTGGTCAAATATGGACTTCTGTATGGCTGACGTAATATTCTGATATTAACGAGGTGTTAACGAGAATGTATAGAAGGTGACCGGAAATAAGTTCAATAGGTCATCTATGGCCATATATGGCTTATGAAGCATCAGAATGAGTCAATGAGTATGTCTCGAAAAATCAAGATGAGGACTCTTTGGCCAAAAATATGTTCAGTAGGTCAAATATGGAATTCTGAATGGCTGATTTAACATCAGGAGTCTCTAAGTTTATATAGTTTAAAACCAATTAGGACCCTTTGACCAGAAATAAGTTCAATGGCCTGATATGTATATCTATTGGACTTATGAAGCATCAGTAGGAGTCTTTCAGTATGTATAGAAACTTCAAGATTGAGGACTCTTTGGCCAGAAATATTTTCAGTAGGTCAAATATGGAATTCTAAATGGCTGATTTAACATCAAAAGGATTCTCTAAGTTTATATAGTTTAAAACCAATTAAGGACCCTTTGACCAGACATGAGTTCAATCAGTCAAGATATGGACTTCTAAAAAGACTTCAATATGGCTAATGAAACATCAAAAGTTGTCTATGATTATGTATGGAAAGTTCAAGATTGAGGATTATTTGGCCAGAAATATGTTCAGTAGGTCAAATATGGAATTCTAAATGGCTGATTTAACATCAAAAGGAGTCTCTAAGTTTATATAGTTTAAAACCAATTAAGGACATTTTGACCAGAAATAAGTTCAATCAGTCAAGTATAGACTTCTAAATGGACTTCAATATGGCTAATGAAGCATCAGAAGTTGTCTATGATTATGTATGGAAAGTTCAAGATTGAGGATTATTTGGCCAGAAATATTTTCCTTGAGTCAAATATGAACTTCTGTATGGCTAATATAACATCACAACAAGTCAATCTTTATGAATAGCAAGTTAATGTTCAGGTACTCTTTGGCCAGGAATATGTCCACTAAGTCAAAAAGTGACCTCTGTATACAGAGTTTAAAGACTCTGTATGGCAGATTTTACATCAAAAGTAGTCTATTTTAAAAAAACAAAACTTTTTAGGACCCTTTAACCGGAAATAAGTTCAATAGTTCAGATATGGCCATATATGGCTTATGAAGCATCAGAATGAGTCAATGAGTATGTATAGAAAAATCAAGATGAGGACTCTTTGGCCAAAAATATGTTCAGTAGGTCAAATATGGAATTCTGAATGGTTGATTTAACATCAGAAGGAGTCTCTATGTTTATATAGTTTAAAACCCAATTAAGGACCCTTTGACCAGAAATAAATTCAATCAGTCAAGATATGGACTTATAAATGGACTTCAGTATGACTAATGAAGCATCAGAAGTTGTCTATGAGTATATGTGGAAAGTTCAAGATTCAGAATTTTTAGGCCAGAAATATTTTCCTTGTGTCAAATATGGACTTCTGTATGGGTAATATAACATCACAACAAGTCAATCTTTATGAATAGCAAGTTAACGTTCAGGTACTCTTTGGTCAGGAAGAGTCCAGTAAGTCAAAAAGTGACCTCTGTATACAGAGTTCAAAGACTCTGTATGGCAAATTTTTCATCAAATGTAGTCTATAACTTTTTTTAAAACTTAGGACCCTTTGACCGGAATTAAGTTCAATAGGTCAGATATGGCCATATATGGCTTATGAAGCATCAGAAGGAGATTGTGAGTGTGTAGAAAATTCAAGATTGAGGACTCTTTGGCCAGAAATATGTTTATTTGGTCAAATATGGACTTCTGTATGGCTGACGTAATATCAGAAGGTGTTAACGAGAATGTATAGAAAGTGACCGGAAATAAGTTCAATAGGTCAGATATGGCCATATATGGCTTATGAAGCATCAGAATGAGTCAATGAGTATGTCTCGATAAATCAAGATGAGGACTCTTTGGCCAAAAATATGTTTAGTAGGTCAAATATGGAATTCTGAATGGTTGATTTAACATCAGAAGGAGTCTCCAAGTTTATATAGTTTAAAACCCAATTAAGGACCCTTTGACCAGAAATAAGTTCAATCAGTCAAGATATGGACTTATAAATGGACTTCAATATGACTAATGAAGCATCAGAAGTTGTCTATGAGTATATGTGGAAAGTTCAAGATTCAGAATTTTTAGGCCAGAAATATTTTCTTTGTGTGAAAAATATGGACTTCTGTATGGGTAATATAACATCACAACAAGTCAATCTTTATGAATAGCAAGTTAACGTTCAGGTACTCTTTGGCCAGAAAGAGTCCAGTAAGTCAAAAAGTGACCTCTGTATACAGAGTTCAAAGACTCTGTATGGCAAATTTTTCATCAAAAGTAGTCTATAACTTTTTTTAAAACTTAGGACCCTTTGACCGGAATTAAGTTCAATAGGTCAGATATGGCCATATATGGCTTATGAAGCATCAGAAGGAGATTGTGAGTGTGTAGAAAGTTCAAGATTGAGGACTCTTTGGCCAGAAATATGTTTATTTGGTCAAATATGGACTTCTGTATGGCTGACGTAATATTCTGATATTAACGAGGTGTTAACGAGAATGTATAGAAGGTGACCGGAAATAAGTTCAATAGGTCATCTATGGCCATATATGGCTTATGAAGCATCAGAATGAGTCAATGAGTATGTCTCGAAAAATCAAGATGAGGACTCTTTGGCCAAAAATATGTTCAGTAGGTCAAATATGGAATTCTGAATGGCTGATTTAACATCAGAAGGAGTCTCTAAGTTTATATAGTTTAAAACCCAATTAAGGACCCTTTGACCAGAAATAAGTTCAATCAGTCAAGATATGGACTTAGAAATGGACTTCAATATGACTAATGAAGCATCAGAAGTTGTCTATGAGTATATGTGGAAAGTTCAAGATTCAGAATTTTTTGGCCAGAAATATTTTCCTTGTGTCAAATATGGACTTCTGTATGGGTAATATAACATCACAACAAGTCAATCTTTATGAATAGCAAGTTAACATTCAGGTACTCTTTGGCCAGGAAGAGTCCAGTAAGTCAAAAAGTGACCTCTGTATACAGAGTTCAAAGACTCTGTATGGCAAATTTTTCATCAAAAGTAGTCTATAACTTTTTTTAAAACTTAGGGCCCTTTGACCGGAAATAAGTTCAATAGGTCAGATATGGCCATATATGGCTTATGAAGCATCAGAAAGAGATTGTGAGTGTGTAGAAAGTTCAAGATTGAGGACACTTTGGCCAGAAATATGTTTATTTGGTCAAATATGGACTTTTGTATGGCTGACGTAATATCAGAAGGTGTTAACGAGAATGTATAGAAAGTGACCGGAAATAAGTTCAATAGGTCAGATATGGCCATATATGGCTTATGAAGCATCAGAATGAGTCAATGAGTATGTCTCGAAAAATCAAGATGAGGACTCTTTGGCAAAAAATATGTTCAGTAGGTCAAATATGGAATTCTGAATGGCTGATTTAACATCAGAAGGAGTCTCTAAGTTTATATAGTTTAAAACCAATTAAGGACCCTTTGACCAGAAATAAGTTCAATCAGTCAAGATATGGACTTCTAAATGGACTTCAATATGACTAATGAAGCATCAGAAGTTGTCTATGAGTATATGTGGAAAGTTCAAGATTCAGAATTTTTTGGCCAGAAATATTTTCCTTGTGTCAAATATGGACTTATGTATGGGTAATATAACATCACAACAAGTCAATCTTTATGAATAGCAAGTTAATGTTCAGGTACTCTTTGGCCAGGAATATGTCCACTAAGTCAAAAAGTGACCTCTGTATACAGAGTTCAAAGTCTCTGTATGGCAGATTTTTTATCAAAAGTAGTCTATTAAAAAAAAAAAAAAAACTTTTTAGGACCCTTTAACCGGAAATAAGTTCAATAGGTCAGATATGGCCATATATGGCTTATGAAGCATCAGAATGAGTCAATGAGTATGTCTCGAAAAATCAAGATGAGGACTCTTTGGCCAAAAATATGTTCAGTAGGTCAAATATGGAATTCTGAATGGCTGATTTAACATCAGAAGGAGTCTCTAAGTTTATATAGTTTAAAACCAATTAACCCCCTGGGGTCGGCAATCACGCCGGCGTGATCTGCTCGCTTTTTTTCTTATCAGTGCAAAAGAGATTCAAAATACTTTGTTGGTTTTGATCTTACATTTAAGTGTTTTACATCATTCGATCCAGTTAAGTTTCTATTTTTTTTGTGTATACTCACAATAAAAACAAAGTGTTGTGTCTTTCGCCAAATAAAGAAAAATAAACATGATGCGAGTTCTGCCTTCTCTCTGTCAGGGAAGTCCATTCTGAAACGCGTCCGAAAATGAACTGTAACTCAGCGAATACTTGTCACTCAGGAACGAGACATTTGTCTTTATGAAGCTAGAATTCTCTTCTTTTAAATGAAGTAATTTATATTAAAAAACACATATTCTTAGTTTATATAATCCGTTTGAAACCAAGGAGAGGCGCAGTTTTTCGTTCTCTCTTCATTATTTTTAATGAGCTGATGCCGCCACGCCCCCCGGCGCTATTCACATGCTAATAGTTGAGGTGATCTATACGCATTGCACACGCCCTCCGATCAATGCCATGATGAATACACGCAGTTTCTCGTCAGATTCACGGATAGTTCATCGCGTTTTGAGGATGGCACGCTTCTCCGGTAAAGTCTCTCTTCAGATGATTATGGACAGCGAGGAAGAATTCACTTTTCCTCAGAGAAACGGTTGCATCTCAGACGGAGAACGGCTGCATTTTCAAGAGCGAATTGATCCCACAGAGGATACAAGTTCGAGTAAGTTGTTTAGTGTTTATATAATTCTTTTCTGATTATATAGAACTCATGTGAATTTTCAGACTATATTTTGCGTAATTTTGGTTAGCTTTTGACATCTTACAGGAAAGATTGCCTTACAATATTCCTAACATTCGTATATGGTCGTGTTTCAATGTGATATTACTCTCTATTTGTATTATATTTCAATCCGTTTTGATTAGCTTATGACACTGATTATCATGCTAAAAATACTGACTTTTGCGAATATCTGCTTAGATGTAAATATGATTTCGTGCAAATATATTTCAGCCTCCGGTAAAATGTGATACTGTCTAAATAGCCTACTAGACATTATATTTTTATTTATAAATGTTCGGTTTTGGTTAGCCTATGACACACGCTAAAATATTGCCACAGATGATTGTGAATACAGGTGTAAATGTTTGAAATGTTCTAAATGCGTGCGCAGATAATGGCCATCAACAGCTCGCGATCTATGGCCCATAAATAGATATTTCTCCGTCCTATGGCCCATCAACAGATATATAGACTACATGCATTGTGCGTCCATACCCATTAATCGCCCATCTTTGGGTAATGTATGCTAACACAGTTGTTTTTATTTTTTTAGGAATGTGTTTGCATCACACTCTCCTTCTGCAGCTCAGCAGAGGGACACGCAGGTGTCGTTCAGTTCTCAATCGAGAATGATGGTAAGTGCACAGACGTAATATTTTACTGATGAAATGTAATTGTGTTTACAATATACATAATATACTCGTCATAATATACAAGTAGGGCCTACCTATTCTTGTGTGAAATTACAAAATCGGTTGTCTTTTTCTTAATCCATGGCCATAGTGATTGATAGCGATAATAATACAGTTTCTTTGATTGTGTTATCAACAGATGTGACAATGAACATGTCCAAGCACCGGTCCCGAAGAGAGCCATGGCAAACAAGCAACAGGTCCAAGTCCACCCTGTCATGGAAAACCGAGACTGATGTTGACATGGTTGCACAGACTGCGTGATTCCTGCCCGGGAAACTGGACCGCAAGTGACCTCTGTTGACTCGCATTCGCCCATGAGTCTGTTTGTAACAGTATACACTACCTTTCTTTCTTTTTTTTTAAAGGATGTGTTAAGTTATATTGTTAGGAAAGATTTCTATTTTGAATAAATGCTTTTCTTTTTAATCAGTGAATCCTGAAAAAAATATCACAGGTTATAAAAAAATATTAAGCAGCACAACGGTTTCCAACATTGATAATACCTGATTATCAAATCATGATATTAGAATGATTTCTGAAGGATCATGTGACACTGAAGACTGGAGTAAGGATGCTGAAAATTCAGCTTTGATCAAAGAAATAAATTATATTTTAAAGTATATTAAAATAGAAAATCATTATTTTAAATTGTAATAATATTTCACAATATTACTGTTGTTTCTGTATTTTTTATCAAATAAATGCAGCCATCTTCCAAAAATATTAAAAATACTAAAAATGGTAATGTGTCCAAACGTTTGACTGGTACTATATGTTTATATATGTACGGTAGCACTGTGGTCTTGTGAGGCACAACATTTAGTTCCTCCACATAGAGGAATTACAATAAAAACAGATTAAAAAACAAAACCTTTGAATGTCCTCTCATTCTCAGATTCTCCTCTCTGCCTCACAGCACCTTGATGGGGCATTAGCCATTGGGGGAGTGTCTATTGTCTCCCCTCATTCATATTCATGGACATCAACACCCCTACGCATAAAGCAGTACTGGCACAAAAACTGACTTGCAAAGTTTAAATCATTATATTGTTGTTTTGTGAAAGAGTGATCAGAATGATTTTCACATAATTTTGTAGTAAACATTCTAGCCTACAAGAATGGTAACTCAAAAGTATTGTGCCAAACTATTCAGTATGAGTTATATGGACTCATTGCAGTGACACATTTTTTCCCAAAACTTACTAACCACGCATAATATTTTTCATCAAAAGTAGTCTATAACATTTTTTAAAACTTAGGACCCTTTGACCGGAAATAAGTTCAATAGGTCAGATATGGCCATATATGGCTTATGAAGCATCAGAAAGAGATTGTGAGTGTGTAGAAAGTTCAAGATTGAGGACTCTTTGGCCAGAAATATGTTTATTTGGTCAAATATGGACTTCTGTATGGCTGACGTAATATCAGAAGGTGTTAACGAGAATGTATAGAAGGTGACCGGAAATAAGTTCAATAGGTCAGCTATGGCCATATATGGCTTCTGAAGCATCAGAATGAGTCAATGAGTATGTCTCGAAAAATCAAGATGAGGACTCTTTGGCCAAAAATATGTTCAGTAGGTCAAATATGGAATTCTGAATGGCTGATTTAACATCAGGAGTCTCTAAATTTATATAGTTTAAAACCAATTAAGGACCCTTTGACCAGAAATAAGTTCAATCAGTCAAGATATGGACTTATAAATGGACTTCAATATGAGTAATGAAGCATCAGAAGTTGTCTATGAGTATGTGGATAGTTCAAGATTCAGAATTTTTTGGCCAGAAATATTTTCATTGTGTCAAATATGGACTTCTGTATGGGTAATATAACATCACAACAAGTCAATCTTTATGAATAGCAAGTTAATGTTCAGGTACTCTTTGGCCAGGAATATGTCCACTAAGTCAAAAAGTGACCTCTGTATACAGAGTTCAAAGACTCTGTATGGCAGATTTTTTATCAAAAGTAGTCTATTTAAAAAAAAAAAAAACTTTTTAGGACCCTTTAACCGGAAATAAGTTCAATAGGTCAGATATGGCCATATATGGCTTATGAAGCATCAGAATGAGTCAATGAGTATGTCTCGAAAAATCAAGATGAGGACTCTTTGGCCAAAAATATGTTCAGTAGGTCAAATATGGAATTCTGAATGGCTGATTTAACATCAGAAGGAGTCTCTAAGTTTATATAGTTTAAAACCCAATTAAGGACCCTTTGACCAGAAATAAGTTCAATCAGTCAAGATATGGACTTAGAAATGGACTTCAATATGACTAATGAAGCATCAGAAGTTGTCTATGAGTATATGTGGAAAGTTCAAGATTCAGAATTTTTTGGCCAGAAATATTTTCCTTGTGTCAAATATGGACTTCTGTATGGGTAATATAACATCACAACAAGTCAATCTTTATGAATAGCAAGTTAACATTCAGGTACTCTTTGGCCAGGAAGAGTCCAGTAAGTCAAAAAGTGACCTCTGTATACAGAGTTCAAAGACTCTGTATGGCAAATTTTTCATCAAAAGTAGTCTATAACGTTTTTTAAAACTTAGGGCCCTTTGACCGGAAATAAGTTCAATAGGTCAGATATGGCCATATATGGCTTATGAAGCATCAGAAAGAGATTGTGAGTGTGTAGAAAGTTCAAGATTGAGGACACTTTGGCCAGAAATATGTTTATTTGGTCAAATATGGACTTTTGTATGGCTGACGTAATATCAGAAGGTGTTAACGAGAATGTATAGAAAGTGACCGGAAATAAGTTCAATAGGTCAGATATGGCCATATATGGCTTATGAAGCATCAGAATGAGTCAATGAGTATGTCTCGAAAAATCAAGATGAGGACTCTTTGGCAAAAAATATGTTCAGTAGGTCAAATATGGAATTCTGAATGGCTGATTTAACATCAGAAGGAGTCTCTAAGTTTATATAGTTTAAAACCAATTAAGGACCCTTTGACCAGAAATAAGTTCAATCAGTCAAGATATGGACTTCTAAATGGACTTCAATATGACTAATGAAGCATCAGAAGTTGTCTATGAGTATATGTGGAAAGTTCAAGATTCAGAATTTTTTGGCCAGAAATATTTTCCTTGTGTCAAATATGGACTTCTGTATGGGTAATATAACATCACAACAAGTCAATCTTTATGAATAGCAAGTTAATGTTCAGGTACTCTTTGGCCAGGAATATGTCCACTAAGTCAAAAAGTGACCTCTGTATACAGAGTTCAAAGTCTCTGTATGGCAGATTTTTTATCAAAAGTAGTCTATTTAAAAAAAAAAAAAAACTTTTTAGGACCCTTTAACCGGAAATAAGTTCAATAGGTCAGATATGGCCATATATGGCTTATGAAGCATCAGAATGAGTCAATGAGTATGTCTCGAAAAATCAAGATGAGGACTCTTTGGCCAAAAATATGTTCAGTAGGTCAAATATGGAATTCTGAATGGCTGATTTAACATCAGAAGGAGTCTCTAAGTTTATATAGTTTAAAACCAATTAACCCCCTGGGGTCGGCAATCACGCCGGCGTGATCTGCTCGCTTTTTTTCTTATCAGTGCAAAAGAGATTCAAAATACTTTGTTGGTTTTGATCTTACATTTAAGTGTTTTACATCATTCGATCCAGTTAAGTTTCTATTTTTTTTGTGTATACTCACAATAAAAACAAAGTGTTGTGTCTTTCGCCAAATAAAGAAAAATAAACATGATGCGAGTTCTGCCTTCTCTCTGTCAGGGAAGTCCATTCTGAAACGCGTCCGAAAATGAACTGTAACTCAGCGAATACTTGTCACTCAGGAACGAGACATTTGTCTTTATGAAGCTAGAATTCTCTTCTTTTAAATGAAGTAATTTATATTAAAAAACACATATTCTTAGTTTATATAATCCGTTTGAAACCAAGGAGAGGCGCAGTTTTTCGTTCTCTCTTCATTATTTTTAATGAGCTGATGCCGCCACGCCCCCCGGCGCTATTCACATGCTAATAGTTGAGGTGATCTATACGCATTGCACACGCCCTCCGATCAATGCCATGATGAATACACGCAGTTTCTCGTCAGATTCACGGATAGTTCATCGCGTTTTGAGGATGGCACGCTTCTCCGGTAAAGTCTCTCTTCAGATGATTATGGACAGCGAGGAAGAATTCACTTTTCCTCAGAGAAACGGTTGCATCTCAGACGGAGAACGGCTGCATTTTCAAGAGCGAATTGATCCCACAGAGGATACAAGTTCGAGTAAGTTGTTTAGTGTTTATATAATTCTTTTCTGATTATATAGAACTCATGTGAATTTTCAGACTATATTTTGCGTAATTTTGGTTAGCTTTTGACATCTTACAGGAAAGATTGCCTTACAATATTCCTAACATTCGTATATGGTCGTGTTTCAATGTGATATTACTCTCTATTTGTATTATATTTCAATCCGTTTTGATTAGCTTATGACACTGATTATCATGCTAAAAATACTGACTTTTGCGAATATCTGCTTAGATGTAAATATGATTTCGTGCAAATATATTTCAGCCTCCGGTAAAATGTGATACTGTCTAAATAGCCTACTAGACATTATATTTTTATTTATAAATGTTCGGTTTTGGTTAGCCTATGACACACGCTAAAATATTGCCACAGATGATTGTGAATACAGGTGTAAATGTTTGAAATGTTCTAAATGCGTGCGCAGATAATGGCCATCAACAGCTCGCGATCTATGGCCCATAAATAGATATTTCTCCGTCCTATGGCCCATCAACAGATATATAGACTACATGCATTGTGCGTCCATACCCATTAATCGCCCATCTTTGGGTAATGTATGCTAACACAGTTGTTTTTATTTTTTTAGGAATGTGTTTGCATCACACTCTCCTTCTGCAGCTCAGCAGAGGGACACGCAGGTGTCGTTCAGTTCTCAATCGAGAATGATGGTAAGTGCACAGACGTAATATTTTACTGATGAAATGTAATTGTGTTTACAATATACATAATATACTCGTCATAATATACAAGTAGGGCCTACCTATTCTTGTGTGAAATTACAAAATCGGTTGTCTTTTTCTTAATCCATGGCCATAGTGATTGATAGCGATAATAATACAGTTTCTTTGATTGTGTTATCAACAGATGTGACAATGAACATGTCCAAGCACCGGTCCCGAAGAGAGCCATGGCAAACAAGCAACAGGTCCAAGTCCACCCTGTCATGGAAAACCGAGACTGATGTTGACATGGTTGCACAGACTGCGTGATTCCTGCCCGGGAAACTGGACCGCAAGTGACCTCTGTTGACTCGCATTCGCCCATGAGTCTGTTTGTAACAGTATACACTACCTTTCTTTCTTTTTTTTTAAAGGATGTGTTAAGTTATATTGTTAGGAAAGATTTCTATTTTGAATAAATGCTTTTCTTTTTAATCAGTGAATCCTGAAAAAAATATCACAGGTTATAAAAAAATATTAAGCAGCACAACGGTTTCCAACATTGATAATACCTGATTATCAAATCATGATATTAGAATGATTTCTGAAGGATCATGTGACACTGAAGACTGGAGTAAGGATGCTGAAAATTCAGCTTTGATCAAAGAAATAAATTATATTTTAAAGTATATTAAAATAGAAAATCATTATTTTAAATTGTAATAATATTTCACAATATTACTGTTGTTTCTGTATTTTTTATCAAATAAATGCAGCCATCTTCCAAAAATATTAAAAATACTAAAAATGGTAATGTGTCCAAACGTTTGACTGGTACTATATGTTTATATATGTACGGTAGCACTGTGGTCTTGTGAGGCACAACATTTAGTTCCTCCACATAGAGGAATTACAATAAAAACAGATTAAAAAACAAAACCTTTGAATGTCCTCTCATTCTCAGATTCTCCTCTCTGCCTCACAGCACCTTGATGGGGCATTAGCCATTGGGGGAGTGTCTATTGTCTCCCCTCATTCATATTCATGGACATCAACACCCCTACGCATAAAGCAGTACTGGCACAAAAACTGACTTGCAAAGTTTAAATCATTATATTGTTGTTTTGTGAAAGAGTGATCAGAATGATTTTCACATCATTTTGTAGTAAACATTCTAGCCTACAAGAATGGTAACTCAAAAGTATTGTGCCAAACTATTCAGTATGAGTTATATGGACTCATTGCAGTGACACATTTTTTCCCAAAACTTACTAACCACGCATAATATTTTTCATCAAAAGTAGTCTATAACATTTTTTTAAACTTAGGACCCTTTGACCGGAAATAAGTTCAATAGGTCAGATATGGCCATATATGGCTTATGAAGCATCAGAAAGAGATTGTGAGTGTGTAGAAAGTTCAAGATTGAGGACTCTTTGGCCAGAAATATGTTTATTTGGTCAAATATGGACTTCTGTATGGCTGACGTAATATCAGAAGGTGTTAACGAGAATGTATAGAAGGTGACCGGAAATAAGTTCAATAGGTCAGCTATGGCCATATATGGCTTCTGAAGCATCAGAATGAGTCAATGAGTATGTCTCGAAAAATCAAGATGAGGACTCTTTGGCCAAAAATATGTTCAGTAGGTCAAATATGGAATTCTGAATGGCTGATTTAACATCAGGAGTCTCTAAATTTATATAGTTTAAAACCAATTAAGGACCCTTTGACCAGAAATAAGTTCAATCAGTCAAGATATGGACTTATAAATGGACTTCAATATGAGTAATGAAGCATCAGAAGTTGTCTATGAGTATATGTGGATAGTTCAAGATTCAGAATTTTTTGGCCAGAAATATTTTCATTGTGTCAAATATGGACTTCTGTATGGGTAATATAACATCACAACAAGTCAATCTTTATGAATAGCAAGTTAATGTTCAGGTACTCTTTGGCCAGGAATATGTCCACTAAGTCAAAAAGTGACCTCTGTATACAGAGTTCAAAGACTCTGTATGGCAGATTTTTTATCAAAAGTAGTCTATTTAAAAAAAAAAAAAACTTTTTAGGACCCTTTAACCGGAAATAAGTTCAATAGGTCAGATATGGCCATATATGGCTTATGAAGCATCAGAATGAGTCAATGAGTATGTATTGAAAAATCAAGGTGAGGACTCTTTGGCCAAAAATATGTTCAGTAGGTCAAATATGGAATTCTGAATGGCTGATTTAACATCAGGAGTCTCTAAGTTTATATAGTTTAAAACCAATTAGGACCCTTTGACCAGAAATAAGTTCAATGGCCTGATATGTATATCTATTGGACTTATGAAGCATCAGTAGGAGTCTTTCAGTATGTATAGAAACTTCAAGATTGAGGACTCTTTGGCCAGAAATATTTTCAGTAGGTCAAATATGGAATTCTAAATGGCTGATTTAACATCAAAAGGATTCTCTAAGTTTATATAGTTTAAAACCAATTAAGGACCCTTTGACCAGACATAAGTTAAATCAGTCAAGATATGGACTTCTAAAAAGACTTCAATATGGCTAATGAAACATCAAAAGTTGTCTATGATTATGTATGGAAAGTTCAAGATTGAGGATTATTTGGCCAGAAATATGTTCAGTAGGTCAAATATGGAATTTTAAATGGCTGATTTAACATCAAAATGAGTCTCTAAGTTTATATAGTTTAAAACCAATTAAGGACATTTTGACCAGAAATGAGTTCAATCAGTCAAGTATAGACTTCTAAATGGACTTCAATATGGCTAATGAAGCATCAGAAGTTGTCTATGATTATGTATGGAAAGTTCAAGATTGAGGATTATTTGGCCAGAAATATTTTCCTTGAGTCAAATATGAACTTCTGTATGGCTAATATAACATCACAACAAGTCAATCTTTATGAATAGCAAGTTAATGTTCAGGTACTCTTTGGCCAGGAATATGTCCACTAAGTCAAAAAGTGACCTCTGTATACAGAGTTTAAAGACTCTGTATGGCAGATTTTACATCAAAAGTAGTCTATTTTAAAAAAACAAAACTTTTTAGGACCCTTTAACCGGAAATAAGTTCAATAGTTCAGATATGGCCATATATGGCTTATGAAGCATCAGAATGAGTCAATGAGTATGTATAGAAAAATCAAGATGAGGACTCTTTGGCCAAAAATATGTTCAGTAGGTCAAATATGGAATTCTGAATGGTTGATTTAACATCAGAAGGAGTCTCTATGTTTATATAGTTTAAAACCCAATTAAGGACCCTTTGACCAGAAATAAATTCAATCAGTCAAGATATGGACTTATAAATGGACTTCAGTATGACTAATGAAGCATCAGAAGTTGTCTATGAGTATATGTGGAAAGTTCAAGATTCAGAATTTTTAGGCCAGAAATATTTTCCTTGTGTCAAATATGGACTTCTGTATGGGTAATATAACATCACAACAAGTCAATCTTTATGAATAGCAAGTTAACGTTCAGGTACTCTTTGGTCAGGAAGAGTCCAGTAAGTCAAAAAGTGACCTCTGTATACAGAGTTCAAAGACTCTGTATGGCAAATTTTTCATCAAAAGTAGTCTATAACTTTTTTTTAAACTTAGGACCCTTTGACCGGAATTAAGTTCAATAGGTCAGATATGGCCATATATGGCTTATGAAGCATCAGAAGGAGATTGTGAGTGTGTAGAAAATTCAAGATTGAGGACTCTTTGGCCAGAAATATGTTTATTTGGTCAAATATGGACTTCTGTATGGCTGACGTAATATCAGAAGGTGTTAACGAGAATGTATAGAAAGTGACCGGAAATAAGTTCAATAGGTCAGATATGGCCATATATGGCTTATGAAGCATCAGAATGAGTCAATGAGTATGTCTCGATAAATCAAGATGAGGACTCTTTGGCCAAAAATATGTTCAGTAGGTCAAATATGGAATTCTGAATGGTTGATTTAACATCAGAAGGAGTCTCTAAGTCTATATAGTTTAAAACCCAATTAAGGACCCTTTGACCAGAAATAAGTTCAATCAGTCAAGATATGGACTTATAAATGGACTTCAATATGACTAATGAAGCATCAGAAGTTGTCTATGAGTATATGTGGAAAGTTCAAGATTCAGAATTTTTAGGCCAGAAATATTTTCTTTGTGTGAAAAATATGGACTTCTGTATGGGTAATATAACATCACAACAAGTCAATCTTTATGAATAGCAAGTTAACGTTCAGGTACTCTTTGGCCAGAAAGAGTCCAGTAAGTCAAAAAGTGACCTCTGTATACAGAGTTCAAAGACTCTGTATGGCAAATTTTTCATCAAAAGTAGTCTATAACTTTTTTTAAAACTTAGGACCCTTTGACCGGAATTAAGTTCAATAGGTCAGATATGGCCATATATGGCTTATGAAGCATCAGAAGGAGATTGTGAGTGTGTAGAAAGTTCAAGATTGAGGACTCTTTGGCCAGAAATATGTTTATTTGGTCAAATATGGACTTCTGTATGGCTGACGTAATATTCTGATATTAACGAGGTGTTAACGAGAATGTATAGAAGGTGACCGGAAATAAGTTCAATAGGTCATCTATGGCCATATATGGCTTATGAAGCATCAGAATGAGTCAATGAGTATGTCTCGAAAAATCAAGATGAGGACTCTTTGGCCAAAAATATGTTCAGTAGGTCAAATATGGAATTCTGAATGGCTGATTTAACATCAGAAGGAGTCTCTAAGTTTATATAGTTTAAAACCAATTAAGGACCCTTTGACCAGAAATAAGTTCAATCAGTCAAGATATGGACTTATAAATGGACTTCAATATGACTAATGAAGCATCAGAATTTGTCTATGAGTATATGTGGAAAGTTCAAGATTCAGAATTTTTTGGCCAGAAATATTTTCCTTGTGTCAAATATGGACTTCTGTATGGGTAATATAACATCACAACAAGTCAATCTTTATGAATAGCAAGTTAACGTTCAGGTACTCTTTGGCCAGGAAGAGTCCAGTAAGTCAAAAAGTGACCTCTGTATACAGAGTTCAAAGACACTGTATGGCAAATTTTTCATCAAAAGTAGTCTATAACTTTTTTTAAAACTTAGGACCCTTTGACCGGAAATAAGTTCAATAGGTCAGATATGGCCATATATGGCTTATGAAGCATCAGAAAGAGATTGTGAGTGTGTAGAAAGTTCAAGATTGAGGACACTTTGGCCAGAAATATGTTTATTTGGTCAAATATGGACTTTTGTATGGCTGACGTAATATCAGAAGGTGTTAATGAGAATGTATAGAAAGTGACCGGAAATAAGTTCAATAGGTCAGATATGGCCATATATGGCTTATGAAGCATCAGAATGAGTCAATGAGTATGTCTCGAAAAATCAAGATGAGGACTCTTTGGCAAAAAATATGTTCAGTAGGTCAAATATGGAATTCTGAATGGCTGATTTAACATCAGAAGGAGTCTCTAAGTTTATATAGTTTAAAACCAATTAAGGACCCTTTGACCAGAAATAAGTTCAATCAGTCAAGATATGGACTTATAAATGGACTTCAATATGACTAATGAAGCATCAGAAGTTGTCTATGAGTATATGTGGAAAGTTCAAGATTCAGAATTTTTTGGCCAGAAATATTTTCCTTGTGTCAAATATGGACTTCTGTATGGGTAATATAACATCACAACAAGTCAATCTTTATGAATAGCAAGTTAACGTTCAGGTACTCTTTGGTCAGGAAGAGTCCAGTAAGTCAAAAAGTGACCTCTGTATACAGAGTTCAAAGACTCTGTATGGCAAATTTTTGGTCAAAAGTAGTCTATAACTTTTTTTTAAAACTTAGGACCCTTTGACCAGAAATAAGTTCAATAGGTCAGATATGGCCATATATGGCTTATGAAGCATCAGAAGGAGATTGTGAGTGTGTAGAAAGTTCAAGATTGAGGACTCTTTGGCCAGAAATATGTTTATTTGGTCAAATATGGACTTCTGTATGGCTGACGTAATATCAGAAGGTGTTAACGAGAATGTATAGAAAGTGACCGGAAATAAGTTCAATAGGTCAGATATGGCCATATATGGCTTATGAAGCATCAGAATGAGTCAATGAGTATGTATAGAAAAATCAAGATGAGGACTCTTTGGCCAAAAATATGTTCAGTAGGTCAAATATGGAATTCTGAATGGCTGATTTAACATCAGAAGGAGTCTTTAAGTTTATATAGTTTAAAACCAATTAAGGACCCTTTGACCAGAAATAAGTTCAATCAGTCAAGATATGGACTTATAAATGGACTTCAATATGACTAATGAAGCATCAGAAGTTGTCTATGATTATATGTGGAAAGTTCAAGATTCAGATTTTTTTGGCCAGAAATATTTTCCTTGTGTCAAATATGGACTTCTGTATGGGTAATATAACATCACAACAAGTCAATCTTTATGAATAGCAAGTTAACGTTCAGGTACTCTTTGGCCAGGAAGAGTCCAGTAAGTCAAAAGGTGACCTCTGTATACAGAGTTCAAAGACTCTGTATGGCAAATTTTTCATCAAAAGTAGTCTATAACTTTTTTTAAAGGACCCTTTGACCAGAAATAAGTTCAATAGGTCAGAGATGGCCATATATGGCTTATGAAGCATCAGAAGGAGATTGTGAGTGTGTAGAAAGTTCAAGATTGAGGACTCTAAAATATTACGAAATGGGAAATAAAGCAAGTCGCCTGTTGGCTTTTCAATTGCGGAAAAAGCAAAATAGCAGGATGGTTCACAAAATAAAAAGCCCAGAGAGTGACGAAATCCTAACACAACCTGCCGATATTACAGAGGCTTTTGCCACGTACTATACACGGGTTTCTGTGCAACGTCATCACGTAGATGCGCGCGCATCTAAGAGGCAGAAAGCAACAGTCTTTACGGCTATATCTAGCAGAAGCAGAGATGACGCGGAGCTGTTGTGCTGTAAACTAACCTAAATGCATAGGGTATGTCATGTTTTTATGATTCGCAAACTTAGTTGGACAATTTCATACTAGTCAACTAACTAACTTTTTACATAATGTTATATTAATATGCAAATGAAACACAAGCAAACAGATTCATCTCTGAAATTGCAGTTTATTATTGAGTCAACAAGAATTTACAAACAATGCGAAATCTACGTTAATTACAATGTTCTTTTACAGAACTCGGCATAACATATAGCGGTCTTGCCTCTTGGATGCGCGCGCATCCGGTATTGTTTGTATACAAGAAACCTGTGTATAGAAAGTTATATGAAGAGCAGTCGGATCCACAAAAAAAAGACAAAATGGAATCTTTTTTCAGATCCATCAAGTTGGCAAAACTAACATCAGAAGAGGCTAACATAATGTCTCTGCCAATATCAGAAATAGAAATACGAGATAATATTTTAAACCTTAAAAATAATAAATCTCCAGGTACAGATGGTTTTCCTGGGGAATACTACAAAACATTTATAGATGACATGACCCCAATCTTGTGTAAAGTATATAACTATGTACTGGAGAAGGGAGATCCACCTGGATCGTGGTCAGAAGCAATAATAAGTGTTATCCACAAAGAAAACAAAGACCCAACCCAGTGTACATCTTATCGTCCAATTAGCCTCCTATGCGTTGATCTTAAAATTCTTACCTCCATTATAGCAAAAAGAATACAAAAGTGCATACATAAATTAGTAAAACCGGATCAAACCGGGTTTATTAGTAATAGACAGGGAGTGGACAATGTCAGGAGGGCTTTAAACTTGCAATCCATCGCAGCCAAAAGGAACACGCCTTCAATGCTTCTCAGCTTAGATGCTGAGAAGGCATTTGATAGGGTTGATTGGACTTTTCTACAACAGACTCTCAGATATATGGGCTTCAGTGACACATTTATTAAATGGATAGGTATATTTTATAAAAACCCGAAATCTAGAGTCAGAGTAAATGGGCATTGCTCTAATTTCTTTCCATTGGGACGTGGCACCCGGCAGGGGGATTCTTTATCTCCTTCTTTATTTGCCTTAAGCATAGAGCCATTGGCGGAATTAATAAGGACAAACCCTCTCATACTGGGTATTCCTGATGAGGGAATGTCTCAACACAAACTAGCGTTATTTGCGGATGATATTTTGTTATTCTTAGAACGCCCCATGGTTTCTATTCCTGCACTTTTAAACAGTCTTAATAGTTACGGTGCAGTTTCAGGATATAAAATAAATACAAATAAATCTGAAGCAATGATGATAAGTGGTGAATGGCCTCAACAATTAGACAAATTGGTATCCTTAAGGAAATCCAAACAGGGATTTAGATATTTAGGTGTTATTTTGACACCAAAACCAGCACAACTGTATTCCTCCAATTATCACAAACTAGTCAAAGAGATCAACCAAGATATAAGTAGGTGGGATATGCTGCCTTTGTCACTTTTTGGCCGAATAGAGTCAGTAAGGATGAATATTCTACCTAGACTCCTTTTTTTGTTTCAATCTTTGCCTATCCATGTACCACAATCAACGCTTAAGCTTCTTGAAAAACGTATATCACAATTTATATGGCAAAATAGGAGACCCAGAATACGGCTAAAAATATTGATGGCAAGTAAAGAAAAAGGAGGACTGGGTCTACCTAATCTTAAAATGTATTACTGGGCAGCTCAACTTAGAGCAATAGTGGCATGGGTGACTAAAGATGAAGAGAATGGGTGGATATCCATAGAGCAGAATTCTTTAAAAGGGATATCACTATCTACTCTTCCATTTCTTAGTCGGCAGGCACAAAAAAAAATTAAAATTAATAATATTTGGGTCAAGCACACACTAAAGGTCTGGAATTGGGCTCAGAAACAGTTAAAGGGGTCTAGGGCTCTATCTAGGGCAATGCCCATTCTTGGAAACATTGAGTTTCTCCCATCTGTGACAGACCTAGCATACAGAAGATGGGCGGAAAAGGGGTTGGTCACTATAAATCAGTTGTTTGAAAACAACACACTACGAGCATTTTCACAATTGCAAGAAAAGTTTGATTTGCCCTCAAATGACTTTTATAGGTTTCTACAAATAAGACATTACATCACAAAGCACACAGATTGGGAAAGTCTTAAAAAAGATCCAACCGATGTTGAACGGTATTTTATACATATTTCTCAACAAGTGATATCAACAAGGCGTCAAGTATCACATATTTATAAGAGTCTTATGAAAGACACATCAGACAACACTCTTCATATTAAAAATGAATGGGAAATGGAACTTAATACAATTATAGAGGATGAAACATGGGAAGACATATGTAGGGCAAGTCATACAGGGATTGGGAGTCAAATGTGGAAAGAATTTGATTGGAAGATGAAGATTAGATTCTTTAGGACTCCTCTCAAGGTATCAATGTTTAAAAACAATGCCCCCAACATCTGCTGGAGGAACTGTGGCAGGGTGGGGGATCATACACATATATTCTGGGATTGTTCTGTGATACAGACATACTGGAAAGACATTAAAGAGGAAGTGGACAAAATTTTCAGGATGGATTTTCCTTTGGACCCTTTATTTTTTTTACTGGAGAAAATACCTGAAAACTTGCTTTCTAAGGATCAACGCCACATGTTACATATTCTGTTAATGATTGCAAGAAAAATGATCACTATTAACTGGTTGAAGCCTAGCCCTCCTACAAAAGCCCAGTGGATACAAAAAGTCAAGCAGGTCCGTACAATGGAAAATATGACTGCTATTTTACAGATGAAAGTACCAGTGTTTGTAAGAAGATGGAACCCTGTCATTATCGGCCTTGACTTAGAATAATAGCGTAAACATACTGTGTTATTTAACGATGTATTTACCATGCTTCTAGGCGGTAAATATATGTCCTGAACGTAGCTCAACCATAAGGTGACCTCCATGTAATTTTTATGTTTATTTATTTTTTATTATTTATTTATTTTATTATTTTTTGTTGTTCTATTGTGTTTTGTATGTGTTTTATGTGTTCTGTTGCTGTACTGTATAAATTGCCAGCAATGTTTACTTTTGGCAATAAAGTTCAAAAAAAAGATTGAGGACTCTTTGGCCAGAAATATGTTCATTTGATCAAATATGGACTTCTGTATGGCTGACGTAATATCAGAAGGTGTTAACGAGAATGTAAAGAAGGTGACCGGAAATAAGTTCAATAGGTCAGATATGGCCATATATGGCTTATGAAGCATCAGAATGAGTCAATGAGTATGTCTCGAAAAATCAAGATGAGGACTCTTTGGCCAAAAATATGTTCAGTAGGTCAAATATGGAATTCTGAATGGCTGATTTAACATCAGAAGGAGTCTCTAAGTTTATATAGTTTAAAACCAATTAAGGACCATTTGACCAGAAATAAGTTCAATCAGTCAAGATATGGACTTATAAATGACTTCAATATGACTAATGAAGCATCAGAAGTTGTCTATGAGTATATATGGAAAGTTCAAGATTCAGAATTTTTTGGCCAGAAATATTTTCCTTGTGTCAAATATGGACTTCTGTATGGGTAATATAACATCACAACAAGTCAATCTTTATGAATAGCAAGTTAACGTTCAGGTACTCTTTGGCCAGGAAGAGTCCAGTAAGTCAAAAAGTGACCTCTGTATACAGAGTTCAAAGACTCTGTATGGCAAATTTTTCATCAAAAGTAGTCTATAACTTTTTTTAAATCTTAGGACCCTTTGACCGGAAATAAGTTCAATAGGTCAGATATGGCCATATATGGCTTATGAAGCATCAGAAGGAGATTGTGAGTGTGTAGAAAGTTCAAGATTGAGGACTCTTTGGCCATAAATATGTTCATTTGATCAAATATGGACTTCTGTATGGCTGACGTAATATCAGAAGGTGTTAACGAGAATGTAAAGAAGGTGACCGGAAATAAGTTCAATAGGTCAGATATGGCCATATAAGGCTTATGAAGCATCAGAATGAGTCAATGAGTATGTCTCGAAAAATCAAGATGAGGACTCTTTGGCCAAAAATATGTTCAGTAGGTCAAATATGGAATTCTGAATGGCTGATTTAACATCAGAAGGAGTCTCTAAGTTTATATAGTTTAAAACCAATTAAGGACCCTTTGACCAGAAATAAGTTCAATCAGTCAAGATATGGACTTATAAATGACTTCAATATGACTAATGAAGCATCAGAAGTTGTCTATGAGTATATGTGGAAAGTTCAAGATTCAGAATTTTTTGGCCAGAAATATTTTCCTTGTGTCAAATATGGACTTCTGTATGGGTAATATAACATCACAACAAGTCAATCTTTATGAATAGCAAGTTAATGTTCAGGTACTCTTTGGCCAGGAATATGTCCACTAAGTCAAAAAGTGACCTCTGTATACAGAATTCAAAGACTCTGTATGGCAGATTTTTTATCAAAAGTAGTCTATTTAAAAAAAAAAAAAACTTTTTAGGACCCTTTAACCGGAAATAAGTTCAATAGGTCAGATATGGCCATATATGGCTTATGAAGCATCAGAATGAGTCAATGAGTATGTCTCGAAAAATCAAGATGAGGACTCTTTGGCCAAAAATATGTTCAGTAGGTCAAATATGGAATTCTGAATGGCTGATTTAACATCAGAAGGAGTCTCTAAGTTTATATAGTTTAAAACCAATTAAGGACCCTTTGACCAGAAATAAGTTCAATCAGTCAAGATATGGACTTATAAATGACTTCAATATGACTAATGAAGCATCAGAAGTTGTCTATGAGTATATGTGGAAAGTTCAAGATTCAGAATTTTTTGGCCAGAAATGTTTTTCTTGTGTCAAATATGGACTTCTGTATGGGTAATATAACATCACAACAAGTCAATCTTTATGAATAGCAAGTTAACGTTCAGGTACTCTTTGGCCAGGAAGAGTCCAGTAAGTCAAAAAGTGAACTCTGTATACAGAGTTCAAAGACTCTGTATGGCAAATTTTTCATCAAAAGTAGTCTATAACTTTTTTTAAAACTTAGGACCCTTTGACCGGAAATGAGTTCAATAGGTCAGATATGGCCATATATGGCTTATGAAGCATCAGAAGGAGATTGTGAGTGTGTAGAAAGTTCAAGATTGAGGACTCTTTGGCCAGAAATATGTTTATTTGGTCAAATATGGACTTCTGTATGGCTGACGTAATATCAGAAGGTGTTAACGAGAATGTATAGAAGGTGACCGGAAATAAGTTCAATAGGTCAGCTATGGCCATATATGGCTTATGAAGCATCAGAATGAGTCAATGAGTATGTCTCGAAAAATCAAGATGAGGACTCTTTGGCCAAAAATATGTTCAGTATGTCAAATATGGAATTCTGAATGGCTGATTTAACATCAGAAGGAGTCTCTAAATGTATATAGTTTAAAACCAGTTAAGGACCCTTTGACCAGAAATAAGTTCAAACAGTCAAGATATGGACTTATAAATGGACTTCAATATGAGTAATGAAGCATCAGAAGTTGTCTATGAGTATATGTGGAAAGTTCAAGATTCAGAATTTTTTGGCCAGAATTTTTTTCCTTTTGTCAAATATGGACTTCTGTATGGGTAATATAACATCACAACAAGTCAATCTTTATGAATAGCAAGTTAACGTTCAGGTACTCTTTGGCCAGGAAGAGTCCAGTAAGTCAAAAAGTGAACTCTGTATACAGAGTTCAAAGACTCTGTATGGCAAATTTTTCATCAAAAGTAGTCTATAACTTTTTTTAAATCTTAGGACCCTTTGACCGGAAATAAGTTCAATAGGTCAGATATGGCCATATATGGCTTATGAAGCATCAGAAGGAGATTGTGAGTGTGTAGAAAGTTCAAGATTGAGGACTCTTTGGCCATAAATATGTTCATTTGATCAAATATGGACTTCTGTATGGCTGACGTAATATCAGAAGGTGTTAACGAGAATGTAAAGAAGGTGACCGAAAATAAGTTCAATAGGTCAGATATGGCCATATATGGCTTATGAAGCATCAGAATGAGTCAATGAGTATGTCTCGAAAACTCAAGATGAGGACTCTTTGGCCAAAAATATGTTCAGTAGGTCAAATATGGAATTCTGAATGGCTGATTTAACATCAGAAGGAGTCTCTACGTTTATATAGTTTAAAACCAATTAAGGACCCTTTGACCAGAAATAAGTTCAATCAGTCAAGATATGGACTTATAAATGACTTCAATATGACTAATGAAGCATCAGAAGTTGTCTATGAGTATATGTGGAGAGTTCAA
Source organism: Phoxinus phoxinus (assembly GCF_949152265.1). Taxonomy (NCBI): domain Eukaryota; kingdom Metazoa; phylum Chordata; class Actinopteri; order Cypriniformes; family Leuciscidae; genus Phoxinus; species Phoxinus phoxinus. The sequence goes on along the minus strand of NC_136888.1, from coordinate 8,029,608 downwards.
GATTCAGAATTTTTTGGCCAGAAATATTTTCCTTCTGTCAAATATGGACTTCTGTATGGGTAATATAACATCACAACAAGTCAATCTTTATGAATAGCAAGTTAACGTTCAGGTACTCTTTGGCCAGGAAGAGTCCAGTAAGTCAAAAAGTGACCTCTGTATACAGAGTTCAAAGACTCTGTAGGGCAAATTTTTCATCAAAAGTAGTCTATAAATTTTTTTAAAACTCAGGACCCTTTGACCGGAAATAAGTTCAATAGGTCAGATATGGCCATATATGGCTTATGAAGCATCAGAAGGAGATTGTGAGTGTGTAGAAAGTTCAAGATTGAGGACTCTTTGGCCAAAAATATGTTTATTTGGTCAAATATGGACTTCTGTATGGCTGACGTAATATCAGAAGGTGTTAACGAGAATGTATAGAAGGTGACCGGAAATAAGTTCAATAGGTCAGATATGGCCATATATGGCTTATGAAGCATCAGAATGAGTCAATGAGTATGTCTCGAAAAATCAAGATGAGGACTCTTTGGCCAAAAATATGTTCAGTAGGTCAAATATGGAATTCTGAATGGCTGATTTAACATCAGAAGGAGTCTCTAAGTTTATATAGTTTAAAACCAATTAAGGACCCTTTGACCAGAAATAAGTTCAATCAGTCAAGATATGGACTTATAAATGACTTCAATATGACTAATGAAGCATCAGAAGTTGTCTATGAGTATATGTGGAGAGTTCAAGATTTAGAATTTTTTGGCCAGAAATATTTTCCTTGTGTCAAATATGGAGTTCTGTATGGGTAATATAACATCACAACAAGTCAATCTTTATGAATAGCAAGTTAACGTTCAGGTACTCTTTGGCCAGGAAGAGTCCAGTAAGTCAAAAAGTGACCTCATACAGAGTTCAAAGACTCTGTATGGCAAATTTTTCATCAAAAGTAGTCTATAACTTTTTTTAAAACTTAGGACCCTTTGACCGGAAATAAGTTCAATAGGTCAGATATGGCCATATATGGCTTATCAGAAGGATATTGTGAGTGTGTAGAAAGTTCAAGATTGAGGACTCTTTGGCCAGAAATATGTTTATTTGGTCAAATATGGACTTCTGTATGGCTGACGTAATATCAGAAGGTGTTAACGAGAATGTATAGAAGGTGACCGGAAATAAGTTCAATAGGTCAGCTATGGCCATATATGGCTTCTGAAGCATCAGAATTAGTCAATGAGTATGTCTCGAAAAATCAAGATGAGGACTCTTTGGCCAAAAATATGTTCAGTAGGTCAAATATGGAATTCTGAATGGCTGCTTTAACATCAGAAGGAGTCTCTAAATGTATATAGTTTAAAACCAATTAAGGACCCTTTGACCAGAAATAAGTTCAAACAGTCAAGATATGGACTTATAAATGGACTTCAATATGAGTAATGAAGCATCAGAAGATGTCTATGAGTATATGTGGAAAGTTCAAGATTCAGAATTTTTTGGCCAGAAATGTTTTTCTTGTGTCAAATATGGACTTCTGTATGGGTAATATAACATCACAACAAGTCAATCTTTATGAATAGCAAGTTAACGTTCAGGTACTCTTTGGCCAGGAAGAGTCCAGTAAGTCAAAAAGTGAACTCTGTATACAGAGTTCAAAGACTCTGTATGGCAAATTTTTCATCAAAAGTAGTCTATAACTTTTTTTAAATCTTAGGACCCTTTGACCGGAAATAAGTTCAATAGGTCAGATATGGCCATATATGGCTTATGAAGCATCAGAAGGAGATTGTGAGTGTGTAGAAAGTTCAAGATTGAGGACTCTTTGGCCATAAATATGTTCATTTGATCAAATATGGACTTCTGTATGGCTGACGTAATATCAGAAGGTGTTAACGAGAATGTAAAGAAGGTGACCGGAAATAAGTTCAATAGGTCAGATATGGCCATATAAGGCTTATGAAGCATCAGAATGAGTCAATGAGTATGTCTCGAAAAATCAAGATGAGGACTCTTTGGCCAAAAATATGTTCAGTAGGTCAAATATGGAATTCTGAATGGCTGATTTAACATCAGAAGGAGTCTCTAAGTTTATATAGTTTAAAACCAATTAAGGACCATTTGACCAGAAATAAGTTCAATCAGTCAAGATATGGACTTATAAATGACTTCAATATGACTAATGAAGCATCAGAAGTTGTCTATGAGTATATATGGAAAGTTCAAGATTCAGAATTTTTTGGCCAGAAATATTTTCCTTGTGTCAAATATGGACTTCTGTATGGGTAATATAACATCACAACAAGTCAATCTTTATGAATAGCAAGTTAACGTTCAGGTACTCTTTGGCCAGGAAGAGTCCAGTAAGTCAAAAAGTGACCTCTGTATACAGAGTTCAAAGACTCTGTATGGCAAATTTTTCATCAAAAGTAGTCTATAACTTTTTTTAAATCTTAGGACCCTTTGACCGGAAATAAGTTCAATAGGTCAGATATGGCCATATATGGCTTATGAAGCATCAGAAGGAGATTGTGAGTGTGTAGAAAGTTCAAGATTGAGGACTCTTTGGCCAGAAATATGTTCATTTGATCAAATATGGACTTCTGTATGGCTGACGTAATATCAGAAGGTGTTAACGAGAATGTAAAGAAGGTGACCGGAAATAAGTTCAATAGGTCAGATATGGCCATATATGGCTTATGAAGCATCAGAATGAGTCAATGAGTATGTCTCGAAAAATCAAGATGAGGACTCTTTGGCCAAAAATATGTTCAGTAGGTAAAATATGGAATTCTGAATGGCTGATTTAACATCAGAAGGAGTCTCTAAGTTTATATAGTTTAAAACCAATTAAGGACCCTTTGACCAGAAATAAGTTCAATCAGTCAAGATATGGACTTATAAATGACTTCAATATGACTAATGAAGCACCAGAAGTTTTCTATGAGTATATGTGGAGAGTTCAAGATTCAGAATTTTTTGGCCAGAAATATTTTCCTTGTGTCAAATATGGACTTCTGTATGGGTAATATAACATCACAACAAGTCAATCTTTATGAATAGCAAGTTAACGTTCAGGTACTCTTTGGCCAGGAAGAGTCCAGTAAGTCAAAAAGTGACCTCTGTATAAAGAGTTCAAAGACTCTGTATGGCAAATTTTTCATCAAAAGTAGTCTATAACTTTTTTTAAATCTTAGGACCCTTTGACCGGAAATGAGTTCAATAGGTCAGATATGGCCATATATGGCTTATGAAGCATCAGAAGGAGATTGTGAGTGTGTAGAAAGTTCAAGATTGAGGACTCTTTGGCCAGAAATATGTTTATTTGGTCAAATATGGACTTCTGTATGGCTGACGTAATATCAGAAGGTGTTAACGAGAATGTATAGAAGGTGACCGGAAATAAGTTCAATAGGTCAGCTATGGCCATATATGGCTTATGAAGCATCAGAATGAGTCAATGAGTATGTCTCGAAAAATCAAGATGAGGACTCTTTGGCCAAAAATATGTTCAGTATGTCAAATATGGAATTCTGAATGGCTGATTTAACATCAGAAGGAGTCTCTAAATGTATATAGTTTAAAACCAATTAAGGACCCTTTGACCAGAAATAAGTTCAAACAGTCAAGATATGGACTTATAAATGGACTTCAATATGAGTAATGAAGCATCAGAAGTTGTCTATGAGTATATGTGGAAAGTTCAAGATTCAGAATTTTTTGGCCAGAATTTTTTTCCTTTTGTCAAATATGGACTTCTGTATGGGTAATATAACATCACAACAAGTCAATCTTTATGAATAGCAAGTTAACGTTCAGGTACTCTTTGGCCAGGAAGAGTCCAGTAAGTCAAAAAGTGAACTCTGTATACAGAGTTCAAAGACTCTGTATGGCAAATTTTTCATCAAAAGTAGTCTATAACTTTTTTTAAATCTTAGGACCCTTTGACCGGAAATAAGTTCAATAGGTCAGATATGGCCATATATGGCTTATGAAGCATCAGAAGGAGATTGTGAGTGTGTAGAAAGTTCAAGATTGAGGACTCTTTGGCCATAAATATGTTCATTTGATCAAATATGGACTTCTGTATGGCTGACGTAATATCAGAAGGTGTTAACGAGAATGTAAAGAAGGTGACCGGAAATAAGTTCAATAGGTCAGATATGGCCATATATGGCTTATGAAGCATCAGAATGAGTCAATGAGTATGTCTCGAAAACTCAAGATGAGGACTCTTTGGCCAAAAATATGTTCAGTAGGTCAAATATGGAATTCTGAATGGCTGATTTAACATCAGAAGGAGTCTCTAAGTTTATATAGTTTAAAACCAATTAAGGACCCTTTGACCAGAAATAAGTTCAATCAGTCAAGATATGGACTTATAAATGACTTCAATATGACTAATGAAGCATCAGAAGTTGTCTATGAGTATATGTGGAGAGTTCAAGATTCAGAATTTTTTGGCCAGAAATATTTTCCTTCTGTCAAATATGGACTTCTGTATGGGTAATATAACATCACAACAAGTCAATCTTTATGAATAGCAAGTTAACGTTCAGGTACTCTTTGGCCAGGAAGAGTCCAGTAAGTCAAAAAGTGACCTCTGTATACAGAGTTCAAAGACTCTGTAGGGCAAATTTTTCATCAAAAGTAGTCTATAAATTTTTTTAAAACTCAGGACCCTTTGACCGGAAATAAGTTCAATAGGTCAGATATGGCCATATATGGCTTATGAAGCATCAGAAGGAGATTGTGAGTGTGTAGAAAGTTCAAGATTGAGGACTCTTTGGCCAAAAATATGTTTATTTGGTCAAATATGGACTTCTGTATGGCTGACGTAATATCAGAAGGTGTTAACGAGAATGTATAGAAGGTGACCGGAAATAAGTTCAATAGGTCAGATATGGCCATATATGGCTTATGAAGCATCAGAATGAGTCAATGAGTATGTCTCGAAAAATCAAGATGAGGACTCTTTGGCCAAAAATATGTTCTGTAGGTCAAATATGGAATTCTGAATGGCTGATTTAACATCAGAAGGAGTCTCTAAGTTTATATAGTTTAAAACCAATTAAGGACCCTTTAACCAGAAATAAGTTCAATCAGTCAAGATATGGACTTATAAATGACTCCAATATGACTAATGAATAATCAGAAGTTGTCTATGACTATATGTGGAAAGTTCAAGATTCAGAATTTTTTGGCCAGAAATATTTTCCTTGTGTCAAATATGGACTTCTGTATGGGTAATATAACATCACAACAAGTCAATCTTTATGAATAGCAAGTTAACGTTCAGGTACTCTTTGGCCAGGAAGAGTCCAGTAAGTCAAAAAGTGACCTCTGTATACAGAATTCATTCAAAGACTCTGTATGGCAAATTTTTCATCAAAAGTAGTCTATAACTTTTTTTAAATCTTAGGACCCTTTGACCGGAAATAAGTTCAATAGGTCAGATATGGCCATATATGGCTTATGAAGCATCAGAAGGAGATTGTGAGTGTGTAGAAAGTTCAAGATTGAGGACTCTTTGGCCAGAAATATGTTCATTTGATCAAATATGGACTTCTGTATGGCTGACGTAATATCAGAAGGTGTTAACGAGAATGTAAAGAAGGTGACCGGAAATAAGTTCAATAGGTCATATATGGCCATATATGGCTTATGAAGCATCAGAATGAGTCAATGAGTATGTCTCGAAAAATCAAGATGAGGACTCTTTGGCCAAAAATATGTTCAGTAGGTCAAATATGGAATTCTGAATGGCTGATTTAACATCAGAAGGAGTCTCTAAGTTTATAGTTTAAAACCAATTAAGGACCCTTTGACCAGAAATAAGTTCAATCAGTCAAGATATGGACTTATAAATGACTTCAATATGACTAATGAAGCATCAGAAGTTGTCTATGAGTATATGTGGAGAGTTCAAGATTCAGAATTTTTTGGCCAGAAATATTTTCCTTGTGTCAAATATGGAGTTCTGTATGGGTAATATAACATCACAACAAGTCAATCTTTATGAATAGCAAGTTAACGTTCAGGTACTCTTTGGCCAGGAAGAGTCCAGTAAGTCAAAAAGTGACCTCATACAGAGTTCAAAGACTCTGTATGGCAAATTTTTCATCAAAAGTAGTCTATAACTTTTTTTAAAACTTAGGACCCTTTGACCGGAAATAAGTTCAATAGGTCAGATATGGCCATATATGGCTTATGAAGCATCAGAAGGATATTGTGAGTGTGTAGAAAGTTCAAGATTGAGGACTCTTTGGCCAGAAATATGTTTATTTGGTCAAATATGGACTTCTGTATGGCTGACGTAATATCAGAAGGTGTTAACGAGAATGTATAGAAGGTGACCGGAAATAAGTTCAATAGGTCAGCTATGGCCATATATGGCTTCTGAAGCATCAGAATGAGTCAATGAGTATGTCTCGAAAAATCAAGATGAGGACTCTTTGGCCAAAAATATGTTCAGTAGGTCAAATATGGAATTCTGAATGGCTGCTTTAACATCAGAAGGAGTCTCTAAATGTATATAGTTTAAAACCAATTAAGGACCCTTTGACCAGAAATAAGTTCAAACAGTCAAGATATGGACTTATAAATGGACTTCAATATGAGTAATGAAGCATCAGAAGATGTCTATGAGTATATGTGGAAAGTTCAAGATTCAGAATTTTTTGGCCAGAAATGTTTTTCTTGTGTCAAATATGGACTTCTGTATGGGTAATATAACATCACAACAAGTCAATCTTTATGAATAGCAAGTTAACGTTCAGGGACTCTTTGGCCAGGAAGAGTCCAGTAAGTCAAAAAGTGAACTCTGTATACAGAGTTCAAAGACTCTGTATGGCAAATTTTTCATCAAAAGTAGTCTATAACTTTTTTTAAATCTTAGGACCCTTTGACCGGAAATAAGTTCAATAGGTCAGATATGGCCATATATGGCTTATGAAGCATCAGAAAGAGATTGTGAGTGTGTAGAAAGTTCAAGATTGAGGACTCTTTGGCCATAAATATGTTCATTTGATCAAATATGGACTTCTGTATGGCTGACGTAATATCAGAAGGTGTTAACGAGAATGTAAAGAAGGTGACCGGAAATAAGTTCAATAGGTCAGATATGGCCATATAAGGCTTATGAAGCATCAGAATGAGTCAATGAGTATGTCTCGAAAAATCAAGATGAGGACTCTTTGGCCAAAAATATGTTCAGTAGGTCAAATATGGAATTCTGAATGGCTGATTTAACATCAGAAGGAGTCTCTAAGTTTATATAGTTTAAAACCCATTAAGGACCCTTTGACCAGAAATAAGTTCAATCAGTCAAGATATGGACTTATAAATGACTTCAATATGACTAATGAAGCATCAGAAGTTGTCCATGAGTATATGTGGAAAGTTCAAGATTCAGAATTTTTTGGCCAGAAATATTTTCCTTGTGTCAAATATGGACTTCTGTGTGGGTAATATAACATCACAACAAGTCAATCTTTATGAATAGCAAGTTAACGTTCAGGTACTCTTTGGCCAGGAAGAGTCCAGTAAGTCAAAAAGTGACCTCTGTATACAGAGTTCAAAGACTGTATGGCAAATCTTTCATCAAAAGTAGTCTATAACTTTTTTTAAAACTTAGGACCCTTTGACCGGAAATAAGTTCAATAGCTCAGATATGGCCATATATGGCTTATGAAGCATCAGAAGGAGATTGTGAGTGTGTAGAAAGTTCAAGATTGAGGACTCTTTGGCCAGAAATATGTTTATTTGGTCAAATATGGACTTCTGTATGGCTGACGTAATATCAGAAGGTGTTAACGAGAATGTATAGAAGGTGACCTGAAATAAGTTCAATAGGTCAGATATGGCCATATATGGCTTATGAAGCATCAGAATGAGTCAATGAGTATGTCTCGAAAAATCAAGATGAGGACTCTTTGGCCAAAAATATGTTCAGTAGGTCAAATATGGAATTCTGAATGGCTGATTTAACATCAGAAGGAGTCTCTAAGTTTATATAGTTTAAAACCAATTAAGGACCCTTTGACCAGAAATAAGTTCAATCAGTCAAGATATGGACTTCTAAATGGACTTCAATATGACTAATGAAGAATCAGAAGTTGTCTATGAGTATATGTGGAAAGTTCAAGATTCAGAATTTTTTGGCCAGAAATATTTTCCTTGTGTCAAATATGGAGTTCTGTATGGGTAATATAACATCACAACAAGTCAATCTTTATAAATAGCAAGTTAACGTTCAGGTACTCTTTGGCCAGGAAGAGTCCAGTAAGTCAAAAAGTGACCTCTGTATACAGAGTTCAAAGACTCTGTATGGCAAATTTTTCATCAAAAGTAGTCTACAACTTTTTTTAAAACTTAGGACCCTTTGACCGGAAATAAGTTCAATAGGTCAGATATGGCCATATATGGCTTATGAAGCATCAGAAGGAGATTGTGAGTGTGTAGAAAGTTCAAGATTGAGGACTCTTTGGCCAGAAATATGTTCATTTGATCGAATATGGACTTCTGTATGGCTGACGTAATATCAGAAGGTGTTAACGAGAATGTAAAGAAGGTGACCGGAAATAAGTTCAATAGGTCAGATATGGCCATATATGGCTTATGAAGCATCAGAATGAGTCAATGAGTATGTCTCGAAAAATCAAGATGAGGACTCTTTGGCCAAAAATATGTTCAGTAGGTCAAATATGGAATTCTGAATGGCTGATTTAACATCAGAAGGAGTCTCTAAATGTATATAGTTTAAAACCAATTAAGGACCCTTTGACCAGAAATAAGTTCAATAGGTCAGATATGGCCATATATGGCTTATGAAGCATCAGAAGGAGGTTGTGAGTGTGTAGAAAGTTCAAGATTGAGGACTCTTTGGCCAGAAATATGTTTATTTGGTCAAATATGGACTTCTGTATGGCTGACGTAATATCAGAAGGTGTTAACGAGAATGTATAGAAGGTGACCGGAAATAAGTTCAATAGGTCAGATATGGCCATATATGGCTTATGAAGCATCAGAATGAGTCAATGAGTATGTCTCGAAAAATCAAGATGAGGATTCTTTGGCCAAAAATATGTTCAGTAGGTCAAATATGGAATTCTGAATGGCTGATTTAACATCAGAAGGAGTCTCTAAGTTTATATGGTTTAAAACCAATTAAGGACCCTTTGACCAGAAATAAGTTCAATCAGTCAAGATATGGACTTATAAATGACTTCAATATGACTAATGAAGCATCAGAAGTTGTCTATGAGTATATGTGGAGAGTTCAAGATTCAGAATTTTTTGGCCAGAAATATTTTCCTTGTGTCAAATATGGACTTCTGTATGGGTAATATAACATCACAACAAGTCAATCTTTATGAATAGCAAGTTAACGTTCAGGTACTCTTTGGCCAGGAAGAGTCCAGTAAGTCAAAAAGTGACCTCTGTATACAGAGTTCAAAGACTCTGTATGGCAAATTTTTCATCAAAAGTAGTCTATAACTTTTTTTAAAACTTAGGACCCTTTGACCGGAAATAAGTTCAATAGGTCAGATATGGCCATATATGGCTTATGAAGCATCAGAAGGATATTGTGAGTGTGTAGAAAGTTCAAGATTGAGGACTCTTTGGCCAGAAATATGTTTATTTGGTCAAATATGGACTTCTGTATGGCTGACGTAATATCAGAAGGTGTTAACGAGAACGTATAGAAGGTGACCGGAAATAAGTTCAATAGGTCAGCTATGGCCATATATGGCTTCTGAAGCATCAGAATGAGTCAATGAGTATGTCTCGAAAAATCAAGATGAGGACTCTTTGGCCAAAAATATGTTCAGTAGGTCAAATATGGAATTCTGAATGGCTGCTTTAACATCAGAAGGAGTCTCTAAATGTATATAGTTTAAAACCAATTAAGGACCCTTTGACCAGAAATAAGTTCAAACAGTCAAGATATGGACTTATAAATGGACTTCAATATGAGAGTAATGAAGCATCAGAAGATGTCTATGAGTATATGTGGAAAGTTCAAGATTCAGAATTTTTTGGCCAGAAATGTTTTTCTTGTGTCAAATATGGACTTCTGTATGGGTAATATAACATCACAACAAGTCAATCTTTATGAATAGCAAGTTAACGTTCAGGTACTCTTTGGCCAGGAAGAGTCCAGTAAGTCAAAAAGTGAACTCTGTATACAGAGTTCAAAGACTCTGTATGGCAAATTTTTCATCAAAAGTAGTCTATAACTTTTTTTAAATCTTAGGACCCTTTGACCGGAAATAAGTTCAATAGGTCAGATATGGCCATATATGGCTTATGAAGCATCAGAAGGAGATTGTGAGTGTGTAGAAAGTTCAAGATTGAGGACTCTTTGGCCAGAAATATGTTTATTTGGTCAAATATGGACTTCTGTATGGCTGACGTAATATCAGAAGGTGTTAACGAGAATGTATAGAAGGTGACCGGAAATAAGTTCAATAGGTCAGATATGGCCATATATGGCTTATGAAGCATCAGAATGAGTCAATGAGTATGTCTCGAAAAATCAAGATGAGGACTCTTTGGCCAAAAATATGTTCAGTAGGTCAAATATGGAATTCTGAATGGCTGATTTAACATCAGAAGGAGTCTCTAAGTTTATATAGTTTAAAACCAATTAAGGACCCTTTGACCAGAAATAAGTTCAATCAGTCAAGATATGGACTTCTAAATGGACTTCAATATGACTAATGAAGAATCAGAAGTTGTCTATGAGTATATGTGGAAAGTTCAAGATTCAGAATTTTTTGGCCAGAAATATTTTCCTTGTGTCAAATATGGAGTTCTGTATGGGTAATATAACATCACAACAAGTCAATCTTTATAAATAGCAAGTTAACGTTCAGGTACTCTTTGGCCAGGAAGAGTCCAGTAAGTCAAAAAGTGACCTCTGTATACAGAGTTCAAAGACTCTGTATGGCAAATTTTTCATCAAAAGTAGTCTACAACTTTTTTTAAAACTTAGGACCCTTTGACCGGAAATAAGTTCAATAGGTCAGATATGGCCATATATGGCTTATGAAGCATCAGAAGGAGATTGTGAGTGTGTAGAAAGTTCAAGATTGAGGACTCTTTGGCCAGAAATATGTTCATTTGATCAAATATGGACTTCTGTATGGCTGACGTAATATCAGAAGGTGTTAACGAGAATGTAAAGAAGGTGACCGGAAATAAGTTCAATAGGTCAGATATGGCCATATATGGCTTATGAAGCATCAGAATGAGTCAATGAGTATGTCTCGAAAAATCAAGATGAGGACTCTTTGGCCAAAAATATGTTCAGTAGGTCAAATATGGAATTCTGAATGGCTGATTTAACATCAGAAGGAGTCTCTAAATGTATATAGTTTAAAACCAATTAAGGACCCTTTGACCAGAAATAAGTTCAATAGGTCAGATATGGCCATATATGGCTTATGAAGCATCAGAAGGAGGTTGTGAGTGTGTAGAAAGTTCAAGATTGAGGACTCTTTGGCCAGAAATATGTTTATTTGGTAAAATATGGACTTCTGTATGGCTGACGTAATATCAGAAGGTGTTAACGAGAATGTATAGAAGGTGACCGGAAATAAGTTCAATAGGTCAGCTATGGCCATATATGGCTTCTGAAGCATCAGAATGAGTCAATGAGTATGTCTCGAAAAATCAAGATGAGGACTCTTTGGCCAAAAATATGTTCAGTAGGTCAAATATGGAATTCTGAATGGCTGCTTTAACATCAGAAGGAGTCTCTAAATGTATATAGTTTAAAACCAATTAAGGACCCTTTGACCAGAAATAAGTTCAAACAGTCAAGATATGGACTTATAAATGGACTTCAATATGAGTAATGAAGCATCAGAAGATGTCTATGAGTATATGTGGAAAGTTCAAGATTCAGAATTTTTTGGCCAGAAATGTTTTTCTTGTGTCAAATATGGACTTCTGTATGGGTAATATAACATCACAACAACTCAATCTTTATGAATAGCAAGTTAACGTTCAGGTACTCTTTGGCCAGGAAGAGTCCAGTAAGTCAAAAAGTGAACTCTGTATACAGAGTTCAAAGACTCTGTATGGCAAATTTTTCATCAAAAGTAGTCTATAACTTTTTTTAAATCTTAGGACCCTTTGACCGGAAATAAGTTCAATAGGTCAGATATGGCCATATATGGCTTATGAAGCATCAGAAGGAGATTGTGAGTGTGTAGAAAGTTCAAGATTGAGGACTCTTTGGCCATAAATATGTTCATTTGATCAAATATGGACTTCTGTATGGCTGACGTAATATCAGAAGGTGTTAACGAGAATGTAAAGAAGGTGACCGGAAATAAGTTCAATAGGTCAGATATGGCCATATAAGGCTTATGAAGCATCAGAATGAGTCAATGAGTATGTCTCGAAAAATCAAGATGAGGACTCTTTGGCCAAAAATATGTTCAGTAGGTCAAATATGGAATTCTGAATGGCTGATTTAACATCAGAAGGAGTCTCTAAGTTTATATAGTTTAAAACCAATTAAGGACCCTTTGACCAGAAATAAGTTCAATCAGTCAAGATATGGACTTATAAATGACTTCAATATGACTAATGAAGCATCAGAAGTTGTCTATGAGTATATGTGGAAAGTTCAAGATTCAGAATTTTTTGGCCAGAAATATTTTCCTTGTGTCAAATATGGACTTCTGTGTGGGTAATATAACATCACAACAAGTCAATCTTTATGAATAGCAAGTTAACGTTCAGGTACTCTTTGGCCAGGAAGAGTCCAGTAAGTCAAAAAGTGACCTCTGTATACAAAGTTCAAAGACTCTGTATGGCAAATATTTCATCAAAAGTAGTCTATAACTTTTTTTAAAACTTAGGACCCTTTGACCGGAAATAAGTTCAATAGCTCAGATATGGCCATATATGGCTTATGAAGCATCAGAAGGAGATTGTGAGTGTGTAGAAAGTTCAAGATTGAGGACTCTTTGGCCAGAAATATGTTTATTTGGTCAAATATGGACTTCTGTATGGCTGACGTAATATCAGAAGGTGTTAACGAGAATGTATAGAAGGTGACCGGAAATAAGTTCAATAGGTCAGATATGGCCATATATGGCTTATGAAGCATCAGAATGAGTCAATGAGTATGTCTCGAAAAATCAAGATGAGGACTCTTTGGCCAAAAATATGTTCAGTAGGTCAAATATGGAATTCTGAATGGCTGATTTAACATCAGAAGGAGTCTCTAAGTTTATATAGTTTAAAACCAATTAAGGACCCTTTGACCAGAAATAAGTTCAATCAGTCAAGATATGGACTTCTAAATGGACTTCAATATGACTAATGAAGAATCAGAAGTTGTCTATGAGTATATGTGGAAAGTTCAAGATTCAGAATTTTTTGGCCAGAAATATTTTCCTTGTGTCAAATATGGAGTTCTGTATAGGTAATATAACATCACAACAAGTCAATCTATATAAATAGCAAGTTAACGTTCAGGCACTCTTTGGCCAGGAAGAGTCCAGTAAGTCAAAAAGTGACCTCTGTATACAGAGTTCAAAGACTCTGTATGGCAAATTTTTCATCAAAAGTAGTCTACAACTTTTTTTAAAACTTAGGACCCTTTGACCGGAAATAAGTTCAATAGGTCAGATATGGCCATATATGGCTTATGAAGCATCAGAAGGAGATTGTGAGTGTGTAGAAAGTTCAAGATTGAGGACTCTTTGGCCAGAAATATGTTCATTTGATCAAATATGGACTTCTGTATGGCTGACGTAATATCAGAAGGTGTTAACGAGAATGTAAAGAAGGTGACCGGAAATAAGTTCAATAGGTCAGATATGGCCATATATGGCTTATGAAGCATCAGAATGAGTCAATGAGTATGTCTCGAAAAATCAAGATGAGGACTCTTTGGCCAAAAATATGTTCAGTAGGTCAAATATGGAATTCTGAATGGCTGATTTAACATCAGAAGGAGTCTCTAAATGTATATAGTTTAAAACCAATTAAGGACCCTTTGACCAGAAATAAGTTCAATAGGTCAGATAAGGCCATATATGGCTTATGAAGCATCAGAAGGAGGTTGTGAGTGTGTAGAAAGTTCAAGATTGAGGACTCTTTGGCCAGAAATATGTTTATTTGGTCAAATATGGACTTCTGTATGGCTGACGTAATATCAGAAGGTGTTAACGAGAATGTATAGAAGGTGTCCGGAAATAAGTTCAATAGGTCAGCTATGGCCATATATGGCTTATGAAGCATCAGAATGAGTCAATGAGTATGTCTCGAAAAATCAAGATGAGGACTCTTTGGCCAAAAATATGTTCAGTAGGTCAAATATGTAATTCTGAATGGCTGATTTAACATCAGAAGGAGTCTCTAAATGTATATAGTTTAAAACCAATTAAGGACCCTTTGACCAGAAATAAGTTCAATAGGTCAGATATGGCCATATATGGCTTATGAAGCATCAGAAGGAGGTTGTGAGTGTGTAGAAAGTTCAAGATTGAGGACTCTTTGGCCAGAAATATGTTTATTTGGTCAAATATGGACTTCTGTATGGCTGACGTAATATCAGAAGGTGTTAACGAGAATGTATAGAAGGTGACCGGAAATAAGTTCAATAGGTCAGATATGGCCATATATGGCTTATGAAGCATCAGAATGAGTCAATGAGTATGTCTCGAAAAATCAAGATGAGGATTCTTTGGCCAAAAATATGTTCAGTAGGTCAAATATGGAATTCTGAATGGCTGATTTAACATCAGAAGGAGTCTCTAAGTTTATATGGTTTAAAACCAATTAAGGACCCTTTGACCAGAAATAAGTTCAATCAGTCAAGATATGGACTTATAAATGACTTCAATATGACTAATGAAGCATCAGAAGTTGTCTATGAGTATATGTGGAGAGTTCAAGATTCAGAATTTTTTGGCCAGAAATATTTTCCTTGTGTCAAATATGGACTTCTGTATCGGTAATATAACATCACAACAAGTCAATCTTTATGAATAGCAAGTTAACGTTCAGGTACTCTTTGGCCAGGAAGAGTCCAGTAAGTCAAAAAGTGACCTCTGTATACAGAGTTCAAAGACTCTGTATGGCAAATTTTTCATCAAAAGTAGTCTATAACTTTTTTTAAAACTTAGGACCCTTTGACCGGAAATAAGTTCAATAGGTCAGATATGGCCATATATGGCTTATGAAGCATCAGAAGGATATTGTGAGTGTGTAGAAAGTTCAAGATTGAGGACTCTTTGGCCAGAAATATGTTTATTTGGTCAAATATGGACTTCTGTATGGCTGACGTAATATCAGAAGGTGTTAACGAGAACGTATAGAAGGTGACCGGAAATAAGTTCAATAGGTCAGCTATGGCCATATATGGCTTCTGAAGCATCAGAATGAGTCAATGAGTATGTCTCGAAAAATCAAGATGAGGACTCTTTGGCCAAAAATATGTTCAGTAGGTCAAATATGGAATTCTGAATGGCTGCTTTAACATCAGAAGGAGTCTCTAAATGTATATAGTTTAAAACCAATTAAGGACCCTTTGACCAGAAATAAGTTCAAACAGTCAAGATATGGACTTATAAATGGACTTCAATATGAGAGTAATGAAGCATCAGAAGATGTCTATGAGTATATGTGGAAAGTTCAAGATTCAGAATTTTTTGGCCAGAAATGTTTTTCTTGTGTCAAATATGGACTTCTGTATGGGTAATATAACATCACAACAAGTCAATCTTTATGAATAGCAAGTTAACGTTCAGGTACTCTTTGGCCAGGAAGAGTCCAGTAAGTCAAAAAGTGAACTCTGTATACAGAGTTCAAAGACTCTGTATGGCAAATTTTTCATCAAAAGTAGTCTATAACTTTTTTTAAATCTTAGGACCCTTTGACCGGAAATAAGTTCAATAGGTCAGATATGGCCATATATGGCTTATGAAGCATCAGAAGGAGATTGTGAGTGTGTAGAAAGTTCAAGATTGAGGACTCTTTGGCCAGAAATATGTTTATTTGGTCAAATATGGACTTCTGTATGGCTGACGTAATATCAGAAGGTGTTAACGAGAATGTATAGAAGGTGACCGGAAATAAGTTCAATAGGTCAGATATGGCCATATATGGCTTATGAAGCATCAGAATGAGTCAATGAGTATGTCTCGAAAAATCAAGATGAGGACTCTTTGGCCAAAAATATGTTCAGTAGGTCAAATATGGAATTCTGAATGGCTGATTTAACATCAGAAGGAGTCTCTAAGTTTATATAGTTTAAAACCAATTAAGGACCCTTTGACCAGAAATAAGTTCAATCAGTCAAGATATGGACTTCTAAATGGACTTCAATATGACTAATGAAGAATCAGAAGTTGTCTATGAGTATATGTGGAAAGTTCAAGATTCAGAATTTTTTGGCCAGAAATATTTTCCTTGTGTCAAATATGGAGTTCTGTATGGGTAATATAACATCACAACAAGTCAATCTTTATAAATAGCAAGTTAACGTTCAGGTACTCTTTGGCCAGGAAGAGTCCAGTAAGTCAAAAAGTGACCTCTGTATACAGAGTTCAAAGACTCTGTATGGCAAATTTTTCATCAAAAGTAGTCTACAACTTTTTTTAAAACTTAGGACCCTTTGACCGGAAATAAGTTCAATAGGTCAGATATGGCCATATATGGCTTATGAAGCATCAGAAGGAGATTGTGAGTGTGTAGAAAGTTCAAGATTGAGGACTCTTTGGCCAGAAATATGTTCATTTGATCAAATATGGACTTCTGTATGGCTGACGTAATATCAGAAGGTGTTAACGAGAATGTAAAGAAGGTGACCGGAAATAAGTTCAATAGGTCAGATATGGCCATATATGGCTTATGAAGCATCAGAATGAGTCAATGAGTATGTCTCGAAAAATCAAGATGAGGACTCTTTGGCCAAAAATATGTTCAGTAGGTCAAATATGGAATTCTGAATGGCTGATTTAACATCAGAAGGAGTCTCTAAATGTATATAGTTTAAAACCAATTAAGGACCCTTTGACCAGAAATAAGTTCAATAGGTCAGATATGGCCATATATGGCTTATGAAGCATCAGAAGGAGGTTGTGAGTGTGTAGAAAGTTCAAGATTGAGGACTCTTTGGCCAGAAATATGTTTATTTGGTAAAATATGGACTTCTGTATGGCTGACGTAATATCAGAAGGTGTTAACGAGAATGTATAGAAGGTGACCGGAAATAAGTTCAATAGGTCAGCTATGGCCATATATGGCTTCTGAAGCATCAGAATGAGTCAATGAGTATGTCTCGAAAAATCAAGATGAGGACTCTTTGGCCAAAAATATGTTCAGTAGGTCAAATATGGAATTCTGAATGGCTGCTTTAACATCAGAAGGAGTCTCTAAATGTATATAGTTTAAAACCAATTAAGGACCCTTTGACCAGAAATAAGTTCAAACAGTCAAGATATGGACTTATAAATGGACTTCAATATGAGTAATGAAGCATCAGAAGATGTCTATGAGTATATGTGGAAAGTTCAAGATTCAGAATTTTTTGGCCAGAAATGTTTTTCTTGTGTCAAATATGGACTTCTGTATGGGTAATATAACATCACAACAACTCAATCTTTATGAATAGCAAGTTAACGTTCAGGTACTCTTTGGCCAGGAAGAGTCCAGTAAGTCAAAAAGTGAACTCTGTATACAGAGTTCAAAGACTCTGTATGGCAAATTTTTCATCAAAAGTAGTCTATAACTTTTTTTAAATCTTAGGACCCTTTGACCGGAAATAAGTTCAATAGGTCAGATATGGCCATATATGGCTTATGAAGCATCAGAAGGAGATTGTGAGTGTGTAGAAAGTTCAAGATTGAGGACTCTTTGGCCATAAATATGTTCATTTGATCAAATATGGACTTCTGTATGGCTGACGTAATATCAGAAGGTGTTAACGAGAATGTAAAGAAGGTGACCGGAAATAAGTTCAATAGGTCAGATATGGCCATATAAGGCTTATGAAGCATCAGAATGAGTCAATGAGTATGTCTCGAAAAATCAAGATGAGGACTCTTTGGCCAAAAATATGTTCAGTAGGTCAAATATGGAATTCTGAATGGCTGATTTAACATCAGAAGGAGTCTCTAAGTTTATATAGTTTAAAACCAATTAAGGACCCTTTGACCAGAAATAAGTTCAATCAGTCAAGATATGGACTTATAAATGACTTCAATATGACTAATGAAGCATCAGAAGTTGTCTATGAGTATATGTGGAAAGTTCAAGATTCAGAATTTTTTGGCCAGAAATATTTTCCTTGTGTCAAATATGGACTTCTGTGTGGGTAATATAACATCACAACAAGTCAATCTTTATGAATAGCAAGTTAACGTTCAGGTACTCTTTGGCCAGGAAGAGTCCAGTAAGTCAAAAAGTGACCTCTGTATACAAAGTTCAAAGACTCTGTATGGCAAATATTTCATCAAAAGTAGTCTATAACTTTTTTTAAAACTTAGGACCCTTTGACCGGAAATAAGTTCAATAGCTCAGATATGGCCATATATGGCTTATGAAGCATCAGAAGGAGATTGTGAGTGTGTAGAAAGTTCAAGATTGAGGACTCTTTGGCCAGAAATATGTTTATTTGGTCAAATATGGACTTCTGTATGGCTGACGTAATATCAGAAGGTGTTAACGAGAATGTATAGAAGGTGACCGGAAATAAGTTCAATAGGTCAGATATGGCCATATATGGCTTATGAAGCATCAGAATGAGTCAATGAGTATGTCTCGAAAAATCAAGATGAGGACTCTTTGGCCAAAAATATGTTCAGTAGGTCAAATATGGAATTCTGAATGGCTGATTTAACATCAGAAGGAGTCTCTAAGTTTATATAGTTTAAAACCAATTAAGGACCCTTTGACCAGAAATAAGTTCAATCAGTCAAGATATGGACTTCTAAATGGACTTCAATATGACTAATGAAGAATCAGAAGTTGTCTATGAGTATATGTGGAAAGTTCAAGATTCAGAATTTTTTGGCCAGAAATATTTTCCTTGTGTCAAATATGGAGTTCTGTATAGGTAATATAACATCACAACAAGTCAATCTATATAAATAGCAAGTTAACGTTCAGGCACTCTTTGGCCAGGAAGAGTCCAGTAAGTCAAAAAGTGACCTCTGTATACAGAGTTCAAAGACTCTGTATGGCAAATTTTTCATCAAAAGTAGTCTACAACTTTTTTTAAAACTTAGGACCCTTTGACCGGAAATAAGTTCAATAGGTCAGATATGGCCATATATGGCTTATGAAGCATCAGAAGGAGATTGTGAGTGTGTAGAAAGTTCAAGATTGAGGACTCTTTGGCCAGAAATATGTTCATTTGATCAAATATGGACTTCTGTATGGCTGACGTAATATCAGAAGGTGTTAACGAGAATGTAAAGAAGGTGACCGGAAATAAGTTCAATAGGTCAGATATGGCCATATATGGCTTATGAAGCATCAGAATGAGTCAATGAGTATGTCTCGAAAAATCAAGATGAGGACTCTTTGGCCAAAAATATGTTCAGTAGGTCAAATATGGAATTCTGAATGGCTGATTTAACATCAGAAGGAGTCTCTAAATGTATATAGTTTAAAACCAATTAAGGACCCTTTGACCAGAAATAAGTTCAATAGGTCAGATAAGGCCATATATGGCTTATGAAGCATCAGAAGGAGGTTGTGAGTGTGTAGAAAGTTCAAGATTGAGGACTCTTTGGCCAGAAATATGTTTATTTGGTCAAATATGGACTTCTGTATGGCTGACGTAATATCAGAAGGTGTTAACGAGAATGTATAGAAGGTGTCCGGAAATAAGTTCAATAGGTCAGCTATGGCCATATATGGCTTATGAAGCATCAGAATGAGTCAATGAGTATGTCTCGAAAAATCAAGATGAGGACTCTTTGGCCAAAAATATGTTCAGTAGGTCAAATATGTAATTCTGAATTGCTGATTTAACATCAGAAGGAGTCTCTAAATGTATATAGTTTAAAACCAATTAAGGACCCTTTGACCAGAAATAAGTTCAAACAGTCAAGATATGGACTTATAAATGGACTTCAATATGAGTAATGAAGCATCAGAAGTTGTCTATGAGTATATGTGGAAAGTTCAAGATTCAGAATTTTTTGGCCAGAAATGTTTTCCTTGTGTCAAATATGGACTTCTGTATGGGTAATATAACATCACAACAAGTCAATCTTTATGAATAGCAAATTAACGTTCAGGGACTCTTTGGCCAGGAAGAGTCCAGTAAGTCAAAAAGTGAACTCTGTATACAGAGTTCAAAGACTCTGTATGGCAAATTTTTCATCAAAAGTAGTCTATAACTTTTTTTAAATCTTAGGACCCTTTGACCGGAAATAAGTTCAATAGGTCAGATATGGCCATATATGGCTTATGAAGCATCAGAAGGAGATTGTGAGTGTGTAGAAAGTTCAAGATTGAGGACTCTTTTGCCAGAAATATGTTCATTTGATCAAATATGGACTTCTGTATGGCTGACGTAATATCAGAAGGAGTTAACGAGAATGTAAAGAAGGTGACCGGAAATAAGTTCAATAGGTCAGATATGGCCATATATGGCTTATGAAGCATCAGAATGAGTCAATGAGTATGTCTCGAAAAATCAAGATGAGGACTCTTTGGCCAAAAATATGTTCTGTAGGTCAAATATGGAATTCTGAATGGCTGATTTAACATCAGAAGGAGTCTCTAAGTTTATATAGTTTAAAACCAATTAAGGACCCTTTAACCAGAAATAAGTTCAATCAGTCAAGATATGGACTTATAAATGACTCCAATATGACTAATGAATAATCAGAAGTTGTCTATGACTATATGTGGAAAGTTCAAGATTCAGAATTTTTTGGCCAGAAATATTTTCCTTGTGTCAAATATGGACTTCTGTATGGGTAATATAACATCACAACAAGTCAATCTTTATGAATAGCAAGTTAACGTTCAGGTACTCTTTGGCCAGGAAGAGTCCAGTAAGTCAAAAAGTGACCTCTGTATACAGAATTCATTCAAAGACTCTGTATGGCAAATTTTTCATCAAAAGTAGTCTATAACTTTTTTTAAATCTTAGGACCCTTTGACCGGAAATAAGTTCAATAGGTCAGATATGGCCATATATGGCTTATGAAGCATCAGAAGGAGATTGTGAGTGTGTAGAAAGTTCAAGATTGAGGACTCTTTGGCCAGAAATATGTTCATTTGATCAAATATGGACTTCTGTATGGCTGACGTAATATCAGAAGGTGTTAACGAGAATGTAAAGAAGGTGACCGGAAATAAGTTCAATAGGTCATATATGGCCATATATGGCTTATGAAGCATCAGAATGAGTCAATGAGTATGTCTCGAAAAATCAAGATGAGGACTCTTTGGCCAAAAATATGTTCAGTAGGTCAAATATGGAATTCTGAATGGCTGATTTAACATCAGAAGGAGTCTCTAAGTTTATAGTTTAAAACCAATTAAGGACCCTTTGACCAGAAATAAGTTCAATCAGTCAAGATATGGACTTATAAATGACTTCAATATGACTAATGAAGCATCAGAAGTTGTCTATGAGTATATGTGGAGAGTTCAAGATTCAGAATTTTTTGGCCAGAAATATTTTCCTTGTGTCAAATATGGAGTTCTGTATGGGTAATATAACATCACAACAAGTCAATCTTTATGAATAGCAAGTTAACGTTCAGGTACTCTTTGGCCAGGAAGAGTCCAGTAAGTCAAAAAGTGACCTCATACAGAGTTCAAAGACTCTGTATGGCAAATTTTTCATCAAAAGTAGTCTATAACTTTTTTTAAAACTTAGGACCCTTTGACCGGAAATAAGTTCAATAGGTCAGATATGGCCATATATGGCTTATGAAGCATCAGAAGGATATTGTGAGTGTGTAGAAAGTTCAAGATTGAGGACTCTTTGGCCAGAAATATGTTTATTTGGTCAAATATGGACTTCTGTATGGCTGACGTAATATCAGAAGGTGTTAACGAGAATGTATAGAAGGTGACCGGAAATAAGTTCAATAGGTCAGCTATGGCCATATATGGCTTCTGAAGCATCAGAATGAGTCAATGAGTATGTCTCGAAAAATCAAGATGAGGACTCTTTGGCCAAAAATATGTTCAGTAGGTCAAATATGGAATTCTGAATGGCTGCTTTAACATCAGAAGGAGTCTCTAAATGTATATAGTTTAAAACCAATTAAGGACCCTTTGACCAGAAATAAGTTCAAACAGTCAAGATATGGACTTATAAATGGACTTCAATATGAGTAATGAAGCATCAGAAGATGTCTATGAGTATATGTGGAAAGTTCAAGATTCAGAATTTTTTGGCCAGAAATGTTTTTCTTGTGTCAAATATGGACTTCTGTATGGGTAATATAACATCACAACAAGTCAATCTTTATGAATAGCAAGTTAACGTTCAGGGACTCTTTGGCCAGGAAGAGTCCAGTAAGTCAAAAAGTGAACTCTGTATACAGAGTTCAAAGACTCTGTATGGCAAATTTTTCATCAAAAGTAGTCTATAACTTTTTTTAAATCTTAGGACCCTTTGACCGGAAATAAGTTCAATAGGTCAGATATGGCCATATATGGCTTATGAAGCATCAGAAAGAGATTGTGAGTGTGTAGAAAGTTCAAGATTGAGGACTCTTTGGCCATAAATATGTTCATTTGATCAAATATGGACTTCTGTATGGCTGACGTAATATCAGAAGGTGTTAACGAGAATGTAAAGAAGGTGACCGGAAATAAGTTCAATAGGTCAGATATGGCCATATAAGGCTTATGAAGCATCAGAATGAGTCAATGAGTATGTCTCGAAAAATCAAGATGAGGACTCTTTGGCCAAAAATATGTTCAGTAGGTCAAATATGGAATTCTGAATGGCTGATTTAACATCAGAAGGAGTCTCTAAGTTTATATAGTTTAAAACCCATTAAGGACCCTTTGACCAGAAATAAGTTCAATCAGTCAAGATATGGACTTATAAATGACTTCAATATGACTAATGAAGCATCAGAAGTTGTCCATGAGTATATGTGGAAAGTTCAAGATTCAGAATTTTTTGGCCAGAAATATTTTCCTTGTGTCAAATATGGACTTCTGTGTGGGTAATATAACATCACAACAAGTCAATCTTTATGAATAGCAAGTTAACGTTCAGGTACTCTTTGGCCAGGAAGAGTCCAGTAAGTCAAAAAGTGACCTCTGTATACAGAGTTCAAAGACTGTATGGCAAATCTTTCATCAAAAGTAGTCTATAACTTTTTTTAAAACTTAGGACCCTTTGACCGGAAATAAGTTCAATAGCTCAGATATGGCCATATATGGCTTATGAAGCATCAGAAGGAGATTGTGAGTGTGTAGAAAGTTCAAGATTGAGGACTCTTTGGCCAGAAATATGTTTATTTGGTCAAATATGGACTTCTGTATGGCTGACGTAATATCAGAAGGTGTTAACGAGAATGTATAGAAGGTGACCTGAAATAAGTTCAATAGGTCAGATATGGCCATATATGGCTTATGAAGCATCAGAATGAGTCAATGAGTATGTCTCGAAAAATCAAGATGAGGACTCTTTGGCCAAAAATATGTTCAGTAGGTCAAATATGGAATTCTGAATGGCTGATTTAACATCAGAAGGAGTCTCTAAGTTTATATAGTTTAAAACCAATTAAGGACCCTTTGACCAGAAATAAGTTCAATCAGTCAAGATATGGACTTCTAAATGGACTTCAATATGACTAATGAAGAATCAGAAGTTGTCTATGAGTATATGTGGAAAGTTCAAGATTCAGAATTTTTTGGCCAGAAATATTTTCCTTGTGTCAAATATGGAGTTCTGTATGGGTAATATAACATCACAACAAGTCAATCTTTATAAATAGCAAGTTAACGTTCAGGTACTCTTTGGCCAGGAAGAGTCCAGTAAGTCAAAAAGTGACCTCTGTATACAGAGTTCAAAGACTCTGTATGGCAAATTTTTCATCAAAAGTAGTCTACAACTTTTTTTAAAACTTAGGACCCTTTGACCGGAAATAAGTTCAATAGGTCAGATATGGCCATATATGGCTTATGAAGCATCAGAAGGAGATTGTGAGTGTGTAGAAAGTTCAAGATTGAGGACTCTTTGGCCAGAAATATGTTCATTTGATCGAATATGGACTTCTGTATGGCTGACGTAATATCAGAAGGTGTTAACGAGAATGTAAAGAAGGTGACCGGAAATAAGTTCAATAGGTCAGATATGGCCATATATGGCTTATGAAGCATCAGAATGAGTCAATGAGTATGTCTCGAAAAATCAAGATGAGGACTCTTTGGCCAAAAATATGTTCAGTAGGTCAAATATGGAATTCTGAATGGCTGATTTAACATCAGAAGGAGTCTCTAAATGTATATAGTTTAAAACCAATTAAGGACCCTTTGACCAGAAATATGTTCAATAGGTCAGATATGGCCATATATGGCTTATGAAGCATCAGAAGGAGGTTGTGAGTGTGTAGAAAGTTCAAGATTGAGGACTCTTTGGCCAGAAATATGTTTATTTGGTCAAATATGGACTTCTGTATGGCTGACGTAATATCAGAAGGTGTTAACGAGAATGTATAGAAGGTGACCGGAAATAAGTTCAATAGGTCAGATATGGCCATATATGGCTTATGAAGCATCAGAATGAGTCAATGAGTATGTCTCGAAAAATCAAGATGAGGATTCTTTGGCCAAAAATATGTTCAGTAGGTCAAATATGGAATTCTGAATGGCTGATTTAACATCAGAAGGAGTCTCTAAGTTTATATGGTTTAAAACCAATTAAGGACCCTTTGACCAGAAATAAGTTCAATCAGTCAAGATATGGACTTATAAATGACTTCAATATGACTAATGAAGCATCAGAAGTTGTCTATGAGTATATGTGGAGAGTTCAAGATTCAGAATTTTTTGGCCAGAAATATTTTCCTTGTGTCAAATATGGACTTCTGTATGGGTAATATAACATCACAACAAGTCAATCTTTATGAATAGCAAGTTAACGTTCAGGTACTCTTTGGCCAGGAAGAGTCCAGTAAGTCAAAAAGTGACCTCTGTATACAGAGTTCAAAGACTCTGTATGGCAAATTTTTCATCAAAAGTAGTCTATAACTTTTTTTAAAACTTAGGACCCTTTGACCGGAAATAAGTTCAATAGGTCAGATATGGCCATATATGGCTTATGAAGCATCAGAAGGATATTGTGAGTGTGTAGAAAGTTCAAGATTGAGGACTCTTTGGCCAGAAATATGTTTATTTGGTCAAATATGGACTTCTGTATGGCTGACGTAATATCAGAAGGTGTTAACGAGAACGTATAGAAGGTGACCGGAAATAAGTTCAATAGGTCAGCTATGGCCATATATGGCTTCTGAAGCATCAGAATGAGTCAATGAGTATGTCTCGAAAAATCAAGATGAGGACTCTTTGGCCAAAAATATGTTCAGTAGGTCAAATATGGAATTCTGAATGGCTGCTTTAACATCAGAAGGAGTCTCTAAATGTATATAGTTTAAAACCAATTAAGGACCCTTTGACCAGAAATAAGTTCAAACAGTCAAGATATGGACTTATAAATGGACTTCAATATGAGAGTAATGAAGCATCAGAAGATGTCTATGAGTATATGTGGAAAGTTCAAGATTCAGAATTTTTTGGCCAGAAATGTTTTTCTTGTGTCAAATATGGACTTCTGTATGGGTAATATAACATCACAACAAGTCAATCTTTATGAATAGCAAGTTAACGTTCAGGTACTCTTTGGCCAGGAAGAGTCCAGTAAGTCAAAAAGTGAACTCTGTATACAGAGTTCAAAGACTCTGTATGGCAAATTTTTCATCAAAAGTAGTCTATAACTTTTTTTAAATCTTAGGACCCTTTGACCGGAAATAAGTTCAATAGGTCAGATATGGCCATATATGGCTTATGAAGCATCAGAAGGAGATTGTGAGTGTGTAGAAAGTTCAAGATTGAGGACTCTTTGGCCAGAAATATGTTTATTTGGTCAAATATGGACTTCTGTATGGCTGACGTAATATCAGAAGGTGTTAACGAGAATGTATAGAAGGTGACCGGAAATAAGTTCAATAGGTCAGATATGGCCATATATGGCTTATGAAGCATCAGAATGAGTCAATGAGTATGTCTCGAAAAATCAAGATGAGGACTCTTTGGCCAAAAATATGTTCAGTAGGTCAAATATGGAATTCTGAATGGCTGATTTAACATCAGAAGGAGTCTCTAAGTTTATATAGTTTAAAACCAATTAAGGACCCTTTGACCAGAAATAAGTTCAATCAGTCAAGATATGGACTTCTAAATGGACTTCAATATGACTAATGAAGAATCAGAAGTTGTCTATGAGTATATGTGGAAAGTTCAAGATTCAGAATTTTTTGGCCAGAAATATTTTCCTTGTGTCAAATATGGAGTTCTGTATGGGTAATATAACATCACAACAAGTCAATCTTTATAAATAGCAAGTTAACGTTCAGGTACTCTTTGGCCAGGAAGAGTCCAGTAAGTCAAAAAGTGACCTCTGTATACAGAGTTCAAAGACTCTGTATGGCAAATTTTTCATCAAAAGTAGTCTACAACTTTTTTTAAAACTTAGGACCCTTTGACCGGAAATAAGTTCAATAGGTCAGATATGGCCATATATGGCTTATGAAGCATCAGAAGGAGATTGTGAGTGTGTAGAAAGTTCAAGATTGAGGACTCTTTGGCCAGAAATATGTTCATTTGATCAAATATGGACTTCTGTATGGCTGACGTAATATCAGAAGGTGTTAACGAGAATGTAAAGAAGGTGACCGGAAATAAGTTCAATAGGTCAGATATGGCCATATATGGCTTATGAAGCATCAGAATGAGTCAATGAGTATGTCTCGAAAAATCAAGATGAGGACTCTTTGGCCAAAAATATGTTCAGTAGGTCAAATATGGAATTCTGAATGGCTGATTTAACATCAGAAGGAGTCTCTAAATGTATATAGTTTAAAACCAATTAAGGACCCTTTGACCAGAAATAAGTTCAATAGGTCAGATATGGCCATATATGGCTTATGAAGCATCAGAAGGAGGTTGTGAGTGTGTAGAAAGTTCAAGATTGAGGACTCTTTGGCCAGAAATATGTTTATTTGGTAAAATATGGACTTCTGTATGGCTGACGTAATATCAGAAGGTGTTAACGAGAATGTATAGAAGGTGACCGGAAATAAGTTCAATAGGTCAGCTATGGCCATATATGGCTTCTGAAGCATCAGAATGAGTCAATGAGTATGTCTCGAAAAATCAAGATGAGGACTCTTTGGCCAAAAATATGTTCAGTAGGTCAAATATGGAATTCTGAATGGCTGCTTTAACATCAGAAGGAGTCTCTAAATGTATATAGTTTAAAACCAATTAAGGACCCTTTGACCAGAAATAAGTTCAAACAGTCAAGATATGGACTTATAAATGGACTTCAATATGAGTAATGAAGCATCAGAAGATGTCTATGAGTATATGTGGAAAGTTCAAGATTCAGAATTTTTTGGCCAGAAATGTTTTTCTTGTGTCAAATATGGACTTCTGTATGGGTAATATAACATCACAACAACTCAATCTTTATGAATAGCAAGTTAACGTTCAGGTACTCTTTGGCCAGGAAGAGTCCAGTAAGTCAAAAAGTGAACTCTGTATACAGAGTTCAAAGACTCTGTATGGCAAATTTTTCATCAAAAGTAGTCTATAACTTTTTTTAAATCTTAGGACCCTTTGACCGGAAATAAGTTCAATAGGTCAGATATGGCCATATATGGCTTATGAAGCATCAGAAGGAGATTGTGAGTGTGTAGAAAGTTCAAGATTGAGGACTCTTTGGCCATAAATATGTTCATTTGATCAAATATGGACTTCTGTATGGCTGACGTAATATCAGAAGGTGTTAACGAGAATGTAAAGAAGGTGACCGGAAATAAGTTCAATAGGTCAGATATGGCCATATAAGGCTTATGAAGCATCAGAATGAGTCAATGAGTATGTCTCGAAAAATCAAGATGAGGACTCTTTGGCCAAAAATATGTTCAGTAGGTCAAATATGGAATTCTGAATGGCTGATTTAACATCAGAAGGAGTCTCTAAGTTTATATAGTTTAAAACCAATTAAGGACCCTTTGACCAGAAATAAGTTCAATCAGTCAAGATATGGACTTATAAATGACTTCAATATGACTAATGAAGCATCAGAAGTTGTCTATGAGTATATGTGGAAAGTTCAAGATTCAGAATTTTTTGGCCAGAAATATTTTCCTTGTGTCAAATATGGACTTCTGTGTGGGTAATATAACATCACAACAAGTCAATCTTTATGAATAGCAAGTTAACGTTCAGGTACTCTTTGGCCAGGAAGAGTCCAGTAAGTCAAAAAGTGACCTCTGTATACAAAGTTCAAAGACTCTGTATGGCAAATATTTCATCAAAAGTAGTCTATAACTTTTTTTAAAACTTAGGACCCTTTGACCGGAAATAAGTTCAATAGCTCAGATATGGCCATATATGGCTTATGAAGCATCAGAAGGAGATTGTGAGTGTGTAGAAAGTTCAAGATTGAGGACTCTTTGGCCAGAAATATGTTTATTTGGTCAAATATGGACTTCTGTATGGCTGACGTAATATCAGAAGGTGTTAACGAGAATGTATAGAAGGTGACCGGAAATAAGTTCAATAGGTCAGATATGGCCATATATGGCTTATGAAGCATCAGAATGAGTCAATGAGTATGTCTCGAAAAATCAAGATGAGGACTCTTTGGCCAAAAATATGTTCAGTAGGTCAAATATGGAATTCTGAATGGCTGATTTAACATCAGAAGGAGTCTCTAAGTTTATATAGTTTAAAACCAATTAAGGACCCTTTGACCAGAAATAAGTTCAATCAGTCAAGATATGGACTTCTAAATGGACTTCAATATGACTAATGAAGAATCAGAAGTTGTCTATGAGTATATGTGGAAAGTTCAAGATTCAGAATTTTTTGGCCAGAAATATTTTCCTTGTGTCAAATATGGAGTTCTGTATAGGTAATATAACATCACAACAAGTCAATCTATATAAATAGCAAGTTAACGTTCAGGCACTCTTTGGCCAGGAAGAGTCCAGTAAGTCAAAAAGTGACCTCTGTATACAGAGTTCAAAGACTCTGTATGGCAAATTTTTCATCAAAAGTAGTCTACAACTTTTTTTAAAACTTAGGACCCTTTGACCGGAAATAAGTTCAATAGGTCAGATATGGCCATATATGGCTTATGAAGCATCAGAAGGAGATTGTGAGTGTGTAGAAAGTTCAAGATTGAGGACTCTTTGGCCAGAAATATGTTCATTTGATCAAATATGGACTTCTGTATGGCTGACGTAATATCAGAAGGTGTTAACGAGAATGTAAAGAAGGTGACCGGAAATAAGTTCAATAGGTCAGATATGGCCATATATGGCTTATGAAGCATCAGAATGAGTCAATGAGTATGTCTCGAAAAATCAAGATGAGGACTCTTTGGCCAAAAATATGTTCAGTAGGTCAAATATGGAATTCTGAATGGCTGATTTAACATCAGAAGGAGTCTCTAAATGTATATAGTTTAAAACCAATTAAGGACCCTTTGACCAGAAATAAGTTCAATAGGTCAGATAAGGCCATATATGGCTTATGAAGCATCAGAAGGAGGTTGTGAGTGTGTAGAAAGTTCAAGATTGAGGACTCTTTGGCCAGAAATATGTTTATTTGGTCAAATATGGACTTCTGTATGGCTGACGTAATATCAGAAGGTGTTAACGAGAATGTATAGAAGGTGTCCGGAAATAAGTTCAATAGGTCAGCTATGGCCATATATGGCTTATGAAGCATCAGAATGAGTCAATGAGTATGTCTCGAAAAATCAAGATGAGGACTCTTTGGCCAAAAATATGTTCAGTAGGTCAAATATGTAATTCTGAATTGCTGATTTAACATCAGAAGGAGTCTCTAAATGTATATAGTTTAAAACCAATTAAGGACCCTTTGACCAGAAATAAGTTCAAACAGTCAAGATATGGACTTATAAATGGACTTCAATATGAGTAATGAAGCATCAGAAGTTGTCTATGAGTATATGTGGAAAGTTCAAGATTCAGAATTTTTTGGCCAGAAATGTTTTCCTTGTGTCAAATATGGACTTCTGTATGGGTAATATAACATCACAACAAGTCAATCTTTATGAATAGCAAATTAACGTTCAGGGACTCTTTGGCCAGGAAGAGTCCAGTAAGTCAAAAAGTGAACTCTGTATACAGAGTTCAAAGACTCTGTATGGCAAATTTTTCATCAAAAGTAGTCTATAACTTTTTTTAAATCTTAGGACCCTTTGACCGGAAATAAGTTCAATAGGTCAGATATGGCCATATATGGCTTATGAAGCATCAGAAGGAGATTGTGAGTGTGTAGAAAGTTCAAGATTGAGGACTCTTTTGCCAGAAATATGTTCATTTGATCAAATATGGACTTCTGTATGGCTGACGTAATATCAGAAGGAGTTAACGAGAATGTAAAGAAGGTGACCGGAAATAAGTTCAATAGGTCAGATATGGCCATATATGGCTTATGAAGCATCAGAATGAGTCAATGAGTATGTCTCGAAAAATCAAGATGAGGACTCTTTGGCCAAAAATATGTTCAGTAGGTCAAATATGGAATTCTGAATGGCTGATTTAACATCAGAAGGAGTCTCTAAGTTTATATAGTTTAAAACCAATTAAGGACCCTTTGACCAGAAATAAGTTCAATCAGTCAAGATATGGACTTATAAATGACTTCAATATGACTAATGAAGCATCAGAAGTTGTCTATGAGTATATGTGGAAAGTTCAAGATTCAGAATTTTTTGGCCAGAAATATTTTCCTTGTGTCAAATATGGACTTCTGTGTGGGTAATACAACATCACAACAAGTCAATCTTTATGAATAGCAAGTTAACGTTCAGGTACTCTTTGGCCAGGAATAGTCCAGTAAGTCAAAAAGTGACCTCTGTATACAGAGTTCAAAGACTCTGTATGGCAAATTTTTCATCAAAAGTAGTCTATAACTTTTTTTTAAAACTTAGGACCCTTTGACCGGAAATAAGTTCAATAGGTCAGATATGGCCATATATGGCTTATGAAGCATCAGAAGGAGATTGTGAGTGTGTAGAAAGTTCAAGATTGAGGACTCTTTGGCCAGAAATATGTTTATTTGGTCAAATATGGACTTCTGTATGGCTGACGTAATATCAGAAGGTGTTAACGAGAATGTATAGAAGGTGACCGGAAATAAGTTCAATAGGTCAGATATGGCCATATATGGCTTATGAAGCATCAGAATGAGTCAATGAGTATGTCTCGAAAAATCAAGATGAGGACTCTTTGGCCAAAAATATGTTCAGTAGGTCAAATATGGAATTCTGAATGGCTGATTTAACATCAGAAGGAGTCTCTAAGTTTATATAGTTTAAAACCAATTAAGGACCCTTTGACCAGAAATAAGTTCAATCAGTCAAGATATGGACTTATAAATGACTTCAATATGACTAATGAAGCATCAGAAGTTGTCTATGAGTATATGTGGAAAGTTCAAGATTCAGAATTTTTTGGCCAGAAATATTTTCCTTGTGTCAAATATGGACTTCTGTATGGGTAATATAACATCACAACAAGTCAATCTTTATGAATAGCAAGTTAACGTTCAGGTACTCTTTGGCCAGGAAGAGTCCAGTAAGTCAAAAAGTGACCTCTGTATACAGAGTTCAAAGACTCTGTATGGCAAATTTTTCATCAAAAGTAGTCTATAACTTTTTTTAAAACTCAGGACCCTTTGACCGGATATAAGTTCAATAGGTCAGATATGGCCATATATGGCTTATGAAGCATCAGAAGGAGATTGTGAGTGTGTAGAAAGTTCAAGATTGAGGACTCTTTGGCCAGAAATATGTTTATTTGGTCAAATATGGACTTCTGTATGGCTGACGTAATATCAGAAGGTGTTAACGAGAATGTATAGAAAGTGACCGGAAATAAGTTCAATAGGTCAGATATGGACATATTTGGCTTATGAAGCATCAGAAGGAGTCTATGAGTATGTATTGAAAGTTGAATTTTCGAGTAGTCAAATGGCCAGAACAATTTTCAGTGAGTCAAATGTGGACTTTTTTCAGTCTGGTATAACCTCAGAAAAAATCAAACCGAATTTATAGTGTTAAACTATTAGTACTCTTTGGCCAGTAATATTTTCAGTAGGTCAAATATGTAATTCTGTATGGCTGATTTAACATCAGAAGGAGTCAATATGTTTAGAAAGATAGAGATCAAAGACTCGTATGGCAGTTTTTTCCATCAAAAGTAGTTTATAACTTCATATTGTTTAAAAACTTTTGAGGACCCTTTGACCGGAAATAAGTTCAATAGGTCAGATATGGCCATATAAGGCTCATGAAGCATCAGAAGTACTCAATGAGTATGTATGGAAAGTTCAAGATTGAGGATTATTTGACCAGAAATATTTTCCTTTGGTCAAATATGGACTTCTGTATGGCTAATATAACCAACAAGTCAATCTTTATGAATAGCAAGTTAATGTTCAGGTACTCTTTGGCCAGGATTATGTCCAGAAAGTCAAAAAGTGACATCTGTTTACAGAGTTCAAAGACTCTGTATGGCAAATGTTTCATCAAAAGTAGTCTATAACTTTTTTAAAAACTTAGGAACCTTTGACCGGAATTAAGTTTAATAGGTCAGAAATGGCCATATATGGCTTATGAAGCATCAGAAGGAGATAAGATATGGCCATATTTTGGCTTATGAAGCATCAGAAGGAGTCTATGAGTATGTGTAGAAAGTTCAAGATTGAGGACTCTTTGGCCAGAAATAAGTTCCTTTGGTCAAATATGGACTTTTTTCAGTCTGATATAACCTCAAAGGAAATCAAACCGAATGTATAGTGTTAAACTATGAGTACTCTTTGGCCAGTTATATTTTCATTAGGTCAAATATGGAATTCTGTATGGCTGATTTAACACCAGAAGGTGTCAATATGTTTAGAAAGATAGAGTTCAAAGACTCGTATGGCAGATTTTTCCATCAAAAGTAGTTTATAACTTTATATTGTTAAAAAAATTTTAAGGACCCTTTGACCGGAAATAAGTTCAATAGGTCAGATATGGCCATATATGGCTCATGAAGCATCAGAAGTTGTCAATGAGTATGTATGGAAAGTTCAAGATTGAGGATTATTTGGCCAGAAATATTATCCTTGGGTCAAATATGGACTTCTGTATGGCTAATATAACATCACAACAAGTCAATCTTTATGAATAGTAAGTTAATGTTCAGGTACTCTTTGGCCAGGATTATGTCCAGTAAGTCAAAAAGTGACATCTATTTACAGAGTTCAAAGTCTCTGTATGGCAAATTTTTCATCAAAATTAGTCTATAACTTTTTAAAAAAACGGAGGATCCTTTGACCGGAAATAAGTTCAATAGGTCAGATATGGCCATATTTGGCTTATGAAGCATCAGAAGGAGATTATGAGTATGTGTAGAAAGTTCAAGATTAAGGACTCTTTGGCCAGAAATATGTTCCTTTGGTCAAATATGGACTTCTGTATGGCTAATATAACCAACAAGTCAATCTTTATGAATAGCAAGTTAATGTTCAGGTACTCATTGGCCAGGATTATGTCCAGAAAGTCAAAAAGTGACATCTGTTTACAGAGTTCAAAGACTCTGTATGGCAAATGTTTCATCAAAAGTAGTCTATAACTTTTTTAAAAACTTAGGAACCTTTGACCGGAAATAAGTTTAATAGGTCAGAAATGGCCATATATGGCTTATGAAGCATCAGAAGGAGATTGAAGCATCAGAAGGAGATAAGATATGGCCATATTTTGGCTTATGAAGCATCAGAAGGAGTCTATGAGTATGTGTAGAAAGTTCAAGATTGAGGACTCTTTGGCCAGCAATATGTTCCTTTGGTCAAATATGGACTTCTGTATGGCTGACGTAATATCAGAAGGTGTTAACGAGAATGTATAGAAAGTGACCGGAAATAAGTTCAATAGGTCAGATATGGCCATATTTGGCTTATGAAGCATCAGAAGGAGTCTATGAGTATGTATTGAAAGTTGAATTTTCGAGTAGTCAAATGGCCAGAACAATTTTCAGTGAGTCAAATATGGACTTTTTTCAGTCTGATATAACCTCAAAGGAAATCAAACCGAATGTATAGTGTTAAACTATGAGTACTCTTTGGCCAGTTATATTTTCATTAGGTCAAATATGGAATTCTGTATGGCTGATTTAACACTAGAAGGTGTCAATATGTTTAGAAAGATAGAGTTCAAAGACTCGTATGGCAGATTTTTCCATCAAAAGTAGTTTATAACTTTATATTGTTTAAAAAATTTTGAGGACCCTTTCACCGGAAATAAGTTCAATTGGTCAGATATGGCCATATATGGCTCATGAAGCATCAGAATTAGTCAATGAGTATGTATGGAAAGTTCAAGATTGAGGATTATTTGGCCAGAAATATTATCCTTGGGTAAAATATGGACTTCTGTATGGCTAATATAACCAACAAGTCAATCTTTATGAATAGCAAGTTAATGTTCAGGTACTCTTTGGCCAGGATTATGTCCAGTAAGTCAAAAAGTGACATCTGTTTGCAGAGTTCAAAGACTCTGTATGGCAAATTTTTCATTAAAAGTAGTCTATAACTTTTTTTAAAACTTAGGACCCTTTGACCGGAAATAAGTTCAATAGGTCATATATGGCCGTATATGGCTTATGAAGCATCAGAAGGAGATTATGAGTATGTGTAGAAAGTTTAAGATTGAGGACTCTTTGGCCAGTAATATGTTCCTTTTGTCAAATATGGACTTCTGTATGGCTGACATAATATCAGAAGGTGTTAACGAGAATGTATAGAAAGTGACCGGAAATAAGTTCAATAAGTCAGATATGGCCATATATGGCTTATGAAGCATCAGAAGGAGTCTATGAGTAAGTGTAGAAAGTTCAAGATTGAGTACTCTTTGGCCAGAAATATGTTCCTTTGGTCAAATATGGACTTCTGTATGGCTGACGTAATATCAGAAGGTGTTAACGAGAATGTATAGAAAGTGACCGGAAATAAGTTCAATAGGTCAGATATGGCCATATTTGGCTTATGAAGCATCAGAAGGAGTCTATGAGTATGTATGGAAAGTTCAAGATTGAGGATTATTTGGCCAGAAATATGTTCCTTTGGTCAAATATGGACTTCTGTATGGCTGACGTAATATCAGAAGGTGTTAACGAGAATGTATAGAAAGTGACCGGAAATAAGTTCAATAGGTCATATATGGCCATATATGGCTTATGAAGCATCAGAAGGAGATTATGAGTATGTGTAGAAAGTTTAAGATTGAGGACTCTTTGGCCAGTAATATGTTCCTTTGGTCAAATATGGACTTCTGTATGGCTGACGTAATATCAGAAGGTGTTAACGAGAATGTATAGAAAGTGACCGGAAATAAGTTCAACAGGTCAGATATGGCCATATTTGGCTTATGAAGCATCAGAACGAAATCTATGAGTATGCATTGAAAGTTCAATTTTCGAGTAGTCTCTGGCCAGAACAATTTTCAGAAAGTGAAATATGGACTTTTTTCAGTATGAGTATGTATTGAAATTTGAATTTTCGAGTAGTCAAATGGCCAGAACAATTTTCAGTGAGTCAAATGTGGACTTTTTTCAGTCTGGTATAACCTCAGAAAAAATCAAACCGAATGTATAGTGTTAAACTATTAGTACTCTTTGGCCAGTAATATTTTCAGTAGGTCAAATATGTAATTCTGTATGGCTGATTTAACATCAGAAGGAGTCAATATGTTTAGAAAGATAGAGTTCAAAGACTCGTATGGCAGATTTTTCCATCAAAAGTAGTTTATAACTTTATATTGTTTAAAAACTTTTGAAGACCCTTTGACCGGAAATAAGTT
This sequence comes from Phoxinus phoxinus, assembly GCF_949152265.1. Classification (NCBI taxonomy): domain Eukaryota; kingdom Metazoa; phylum Chordata; class Actinopteri; order Cypriniformes; family Leuciscidae; genus Phoxinus; species Phoxinus phoxinus. Next base: position 7,993,493 of record NC_136888.1, on the reverse strand, counting down.
GAATAGGTCAGATATGGCCATATATGGCTCATGAAGCATCAGAAGTAGTCAATTAGAATGTATGGAAAGTTCAAGATTGAGGATTATTTGGCCAGAAATATTATCCTTGGGTCAAATATGGACTTCTGTATGGCTAATATAACCAACAAGTCAATCTTTATGAATAGCAAGTTAATGTTCAGGTACTCTTTGGCCAGGATTATGTCCAGTAAGTCAAAAAGTGACATGTGTTTGCAGAGTTCAAAGACTCTGTATGGCAAATTTTTCATTAAAAGTAGTCTATAACTTTTTTTTAAACTTAGGACCCTTCGACCGGAAATAAGTTCAATAGGTCATATATGGCCATATATGGCTTATGAATCATCAGAAGGAGATTATGAGTATGTGTAGAAAGTTTAAGATTGAGGACTCTTTGGCCAGTAATATGTTCCTTCGGTCAAATATGGACTTCTGTATGGCTGACATAATATCAGAAGGTGTTAACGAGAATGTATAGAAAGTGACCGGAAATAAGTTCAATAAGTCAGATATGGCCATATATGGCTTATGAAGCATTAGAAGGAGTCTATGAGTAAGTGTAGAAAGTTCAAGATTGAGTACTCTTTGGCCAGAAATATGGTCCTTTGGTCAAATATGGACTTCTGTATGGCTGACGTAATATCAGAAGGTGTTAACGAGAATGTATAGAAAGTGACCGGAAACAAGTTCAACCGGTCAGATTTGGCCATATTTGGCTTATGAAGCATCAGAAGGAAATCTATGAGTATTCATTGAAAGTTCAATTTTCGAGTAGTCTATGGCCAGAACAATTTTCAGAAAGTGAAATATGGACTTTTTTCAGTATGAGTATGTATTGAAATTTGAATTTTCGAGTAGTCAAATGGCCAGAACAATTTTCAGTGAGTCAAATGTGGACTTTTTTCAGTCTGGTATAACCTCAGAAAAAATCAAACCGAATGTATAGTGTTAAACTATTAGTACTCTTTGGCCAGTAATATTTTCAGTAGGTCAAATATGTAATTCTGTATGGCTGATTTAACATCAGAAGGAGTCAATATGTTTAGAAAGATAGAGTTCAAAGACTCGTATGGCAGTTTTTTCCATCAAAAGTAGTTTATAACTTCATATTGTTTAAAAACTTTTGAGGACCCTTTGACCGGAAATAAGTTCAATAGGTCAGATATGGCCATATATGGCTCATGAAGCATCAGAAGTAGTCAATGAGTATGTATGGAAAGTTCAAGATTGAGGATTATTTGGCCAGAAATATTATCCTTGGGTCAAATATGGACTTCTGTATGGCTAATATAACCAACAAGTCAATCTTTATGAATAGCAAGTTAAGACCCTCTTCAGGTACTCTTTGGCCAGGATTATGTCCAGAAAGTCAAAAAGTGACATCTGTTTACAGAGTTCAAAGACTCTGTATGGCAAATGTTTCATCAAAAGTAGTCTATAACTTTTTTTAAAGCTTAGGACCCTTTGACCGGAAATAAGTTCAATAGGTCAGATATGGCCATATATGGCTCATGGAGCATCAGAAGGAGTCAATGAGTATGTATGGAAAAATCAAGATGGGGACTATTTGGCAAAAAATATGTTTAGTAGGTCAAATAGGGAATTGTGAATGGCTGATTTAACATCAGGAGTTTCTAAGTTTATATAGTTTAAAACCATTAATGGACCCTTTGACTAGAAATAAATACAATCAGTCAAGATATGGACTTCTAAATGGACTTCTATAATATGGCTAATGAAGCATCAGAAGGAGTCTATGAGTATATATGGAAAGTTCAAGATTGAGGATTATTTAGCCAGACATATTTTCCTTGGGTCAAATATGGACTTCTGTATGGCTAATATAACATCACAACAAGTCAATCTTTATGAATAGGTAATGTTCAGGAACTCTTTGGCCAAAAATATGTCCAGTAAGTCAGAAAGGGACTTCTGTATATGGCTGATTTATCATCAGAAAGAGTCTATAACTTTATATAGTTTTAAATCTTTTGAGGCCCCTTTGACTAGCAATAAGTTCAATAGGCCTGATATGTATATCTATTGGACTTATGAAGCATCAATAGGAGTCTTTGAGTATATGTAGAAAGTTCAAGATTGAGGATTCTTTGGCCAGAAATATGTTCCTTTGGTCAAATATGGACTTCTGTATGGCTGAAGTAATATCAGAAGGGGTAACGAGAATGTATAGAAAGTGAACGGAAATAAGTTCAATAGGTCCGATATGGCCATATTTGGCTTATGAAGCATCAGAAGGAGTCTATAAGTATGTATTGAAAGTTGAATTTTCGAGTAGTCAAATGGCCAGAACAATTTTCAGTGAGTCAAATATGGACTTTTTTCAGTCTGATATAACCTCAGAAGAAATCAAACCGAACGTATAGTGTTAAACTATGAGTACTCTTTGGCCAGTAATACTTTCAGTAGGTCAAATATGGAATTCTGTATGGCTGATTTAACACCAGAAGGAGTCAATATGTTTAGAAAGATAGAGTTCAAAGACTCGTATGGCAGATTTTTCCATCAAAAGTAGTTTATAACTTTATATTGTTTAAAAACATTTGGGGACCCTTTGACCCGAAATAAGTTCAATAGGTCAGATATGGCCATATATGGCTCATGAAGCATCAGAAGTAGTCAAAGAGTATGTATGGAAAGTTCAAGATTGAGGATTATTTGGCCAGAAATATTTTCCTTTGGTCAAATATGGACTTCTGTATGGCTAATATAACATCACAACAAGTCAATCTTTATGAATAGTAAGTTAATGTTCAGGTACTCTTTGGCCAGGATTATGTCCAGTAAGTCAAAAAGTGACATCTGTTTACAGAGTTCAAAGTCTCTGTATGGCAAATTTTTCATCAAAAGTAGTCTATAACTTTTTAAAAAACTAAGGACCCTTTGACCGGAAATAAGTTCAATAGGTCAGATATGGCCATATTTGGCTTATGAAGCATCAGAAGGAGATTATGAGTATGTGTAGAAAGTTCAAGATTAAGGACTCTTTGGCCAGAAATATGTTCCTTTGGTCAAATATGGACTTCTGTATGGCTGACGTAATATCAGAAGGTGTTAACGAGAATGTATAGAAAGTGACCGGAAATAAGTTCAATAGGTCAGATATGGCCATATTTGGCTTATGAAGCATCAGATGGAGTCTATGAGTATGTATTGAAAGTTGAATTTTCGAGTAGTCAAATGGCCAGAACAATTTTCAGTGAGTCAAATATGGACTTTTTTCAGTCTGATATAACCTCAGAAGAAATCAAACCGAACGTATAGTGTTAAACTATGAGTACTCTTTGGCCAGTAATACTTTCAGTAGGTCAAATATGGAATTCTGTATGGCTGATTTAACACCAGAAGGAGTCAATATGTTTAGAAAGATAGAGTTCAAAGACTCGTATGGCAGATTTTTCCATCAAAAGTAGTTTATAACTTTATATTGTTTAAAAACATTTGGGGACCCTTTGACCCGAAATAAGTTCAATAGGTCAGATATGGCCATATATGGCTCATGAAGCATCAGAAGTAGTCAAAGAGTATGTATGGAAAGTTCAAGATTGAGGATTATTTGGCCAGAAATATTTTCCTTGGGTCAAATATGGACTTCTGTATGGCTAATATAACATCACAACAAGTCAATCTTTATGAATAGTAAGTTAATGTTCAGGTACTCTTTGGCCAGGATTATGTCCAGTAAGTCAAAAAGTGACATCTGTTTACAGAGTTCAAAGTCTCTGTATGGCAAATTTTTCATCAAAAGTAGTCTATAACTTTTTAAAAAACTAAGGACCCTTTGACCGGAAATAAGTTCAATAGGTCAGATATGGCCATATTTGGCTTATGAAGCATCAGAAGGAGATTATGAGTATGTGTAGAAAGTTCAAGATTAAGGACTCTTTGGCCAGAAATATGTTCCTTTGGTCAAATATGGACTTCTGTATGGCTGACGTAATATCAGAAGGTGTTAACGAGAATGTATAGAAAGTGACCGGAAATAAGTTCAATAGGTCAGATATGGCCATATTTGGCTTATGAAGCATCAGATGGAGTCTATGAGTATGTATTGAAAGTTGAATTTTCGAGTAGTCAAATGGCCAGAACAATTTTCAGTGAGTCAAATATGGACTTTTATCAGTCTGATATAACCTCAGAAGAAATCAAACCGAATGTATAGTGTTAAACTTTGAGTACTCTACTTTGGCCAATAATATTTTCAGTAGTTCAAATATGGAATTCTGTATGGCTGATTTAACACCAGATGGAGTCAATATGTTTAGAAAGATAGAGTTCAAAGTCTCGTATGGCTGATTTTTCCATCAAAAGTAGTTTATAACTTTATATTGTTTAAAAACTTTTGAGGACCCTTTGACCGGAAATAAGTTCAATAGGTCAGATATGGCCATATATGGCTTATGAAGCATCAGAAGGAGATTATGAGTATGTGTAGAAAGTTCAAGATTGAGGACTCTTTGGCCAGAAATATGTTCCTTTGGTCAAATATGGACTTCTGTATGGCTGAAGTAATATCAGAAGGTGTTAACGAGAATGTATAGAAAGTGACCGGAAATAAGTTCAATAGGTCAGATATGGCCATATATGGCTTATGAAGCATCAGAAGGAGATTATGAGTATGTGTAGAAAGTTCAAGATTGAGGACTCTTTGGCCTGAAATATGTTCCTTTGGTCAAAAATGGACTTCTGTATGGCTGACGTAATATCAGAAGGTGTTAACGAGAATGTATAGAAAGTGACCGGAAATAAGTTCAATAGGTCAGATATGGACATATATGGCTTATGATATGGAATTCTGTATGGCTGATTTAACACCAGAAGGAGTCAATATGTTTAGAAAGTTCATAGTGTTTAGACTACAGTTATAGAAGTTGTATAAAACAACGTAACATTTTTCTAAATTTGATGTTGAAAAGACGTCCACAAACGACCACATTTGGACTATAAATAACTCTTTCACGGAGGTCCCACGGATGTCAACATTAGACGTGCGGTAGATGTTGAAAAAATACGTTGTCTGGCGTCATCAGGAGGTAACTTTGCGCAGGGGGTATCTTCAGTATACGTTGTTAGTTCTTGAAGTATACGTTGTTATTTCTTGTTGCAAGGCAACAAAGTTAATGATACTTCTATTGTTATTCTTCAATGCACAACGCTTGAGCTTATAAGCAAGCGATGCAATAGCAGATTGCATTGCAAATATCTTCTGTGTACTTTGGAATGAGTTAGTTCTTGAAAGCATTGCAAGGCAACAAAGTGCATGTTACTTTTATTTGTAATATTCAATAAACAGCGCTTGAGCGTATGCTTATATATGCTTATATAGCGATGCAACAGCAGATTGCATTTGCAAATATCTTCAGTGCACGTTGTTAGTTCTTGAATGCATTGCAAGGCAACGAAGTTAATGATACTTGTATTGTTATTCTTCAAAGCACAAACGCTTGAGCGTATAAGCAAGCCATGCAAAGTGAAGCGTATAAAGATTGCATTGCAAATATCTTCAGTGCACTTTGGATTGAGTTAGTTCTTGCATGCAATGTTATGCAACAAAGTGCATGTTACTTTTATTGTTATTCTTCAATGCACAACGCTTGAGCGTGTAAGTAAGCGATGCAACAGCAGATTGCTTTGCAAATATCTTCAGTGCACTTTGGATTGAGTTAGTTCTTGAATGCATTGTAATGCAACAAATTGCATGATATTTTTATTTTTATTCTTCAATGCAGAACGCTTGAGCTTATAAGCGATGCAACAGCAGATTGCATTGCAAATATCTTCAGTGCACTTTGGAATGAGTTAGTTCTTGAATGCATTTGCAAGGCAACAAAGTGCATGATACTTTTATTGTTATTCTTCAATGCACAACACTTGAGCGTATAAGCAAGCGATGCAACAGCAGATTGCATTTGCAAATATCTTCAATGCACGTTATTAGTTCTTGAATGCATTGCAAGGCAACAAAGTGCATGATACTTTTATTGTTATTCTTCAATGCAAAACACTTGAGCGTATAAGCAAGCGATGCAACCGCAAATGCAACAGCAGATTGCATTGCAAATATCTTTAGTGCACGTTGTTAGTTCTTGAATGCACTGCAAGGCAACAAAGTTAATGATATTTTTATTGTTATTCTTCAATAAACAACGCTTGAGCGTATAAGCAAGCGATGCAACAGCAGATTGCATTGCAAATATCTTCAGTGCACTTTGGAATGAGTTAGTTCTTGAATGCATTTGCAAGGCAACAAAGTGCATGTTACTTTTATTTTTATTATTCAATGCACTTCGCTTGAGCGTATGAGCAAGCGATGCAACAGCAGACTGCATTTGCAAATATCTTCAGTGCACGTTGTTAGTTCTTGAATGCATTGCAAGGCAACAAAGTTAATGATACTTTTTTAATGATACTGCATTGCAAATATCTTCAGTGCATTTTGGATTGAGCTAGTTCTTGAATGCATTATTGTAATGTAACAAAGTGCATGTTACTTTTATTGTTATTCTTCAATGCACAACGCTTGAGCGTATAAGCAAGCGATGCAACAGCAGATTGCATTGTGAATATATTCAGTGCATTTTGGATTGAGTTAGTTCTTGAATGCATTGTAATGCAACAAAGTGCATGTTACTTTTATTGTTAGTCTTTAATGAACAACGCTTTAACATATGTGCAAAGCGATGCAACAGCAGATTGCATTGCAAATATCTTCAATGCACGTTGTTAGTTCTTGAATGCATTGCAAGGCAACAAAGTGCATGATACTTTTATTGTTATTCTTCAATGCACAACACTTGAGCGTATAAGCAAGCCATGCAACAGCAGATTGCATTACAAATATCTTCAGTGCACTTTGGAATGAGTTAGTTCTTAAATGCATTTGCAAGGCAACAAAGTGCATGTTACTTTTATTTTTATTATTCAATGCACATCGCTTGAGCGTATAAGCAAGCGATGCAACAGCAGACTGCATTTGCAAATATCTTCAGTGCACGTTGTTAGTTCTTGAATGCATTGCAAGGCAACAAAGTTAATGGTACTTTTATTGTTATTCTTAAATGCACAACGCTTGAGCTTATAAGCAAAGCGATGCAACAGCAGATTGCAATGCAATATCTTCAATGGATTGTTGAATTAGTTCTTGAATGCATTTGCAAGGCAACAAAGTGCATGATACTTTTATTGTTATTCTTCAATGCACAACACTGGAGCGTATGAGCAAGCGATACAACAGCAGATTGCATTGCAAATATCTTCAGTGCATTTTGGATTGAGTTAGCTCTTGAATGCATTGTAATGTAACAAAGTGCATGTTACTTTTATTGTTATTCTTCAATGCACAACGCTTAAGCGTATAAGCAAGCGATGCAACAGCAGATTGCATTGTGAATATTTTCAGTGCATTTTGGATTGAGTTAGTTCTTGAATGCATTGTAATGCAACAAAGTGCATGTTACTTGTATTGTTATTCTTTAATGAACAACGCTTTAACATATGTACAAAGCGATGCAACAGCAGATTGCATTGCAAATATCTTCAATGCATTGTTGAATGAGTTAGTTCTTGAATGCATTTGCAAGGCAATAAAAAAGCATGATACTTTTATTGTAATTCTTCAATGCACAACGCTTGAGCTTATAAGCAATCGATGCAACCGCAGATTGCATTGCAAATATCTTCAATGCATTGTTGAATGAGTTAGTTCTTGAATGCATTGCAAGGCAACAAAGTTAATGATACTTTTATTGTTATTCTTCAACGCACAACGCATGAGCGTATAAGCCCCCTGCGCAATGTTACCTCCAGATGACGTAGTTTCAACGGTGTGCATGTCCGTCCTATGTCGGTATCAGGAGGGTCCAGACAACGTATTTTTTCGACATCTACCGCACGTCTAATGTTGACATCCGTGGGACGTCCGTGTAAGGGTTTGTTATAGTCCAAATGTGGTCGTTTGTGGACGTCTTTTCAACATTAAATTTAGACAAATTTTACGTTGTTTTTATACAACTTCTATAACTGTAGTCCCATGTTTCAAAAGGGTGGAGAACGTGTTTTCTGTACCATTGTATTTTCATTTATGCATTTGGCAGATGCTTTTTATCCAAAGTGACTTACATTGCATTACACATTTATATTCCTATCAGTTCTTTGCTTTCCCTGGGAATCGAACCCATGATCTTGCGTTGCAAGCACCAATGCTCTACTGGTTGAGCTACAGGAAAACTATATTAAACTGTGTCTCCAGTTATCACCTGCTGCTGAGACAATCAAATGGAGTTTTTGGAAAACAATCTTAAATAATTATTAATAATCTGTATTCATATGTATTAATCATGTTGATAACAACAATGTTGATATTTGTAAATAAAAAAATATTATATATTAATAATAATAATAATAATAATAATATGTTTATTTTATATAGCGCCTTTCAAGAACCCAAGGTCGCTTCACAATGCAATACAAATAGCAAACAAACAGCAAGCAAACAGATACAAAAGCCATCTGCTTATTACAGACAAACAGATGGAAACAAGCATGAAACTAATTGACAAGAATCAAAGAAAAACACATTGTACTATTTACCCAAAGTATACAATTACGACAGAGTATGTAGCAAATAAGGCTAAGAAAGTGGAGAACAAAGAAAACGGTGATGAGGATAGGCCTACTTATTTATTGGGCAAGCTTGAAAAAAAAAAAAAAAAAAAAAGAGTTTTGAGTAGTTTTTTGAAGGTCCGGATGTTGTCGGTGGCACGAAGATTCAGGGGCAGCTTATTCCAAAGCTTAGGGCCAACAACACTAAAAGCCCTACCGCCCACCGTAGAGAGTCTGACCCGGGGTACCACAAGTAGGTTTTCAGTGCTGGACCTAAGGGCCCGAGTTGGAACGTATGGCTGTACCAAATCAACAAGGTATTTGGGTGCCGGGCCATGTAAGGCTTTATACACTAGGATTAACAGTTTGAATTGGATGCGGTTTATTACAGAAAGCCAGTGCAGTTGGTGAAGGATAGGAGTGATGTGGGCAGATTTTTTATTATATGTGAGGGCTCGTGCAGCAGAGTTTTGTACCATTTGAAGGCGGTGTATTGCTTTGGTGGGTAGTCCGCTGTATAATGAGTTACAGAAGTCCAGTCTGGAAGTGATGAAAGCATGAATAACAATTTCCGCATCTATAAAGGTAAGAGAGGGGCGAATACGAACAATATTCCGCAGGTGAAAGAAGCAAGATTTGACAGTCTGACTAATGTGTGAGTGAAAGCTGAGCGTGGGGTCGAACAAAATTCCCAGATTCCGAACAGTTTTTGAAGGCCTAATCTCGATACCATCTATATCAATAAAAATGTCATGTCCGGGTGAACTCTTTGATCTAGGGTTAATCAACAGGATTTCCGTTTTACCAGCATTAAGCTGTAAAAAGTTAGAGGACATCCATGTTTTAAGTTCGTGGAGGCAGGAGGTAACTGAAGAGGGTGGAAAAGATGAGTTGGGATTGAACGTGAAGTAGATTTGAATATCATCAGCGTAGCTATGAAAGTTGAGACCATGCCGTCTGATGATCTGGCCTAACGGTAGCAAGTAGATCAGAAATAGAAGCGGACCAAGAACAGAGCCTTGGGGCACACCGTGAGAAACAGACACAGAGCGTGAGCGATTCTTACCTATCTTAACAAATTGCTGTCTATCACATAGATACGAGGTCAACCACTGAAGTGCCGCACCCGTGATGCCTATTTCAGACAATCGTGAGATAAGTGTAGGGTGGCATACAGTGTCAAATGCTGCACTGAGGTCAAGGAGAACCAGAATACTACATGCACCAGAATCAGAAGCCAGAAGGAGATCATTTAGTACTTTTAATAGAGCTGTTTCTGTGCTGTGGTATGTACGAAAACCAGATTGAAGGGGTTCAAATAGATTATGTCTCTCTAAGTGTGATTGCAGTTGTGCCACATTAATCATGTACATTTCCTGCACCTGTCATAGACGTCCAAATGACGTCCAAAAAATTACCCATTTCAAAGGTCAAATGTTGAATGTCAATATGACGTCCAAGTTGGGTCATGGTTGGACGTCCAAATTGTGGACCTAGTTTGGACGTTGAATAGATGTCCAGAATTGGTCATGGACAGACGGACCCAATATAGACATGATCTGCCTGTCCAATAGACGTCTGATGTTTAGTGGGAGCAAGCAATGCAACAGCAGATTGCATTGCAAATATCTTCAGTGCACTTTGGATTGAGTTAGTTCTTGAATGCATTGTAATGCAACAAAGTGCATGTAACTTTTATTGTTATTCTTTATTGGACAACGCTTTAACGTATGTGAAAAGCGATGCAACTGCAGATTGCATTGCAAATATCTTCAATGTACTGTTGAATGAGTTAATTCTTGAATGCATTGCAAGGCAACAAAGTGCATGATACTTTTATTGTTATTCTTCAATGGACAACGCTTGAGCGTATAAGCAAAATATGCAACAGCAGATTGCATTGCAAATATATTCAATGCTTTTTGGATTGAGTTAGTTCTTGAATGCATTGCAAGGCAAAAAAACTGCATGATACTTTTATTGTTATTCTTCAATGCACTACGCTTGTGTATAAGCAAGCGATGCAACAGCAGATTGCTTTGCAAATATCTTCAACGCACTTTGGAATGAGTTAACTCAATGATTGAGATAGTTCTTGAATGCATTTCAATTCAAAAAAGTGCATATTACTTATATTATTCTTCAAGTACAAGTACAATATGTTAGGTTCTTTTCTTTTTCACCTTTCGACCTATTCAAATTAAATTCTGCCCTAAAGTACTCGATCTTGAACTTTCTATACATTCTCATAGAATCCCGGTGATTACAACAGCCATTCAAATGTTTATTTTGACCTATTGATCACACTTTCTGGCCAGAGTCCATGAATATTAACTAAGTATACATAAAGACTGACTTCTCGTAATGTTATATCAGGAAGACAGTAGTCCATATCTGACCTTTTTAATTGAACTTATTTCTGGGCTCAGGGTTCTCAAATGGATTTAAACAATATAAACTTAGAGACTCCTTCTGATGTTACATCAACCATTTGAGGTCTCTTTTGACCTTCTCAACTTAAATATGTCCCTAAAGTTCTCGATCTTGACATTTCTATACTTTCTCTTAGATTCCTTCTGATTTTACATCGGCAAGTATTTCTGGCCAAAGAATCCTCGATCTTCATCTTTCTGTGCATACTCATAGACTCCTTCTGGTGCTTTATAAGCCATATTATATGTCCAAATATGTCCAAGTCCATGAACATTAACTCACTATACATGCAGACTGACTTCTCGTAATGTTATTGTAATGGAAGAAGGTAGATTTTTCATCAAAAGTAGTCTATAGCTTTATATTTTTTAAAAGACTTTTAAGGACCCTTTGACCGGAAATAAGTTCAATAGGTCAGATATGGCCATATATGGCGTATGAAGAATCAGAAGGAGATTATGAGTATGTGTAGAAAGTTCAAGATTGAGGACCCTTTGGCCAAAAATATATTCAGTAGATCAAATATGGAATTCTGAATGGCTGATTTAACATCAGAAGGAGTCTCTAAGTTGATATAGTTTAAAACCATTTAAGGACCCTTTGACCAGAAATAAGTTCAAAAGGCCAGATAAGTTTAAAATCTTTTGAGGCCCCTTTGACCAGAAATAAGTTCAATAGGCCTGATGTGGATATCTATTGGACTTATGAAGCATCAGTAGGAGTCTTTGAGTATGTATATAAAGTTAAAGATCGAGGACTCTTTGGCCAGAAATATCAGAAGGTGTTAACGAGATTGTATTAGTGACCGGAAATAAGTTCAATAGATCAGATACGGCCATATATGGCTTATGAAGCATCAAAAGGAGTCTATGAGTATGTATTGAAAGTTTTCTGATTAAACACCAGAAGGAGTCAATATGTTTAGAAAGATAGAGTTCAAAGACTCGTATGGCAGATTTTTCATCAAAAGTAGTCTATAACTTTATATTGTTTAAAAGCTTTTGAGGACCCTTTGACCTGAAATGAGTTCAGTAGGTCAGAAATGGCCATATATGGCTTATAAAGAATCAAAAGTAGTCAATGAGTATGTATGGAAAGTTCAAGATTGAGGATTATTTGGCCAGAAATATTATCCTTGGGTCAAATATGGAATTCTCTATGGCTAATATAACCAACAAGTCAATCTTTATGAATAGCAAGTTAATGTTCAGGTACTCTTTGGCCAGGAATATGTCCATTAAGTCAAAAAGTGATCTCTGTATACAGAGTTCAAAGACTCTGTATTGCAGATTTTTCATCAAAAGTAGTCTATAACTTTTTTAAAAACTTAGGACCCTTTGACCGGAAATAAGTTCAATAGGTCGGATATGGCCATATATGGCTTATGAAGCATCAGAAGGAGTCTATGAGTATGTATTGAAAGTTGAATTTTCGAGTAGTCAAATGGCCAGAACAATTTTCAGTGAGTCAAATGTGGACTTTTTTCAGTCTGATATAACCTCAGAAGAAATCAAACCGAATGTATAGTGTTAAACTATGAGTACTCTTTGGCCAGTAATATTTTCAGTAGGTCAAATATGGAATTCTGAATGGCTGATTTAACACCAGAAGGAGTCAATATGTTTAGAAAGATAGAGTTCAAAGACTCGTATGGCAGATTTTTCCATCAAAAGTAGTTTATAACTTTATATTGTTTAAAAACTTTTGGGGACCCTTTGAACGGAAATAAGTTCAATAGGTCAGATATGGCCATATATGGCTCATGAAGCATCAGAAGTAGTCAATGAGTATGTATGGAAAGTTCAAGATTGAGGATTATTTGGCCAGAAATATTATCCTTGGGTCAAATATGGACTTCTGTATGGCTAATATAACATCACAACAAGTCAATCTTTATGAATAGTAAGTTAATGTTCAGATACTCTTTGGCCAGGATTATGTCCAGTAAGTCAAAAAGTGAAATCTGTTTACAGAGTTCAAAGACTCTGTATGGTCAATTTTTCATCAAAATTAGTCTATAACTTTTTTTAAAACTTAGGACCCTTTGACCGGAAATAAGTTCAATAGGTCATATATGGCCATATATGGCTTATGAAGCATCAGAAGGAGATTATGAGTATGTGTAGAAAGTTTAAGATTGAGGACTCTTTGGCCAGTAATATGTTCCTTTGGTCAAATATGGACTTCTGTATGGCTGACGTAATATCAGAAGGTGTTAACGAGAATGTATAGAAAGTGACCGGAAATAAGTTCAATAGGTCAGATATGGCCATATTTGGCTTATGAAGCATCAGAAGGAGTCAATGAGTATGTATTGAAAGTTTAATTTTCGAGTAGTCTATGGCCAGAACAATTTTCAGTGAGTCAAATGTGGACTTTTTTCAGTCTGATATAACCTCAGATGAAATCAAACCGAATGTATAGTGTTAAACTATGAGTACTCTTTGGCCAGAAATATTATCCTTGGGTCAAATATGGACTTCTGTATGGCTAATATAACCAACAAGTCAATCTTTATGAATAGCAAGTTAAATTTCAGGTACTCTTTGGCCAGGATTATGTCCAGTAAGTCAAAAAGTGACATCTGTTTACAGAGTTCAAAGACTCTGTATGGCAAATTTTTCATTAAAAGTAGTCTATAACTTTTTTTTAAAATTTGGACCCTTTGACCGGAAATAAGTTCAATAGGTCATATATGGCCATATATGGCTCATGAAGCATCAGAAGGAGATTATGAGTATGTGTAGAAAGTTTACGATTGAGGACTCTTTGGCCAGAAATATGTTCCTTTGGTCAAATATGGACTTCTGTATGGCTGACGTCATATCAGAAGGTGTTAACGAGAATGTAAAGAAAATGACCGGAAATATGTTAAATAAGTATGATATGGCCATATATGGCACATGAAGCATCAGAAGGAGTCTATGAGTATGTATGGAAAGTTCAAGATTGAGGATTATTTGGCCTGAAATATGTTCCTTTGGTCAAATATGGACTTCTGTATGGCTGACGTAATATCAGAAGGTGTTAACGAGAATGTATAGAAAGTGACCGGAAATAAGTTCAATAGGTCAGATATGGCCATATTTGGCTTATGAAGCATCAGAAGGAGTCTATGAGTAAGTGTAGAAAGTTCAAGATTGAGTACTCTTTGGCCAGAAATATGTTCCTTTGGTCAAATATGGACTTCTGTATGGCTGACGTAATATCAGAAGGTGTTAACGAGAATGTATAGAAAGTGACCGGAAATAAGTTCAATAGGTCAGATATGGCCATATTTGGCTTATGAAGCATCAGAAGGAGTCTATGAGTATGTATGGAAAGTTCAAGATTGAGTACTCTTTGGCCAGAAATATGTTCCTTTGGTCAAATATGGACTTCTGTATGGCTGACGTAATATCAGAAGGTGTTAACGAGAATGTATAGAAAGTGACCGGAAATAAGTTCAATAGGTCAGATATGGCCATATTTGGCTTACGAAGCATCAGAAGGAGTCTATGAGTATGTATTGAAAGTTGAATTTTCGAGTAGTCTATGGCCAGAACAATTTTACGTGAGTCAAATATGGACTTTTTTCAGTCTGAAATAACCTCAGAAGAAATCAAACCGAATGTAGTGTTAAACTATGAGTACTCTTTGGCCAGTTATATTTTCAGTAGGTCAAATATGGAATTCTGTATGGCTGATTTAACACCAGAAGGAGTCAATATGTTTAGAAAGATAGAGTTCAAAGACTCGTATGGCAGATTTTTCCATCAAAAGTAGTTTATAACTTTATATTGTTTAAAAACTTTTGAAGACCCTTTGACCGGAAATAAGTTGAATAGGTCAGATATGGCCATATATGGCTCATGAAGCATCAGAAGTAGTCAATTAGAATGTATGGAAAGTTCAAGATTGAGGATTATTTGGCCAGAAATATTATCCTTGGGTCAAATATGGACTTCTGTATGGCTAATATAACCAACAAGTCAATCTTAATGAATAGCAAGTTAAAGTTCAGGTACTCTTTGGCCAGGATTATGTCCAGTAAGTCAAAAAGTGACATCTGTTTACAGAGTTCAAAGACTCTGTACGGCAAATTTTTCATTAAAAGTAGTCAATAACTTTTTTTAAAACTTAGGACCCTTTGACCGGAAATAAGTTCAATAGGTCATATATGGCCATATATGGCTTATGAAGCATCAGAAGGAGATTATGAGCATGTGTAGAAAGTTTAAGATTGAGGACTCTTTGGCCAGTAATATGTTCCTTTGGTCAAATATGGACTTCTGTATGGCTGACGTAATATCAGAAGGTGTTAACGAGAATGTATAGAAAGTGACCGGAAATAAGTTCAATAAGTCAGATATGGCCATATTTGGCTTATGAAGCATCAGAAGGAGTCTATGAGTAAGTGTAGAAAGTTCAAGATTGAGTACTCTTTGGCCAGAAATATGTTCCTTTGGTCAAATATGGACTTCTGTATGGCTGACGTAATATCAGAAGGTGTTAACGAGAATGTATAGAAAGTGACCGGAAATAAGTTCAATAGGTCAGATATGGCCATTTGTGGCTTATGAAGCATCAGAAGGAGATTATGAGTATTTGTAGAAAGTTCAAGATTGAGGACTCTTTGGCCAGAAATATGTTCCTTTGGTCAAATATGGACGTCTGTATGGCTGAAGTAATATCAGAAGGTGTTAACGAGAATGTATAGAAAGTAACCGGAAATAAGTTAAATAGGTCAGATATGGCCATATTTGGCTTATGAAGCATCAGAAGGAGTCTATGAGTATGTATGGAAAGTTCAAGATTGAGGATTATTTGGCCAGAAATATGTTCCTTTGGTCAAATATGGACTTCTGTATGGCTGACGTGATATCAGAAGGTGTTAACGAGAATGTATTGAATGTGACCGGAAATAAGTTCAATAGGTCAGATATGGCCATATTTGGCTTATGAAGCATCAGAAGGAGTCTATGAGTATGTATTGAAAGTTGAATTTTCGAGTAGTCAAATGGCCAGAACAATTTTCAGTGAGTCAAATATGGACTTTTTTCATTCTGATATAACCTCAGAAAAAATCAAACCGAATGTATAGTGTTAAACTATGAATACTCTTTGGCCAGTAATATTTTCAGTAGGTCAAATATGGAATTCTGTATGGCTGATTTAACACCAGAAGGAGTCAATATGTTAAGAAAGATAGAGTTCAAAGACTCGTAGGCAGATTTTTCCATCAAAAGTAGTCTATAACTTTATATTGTTTAAAAACTTTTGAGGACCCTTTGACCGGAAATAAGTTCAATGGGTCAGATATGGCCATATATGGCTCATAAAGCATCAGAAGTAGTCATTGAGTATGTATGGAAAGTTCAAGATTGAGGATTATTTGGCCAGAAATATTATCCTTGGGTCAAATATGGACTTCTGTATGGCTGACGTAATATCAGAAGGTGTTAACGAGAATGCATAGACAGTGACCGGAAATAAGTTCATTAGGTCAGATATGGCCATATTTGGCTTATGAAGCATCAGAAGGAGTCTATGAGTATGTATTGAAAGTTAAATTTTCGAGTAGTCAAATGGCCAGAACAATTTTACGTGAGTCAAATATGGACTTTTTTCAGTCTGAAATAACCTCAGAAGAAATCAAACCGAATGTAGTGTTAAACTATGAGTACTCTTTGGCCAGTTATATTTTCAGTAGGTCAAATATGGAATTCTGTATGGCTGATTTAACACCAGAAGGAGTCAATATGTTTAGAAAGATAGAGTTCAAAGACTCGTATGGCAGATTTTTCCATCAAAAGTAGTTTATAACTTTATATTGTTTAAAAACTTTTGAAGACCCTTTGACCGGAAATAAGTTGAATAGGTCAGATATGGCCATATATGGCTCATGAAGCATCAGAAGTAGTCAATTAGAATGTATGGAAAGTTCAAGATTGAGGATTATTTGGCCAGAAATATTATCCTTGGGTCAAATATGGACTTCTGTATGGCTAATATAACCAACAAGTCAATCTTAATGAATAGCAAGTTAAAGTTCAGGTACTCTTTGGCCAGGATTATGTCCAGTAAGTCAAAAAGTGACATCTGTTTACAGAGTTCAAAGACTCTGTACGGCAAATTTTTCATTAAAAGTAGTCAATAACTTTTTTTAAAACTTAGGACCCTTTGACCGGAAATAAGTTCAATAGGTCATATATGGCCATATATGGCTTATGAAGCAGCAGAAGGAGATTATGAGCATGTGTAGAAAGTTTAAGATTGAGGACTCTTTGGCCAGTAATATGTTCCTTTGGTCAAATATGGACTTCTGTATGGCTGACGTAATATCAGAAGGTGTTAACGAGAATGTATAGAAAGTGACCGGAAATAAGTTCAATAAGTCAGATATGGCCATATTTGGCTTATGAAGCATCAGAAGGAGTCTATGAGTAAGTGTAGAAAGTTCAAGATTGAGTACTCTTTGGCCAGAAATATGTTCCTTTGGTCAAATATGGACTTCTGTATGGCTGACGTAATATCAGAAGGTGTTAACGAGAATGTATAGAAAGTGACCGGAAATAAGTTCAATAGGTCAGATATGGCCATTTGTGGCTTATGAAGCATCAGAAGGAGATTATGAGTATTTGTAGAAAGTTCAAGATTGAGGACTCTTTGGCCAGAAATATGTTCCTTTGGTCAAATATGGACGTCTGTATGGCTGAAGTAATATCAGAAGGTGTTAACGAGAATGTATAGAAAGTAACCGGAAATAAGTTAAATAGGTCAGATATGGCCATATTTGGCTTATGAAGCATCAGAAGGAGTCTATGAGTATGTATGGAAAGTTCAAGATTGAGGATTATTTGGCCAGAAATATGTTCCTGTGGTCAAATATGGACTTCTGTATGGCTGACGTGATATCAGAAGGTGTTAACGAGAATGTATTGAATGTGACCGGAAATAAGTTCAATAGGTCAGATATGGCCATATTTGGCTTATGAAGCATCAGAAGGAGTCTATGAGTATGTATTGAAAGTTGAATTTTCGAGTAGTCAAATGGCCAGAACAATTTTCAGTGAGTCAAATATGGACTTTTTTCATTCTGATATAACCTCAGAAAAAATCAAACCGAATGTATAGTGTTAAACTATGAATACTCTTTGGCCAGTAATATTTTCAGTAGGTCAAATATGGAATTCTGTATGGCTGATTTAACACCAGAAGGAGTCAATATGTTAAGAAAGATAGAGTTCAAAGACTCGTAGGCAGATTTTTCCATCAAAAGTAGTCTATAACTTTATATTGTTTAAAAACTTTTGAGGACCCTTTGACCGGAAATAAGTTCAATGGGTCAGATATGGCCATATATGGCTCATAAAGCATCAGAAGTAGTCATTGAGTATGTATGGAAAGTTCAAGATTGAGGATTATTTGGCCAGAAATATTATCCTTGGGTCAAATATGGACTTCTGTATGGCTGACGTAATATCAGAAGGTGTTAACGAGAATGCATAGACAGTGACCGGAAATAAGTTCATTAGGTCAGATATGGCCATATTTGGCTTATGAAGCATCAGAAGGAGTCTATGAGTATGTATTGAAAGTTAAATTTTCGAGTAGTCAAATGGCCAGAAAATTTTTCAGTGAGTCAAATATGGACTTTTTTCAGTCTGATATAACCTCAGAAGAAATCAAACCGAATGTATAGTGTTAAACTATGAGTACTCTTTGGCCAGTAATATTTTCAGTAGGTCAAATATGGAATTCTGTATGGCTGATTTAACACCAGAAGGAGTCAATATGTTTAGAAAGATAGAGTTCAAAGACTCGTATGGCAGATTTTTCCATCAAAAAGTGGTTTATAACTTTACATTGTTTAAAAACTTTTGAGGACCCTTTGACCGGAAATAAGTTCAATAGGTAATATATGGCCATATATGGCTTATGAAGCATCAGAAGGTGTCTATGAGTATGTGTAGAAAGTTCAAGATTGAGGACTCTTTGGCCAGAAATATGTTCCTTTGGTCAAATATGGACTTCTGTATGGCTGACGTAATATCAGAAGGTGTTAACGAGAATGTATAGAAAGTGACCGGAAATAAGTCCAATAGGTCAGATATGGCCATATTTGGCTTATGAAGCATCAGAAGGAGTCTATGAGTATGTATTCAAAGTTGAATTTTCAAATAGTCTATGGCCAGAACAATTTTCAGAAAGTCAAATATGGACTTTTTTCAGTCAGATATAACCTCAAAAGAAATCAATCTGAATGTATAGTGTTAATCTATGAGTACTCTTTGGACAGTTATATTTTCAGTAGGTCAAATATGGAATGACCGGATATGTTCAACAGGTCAGATATGGCCATATATGGCTTATAAAGAATCAGAAGTAGTCAATGAGTATGTATGGAAAGTTCAAGATTGAGGATTATTTGGCCAGAAATATTATCCTTGGGTCAAATATGGACTTCTGTATGGCTAATATAACCAACAAGTAAATCTTTATAAACAGCAAGTTAATGTTCAGGTACTCTTTGGCCAGGATTATGTCAAGTAAGTCAAAAAGTGACATCTGTTTAAAGAGTTCAAAGACTCTGTATGGCAAATTTTTCATCAAAAGTAGTCTATAACTTAAGACCATTTGACCGGAAATAAGTTCAATAGGTCAGATATGGCCATATATGGCTTATGAAGCATCAGAAGGAGATTATGAGTATGTGTAGAAAGTTCAAGATTGAGGACTCTTTGGCCAGAAATATGTTCCTTTGGTCAAATATGGACTTCTGTATGGCTGACGTAATATCAGAAGGTGTTAACAAGAATGTATAGAAAGTGACCGGAAATAAGTTCAATAGGTCAGATATGGCCATATATGGCTTATGATATGGTATTCTGTATGGCTGATTTAACACCAGAAGGAGTCAATATGTTTAGAAAGTTTATAGTGTTTAGACTACAGTTATAGAAGTTGTATAAAAACAACGTAATTTTTTTTAAATTTGATGTTGAAAAGACGTCCACAAACTATAAACGTATATTATTTATAGTCCATTTGGACTATAAATAACCCTTACACGGAGGTCCCACGGATGTCAACATTAGACGTGCGGTAGATGTTGAAAAAATACGTTGTCTGGCGTCACAGTCTTGCACCCTCCTGATACCGACATAGGACGGACAAGCACACCGTTGAAACTACGTCATCTGGTGGTAACTTTGTAATGATGCTTTTATTGTTATTCTTCAATGCACAACGCTTGAGCTTATAAGCAAGCGATGCAACAGCAGATTGCATTGCATATATCTTTTGTGTACTTTGGAATGAGTTAGTTCTTGAAAGCATTGCAAGGCAACAAAGTGCATTTTACTTTTATTTTTATTCTTCAATGCACAATACTTGATATAAGCAAGCGATGCAACAGCAGATTGCATTTGCAAATATCTTCAGTGCACGTTGTTAGTTCTTGAATGCATTGCAAGACGGTCAACGAAGTTAATGATACTTGTATTGTTATTCTTCAAAGCACAAACGCTTGAGCGTATAAGCAAGCGATGCAACAGCAGATTGCATTGCAAATATCTTCAGTGCACTTTGGATTGAGTTAGTTCATGAATGCAATGTTATGCAACAAAGTGCATGTTACTTTTATTGTTATTCTTCAATGCACAACGTTTGAGCTAATAAGCAAGCGATGCAACAGCAGATCTTCAGTGCACTTTGGAATGAGTTAGTTCTTGAATGCATTTGCAAGGCAAAAAAAGTGCATTTTACTTTTATTTTTATTATTTCAATACACGTCGCTTGAGTGTATGAGCAAGCGATGCAACAACAGATTGCATTTGCAAATATCTTCAGTGCACGTTGTTAGTTCTTGAATGCATTGCAAGGCAACAAAGTGCATGTTACTTTTATTGTTATTCTTTAATGGACAACGCATTAACGTATGTGAAAAGCGATGCAACAGGAGATTGCATTGCAAATATCTTCAATGCACTGTTGAATGAGTTAATTCTTGAATGCATTGCAATGCAACAAAGTGCATGGTATTTTTATTGTTATTCTTTAATATACAACGCTTTAACCTATGTGAAAAGCGATGCAACAGGAGATTGCATTGCAAATATCTTCAATGCACTGTTGAATGAGTTAATTCTTGAATGCATTGCAAGGCAACAAAGTGCATGATACTTTTATTGTTATTCTTCAATGCACAACACTTGAGTGTATAAGCAAGCGATGCAACAGCAGATTGCATTTGCAAATATCTTCAGTGCACGTTCTTAGTTCTTGAATGCATTGCAAGGCAAAAAAGTTAATGATACTTGTATTGTTATTCTTCATAGCACAACGCTTGAGCGTATAAGCAAGCAATGCACCAGCAGATGCAACAGCAGATTGCATTTGCAAATATCTTCAGTGCACGTTGTTAGTACTTGAATGCATTGCAAGGCAACGAAGTTAATGATACTTTTATTGTTATTCTTCAATGCGCAACGCTTGAGCGTATAAGCAAGCGATGCAACAGCAGATTGCATTGCAAATATCTTCAGTGCATTTTGGATTGAGTTATTTCTTGAATGCATTGTAATGCAACAAAGTGCCTGTTACTTTTATTGTTATTCTTTAATATACAACGCTTTAACGTATGTGAAAAGCGATGCAACAGCAGATTGCATTGCAAATATCTTCAATGCACTTTTGAATGAGTTAATTCTTGAATGCATTGCAAGGCAACAAAGTGCATGATACTTTTATTGTTATTCTTCAATGCACAACACTTGAGCGTATAAGCAAGCGATGCAACAGCAGATTGCATTTGCAAATATCTTCAGTGCACGTTCTTAGTTCTTGAATGCATTACAAGGCAAAGAAGTTAATGATACTTTTATTGTTATTCTTCAATGCACAACGCTTGAGCGTATAAGCAAGCAATGCACCAGCAGATGCAAAAGCAGATTGCATTTTCAAATATCTTCAGTGCACGTTGTTAGTTCTTGAATGCATTTCAAGGCAACAAAGTTATTGATACTTTTATTGTTATTCTTCAATGCACAACGCTTGAGCGTAGCTATAAGCAAGCGATGCAACAGCAGATTGCATTGCAAATATCTTCAGTGTATTTTGGATTGAGTTATTTCTTGAATGCATTTTAATGCAACAAGTGCATGCTACTTTTTTTGTTATTCTTTAATGCACAACACTTTAACATATGTGCAAAGCGATGCAACAGCAGATTGCATTGCAAATATCTTCAGTGCATTTTGGATTGAACTAGTTCTTGAATGCATTGTAATGCAACAAAGTGCATGTTACTTTTATTGTTATTCTTCAATGCACAACACTTGAGCGTATAAGCAAGCGATGCAACAGCAGATTGCATTTGCAAATATCTTCAGTGCACGTTGTTAGTACTTGAATGCATTGCAAGGCAACGAAGTTAATAATACTTTTATTGTTATTCTTCAATGCACACGCTTGAGCGTATAAGCAAGCGATGCAACAGCAGATTGCATTGCAAATATCTTCAGTGCATTTTGGATTGAGTTATTTCTTGAATGCATTGTAATGCAACAAAGTGCATGTTACTTTTTTTGTTATTCTTTAATGCACAACACTTTAACATATGTGCAAAGCGATGCAACAGCAGATTGCATTGCAAATATCTTCAATGGATTATTGAATGAGTTAGTCCTTGAATGCATTTACAAGGCAACAAAGTGCATGATACTTTTATTGTTATTCTTCAATGCACAACAACACTTGAGCGTATAAGCAAGCCATTCAACAGCAGATTGCATTGCAAATATCTTCAGTGCACGTTGGAATGAGTTAATTCTTGAATGCATTTGCAAGGCAACAACGTTTATGTTACTTTTATTTTTATTATTCAATGCACATCGCTTAAGCGTACAAGTTAGCGAAGCAAACGCAGATTGCAACGCAGATTGCAATGCAATATCTTCAATGCATTGTTGAATGAGTTAGTTCTTGACTGCCTTTGCAAGGCAACAAAGTGCATGATACTTTTATTGTTATTCTTCAATGCACAACGCTTGAACGTATAAGTAGGCGATGCAACAGCAGATTGCCTTGCAAATAACTTCAGTGCACTTTGGAATGAGTTAGTTCTTGAATGCATTTGCAAGGCAACACAGTGCATGTTACTTTTATTTTTATTATTCAATGCACATCGCTTGAGCGTATAAGCAAGCGACGCAACAGCAGATTGAATTTGCAAATATATGCACGTTGTTAGTTCTTGAATGCATTGCAAGGCAACAAAGTTAATGATACGTTTATTGTTATTCTTAAATGCACAACGCTTGAGCTTATAAGTAAGCGATGCAACAGCAGATTGCCTTGCAAATATCTTCGATGAATTGTTGAATGAGTTAGTTCTTGAATGCATTTGCAAGGAAACAAAGTGCATGTTACTTTTATTTTTATTATTCAATGGACAACGCTTTAACGTATGTGAAAAGCGATGCAACAGCAGATTGCATTCCAAATATCTTCAATGCACTGTTGAATGAGTTAGTTCTTGAATGCATTTACAAGGCAACAAAGTGCATGATACTTTTATTGTTATTCTTCAATGCACAACAACACTTGAGCGTATAAGCAAGCCATTCAACAGCAGATTGCATTGCAAATATCTTCAGTGCACGTTGGAATGAGTTAATTCTTGAATGCATTTGCAAGGCAACAACGTTTATGTTACTTTTATTTTTATTATTCAATGCACATCGCTTGAGCGTATAAGCAAGCGATGCAAACGCAGATTGCAATGCAATATCTTCAAAGCATTGTTGAATGAGTTAGTTCTTGACTGCATTTGCAAGGCAACAAAGTGCATGATACTTTTATTGTTATTCTTCAATGCACAACGCTTGAACGTATAAGTAAGCGATGCAACAGCAGATTGCCTTGCCAATATCTGCAATGCATTGTTGAATGAGTTAGTTCTTGAATGCATTTGCAAGGCAACAAAGTGCATGATACTTTTATTGTAATTCTTCAATGCACAACGCTTGAGCTTATAAGCAATCGATGCAACCGCAGATTGCATTGCAAATATATTCAGTGCACTTTGGAATAAGTTAATTCTTGAATGCATTGCAAGGCAACAAAGTGCATTTTACTTTTATTTTTATTCGTCAATGCACAACACTTGAGCCTATAAGCAAGCGATGCAACAGCAGATTGCATTTGCAAATATCTTCTGTGCACGTTGTTAGTTCTTGAATGCATTGCAAGGCAACAAAGTTAATGATACTTTTATTGTTATTCTTCGATGCACAACGCTTGAGCGTATATGCAAGCGATGCAACAGCAGATTGCATTGCAAATATCTTCAATGCATTGTTGAATGAGTTAGTTCTTGAATGCATTGTAATGCAACAAAGTGCATGTTACTTTTATTGTTATTCTTCAATGCACAACACTTGAGCGTATAAGCAAGCGATGCAACAGCAGATTGCATTTGCAAATATCTTCAGTGCACGTTGTTAGTACTTGAATGCATTGCAAGGCAACGAAGTTAATAATACTTTTATTGTTATTCTTCAATGCACAACGCTTGAGCGTATAAGCAAGCGATGCAACAGCAGATTGCATTGCAAATATCTTCAGTGCATTTTGGATTGAGTTATTTCTTGAATGCATTGTAATGCAACAAAGTGCATGTTACTTTTTTTGTTATTCTTTAATGCACAACACTTTAACATATGTGCAAAGCGATGCAACAGCAGATTGCATTGCAAATATCTTCAATGGATTATTGAATGAGTTAGTCCTTGAATGCATTTACAAGGCAACAAAGTGCATGATACTTTTATTGTTATTCTTCAATGCACAACAACACTTGAGCGTATAAGCAAGCCATTCAACAGATTGCATTGCAAATATCTTCAGTGCACGTTGGAATGAGTTAATTCTTGAATGCATTTGCAAGGCAACAAAGTTTATGTTACTTTTATTTGTATTATTCAATGCACATCGCTTGAGCGTACAAGTTAGCGAAGCAAACGCAGATTGCAACGCAGATTGCAATGCAATATCTTCAATGCATTGTTGAATGAGTTAGTTCTTGACTGCCTTTGCAAGGCAACAAAGTGCATGATACTTTTATTGTTATTCTTCAATGCACAACGCTTGAACGTATAAGTAGGCGATGCAACAGCAGATTGCCTTGCAAATAACTTCAGTGCACTTTGGAATGAGTTAGTACTTGAATGCATTTGCAAGGCAACACAGTGCATGTTACTTTTATTTTTATTATTCAATGCACATCGCTTGAGCGTATAAGCAAGCGATGCAACAGCAGATTGAATTTGCAAATATATGCACGTTGTTAGTTCTTGAATGCATTGCAAGGCAACAAAGTTAATGATACGTTTATTGTTATTCTTAAATGCACAACGCTTGAGCTTATAAGTAAGCGATGCAACAGCAGATTGCCTTGCAAATATCGTCAATGAATTGTTGAATGAGTTAGTTCTTGAATGCATTTGCAAGGAAACAAAGTGCATGTTATTTTTATTTTTATTATTCAATGGACAACGCTTTAACGTATGTGAAAAGCGATGCAACAGCAGATTGCATTCCAAACATCTTCAATGCACTGTTGAATGAGTTAGTTCTTGAATGCATTTACAAGGCAACAAAGTGCATGATACTTTTATTGTTATTCTTCAATGCACAACAACACTTGAGCGTATAAGCAAGCCATTCAACAGCAGATTGCATTGCAAATATCTTCAGTGCACGTTGGAATGAGTTAATTCTTGAATGCATTTGCAAGGCAACAACGTTTATGTTACTTTTATTTTTATTATTCAATGCACATCGCTTGAGCGTATAAGCAAGCGATGCAAACGCAGATTGCAATGCAATATTTTCAAAGCATTGTTGAATGAGTTAGTTCTTGACTGCATTTGCATGGCAACAAAGTGCATGATACTTTTATTGTTATTCTTCAATGCACAACGCTTGAACGTATAAGTAAGCGATGCAACAGCAGATTGCCTTGCCAATATCTGCAATGCATTGTTGAATGAGTTCGTTCTTGAATGCATTTGCAAGGCAACAAAGTGCATGATACTTTTATTGTAATTCTTCAATGCACAACACTTGAGCCTATAAGCAAGCGATGCAACAGCAGATTGCATTTGCAAATATCTTCTGTGCACGTTGTTAGTTCTTGAATGCATTGCAAGGCAACAAAGTTAATGATACTTTTATTGTTATTCTTCAATGCACAACGCTTGAGCGTATAAGTAAGCGATGCAACAGCAGATTGCATTGCAAATATCTTCAGTGCATTTTGGATTGAACTAGTTCTTGAATGCATTTTAATGCAACAAAGTGCATGTTACTTTTATTGTTATTCTTCAATGCACAACACTTGAGCGTATAAGCAAGCGATGCAACAGCAGATTGCATTTGCAAATATCTTCAGTGCACGTTGTTAGTTCTTGAATGCATTGCAAGGCAACAAAGTGCATGCTACTTGTATTGTTATTCTTTAATGGACAACGCATTAACGTATGTGAAAAGCGATGCAACAGGAGATTGCATTGCAAATATCTTCAATGCACTGTTGAATGAGTTAATTCTTGAATGCATTGCAATGCAACAAAGTGCATGATATTTTTATTGTTATTCTTTAATATACAACGCTTTAACCTATGTGAAAAGCGATGCAACAGCAGATTGCATTGCAAATATCTTCAATGCACTGTTGAATGAGTTAATTCTTGAATGCATTGCAAGGCAACAAAGTGCATGATACTTTTATTGTTATTCTTCAATGCACAACACTTGAGTGTATAAGCAAGCGATGCAACAGCAGATTGCATTTGCAAATATCTTCAGTGCACGTTCTTAGTTCTTGAATGCATTGCAAGGCAAAAAAGTTAATGATACTTGTATTGTTATTCTTCATAGCACAACGCTTGAGCGTATAAGCAAGCAATGCACCAGCAGATGCAACAGCAGATTGCATTTGCAAATATCTTCAGTGCACGTTGTTAGTACTTGAATGCATTGCAAGGCAACGAAGTTAATGATACTTTTATTGTTATTCTTCAATGCACAACGCTTGAGCGTATAAGCAAGCGATGCAACAGCAGATTGCATTGCAAATATCTTCAGTGCATTTTGGATTGAGTTATTTCTTGAATGCATTGTAATGCAACAAAGTGCCTGTTACTTTTATTGTTATTCTTTAATATACAACGCTTTAACGTATGTGAAAAGCGATGCAACAGCAGATTGCATTGCAAATATCTTCAATGCATTGTTGAATGAGTTAGTTCTTGAATGCATTGTAATGCAATAAAGTGCATGTTACTTTTATTGTTATTCTTCAATGCACAACACTTGAGCGTATAAGCAAGCGATGCAACAGCAGATTGCATTTGCAAATATCTTCAGTGCACGTTGTTAGTACTTGAATGCATTGCAAGGCAACGAAGTTAATAATACTTTTATTGTTATTCTTCAATGCACAACGCTTGAGCGTATAAGCAAGCGATGCAACAGCAGATTGCATTGCAAATATCTTCAGTGCATTTTGGATTGAGTTATTTCTTGAATGCATTGTAATGCAACAAAGTGCATGTTACTTTTTTTGTTATTCTTTAATGCACAACACTTTAACATATGTGCAAAGCGATGCAACAGCAGATTGCATTGCAAATATCTTCAATGGATTATTGAATGAGTTAGTCCTTGAATGCATTTACAAGGCAACAAAGTGCATGATACTTTTATTGTTATTCTTCAATGCACAACAACACTTGAGCGTATAAGCAAGCCATTCAACAGCAGATTGCATTGCAAATATCTTCAGTGCACGTTGAAATGAGTTAATTCTTGAATGCATTTGCAAGGCAACAACGTTTATGTTACTTTTATTTTTATTATTCAATGCACATCGCTTAAGCGTACAAGTTAGCGAAGCAAACGCAGATTGCAACGCAGATTGCAATGCAATATCTTCAATGCATTGTTGAATGAGTTAGTTCTTGACTGCCTTTGCAAGGCAACAAAGTGCATGATACTTTTATTGTTATTCTTCAATGCACAACGCTTGAACGTATAAGTAGGCGATGCAACAGCAGATTGCCTTGCAAATAACTTCAGTGCACTTTGGAATGAGTTAGTACTTGAATGCATTTGCAAGGCAACACAGTGCATGTTACTTTTATTTTTATTATTCAATGCACATCGCTTGAGCGTATAAGCAAGCGATGCAACAGCAGATTGAATTTGCAAATATATGCACGTTGTTAGTTCTTGAATGCATTGCAAGGCAACAAAGTTAATGATACGTTTATTGTTATTCTTAAATGCACAACGCTTGAGCTTATAAGTAAGCGATGCAACAGCAGATTGCCTTGCAAATATCGTCAATGAATTGTTGAATGAGTTAGTTCTTGAATGCATTTGCAAGGAAACAAAGTGCATGTTATTTTTATTTTTATTATTCAATGGACAACGCTTTAACGTATGTGAAAAGCGATGCAACAGCAGATTGCATTCCAAACATCTTCAATGCACTGTTGAATGAGTTAGTTCTTGAATGCATTTACAAGGCAACAAAGTGCATGATACTTTTATTGTTATTCTTCAATGCACAACAACACTTGAGCGTATAAGCAAGCCATTCAACAGCAGATTGCATTGCAAATATCTTCAGTGCACGTTGGAATGAGTTAATTCTTGATTGCATTTGCAAGGCAACAACGTTTATGTTACTTTTATTTTTATTATTCAATGCACATCGCTTGAGCGTATAAGCAAGCGATGCAAACGCAGATTGCAATGCAATATTTTCAAAGCATTGTTGAATGAGTTAGTTCTTGACTGCATTTGCATGGCAACAAAGTGCATGATACTTTTATTGTTATTCTTCAATGCACAACGCTTGAACGTATAAGTAAGCGATGCAACAGCAGATTGCCTTGCCAATATCTGCAATGCATTGTTGAATGAGTTCGTTCTTGAATGCATTTGCAAGGCAACAAAGTGCATGATACTTTTATTGTAATTCTTCAATGCACAACACTTGAGCCTATAAGCAAGCGATGCAACAGCAGATTGCATTTGCAAATATCTTCTGTGCACGTTGTTAGTTCTTGAATGCATTGCAAGGCAACAAAGTTAATGATACTTTTATTGTTATTCTTCAATGCACAACGCTTGAGCGTATAAGTAAGCGATGCAACAGCAGATTGCATTGCAAATATCTTCAGTGCATTTTGGATTGAACTAGTTCTTGAATGCATTTTAATGCAACAAAGTGCATGTTACTTTTATTGTTATTCTTCAATGCACAACACTTGAGCGTATAAGCAAGCGATGCAACAGCAGATTGCATTTGCAAATATCTTCAGTGCACGTTGTTAGTTCTTGAATGCATTGCAAGGCAACAAAGTGCATGCTACTTGTATTGTTATTCTTTAATGGACAACGCATTAACGTATGTGAAAAGCGATGCAACAGGAGATTGCATTGCAAATATCTTCAATGCACTGTTGAATGAGTTAATTCTTGAATGCATTGCAATGCAACAAAGTGCATGATATTTTTATTGTTATTCTTTAATATACAACGCTTTAACCTATGTGAAAAGCGATGCAACAGCAGATTGCATTGCAAATATCTTCAATGCACTGTTGAATGAGTTAATTCTTGAATGCATTGCAAGGCAACAAAGTGCATGATACTTTTATTGTTATTCTTCAATGCACAACACTTGAGTGTATAAGCAAGCGATGCAACAGCAGATTGCATTTGCAAATATCTTCAGTGCACGTTCTTAGTTCTTGAATGCATTGCAAGGCAAAAAAGTTAATGATACTTGTATTGTTATTCTTCATAGCACAACGCTTGAGCGTATAAGCAAGCAATGCACCAGCAGATGCAACAGCAGATTGCATTTGCAAATATCTTCAGTGCACGTTGTTAGTACTTGAATGCATTGCAAGGCAACGAAGTTAATGATACTTTTATTGTTATTCTTCAATGCACAACGCTTGAGCGTATAAGCAAGCGATGCAACAGCAGATTGCATTGCAAATATCTTCAGTGCATTTTGGATTGAGTTATTTCTTGAATGCATTGTAATGCAACAAAGTGCCTGTTACTTTTATTGTTATTCTTTAATATACAACGCTTTAACGTATGTGAAAAGCGATGCAACAGCAGATTGCATTGCAAATATCTTCAATGCATTGTTGAATGAGTTAGTTCTTGAATGCATTGTAATGCAATAAAGTGCATGTTACTTTTATTGTTATTCTTCAATGCACAACACTTGAGCGTATAAGCAAGCGATGCAACAGCAGATTGCATTTGCAAATATCTTCAGTGCACGTTGTTAGTACTTGAATGCATTGCAAGGCAACGAAGTTAATAATACTTTTATTGTTATTCTTCAATGCACAACGCTTGAGCGTATAAGCAAGCGATGCAACAGCAGATTGCATTGCAAATATCTTCAGTGCATTTTGGATTGAGTTATTTCTTGAATGCATTGTAATGCAACAAAGTGCATGTTACTTTTTTTGTTATTCTTTAATGCACAACACTTTAACATATGTGCAAAGCGATGCAACAGCAGATTGCATTGCAAATATCTTCAATGGATTATTGAATGAGTTAGTCCTTGAATGCATTTACAAGGCAACAAAGTGCATGATACTTTTATTGTTATTCTTCAATGCACAACAACACTTGAGCGTATAAGCAAGCCATTCAACAGCAGATTGCATTGCAAATATCTTCAGTGCACGTTGAAATGAGTTAATTCTTGAATGCATTTGCAAGGCAACAACGTTTATGTTACTTTTATTTTTATTATTCAATGCACATCGCTTAAGCGTACAAGTTAGCGAAGCAAACGCAGATTGCAACGCAGATTGCAATGCAATATCTTCAATGCATTGTTGAATGAGTTAGTTCTTGACTGCCTTTGCAAGGCAACAAAGTGCATGATACTTTTATTGTTATTCTTCAATGCACAACGCTTGAACGTATAAGTAGGCGATGCAACAGCAGATTGCCTTGCAAATAACTTCAGTGCACTTTGGAATGAGTTAGTTCTTGAATGCATTTGCAAGGCAACACAGTGCATGTTACTTTTATTTTTATTATTCAATGCACATCGCTTGAGCGTATAAGCAAGCGATGCAACAGCAGATTGAATTTGCAAATATATGCACGTTGTTAGTTCTTGAATGCATTGCAAGGCAACAAAGTTAATGATACGTTTATTGTTATTCTTAAATGCACAACGCTTGAGCTTATAAGTAAGCGATGCAACAGCAGATTGCCTTGCAAATATCGTCAATGAATTGTTGAATGAGTTAGTTCTTGAATGCATTTGCAAGGAAACAAAGTGCATGTTACTTTTATTTTTATTATTCAATGCTCATCGCTTGAGCGTATAAGCAAGCGATGCAACAGCAGGTTGCATTGCAAATATATTCAGTGCACTTTGTTAGTTCTTGAATGCATTGCAAGGCAACAAAGTTAATGATACTTTTATTGTTATTCTTCAATGCACAACGCTTGAGCGTTATTCCTAAATATAAGCAAGCGATGAAACAGCAGATTGCATTGCAAATATCTTCAGTGCATTTTGGATTGAGCTAGTTCTTGAATGCATTGTAATAATACAAAGTGCATGTTACTTTTATTGTTATTCTAATGCACAACGCTTGAGCGTATAAGCATGCGATGCAACAGCAGATTGCATTGCAAATATCTTCAATGCATTGTTGAATGAGTTAGTTCTTGAATGCATTTGCAAGGCAAAAAAGTGCATGATACTTTTATTGTTATTCTTCAATGCACAACTCTTGAGCGTATAAGCACGCGATGCAACAGCAGATTGCATTGCAAATATCTTCAGTGCACGTTGTTAGTTCTTGAATGCATTGCAAGGCAACAAAGTTAATGATACTTTTATTGTTATTCTTCAATGCACAACGCATGAGCGTATAAGCAAGCGATGCAACAGCAGATTGCATTGCAAATATCTTCAGTGCATTTTGGACTGAGTTAGTTCTTGAATGCATTGTAATGCAACAAAGTGCATGTTACTTTTATTGTTATTCTTCAGTGCACAACACTTGAGCAAGCGATGCAACAGCAGATTGCATTGCAAATATCTTCTGTGCACTTTGGAATGAGTTAGTTCTTAAATGCATTGCAAGGCAACAAAGTGCATTTTACTTTTATTTTTATTCTTCAATGCACAACACTTGAACACAAGATATTCGCAAATCAATCTGCTGTTGCATCGCTTGCTTATACGCATAAGAAAGCAATGCAACAGCAGATTGTATTTGCAAATATCTTCAGGGCACGTTGTTAGTTCTTGAATGCATTGCAAGGCAACAAAGTTAATGATACTTTTATTGTTATTCTTCAATGCACAACGCTTGAGCGTATAAGCAAGCGATGCAACAGCAGATTGCAATGCAAATATCTTTAGTGCATTTTGGATTGAGTTAGTTCTTGATTGCATTGTAATGCAACAAAGTCCATGTTACTTTTATTGTTATTCTTAAATGCACAACGCTTAAGCTTATAAGCAAGAGATGCAACCGCAGATTGCCTTGCAAATATCTTCAATGCATTGTTGAATGAGTTAGTTCTTGAATGCATTTGCAAGGCAACAAAGTGCATGTTACTTTTATTTTTATTATTCAATTCACATCGCTTGAGCGTATAAGCAAGCGATGCAACAGCAGATTGCATTTACAAATATCTTCAGCGCACGTTGTTAGTTCTTGAATGCATTGCAAGGCAACAAAGTTAATGATACTTTTATTGTTATTCTTAAATGCACAACGCTTGAGTTTATAAGCAAGCGATGCAACAGCAGATTGCATTGCAAATATCTTCAAATGCATTGTTGAATGAGTTAGTTCTTGAATGCATTTGCAAGGCAACAAAGTGCATGATACTTTTATTGTTATTCTTCAATGCACAACGCTTGAGCTTATAAGCAAGCGATGCAACAGCAGATTGCATTGCAAATATCTTCAATGCATTGTTGAATGAGTTAGTTTTTAAAAACATTTGCAAGGCAACAAAGTGCATGATACTTTTATTGTTATTCTTCAATGCACAATGCTTGAGCGTATAAGCAAGCTATGCAACGGCAGATTGCATTGCAAATATCTTCAGTGCATTTTAGATTGAGTTAGTTCTTGAATGCATTATAATGCAACAAAGTGCATGTTATTTTTATTGTTATTCTTTAATGCAAAACGCTTTAACATATGTGCACAGCGATGCAACAGCAGATTGCATTTTAAACATCAATGCACTGTTGAATGAGTTAGTTCTTGAATGCATTGCAAGGCAACAAAGTTAATGATACTTTTATTGTTATCCTTCAATGCACATCGCTTGAGCGTATAAGCAAGCGATGCAACAGCAGATTGCATTGCAAATATTTTCAGTGCACTGTTGAATGAGTTAATTCTTGACTGCATTGCAAAACAGCACAAATTTTGCTCATCGCAATGAGTTAGTTCTGGTATGGAATGCAATGCAACAAGTGCAAGTTCTTCAATGCGCAATGTTAGATCGTTTTTGCAAATACAAATGCTGCGCTTTGTATGTTTTTCTTCAACGGTAATTTAATAATCGTGTTTGCAATGCAATGCAACTTATGTTATCTATTTGTTGTACAAGAGGTACGAGGTTATTAAATGCATTGTAATGCAAGAGCTAATGTAATAATTTCCGTTTAATGCTAAATTTAATAAGGTTGTTGTAGAATGCAAGTGCAATAAGAAAGCACATCTTATGTGTTTTCATTGCATAGAGTATAATGCAATGCAACAGCACACATTTTATCTCCTCAAAGCTCAAAGCAATGAGTTAGTTCTGGTGTGCAATGCAATGCAACAAGTGCATAGCCAATATAATATTCTTAAATGTTAGATCGTTTGTGCAATGAAATGCAACAGCACTTATCTCTTTCTTGGAAAACCGAATGAGTCAGTTCTGGTATGCATTGAAATGTACCAGGCACATAGCTTATATGTTATTCTTCAATGCGCAATGTTAGATCGTTTGTGCAATGCAATGCAAACAACACTCATGTTATCTCTAATGCACAAAGGTTCTGGCATGTATTGAAATGCTACGTGCTTCGCTTGTATGTTATTCTTCAACGGTAAGAATACGGGTTAAATAGTTAGTTGTAGAATGCAAAGCAATATGTTGTGTTTTCATTGCACAGAGCATTGAGTTATCTCTTTAATGCTATCAAATGCAACAGCATGGTGTTGTCACTTAAATGCTAATGAGTTAGTTTAGCATATTTATAGCCAAAGAGTTCTTGAACATCAACTTCTTGAGATGTTATATTAGCCAGACAGTAGTCCAATTTTTATCTTCTCAACATATTTCTTGCCCTAGATTATTTGATCTTAAAATATCTATACATTCTCCTTGACTCCTTCTGATGTTACATTAACCATACAAAAGTAAATATTTGACCTACTTGTACATATTACTGGAAAAAGAGTCCTCAATCTTGAACTTTCTATACATACTCATTGACTCCTTCCGATGCTTCATAAGCAATTTAGAAGTCCCTATCAGACCTCAAAAGCACTGAAAAGGTTTTAAACTATATAAACGTTTAGACTCCTCCTGATGTTAAATCAGCAATACAGAGGTTCCTTTTTAAACCAATGAACATACCTTTGGCCAAAGAGGCTTTCTATACATAATGAATCCTTTTGATGTTACATTAGCCATACAAAAGTCCATATTTGACCTACTGAATATATTTCTTGCCAAATATTCCTTGAAGGTTGTCTTACACATTCAGATTGATTTCTTCCAATGTTATATCAGGCAGCAAAAAATGTAACTACTAAACATATTTCTGTAGTAAAGAGGTGACACTCTAAAACATCAAGAGAATTTTTTTTTAAGAATTTAATATATATATATATATATATATATATATATATATATATATATATATATTTAAAAAGTGTTTTTATATTAAACATCATTATATCACTACGCCATGATGACATATTAGGTGGATTGTGTGATTTCCACTCTAGGATAATTCTTCTAGGCAAGCTTCTCTTTCTAACACAATGTTTAGGTATGACTAATCATAATGCAAAAACTAACACTTTAAATCACTATTTCTAAAAAAAAAAATATATAAAACTTGATAAGAAATAGTTTTTGAGATTGTTTAAATATATATTCAAATCCAAAAAAAAGAAAAAAAGAAGTAAATGTGTCCATAAACAGCTGGGGAAGTCACATGCCTCTCCATAGAGTACTATTTATGCCATCTAGTGGTTAAAACATGGTTCTACGCTTTCTCTCCATACTCTCACCAGATGGTGTTAATCTGCTTCAACCATTTTTTTGAAGGCCTTGACTCTATATTAAACTAAAATACTGCATAATTTTTTTTATACATTTTTGTATTATTTTCAATGGCAAAAATAGACCATAAATATTAATAAATTCAACAAAATTCTCTCAAAATACAAAATTCAATAAAATTCTCTCAAAATACAAAATTAAAAAGAAAAAATATTATAGAACAAAAATAAATTGCATTGGTTTTACTGGAATGGAGGAAATTTTATTTTTAGGTGTCCGGTGACTTCTGACCGGGAAGGCCCAGGAGGTGACTCCAAAACGAAGACCGTCTGAGGGTTAATACTCATTCTGATGTTAAATCAGCCATACATAATTGCGTATTTTACCTACTGAACATATTTCTGACCAGAGTCCTTAAAGTTTAACAGTATACATTCAATTTTAATTCTTTTGATGTTATTTCAGCCTGACAAAAGTCCATATTTGACCTACTGAAACATCTTTGGCCAAAGAGTTCTCGACACTTGAACTTTACATTGATCAGCCACGCAGAGGTTCCTTTTTGAACCACTGAACATACTTTTGACCAAAGAGTCTTTGAACATTAACTTTCTATACATATTGACTCCTTTTGATGTTACATCTGCCAGACGGCAGTCAAAATTTTAACTACTAAACATATTTCTGGCCAAAGAGTCCTCTACATTGAACTTTCTAAACATATAGAGTTCTGATGTTTCTTCAGCCATACTCTAGTTCAAATTTTACATTAGATTTTACATATTTCTGGCCAAATGATCCTTACACTTGAACTTTCCATACATACAGTCCTTTGAATGTTTCATCAGCCAGACAGTAAAGTCATCAAAGTCTAACTTACCATGCAGACTTCTTTTGATGTTAAATTAAACATAATTAACCGGTCCTTATTTGACTTCTTGAACACATTTATGGCCAGTGAGTCCTTAATCTTGAACTTTCCATACATACTGATAGTCTCCTTGTGATGTTTCCTTAGTAGTTCAAATATGATTTTTTAACCTAATTTTGGCCAGAGAGTCCTTGAACTTTCTACGAATACTCATAGACTCTTTTGGATATTTAATCAAATTTTTAACTACTGATGAAACATCAGTAGGAGTCTATGAGAATGCATAGAAAGTTCAAGTTCAAAGACTCTTTGGCCAGAAATGTGTTCAAAAGGTCAAATGTGGACTAATATACGGTTGATGAAGCATCGAAAGAAGTCTATGAGAATGCATAGAAAGTTCAAGTTCAATGACTCTTTGGCCAGAAATGTGTTCAATATGTCAAATGTGGACTAACATACGGTTAATGTAGCATAAAAATAGAATCAGAATGAGAATTCATGGAAAGTTCAATTACAAGTTCAGAGACTCTGCGGCCAAATACATGTTCAAAGTATCATATGGACTCAAATATGGTTGATGTAACATCAAAATAAGTCTATGAGAATAAATAGTATGTAAGCCTTTGATGAACTCTTTTGCCCGAAATATGTTAAGTAGGTCAAGTTTAGACTACTGTCTGGCTGATAAAACATTAAAAGGAGTCTTTGAGTATGGATAGAAAGATGAAATTCAAGGACTCTCTGGCCAGATATATGTACAAAAAGTAATATTTGAACTTCTGTTAAAACATTCAAAGGAGTGTATGATTATCTCTAGCAAGTTCAAGTTCAAGGACTCTCTGGCCAAAAATAGGTCCAAAAAGTCATATTTGAACGACTGATGAAACATCTGAAATGTGAAATGTGTTCAAAAGGTGAAATGTGGGTTAATATACAGTTGATATAGCATCAAAGGAATGAGAATGCATAGTAAGTTAGCCGTTGATGAGACTTTTGCCAGAAATATGTTAAGTAGGTCAAATATGGACCACTGTCTGGCTTCAAACACCAGAAGGAGTCTATGAGTAATTATAAAAAGTTTATGGACTCTCTGGCCAAAAATAGGTTCAAAAAGTCATATTTCTAATGATAGAATATTTGAATGAGAATGCATAGAAAGTTCAAGTTCAAAGACTCTTAGGCCAGAAATGTGTTCAAAAGGTCAAGTGTGGACTAATATACAATATATGTAGCATTAAAATAAGTCTATGAGAAAGCATAGTAAGTTAGCCGTTGAGGAGACTTTGGCCAGAAATATGATAAGTAGGTCAAATATGGACCACTGTAGCTGATGAAACATCAGAAGGAGTATATGAATATTTAGAGAAAGTTCAAGGACTCTCTGGCCAAAAATAGGTCCAAAAAGTCATATTTGAATTTTGAACGACTGATGAAACATCCAAAGGAGTCTATGAGACTGCATAGAAAGTTCAAGTTCAAAGACTCTTTGGCCAGAAATGTGTTCAAAAGGTCAAATGTGGACGAATATATGGTTGATGAAGCATCGAAAGAAGTCTATGAGAATGCATAGTTAGTTAGCCTTTGATGAGACTTTGGCCAGAATTATGTACTCAACCAGAATACGGCGGCGGTAAAATTGCGGGGGTGTTTTTGCTGCCTTTGACCGCTAAGAGGCGCTACTATCGCAGACTTTGAAAAGTGTCAGTTTATTCTCACTCTTGCGTAATCTGCCGTCGCACCGCGGCTCATTGAGAGTAATTTAAATGTGGTAGCAGATCAATTCAAGTGAAACATGTAGTTAAACGAATTCATAATCACAATACAGAAATTAAATTTAATACATTTAATAAATAATGAAAACATTTCAACACAAAACATTGCAACAGAAAACTATTAGGCTACATCAATGAGGCTTTGCAACAGCATAAGACGTGATGATAACAGCGGTCCGACGATAGTTCTGTAGACAACGCAACAGCACGAGCTTCAAGCGATTCGAGATCGAATCTCATTGTAGCCTACATCCAGTTGGCCGATAGCGTTTAGGTTTTACCATTCTTGATGCTTAGATAGGTAGGCCTAACTGTTTATTAAAATCAAGCGTTTTGTTTAATTATCAATGGCACATTACAACATAAATGTGCTGCATTCCAGTAGAGCCGCTGCACAGACAACAAAACTGTTGAAGGAAGATTGTCAGCCGATCGCTTCAGAAAATGAAAATGATGAAGCTAGTCATTAATCTGCTAAATTATTGTTTTGTGAATCATTCACGAAATTGAGATGACTGACATTGATACCCGCCATAGCAAATTAATAATTTTTTAAAAACAGATCCTGGACATTTCAAGGTTTAAATAAAGTGTCGGGGGCAGTTCATTTATTTAAAACAGGGTTGCATCGAGTTAGAGTAAGAAACACAGAATCTTATTCTTGCCACATTTTAAATTTGTATTGCCAAAGTAATTGCAGCAAAATAATCGCGAGCGCGCCCGCGAGACAGAGATGTGCTCCAAACCGCGTAGCACGTGCACGACAGAGAGGGAGAGAGAGCAAGAGACCGCGCGCGTGTGCCTCAAGAAGCGCATGTAATATGTAAGCAAAACGCTCTGCACCTGCTGCTCATCGCATTCGTTTAGTTGGCAAGAACGCATTTCGTCATAATAGTTCATTTAGATAATGCCAGATTGTTGACAAACACACTGCTCAAACATTTTTAAAACTCAACAAAACCAGTTGAAACAAATGGGTTGAACACTTCAACTGAAATTGTGTGTGAAAAACCTTTAAATACAATACATACAACTACAATATTTATAATTTAATAGGATAAGGCCTACATTTGGACATGGACACATCGAGAGATTTATCTTTAAAAGTATTTTGCCTTTGCCTGGTCATCAGACTCTGTGCAACTCTTATGTTATCTTTCCAGAGATCCAAAAGCAGTATGATGGAAATTATTTATTAAAGCGTAATCCAATTCGTCGTCATCCAGGCAAGGTTCAAAATCCATGTTAGCAATCCAAAATACAAAACAACAATAAACAAAACAAGAACAGACTAGAAACAGACCTCAGAAGTGTGGTGACAGTATATGACGACTCCGTGACATGGACTGAAAGTCAGGGTATTTATACACAGAACCAAACAATGTAATGGGAAACAACTGCGTGCAATGATGAGTGATGAGAACAGACGAAGGATCGTGGGAAATGCAGTTCCAGAATGAATGGTGACAGTAAGGGAGAGAGACCTCTAGTGGACACCCGGGGAACACAAACCAGACACTGTGACATAACCCCCCCTCTACGGAGTGGCTACCAGACGCTCCACAACAAGAAACAAAACCCATCAAAAGTCCAGGAGGGAGGTGGAACGGTGGAGGATCAGGGGGAGGGATGGAGGGCCAGGACCATGGAGGGGAACAGATACAGGGGATGCTGGCTTAGCCGGCGGCAAAGGGAAATTAGACAGTCCATCGGGTGGACAGGGCAGAGACTTTCCCTCAGGCACCAAGGGCGGAGCAGATAGTCCATCGGGCGGCCAGGGCGGAGACTCTCCCTCAGGCGGCCAGGGCGGAGTAGACAGTCCATCGGGCGGCCAGGGTGGAGACTCTCCCTCAGGCGGCAAGGGCAGAGTAGACAGTCCATCTGGCGGCCAGGGTGGAGACTTTCCCACAGGCGGCCAGGGCGGAGTAGACAGTCCATCTGGCGGCCAGGGCGGAGACTCTCCCTCATGCGGCCAGGGTGGAGTAGACAGTCCATCTGGCGGCCAGGGCAGAGACTTTCCCTCAGGTGGCCAGGGCGAAGCAGACAGTCCATCTGGCGGCCAGGGCAGAGACTTTCCCACAGACGGCCAGGGCGGAGTAGACAGTCCATCTGGCGGCCAGGGCGGAGACTCTCCCTCAGGCGGCCAGGGTGGAGTAGACAGTCCATCTGGCGGCCAGGGAGGAGACTCTCCCTCAGGCGGCCAGGACGGAGCGGACAGTTCATCAGGTGGCCAGGGTGGAGACGACCCTTCGAGCGGCCATGGCAGAGATGATTCTTCGGGCGGCCATGAAACAGGAACAGACACCGGTTCAGGAACAGACACCGGCTCAGGAACAGGCACCGGCTCAGGAACAGACACCGTCACTGGCTCAGGAACAGACACAGACACCGGCTCAGAAACAGACACAGACATCGGCTCAGGAACAGACACAGACACCGGCTCAGGAACAGACATCGGCTCGGCGGCGGCCATCTTGTCCGGAGACACTTGCTCATGAGACGTGACCTGAACAGTCTCTGGATCGGCAGACGTGACCTGAACAGTCTCTGGATCGGCAGACGTGACCTGAACAGTCTCTGGATCGGCAGACGTGACCTGAACAGTCTCTGGATCGGCAGACGTGACCTGAACAGGTCACTTGAACAGGTCACATTGCCTACAATATAGTGTTCATTCCTCATCCAAACATACACCTTTCTTCTTAGCACATGGCAGAGAAGCTCGCCTACCAGCAGACTTTCTTCTTGGTGTACCCTCAGCATCTTCCAGGGCTACACCCGGAACCCCAACTGAATATGCACATTCTATGCTAGGACGACTTCGCTCTGGTTTTACCACCGTTGCAGATAACATCCAGACTGGAGCACAGTAAAAGCATTACTACGACCGTCATGTCCGACATGTGGCTTATCAACCTCATGATCTTGTATGGCTTGATCTTCCAGCTATGTCAAGACACAAACTCTCTCCGAAATGGACTGGTCTATACAAAGTCTTGAGCAGGTTGGACTCACCGACCGGTGACATTGGAGTGAAAGATCTGCTTGATTCTAGGTCAAAGCCTAAAGTTATTCACTATAATCGGCTGAAAACTGATCGCTCTGTGTGGTCACCTGATTCACGTCCAGTTATGACATCCCCTCATATGGGACGCCCTCCACTTACGGCACTCTCAGGCTCCAGACCTTATGTTTTTCATGACTTTGCAAGGCCAATTCAACAGATTCAAAGGCGGGATGGTACATTACCTCCTGTTCAGGCTCAGGTTGAAATTTCTGAGAGTTCTAGAGCTGAATCCCATGTAGAACTTCCTACAGAACAGCCAGCAAATGGCATGAGAACAAGATCAGGACGTTCTGTGCGCCCTCCATTACGGTATAGGGATGTGTAATGTCTTTAACATCCATCTCCACATATTCTTGTTCATATACAACTAAAATTCTTGAGTATGGGATTGTGTAATGTATAGTTGAAAGATTGGAGTAATGTCAAATAAGTTCAGAAAAACGTACGTCGGGTTCCCCTGACGAATTGGAATTGGGATCACGCTAGGGAGCCTATTACCTTCGAGAAACTAAACAAAAAGCCAATGAACATTGGCATGCAACATTTGCATTCCGCGGACCCGCCCGTCAGCGCGGGTATAAAAGCCGGAAGTAAACATTGCATCATCGCTTTTCGCTGAGGAGCCGAAGTAACGGACCCCTGCGAAGGTGCAGCCACATGGCAAAGGGACGTACGTCTCCGTTCCCTGTACTCAGGGAACGAGGGTTACATACGTAACCGAGACGTTCCCTTTCGTCCAGGGAACTCCGACGTACGTCGGGTTCCCCTGACGAATTGGGATCCCTAATAAAACGCCATGGTGCTGGCCCCTTCCAGTGCCCAGCTAAGCCGCCCTACAGCAGTTTCAATAAATTTCGGGGGCTGCTAAGAATCCACTGCTGTTCCGCAAGACCCACACAGAGGACATTGGATAACACTGGGAAGCGTGCCTCAACCCCCGGGGGGGGAGGCACACTACGGAAACCAGGATGCCTGAACTGGCCTGGAATACTCATATGAATTCACATAGTGAACATATGGAGTCCCTGAGATGGTCCCAACCACTGGAATTGGGAGCGCATACAACAAGGACGACGGCGCGAGTCCGTCGGGGGAAGACACGGCTGGACTGCACGTGGCAAAAAACGGTACTCAAGACACTGAACACCCAGTCTGCTACGACTCAGCTAGAGGAGCAAACCTGGCGCCGGGCGGTCCGCTACGCCGGGCGCCGGGGGGGTGATGGAGGAGCTCAACGAGGTTACCACTTAGGGGCCAGCGGAGCGGAAGAGACGCACTTATCTGATTACAGAGTGGCGCAGCAAGCCGACACAACCTATTCCCTCGACCCACTGGACGAAGCCAGAACCCGGGAGGAAACCGGTTCCACACGGAGGTTATAGAACCTAGCAAACGTGTTAGGTG
Source organism: Phoxinus phoxinus (assembly GCF_949152265.1). Lineage (NCBI taxonomy): Eukaryota > Metazoa > Chordata > Actinopteri > Cypriniformes > Leuciscidae > Phoxinus > Phoxinus phoxinus. The sequence continues at coordinate 7,950,937 of NC_136888.1, read as the reverse complement.
TCGCCCAGCCCCCAGCTCTACAAATGTCTGTCAGCGAGGCACCTTGAGCCAACGCCCAGGAAGCGGCAACACCTCTAGTTGAGTGAGCGCGCAACCTGGGGGGACAAGGCTCACCCTGAGCCTCATAGGCTCGGGTGATGGCATCCACTATCCAGTGGGCTAACCTCTGCTTGGAGACGGCCTTCCCCTTCTGCCGGCCTCCGTAACAGACAAGGAGCTGGTCTGAGGTCCTGAAGCTTTGCGTTCTGTCAACGTAACACCGCAAAGAGCGGACGGGACAGAGAAAAGCTAGGGCTGGGTCTGCCTCCTCCTGGGGCAGCGCTTGCAGGTTCACTACCTGATCTCTAAACGGAGTGGTAGGAACCTTGGGCACATATCCGGGGCGGGGTCTCAGTGTTACGTGGGACAGGCCCGGCCCGAACTCTAGGCACGATTCGTCGACCGAAAATGCTTGCAGATCCCCGACCCTCTTAAAAGAAGCCAATGCTAA